>NC_090450.1:157527485-158152485 GCF_031143425.1 Pleurodeles waltl | reverse complement strand
TTGCAAAAATAATGGTTGCAAATTGTGAACAATGTTTTGCGACCAGTAAATAGTACATATGGCTCATATTTAGACGGAAAACCCACAGTTATGTCTAAGAAGGCATATTTAAAAGTGTTATAGACTAAGGCCCTGATTACAAGTGCATAGGGAATGTGCGCCATTTAATGCACCTAATAAATTCCATACTCGTGGGATTGGAAATTATTAGGTGTGATAAATACCATATATTACATGTTTTCACCAAACATGCCGATTTTGGCACTTATGTGCTGGAATCCCAATGTCCTGGTATTATATTTAAAGGACCTTTTTTTACTAGTACATTTTTGGTATTGGTCTATAAGAAGGGGAGGTTGAGACCCCTACAATTGTCATCTGACAGGAGGGGAAGGGGAAGTTTTGTAAGACTTCTGCCTGTGACCAGTACTGCAGGCCAAGGAATGCTAAGATCCCTGCTGAGTGAGAAGACATCATCCATGGAATCCAAGACCACCTGTCCTGGAGTCTGAAGCACCAGCACCCGCCTGTTTGTCAAGACCAGTGTGCCCTGTGAGGAAAAAGAGAGCTTTTGAGGGAGCGAGGTCCAGTGGGGAGTCCTGTCAAGTGGACTCCCTGTGCGAGGAGTGAGGAAATGGCTGCTGTATTGATTGAATTGTTGCCCATGTGCAGGACTACCTCGGCAGCTCGCATGCCAGGAAAGACCCACCATGAACATAGCCATGGAAAAGGCTGCAGTGCAGTAAGGGATGAAGCCTTGCACTGTAATCTTGCAGGGACCCCGTATGCCATGAGTGACGGCCGTGGTGAAGACTGCTGTGTGGTAAGGGCCAAAGCCTTGTGGTAGCTGTTCAACAATCCTGTATGCCAGGAAGGGCTCCTGGCAAATCTTTTGCAATGTTGATAGTGCCAAAGCCTGTAGACTGTGAGTGACAATGACTTGTAGTTCACCAGGAGCAATGACTATAACTGTTATGGCCCGGCTGAGCAAATGACACAAGAGGAGCATCATGACTCAAGTTTGGGAACAAGAACAAGAGTGTTTCAATTACCCTCCCCCCAATCAGGAACATAGAGGCACCCCACAGAAGGAGTGCAGGAAAGCTCCAATATTTTGCTGTGTTAATGGTTTACAGCAAACACACTGAGAGGCTGGATAATAGTCTCCTGATGCCCAGATTCACAATTGCTAGGAGAACCAAGTGAAATATTTGGGAGGGGGTACTAAATGCATGTGCTTTCCTGCTTTATCCATGTGGAGCAATCATCTTATAAAGCCTGCTATCATTATTGCATGGGATCAGAATTAGTAAAAGTGTCATGTTTATCTTGCCTTAGGGTAGAACACACAGAAACAACCTAGATTCTGTTGGAAATTGCCATCTTTTGCATTGTATCCAGCAGATGTTTGCATTTTTGTATTTGTTGGCTTTAGAACTCTGTGACTTTGCCACTACTAACCAGTGGTAAAGTGCTTGTGTTCCACCTTTCAACATGATAACATTGGTATCTAGCTGAATTAACCTATAGGCCCTTAGAATATAGAACCCAGTGTACCCAGGGCCTGTAAGGTAAATGTCACTGGTGGGCTGCAGCACACAGTTGTGCACCCACTGCAGTGACACAGCAAGATAAACACAAGCCTACAAGTGTCCCTGGCAGTGCAGTTTTAAAACTTCCAATGTGGCAGACCGAAACCTTCCTTTTGAATATTAATAATTTGCTCCTAAAGTCACCTTTATTGATCATAAGGTAGAGTGCATGATATTTAAAAGTAGGACATGTAAAAGTCTTGTGTTTCACATGTCCTTATAGTGGAAATGCCTAACAGCTATTTTCACTGTGTCAAGGCTGCCTGCTTCCATTGGAAAACACTGGATCACATTATTACACCCTATAATGCTAGATCCAGGTTGGTAGCAGCTATACAAATAATGTAATGGTTCTTTTCATATAACTAAACAAAATCCAATTTAATGTTGAAACTGGATTTTGTCTAACTATTGTGCAAAAGATACTTTTAAGAAATTGCCACATTGCTTCCTATTACTGGCTGAGTATTGTATAAATACGTTATGCACTAATTATAAGTGAAGCTTGTCAGCTCTGCATCATATCTGCCCGAGGGTTGAGCTCAAGTTAATTGTTTGTGACTTTAAGGCTTTACCTTGACAAGGATTTGGTTATTACTTAAGGTGGTTACTTACCTCCCTCTGTCAATACCGTATTTTCTTACTGGAACATGTTCAACAGACAAGTTGTGCGATACATGGTGCAGAGCCACACTCACAAACCTGCCTTGAGGAAAATAAAAATTAAACCTAGTGCTTTGGAAACAAAAAGAAAAGTTGCATGTAGTAGTTTTTCTTCACTGCAATTATCACATGCATGTGCAGCAGTTATTTACAGTGCAAGGGTGGAGAAAGTTGAACTACAGGTTGTTGCAGGCTGTTTGTAATTGTGAAATAGTTGCTTTGGTGTGCACAATTGTACTTTTTAGGACATTTCAGTTGTACAGCAATAGCATTGTAAGCAGTGGATGGAAGTGTTTGAATTGGTTATAAGTGCTGAAAATGATCTTGGGACTCTACCCATTCCTTCATTGTTAGCTTGATTGTTTTAATAAAGAGCAGGGTCAAAATATATGAAAAATCAAGTTTACCCCATGTCCAAAGGGACAGTCTAGCTCGATCCGCTACTCCATGTCACCTCTAAACAGAATTAAAGGCACCATATGCAGCTCTGTAAATACGATGCAATGTGTTTTGAGACGTTTTGCATAGGCCTTGCCTTTCTCCTCTCACCAAGCTAGACAAGTATATAGAGCAGTCAAGTGATGGGTGGACATGTGTGAAGTAATCCTAATCAGTGGTAATCACTCTGAGTAGAGTTCTTTTAAGTCACTTATTAACTTGTCTGTACCATAACAGATGTGGAAATGTGCATTAAGGCCCAGATTTCTGGGCTTTGTGGTGCAGGGAAGTGCAGCAAGTCACCTTGCCATGCTGCCCTGTGTCCCAGGGAAAGGAAAGGAATGTGCCATATTTATCCAATATGGTGCATTCCTGTCCTTTACCCTTTACTCTTGTGTTGGTGCCGTTTTGGCATACTAGCGCCAACCAGGCAACCTTCCACCATTGTACAAGGGTGCCTGAGTTGTAGGCAGGATTGTTTTAGTGCAGGAAGGGGCACCTTCCTGTACAAAAACAGTCCTCAGAGGCATTTTCATCTTTCTATATGTGCTGAAGAATGCAGAACATATAGAAAGAGGGTAAAACAAGAAGAAATAAAAAGATTTCCCCTGGTTAAGCCTTTCCTGGGGAGGAGTATCATTTTGATGCATTTCCAGGTTTATCAGGTTAGGCAAATCTGTAATTATGTTAAAAACCACGAGAGTTGCAGGCAAATACCCATGCAACACATATAGAACACCTCCCCTGCGCAGAGTTTTGCAACACATCAATTTGTGCTGCGTTGTGTTACTTCAGATTTTTTAAGCCATTCAAAGCCACGCAAAGTTTGTGGTGCTCTTGAACCATATTGCGTGGTGCAAGAGGGATGCAAACCAGGTCATAAATATGGCCAAGAGTGCTTCTGGTACAGTGAGCCAGGGAGCACTTTTTGAGGTTACGACTCTCACATAGAGAGTCACATTTAATAAGCAAAGAATTGATGGTTAAATGTGCTTAAATTTATTATAACCACTGGAAATTCCTCTGGATACCAGTATACTAATGTAGTTAGTTTTCGACTAATCAGCACCACTCCCCAGGTGGAGAATCAGCTTGATTCTCTATAGAGTGACAAGCTAATGCCATGCTGGCATTTACCATAACTACAACTCTAGGCTATATAATGCACAGACCTACAAGAGTAAATTTCAGCCAAACAAATGTATATAAATCATGGAAGGGGGTGAAATTGCAACAGAATGTAAATGCAAAATATGAGTAATTATTGAGAAAACTATGCATATTTTACAAAATGTATTGTGCTGGTTCTCCATATTTCAACTGAATGCAACAGTTCAAATGTCATGTGACAGATAAGCAAGATATTGGTTTGCGAGGCATTTTTTAGCCTAAGTAAGTCCCACTTAGAAGTAAGCAAGATGAAGCTTGTGTAATCCAAATGTTGCACAGTCTCAACATATATCCCAGGAGCAACTCAAATTGAGCAAAGGCTGGTGCAACACCAAAATACCACATACAAGAGCAGAGTGCATCTATCAAAACTGTAGGAGGCTGGCTGTCTATAAAGTATATGAAAATGATGTGCACTGTGTAGAGTGTCCAAGAAACCACACTTTGGGATTCAGAGCTGAAAAGCAGACTACCTAATGCTCTGTTCTTGTGATAGTGTGGGTGACCAGTTAGTCTAGTCCAGGAGTTATGCTAAGCATTTGTTGTACTCACAGTATCAATAAATAAAGGCACACCCTCGGAAGAATAACTCAAGAACAATTTACAAAAATAATATAGATTTTTATAAAATGTTTAAGTTCAAGATCATTGTTCTACAGTATGTACTTTTTTAGTTATGATTTTTCAAGGTTTAGACAATGTACTTTTTTGTGTGTGTAATTACACACAATAGGAATCAATTGGAGAAACTAGAAAAATGCATATAAAACCAGGCAATGTTCTCATAAGTGTCACCTTCTGGTTTCAGGTTGAGGTTGTGGAAAGGTCTAATGGTACAGCAAGAGAGGTTCTGGGAGTTCTAGGTTTCTGCAGGAGAAGCACCTGAAGGTTTTGGAGCTGGTGCACGGAGGAGAAGGGGCCACTTGGAAACACATTGCGCAGGGGGACTTAAAGGTAAGTCTGCCGGGTCCACTTGGAGGCAGAAAGTTGCAAGGGCTTGGGGACCATGAAAGCATAGCTGGTTGGTCTGTGCGGGGCCAGGAAGGCTGAGTATGTCAGCCAAGCATAGTGTGTCTTAGAATCCTCGTGGTCAGAGGCGGTCAGGTTTGTGGGTGGATTGCAGGTTAGCAGGGCCACTCAGGGAGTAGATCTTGGGATCTTGATGTCCCTCAATTGGTGCTTACTCCTGTGCTTTGGGGAGTATGGAGTGGACTCTCCAACTGTGTGTTCAACACTGGGGGTCTGGTACCCCAGGTACTGATTTGCCACAGCCCTAGAAAGGCCTAGTGCTACCAAACCTGGCACTGTGGTAGGTCTGATCCTCTCGAGCTGTTGTACAGTTTTTGTCTGGGCTGCTGGGTCCAAGTCTTGGTCAGCAGCAGGCCAGTAATCCGAACTTCATGGGTTCCTTGCCTCCAGGGTGCAGGAGAGTGATACCTTCATTCTGGGGGAGGTTCTTGGCAATTGTTAAAAGGCTGGAGGTGTTCTGGGATTTGTAGAGTCCTTCTGATTTCCAGGCAACACCCCAACAATGATTGTCGAGTCCTTGGAGCAGCAGGCAGAGTTTGGCACCTTTTTCTTCTGCAGCAGGGCTTCAGTTCTACTGCCTATTGTCTCTTTTGTTCCTGGCCTCATTGTGTCTGTTGAATCTGCATCTTGGTCTGGAGATGCTCTCTAAATATTGCATTTGAGGGGCATTAGGGAGAATACCTGTAGGGGCCCATGGACCACCTACCTTATGATGGCTACACCTACAAAGTGACCATGTCCTGTGGGAAGGGGACACATCCCTGTCCATAATTGGCTATTTCTCCAACCATCCAAGAAGGAGAAAAATGAAATGAAGTGGTCACCTTCCCTGCCACAACTGAGGGGTGGTGCAGTCTGATGGTGGCCACTTCCCCTAGTCTTGCTAAGTTTTCCATCGGTTGTCCTGCCTAAACTGGGGACAGAACTGTTGGGCTGCCTTCTACTGTAGCAGCAGAGGCTGGGGGTCATATTTCAAAGGTGGCACTGGAGCAGGGTGCCTGCCTGACAGAGGAGGTGTGTCACCTCCGCCTAGGAAAGGCTTTGTCTTCTGGCTCCTTAGAGCAAAGACTTTCATCCTAGGAGTCCAAAATTGTGTCTAGCGGTGGCAGGATGGATGACACCACTCAGTAACCATGCCAGGGCTGATAGGCTTTGCAGGGGGCACCTCCAAGGTACCCTCTGGGTATATTTTAGAATAAATCCTACACTGGCATCAGTGTGGACTTATTGTTCTGAGTTGATTGATACTGAATAATCCTCGGTTTGGAGAGGCCGTCACGTAGCTCAGGAACTCATAGTGACCAGTGTCCACCATATGCATTTGTCATGGCGTCCCTGTACACTTACAATGTCTATGAATTGGCAAAGACACAGTAGGGGCATATCTGCTCATGCATATATGCCCTCACATGCATTATAGTGCACCCTGCCTTAGAGCTGTAAGGCCTGCCAGAGGGGTGCCTTGCCTATATTGCATGCAGTGTTACTTGACATGGCACCCAGGGTGAGTGCCATGCCGGGTTTGCAACTTTGGGATCACCTTGTCATGCATTTGCACTGGTAGTATGCATGAGGCTGGTGTGGGGTCTCTCAGAGTGGCACAATTGGCGCTGCAGCTCTAGGGGCTCCTGTTCTGTACCTATGCCCTCATACCAGGGGTACCATTTACCTGGGGCTTACAAGGGTGGCTCAAGTGCCAATCATAGTGCAGTTTTGGGGAAAGAGATCTGGCCCTGGGAACCTGTTTAGCAGGTGCCCACAGCACTTACAGTTCAAAACCCCTTCATTTTCCAGGCAAAAAGTGAGGGGCTAACCATGTCAAAAGAGGTACTTTTTCACAACAACGCTGTCATAACAAAAGGCAATTATTAACAGTACAGATGGCCAGAACCATATATCCAAGCCTCACTGCGTCAAGAACCACAAGCAATTACAGTGTATATCTAGCAGACATCCATATCAGCTAAAGCTTATATAAAAACAGCAAGTTACCACAGCAACCAGACATATCTGAATATTTAGAAACAGAGATAGAAAAATGGTCAGTTTGCTTACAGAGCAACAAGGGACACCGAAACCCCAAAAGGCATAATGTTTTCAAACAGAGACCAGCTTAAAGGAAAAGATGCCCATAACAGCATTTCCTACTAGATTACATGTAAGTGAAATGTATACTAGCCCAAAATGAAACTACAGGCTAGTTTCTATGCTGTCTATCTTGTTTTTTTCCATTGTGAGTCTAAAGAAATCCTTACATTAAAAGTTCTAGGCATATTATCTCCAGTGTACTTTAAAAGTCTTGGTTACATTCGAATGTCCGTGATGTATTTATTTTATTTGGATCCCCAGAGAAAGAAAGAATTGTGTGAAATGACTAATTATGCAAGCACTTTCTTAAAAGTGTCTTAATGTATTCAGTTATTCAAATACTGTTTTTGGTTTCTTATTTTTGATTGAAAAATAAAACAACATAAACTGTGTTTGTTGAATGCTAATGTGTGCATCGGACGCAGAAGCCTAAAATAAGAGCTTCAGAAAGTTTTAACTCGTTAACTCTGGCTACTACCATCTGTTTGACTTACTGGTCACATGTTCAAATCCCAACAAATTCAGTGCAGCCTTTCATCAGCCTGAGGTTGATAAATTCAGTATTATTAATATTGTGTAACCGATACATCTGTTCATTGCAACAATTATAAATGTGGTGTTAAGTGCCATTGATCGAGACGATGATGATAAATATTTATATTAGACAACATTTCGAAAACTGGTAGATATATACATGATCCCGCTGCAGCTGGGTTCTAAGGGGCAAGTAATTACACTGGCCACGGGGCTTTCTAAATGAGAGGTACCTGGGTGACTACATCAATCAGCCTTCACGGTTCTCAATCCGTAAAAGAAAGAGGGACCGAAAAGCCCTCGTGAATTACTGGCTAGAAGGGAAGTCTGTGAGCAGTTTGAAGATTAACTTGAGAAAATTAGGGGAAGATTTAAGAGCCCCTTGCGCTACTTTAGCGCTGCCTTAGTGTCATTTTTTTACGCTAAGGTGGCCTTTTCCCCACACCATATTTACAAAGTGGAGAAATGCATCAATTGCGCCACTTTGTAACCTCATGCGCCACATTATGCCTGCACCAGGCATAATGCATGGAAGGTGGCATTTCCCCATTAGGAGGCCCGAAAAAATGGCCCAGTGAAATGTAAAAGATTTCACTGTGCCATTTTTTCTGTAATTTTTAACGTCTGCTCAGAGCAGGCATTAAAATGGCGCACCAGTTTAAATCAATGGGCCTCCTTGCACTTTGCTGCACTAGTGCTAACATTTTTTACGCTAGTGTAGCAAAGCACCACAATAACATCAAAAAGTTTGATGCTATTGTTCTACCACCATGGTGCAACGTATCTTAAATATGGCACATACATGGTGGCATTAGGGGGCGCACAGGGAAGCAAACAAAGTGGCGCTGCATTGGATGCAGCACCACTTTTCTTAAATGCGGTCCCTTAGTGTGGGAGCAATGTGATTATCTAGGACCTAAAATGTAGGAACATGCTGCCAAAGTTGGTGCATGCACAACACTTTCATTAAATCATATAGATTAAAATCTTTACATTCTAAACACACATGAAGGCAAAATACACAGGACAAAACCAAATGCCAAAATGCAGGATACATTGAACCTCTAATCTCCATAGGAAAATTGCAGTCCAAACTGGGGTCAATAGACGTGGTCAGAGTAGATGTAAAAACATACAACTTTTATGAAAACATGTCCCAAGGCTGCCCACACTATAGTGTTCTTAACAACTGTAATGTTCACTAATGCTCCTGAATGCTAGAAACGTGCCTTGAAAGGAAAACATACGCTGTTCCTGTAATATCAAATGAAGATGTTTCCAGAAAAGTCTCCATTTTAAAACAAAAAAAATAAAAAAAACGAATTGAACGCTACCCGAACTATAACTACACCTTGATGACTGCCACTGTGTAATATACATATATACATACAAAGAAAATGTATATGTGTCTGTGTGTGTGTGTGCATATATATATATATATATATATACACACACACACACACACACCCACATATATATATATATAGCCTACTGGGGGTCGCCGGTTAGAACACTACTAAATACCCCAGATAATACATCATTCATGGTGTGTTCCACAACACGTTTCAACATTCCGTCTTCCTCAGGTGGTATCAATCTGTTAGCACGTTGTTGTTGTCCAGCTCATTTTAAAGGCACACAAGGAATTATGGGATATGTAGTTGCAATTACTGTTTCAAACATAATTAACTATGGTGCAGGCACCATGAATCTCACAGTAATAATCAAAATTAGTAAAGTTCCATTATTCATGTCACTTGCACAATATTCATTGCGCAAATTATTGCTAGTGTTCACTTGCTATTGACAGCGTGTACATCTTTAACTGCCTGCACCATCACTAGCAGTAAATGAATCACTTGTTTAAAGAGTACCTCTGCGTGTCAGGGAAAGTTCATAGTTGGTGCCCCTGTCTCCGGACCCTCTGGGCATTAAAGGGCCACATCAGCATTCTGGGGTATGAGTTCAAAAAGGACTGTGCTCACCAGATTCCTTGGTAAGTTAAATTCTCTGTTGAGTGGCGCCAGGTGCATTGGAAATAGGCGACCTATGGTCTTTGCAGTCTTCCATGTACAAATACTAGCGCAGAGGATCAGTATCTCCTCACCATCCAACTTTCAAAAGCTCTTGTCCCCAGTGCCCCGTGTTTCCGCACACAATATAGAAAAAAACAATTTGGTCTGCAAAGTGGAATGCCCAACTGTTGGTGCACTGTAACATCTGCAGTAAAATTAATGATGAGAAAACTGTTCATGGCGAGGGCGTGAGCTATAGTTACCTTAGGCCACGAGTTATAGTTACTTTAAATAACTCCAAATATAACAAATGAATTTCCATGTTTTTGTGCATGTAAAATCTGAACCTAATTATAACGTTAAAAAAAAAATATATATATATATATATGCTTATATATATACAAACAACGTGTTGCCTAAACACATGAACCACCTCGGCGTTAACTCAGCAACGTACCGTAACTCATTTTCTCACCAAGCGTGTTTATTTTTCATGCAGCAAAGAAAGTTCCTGACGCGTTTCGGAGCCTCGGCTCCTTACTCACAGGTTAAATGTGCTCCAATGTGATTCAATAACATTATAAAACAGACTATTGCATTTGCATTGACATCAACAACAGACTCACCAACCTTCTTCTATTATTCATAAACATTTCAGCCATCTTGAACTGCACAAAGATTCACATTATTTTTACCTCACAATTATGCACAAAAGCACTCAAATATCTTCTATTCACTTCCTAATTATTATTAACTTAGAATATCTCCTAATTAATTCCTCTTAGAGGAACTGCACAAATTTAGAGGATAATGATGTCACTGATGATTCATGTCATTTTTTATCAAACTGCTAGGGGTCGCATGACTATCATTAGTTCCCTTTTGTAAAATACAACCTAAATGAAATATAAACTTCTTAATCCCTTCGCTGCCAGGCCTTTTCCCCCTCCTGTGCCGAGACTTTTTTTGGCTATTTGGGGCAGTTTGCGCTTAGGCCCTCATAACTTTTTGTTCACATAAGCTACCCACGCCAAATTTGCGTCCTTTTTTTCCAACATCCTAGGGATTCTAGAGGTACCCAGACTATGTGGGTTGCCCTGAAGGAGACCAAGAAATTAGCCAAAATACAGTGAAAAATTTGTATTTTTCAAACAAATGGGAAAAAAGGGCTGCAGAAGGCAGCTCGTCGTTTTTTTTTCTCTGAAAATGGCACCAACAAAGGGTTTGCGTGGCAAGATCACCATCTTCCCAGCTTTCAGGAACAGGCAGACTTGAATAGGAAAACCCAATTTTTCAATACAATTTTGACATTTTACTGGGACATACCCCATTTTTACTATTTTTTGTGCTTTCAGCCTCCTTCCAGTTAGTGACCAAAATTGGTGAGAAACCAATGCTGGATCCCAGAAAGCTAAACATTTCTGAAAAGTAGACAAACGTCTGAATTCAGCAAGGGGTCATTTGTGTAGATCCTACAAGTGTTTCCTACAGAAAATAACAGCTGAAATAAAGAAATATTGAAAGTGAGGTGAAAAAACCAGCAATTTTTCTCCACGTTTTACTCTGTAACTTTTTCCTGCGATGTCAGATTTTTTAAAGCAATATACTGTTACGTCAGCTGGACTCTTCTGGTTGCGGGGATATATAGGGCTTGTAGGTTCATCAAGAACTCTAGGTACCCAGAGCCAATAAATGAGCTGCACCTTGCAATGGGTTTTTATTCTATACCGGGTATTCAGTAATTCATTTGCTGAAATATAAAAAGTGAAAAATAGGTATCAAGGAAACCTTTGTATTTACAAAATGGCCACAAGATAAGGTGTTGAGAAGCAGTGGTTATTTGCAGATCTCTGAATTCTGGGGTGCCCATACAAGCATGTGAATTACAGGGCATTTCTCAAATAGACGTCTTTTTTACACACTGCCTTACATTTGGAAGGCACAAATGTAGAGAAAGACAAGGGGCAATAACACTTGTTTTGCTACTCTGTGTTCCCCCAAGTCTCCTGATAAAAATGGTACCTCACTTGTGTGGGTAGGCCTAGCGCCCACGAAAGGAAATGGCCCAAAACACAACGTGTACACATCACATTTTTTCACAGAAAACAGAGGTGTTTTTTACAAAGTGCCTACCTGTGGATTTTGGCCTCTAGCTCAGCCGGCACCTGGGGAAACCTAGCAAACCAGTGCATTTTTGAAAACTAGACACCTAGGGGAATCCACGATGGGGTGACTTGTGGGCCTCTGACCAGGTTCTGTTATCCAGAATCCTTTGCAAACCTCAAAATTTGACCAAAAAAACCCTTTTCCTCTCATTTCGGTGACAGAAAGTTCTGGAATCTGAGAGGAACCACACATTTCCTTCCACCCAGCGTTCCCCCAAGTCTCCTGATAAAAATGGTATCTCACTTGTGTGGGTAGGCCTAGCGCCCATGAGAGGAAATGGCCCAAAACAAAATGTGGACACATCACATTTTTTCACAGAAAACAGAGGTGTTTTTACAAAGTGACTACCTGTGGATTTTGGCCTCTAGCTCAGCCGGCACCTGGGGAAACCTAGCAAACCAGCGCATTTTTGAAAACTAGACACCTAGGGGAATCCAAGATGGGGTGACTTGTGGGGCTCTGACCAGGTTCTGTTACCCAGAATCCTTTGCAAACCTCAAAATTTGACCAAAAAAACACTTTTTCCTCTCATTTCGGTGACAGAAAATTCTGGAATCTGAGAGGAGCCACAAATTTCCTTCCACCCAGCGTTCCCCCAAGTCTCCCAATAAAAATGGTACCTCACTTGTGTGGGTAGGCATAGCGCCCACAAAAGGAAATGGCCCAAAACACAACATGGACACATCACATTTTTTCACAAAAACAGTGCCTACCTGTGGCTTTTGGCCTCTAGCTCAGCTGGCACCTGGGGAAACCCAAGGGGGGCAGAAATGGCCTAAATATAATTTGCCCCCTATGGGAGCGACCCTTGCCTAAGGGGTCGCTCCCCACCTCTAAAATCTAAAACAAAACTAAAAAGAAAAAAAATATATATATCCCTGGTGCCTAGAGGTTTCTGCCCCCCCTGGGGGCAGATCAGCCTAATAATAGGCCGATCTGCCCCAAGGGGGGCAGAGAAGGCCTTTAAAAAAAAATCCCGCCCCCCCCCCCCCGGAGCGACCCTTGCCCAAGGGGTCGCTCCCTTATGCCAATTTCCTTTTTGTAAAAAAACATCCCTGGTGTCTAGTGGCCATTTCAAAAGCCGGGTTGCTTTGCAATCCGGCTTTTGAAATGCTCAGAGAGACTTCAAAGGGAAGGAAATACATTTCCTTCCCTTTAAAGCCTCTCCGGGCCTCCTCCACGTGATCGGAAGAGAAATGCTTTGCATTTCTCTTTCGATCGCTTTCTGTGACAATCAGCGCGTGATCGTGCGCTGACGTCACGGGGGTGGGGGGCTCGGTGATGGAAGGGGTAGGTCTTCCCCTTCCATCCCTGCCTTGGGGGGCTGGGGGAGAACCCCACAGAGGGAGCGCTAGCGCTCCCTCTGGGCTCTGAGCCCAGGACGTGATTGTTACGTCCTGGGCACACGAGCACTGTGTCTCAGGACGTAACCATTACGTCCTGGGCACAGGAGGGGTTAATCTACAAACAATAAATACAAAAACAGTGGGAATTTTTTTACTTATTCATTATGTTTCAAACTCCATCAAGTACAGTACTTGAACAGTTCTTCAGATATAATAACTCCTTTGCCTTTATCAATATGGCTCAGTTGTCACAGTGGCACCCTAGTAAATAAATAAAAATAATAATCAATTATTAAACTTACAACCTACAACTAATTTGCACAATTCACCAAATCAAATACCTACAATGACCACAAACGCTATTAAGATCTAAAAAAAAAATCAAAAATTCAAAAAATATATGTGAAAACACAGCTGATAAAACGTTTTAAAGTGCATTCATATTTCAATTTATCCCAAATGTACTGATAACTCTTCATCCAGATTGAATCCCTCTGGATATATTGTTCTTACTTAATAATGCATTTTGATTCCAGTCTCCTGAATTCCTGCTCTCTATTCCCTCCTATCACATGAATAGGAATGCAATCCAACACACAAAATTTCAATAAGTGGGTATTCTTTTGATGATATAAGGCAAAGTGCCTCGCAATGGGGTATGAACCATCCTCCTTAACAATGGCTCGCATGAGTTCAAGCATGCTTTTTTTGCTTTATGAATTGTGCTGTCAATATAAAATTTATCACACGGACAACTCAAAACATAGATGCAAAATTCCGTATTACTGTTCAAATGTTTTTTGATTATATAAGGTCATGTTTGTTTTGATAACTGAATTTGATGACAGCTATTACTACCTTTACATGCTTTACAACAGCCACATGTAAAAAACCTTGTATGGATGTCTGTCTACGACTTTGTATGGAAAGTATCAGGCTTGTGAAGAGCTTATCTTTGAGAGAGGTGCATCTCCTAAAAGTAATTTGAGGTTTTTGCCCAGTAGCATTTACCAAATGCTCCTCTGTTCTTATTATATTGCACATTGTATTCAAACTGCGTCTTACCTCCCACGCTTGATTGTGGAAGGTTGTGATGAATCTTATAGAATGACTCTCATCGACTTTTTCTTTGACACGGGAAATCTATAATTTTGCATGGTCCAACAATAACACCTTCTTACAAGTGTTTTCAATAAGACTGCGGGGATACCCTCTCTCATAATTTCCACTTCCTGAAGAAAATCAACTTCATCACTACAATTTCTTTTAGCTCTTATTAATTCTCCATAAGGGATACTCTGTATGAGATTCGTGGTATGACAGCTTTTAGCATGAAGCAAACTGTTTCCAGCTGTTTTCTTACGGAACAGAGTGCTTACAAATTTTGTGTCTCTGACCGCCAATCTCAGATCTACAAATTCTATTTCAGATGGATGTATATGGGCTGTAAATTTGAGGTTCAATTGGTTATTATTCAATTGTTTAACAAAATCTAATGCCTCATTCTCATTCCCATTCCAAATACAGAAGATATCATCAATGTAATGAACCCAAAGGATGGCGTGTTCGTCAAAATGTCGGCTATTATACACAATCTGCTCCTCCCACCAGCCCAGGTAAAGTCCCGCATAGCTGGGGGCAAAGCAAGTGCCTATCGCCATCCCCTGTGTTTTCCTATAAATTTCTTTATCAAAAATGAAAAAGTTATTTGTTAAGCATGTCTTCATCATCTGCAAAAGCCTATATTTTTAGCACAGTTTGATGAATCTACACAAAGTTTTCCAAAAAAAGTGGTCCAGTAGTTCTTGTTGTGCACAGAATGTTTTGGGGTGTTCCGTCAAGCGGGGGATGAGAGAAAAGGGGGGTTAAAAAAAACTTGTGTTTCCTATGTTAATTTCCATTTGACCCTTCAACAGCCTGAACCACTGGACAGAATTAAATCAGATTTGGCAGAAAGCTAGCTTTCAGTACGCAAATTGAGCTTTCCTTTATTTGGTGTATACCCGTTCAGGAGTTTTTGAGATATTAACAGGGAAACTAATTTGTATATCTAGGGTATCGGATCCATCAGAATGTTTTCCCGATTATTGTGGCAAATTTGCGAATGCACACAACAGCTGGAATGCTATGATTGGCTGCACGCAATCTGACCATAAAGTTGTGGCTGCCATTTTGAATAATGGGACATGGTCCCCAGGCCTGAAAAAGAAAATTAAAAGTGTCTTAAAGTTTCAGGGTGGCGGTACCCTTAACTCAGGCATTTCATATGGAGTTTGAGGGTCAAATTAGTTTAAAATTACTTTTTTAAAGAGCGATATTCACAAATATTTGAGAATATTCACGAACATTTCAGAATATCCACCAATATTTGAGGATATTCAATGATAATCAAGAATATGCAAAAAAAATTATAAAAAAACATTCACAGACCCATTCATACACCAATTCATTTACTCATACATGCAATCAGAGACTCATGCATCAACTCACACGAAGACACTCATGCACCCACTTAGACCCACTCATAGACTCACACACCCACTTTCAGATCTACTCAGACACTCATGCACCCACTCTCAGATCTGCTGACAGAGACAGTCCCTGTGGCCAACTGCCGCTACGCACAGCTGAAGGTTGTGTGCCGCTCTGGTTGGATTAACGTATAGTAATAAAATTTACTTTACATTTAAAAAAAATAGAAATTCACAGAAAAAAACAAAGGTTACAGGAATGTTATAATCAAGTTCTGAATTTACTTGTACAAAACCATAGAAATTCAGCAGTTATAGTTACAGTTAAGTAACTATAACTCACGCCTTCACCATGCACAGCTAATTACTCCACATATTTTATCATTGATGACATTCTTCTATGGCATCTCTGATATTATCACTGCAACATTTGCAATAACAATATTGATAAGAAAACTGTGCATAGCAAACGCACAAGCTATAGTTACCTTAGGGATCGAGTTGAAGGAGCCAACAGACTCCCCTGCTTCTGCCAGAGACCCACCGGAGTGCACCGGAGTGCAGGGGCTACGCTGGCTCCTATGAGAGTCCCAAAGGATCATTAAACCATTTAAAAAAAGGGTGTTATGAATGTTAGTGGTTGACCCTGCTGCTAACCCATGCTGAAGGCAATGCACAGCTGTGTATTTCACTGCTATGGTGGGTTGGGTGCAGGGCGGGACTGCAGGCCTGGCCGTGCAGCTAACCCCATGCAGCACACGCTGGGGGTTGATCTAGTTACATATAGTGATAAAATATTACCTTGAATTTTAAAAAAGCCACAGAAATTCCCTGAAAATAACCAAAGGTTTAATTGACGTTATAGTTAGGTATAGTAACAATATCTAACTTTGTTTTGAAAAATCCTTTGAAATTCACTGAAGAAAACAAAGGCTGAAGTGACATTATAGTTAGGTGAAAATGTGAGTTTAAATGTATTATTTTAAAATAAAAAAAACAAATTCACCAATTATAGATATTTCAAGTAAATGTTCCAGGACATCATAATAACATAACTCATGACATCTGAAATAACATAATTGATGACAAAACTAAGCATTGAGGAGGCATGATTTATTGTTAATTAAAATAGCCACTGGTGAATTTGAGTGTTTTTTCAGTTTCAAGTGTTACTTTTAATTTGCCATTTTTACTTAACTGTAACATCACTCAAGTAGGGTGGCTGCTTTGGTGGATTTCAAAGGAGTGTGCTAGTAGATGTTCAATGTACTGCATGTGAGCATTTGTGTTACTTTTCCCTGAATTATTTCTGTTTGTCACAGGATCACGGTATTCCTTGGCATGGCTATGACTTTGGCTTGACGATGGGCTTCTTTGTTGGTAAAATGTTAGAGCATTATTGGTTACTTGCTACATCCTCAATAAATAAAGGAATATGATGAGGAAAAGATGGCATAATAAAACATAACTTCTCATTACTTTTTAAATAGCTGAGTCCAACATGTAATTGTCTTTATCCTTATAATGCTGCATTTATGCTGCTCTCCATTCAGTTAGGCTGGGATAATTATGCTCTAGTATCCAATACCAAGATTTGAAAAGGATGGGGAACACCCTGTGGTCCATATAGTCTTAGAACATTAAAGATTGTTGTAAAAATGTTTGCATAATTTGTGTCACAGCAATAATATGGCATACAATGTCAGTCACATCTAACGGTCTCTTTGAAGAACATCCTCCAGCCTAAAAATGATTAAGAACACATTAACCCCACTACTCCTGTCAAGTAACTTCCTCAGATCATCTCCCATCTCACCCGAATAGAATGATACCATATCATGCACCTCAAGCATATCACTAAGCAATGCTTCATGAATTTTACATTTAAAGCAGAAAGAAAATACATTGCCTTTTCTTGGCAGTATTAAAATAATGACAAGAAAGAACAAAAAAGTGACTTTTTTGTTGGTTGTCCTAATTACATTTTGGGAAAACTAATAATTCAACAGTTACTCAGCATCTAATTGCTCATCCACCTTGAGGCCACAGAAACATGTTGGGTACTGGTTTGCATTCTCATCTGAGCTGCTACATTTAAACTCCAGCAAAGAACCCACCCTCCCAAGTAGTTATTAAATTGTCCTTTCATGTTCTTTTCCACTATATCCAATGGAACCACAAGTGTTGATTAACAGTTGTTAAATGAATTTATGGACCGTAACTTTTTATCTTTCTAAAGATTTTGCATTTGAAAAAATCCAGCTCAAAGAATAAGGGTATTGAGTCAATCATTTCTAGGCTAGACACCAATTTAGGACAGCTTTCCTCTGCTTAATTGTCTAGCCAATTACATCATCAATAGATCAACAACATTAGCAAAGCAAGAAAAAACAGATTGTTAGTACCTGCAGTACTCCAAACACTGCATGGGTCTGGCAATTATATTAATATTTTGTTTGGGTAGTTTAGAAGGAGGATCACTTCATCCCTGTTCAGATTTCCTCACATCTCCTAGTGTTCAGAGTCTGGATTCCCAATCAAATCTTTCTAGAGATCCAAACAAGTTGCTGTGGTCAGTCAATTGTTAGAAGTTGAACAGTTCCTGTAGATAATTCATCCATTGCTTTAACATTACAGCAAATGTTTTGGACTGCTCCTAATTCAAGTTTAAATCTAAACACCATGAGATCTGGGGCCAGATGTAGCAACCCTTTTGCGAGTCGCAAACGGCGAAAATCGCCGTTTGCGACTCGCAAACGTGGGTTTGCAATGCACAAATGCATATTGCGAGTCGTTACCGACTCGCAATATGCATTTGCGACTCGCAAATAGGAAGGGGTGTTCCCTTCCTATTTGCGAGTCGGAGTGGTATGCAACTCCATTTGCGACCGCGTACGCGGTCGCAAATGGAGTCGCAGTTACCATCCACTTGAAGTGGATGGTAACCCACTCGCAAACGGGGAGGGGTCCCCATGGGACCCCTTCCCCTTTGTGAATGGACCCCATATTAATTTTTCAGGGCAGGGAGTGGTCCAAGGGACCACTCCCTGCCCTGAAAAATACGAAACTAAAGGTTTCGGATTTTTTTGAAATGCAGCTCGTTTTCCTGTGAGGAAAACGGGCTGCACTTCAAAAAAAAAAAAATGCTTTATTTAAAAGGCAGGTCGCTAACATGAAGGCCTGCTGACGTCAGCAGGCCTCCATGTTAGCGAGTGCCTATACTCGCAATGGGGCCGCAATTTGCGACCCACCTCATGAATATTCATGAGGTGGGTCATTGCGACCCCATTGCGAGTTGCAGTCGGTGTCTCAGACACCGTACTGCATAGCAATTTGCGACTTGCAAATTGTGAGTCGCAGGGACTCGCAATTTGCAAGTCGCAAATTGCTTTTTTTGTACATCTGGCCCCTGATTCTTACAAGATCCTTATACTACATTTCTATATAATACTGGCCAAGCTGTCAAATAGATCACATATACCATCTAAATATGGTGGTCTATACTTTATGGTGATCTATACTTTTTCTTCAGAGAAGGGAGTTGGAGAAAGCCAAAACAATGTTAGTGCTGCAACTTAATACATCCTTTTAACTCTTCTGTAAATGTACATTTCCATATGTAAACACTTCCAGAGATGACCAATCTATTTCTCTTCAAGAAGTCCCCAAATAATTATCCTGGAAATGTTTCAGCATCAATAATTTATTCTTTGCCACTGGGCCTTCATTCTTAGATTTGATAAAGAATGTATCTCTTCTTATTTGTTCAGTTAATTTGACACCAATTTGTTATATTATAATCCTGAATACTGTTACAATATTCTTAGCAATTCTTATATTGAAATTTTTTCCATCTACCTTTTGCTTTAAACATACTTTAAACCCTTATACAGAGCTTTACATGAAAGTTTCCACTTGGAACTACTGCTGGTCTTTGATATGTTTTATGATCATTGACAAACCTTTTTGTTATATTTATTTTTGAGAAGGTATGGCTCGCACAGCAAATAAATTATCTTCTATGCTCTTGAAATACCATGCAGGATGGAAGGGTAAAAGGTTTTTGCTTTTGAAATTCCCCTCTAAGGAGCTTATTATGCTTCTTCACATTACCTGGTCAGACAGCAAGCGAGCCTTCATTATAGCCTTGTTCTGTATCTTGTAACAATGAATATAGGATAACAAAGAAGTCTTCATAGTAACCCTATTTTTTCTTCTATGGGATAGAAAGAAAAACAAGGCTATAACAAAGGATCCCTTCCTATCCATCCACATTAGTCTCATGTCTTTATGCTGTTTATGGGTTTCAATGGAGGGAGGTCATTAGGGGTCTGACCCTTAACGTTCTAATTTTCCTTAGGTTTTGAGAAATATATGTTTCTGCCACACAATTCATCACTGTGTAACATTATTAACTTGTAAATTACTATTCCATGCCAAGAAGCTAAGAATGAAAATACTAAGAGGTGCCTCAATTAAAAGAGAAGCTGCTAGCAGCTTATGCATGTCAAAAATGTAAAAGGTCCAATCCTTTGAAACTTCGGAAAGACCATCTTATGGTCAAGTCCATCTAGTGGTGTAAAAAATGAAACTCATTGTGGCCATTAACAGTCAGCTTTGACCTCAGTTCCTGACAAAATCATAAAAAATGGTCTACAACGCTAAACAATTGCTTTCTGAATTGAATTCATGTATGAAATAATAAGTTGATTGTCACACAAATTGTAATGACTGAGGCTAGTTTTCATATGTAAAATAGTTAATCAGAGATTGTATTCAAATATCTTCCTAGGACATAGAATGATACACCAAATAGGTAGTAGCATGAGCTGAAAAATTTATACTTCTCTGGACTGCTCCAAGATGTGATAGGCAAATTTCAAAAGCAATGATTGGAGGGAGTTGGCCCAAATGAGTTAATGCATGAAGAAGAGTGTATACAAGTGTATTCTGCGTATGTTGCAACAGCAGAACTTGCAGACAGATGTGCTGTTCAAGCCAGAGTAAAAAAAGTGACAACTGAGAAACTGGATTGGGAAGGGCCCAGAAAGAATGTGCAGAGTTGCACAAAGTAAGGCACTGTGAAAATGCCCCATGCCAACACTCCTACTTCTATTGACACCACAGGCCTATTTGACTTCCCTTCATTGTAACTAGGGTCCAGGTCTAACTGTGATAGTCAGAAGTAAACATTGTATGTGTGTGTGTTTTAATCATGACAGGGTCTGTCAGTGTTAAGTTTACATTTATAAGGATGTAGAACCAAAGGTCTTTCTTGTATCATATTTACTTTCTAAATAGATAGGGTGCAAGTCATGGAAGGCTGTTCCCAATCTACACTAATGCAGATCGGAAACAACATGCATTTTGCTTAGGCATTAATGGCCAGATTTAGATCTTGGCAGAGGGGTTACTCCATCATAATGGTGACAGATATCCACCTGCCGAAATCTAAATACCATAGAAAACAATGGTATTTAGATTTCAGTGGATGGGATATCCGTCACCATTGAAATGGAGTAACCCCTCCGTTGAGATCTAAATTGTGCCCTAACTCTCAGAAATGCCCCACCAGCTGGTGATATTCACATACATACTGCCTGCCACCGTTTTTGTACTTGCTGAGGAGACAGGTGGCCATCATTTCATATTCCAGCACATTCTTCATTTAAAGAGTGATACACTGTCTTTTGCTACAGGGATACCTTCCTGTAATAGTGTGTAGTAGGCATATGGTGTGATACAATCAGGAGCTGTTGTCTGACAAAATATTGTGATCAAACTATTGAGAAACACAAATATCTTGTAAAAAATATTGTTTACCATACTATCATGTTCCTATGCTTATAATGGTAATAACAAAATTATTATGTGAAAAACATTGTCTTAGAGAATATCGACTGAAAACAGGTAACAATATTGTTTGTTAATAAATATAAATTATAAAGTAATTGATTTAAAATAATTAATTATTTAAAAATAATATTTTAATGTTGAATAAATAGTTTTAATTATTATACATGTTTCGGAGAATCAATCTCCTTGATCACAGGTAACAATCACAAATGCAAGACTCCATTTTTCAACACACCTCCCTTGTGTATAATCAACAAAAAGAATGGACTACAAACTCTTTGCTTAACTTCTAAATACATATAGCGTGGCCGCAATCTTTAAATGTAATAAATTCCCGTAGCATTCACTTTCATTTAATCAGCCTATGTGGGCATCTCTTTGTGTTCAAATTTATATCAATTCTACTTTTTATCAATTCTCAGCCACATTATTAATCAACTTACTAAGCCCCAGTGGGCAATGTAAAATACAATAATTATTTTTAGATAGAAAGATTTTCTTCTCTTATCTTTACACCTGTGGGCATCCAAGTCTACACTGTTCTTACAACTGTTTAAAAATAAAAAATAAAAAGTAAAAACATAAATTTAAAATTGAAATCCAATAATTTACATTTTCAAATCCAGCATAACACTGCTTACAATTTCATTCATATCCAGAGGCAATTATCCATCCAACCTGATTTTTTTATTCAACTTTACGCTCAATACGAAGTCACATTTGATTTTTGCAATTCTTCACATTATCATGCCCTACCTACATAAATTACCAATTCCTCATCCAGATTTAAGCCTATGGGGTGCAGGGTTTGATAACCTACTATTATTCTTGACTCCAGTCTTCACAATTCAAGTGTCCTACCACCCCCTCTCTCTTGTTGAGGAAATCTCTCTAATACTATAAATTGTAGGAGATTAACCTTGTTCTCATGATATTCTTTCAAATGTTTTGCTATTGGGTATGCCTTGTCCTCATGTTTTATAGCTCTGACATGCTCCAATGCTCTCTTTTTTGACTTGTGGATGGTACTTCCCACATAATATTTATTACATGGGCATCTAAGTGCATTAACATTATAGTCCGAATTACATATTCATTTTTTTTATCACAAATGATTTTGGTGTCTTTGGAAAGGTAACCTATTTACAATTCTTACTATATCTGCATGCCTTACATTTCCCACAGATGTAGAATCCTTCTACCGTTTATCTTTTATTTTGCTGTGGTATCAAGCTCTGACTCAAAGAATCTTTTAAGGAGACAATTTTCCTAAAAGCTAGGTGTGGGTAATCTTCCAAAATTCTCTCAAATGTTTCATCTGTTTTCAATATTGGCCAGGACTTACATTCAATTTTCCTCATCATTTCTGACTGACTATGATACGTAGTGACAAATCGCATTGTTTCAACTTCACTTTTTTGTATATTTGTAGATCATCTTGTTTTATCTGCATTACCTTTTCCATAGCATTTTTGATAATCTTCTCAGAGTGCCGTTTTTCTTTAAATCTTTTTGACATTATTTCTACTTCTACTTCAAAGGCTCTCTCACTGCTACAATTCTGTCTTGTTCTGCTGTTTCCTTCCTATATAACCTCAACTCTAGTTTATTATTCTCTACCCATCCAGAAATTCTATTCTTTTTTCATCAATACTATTCGTCAATTTCAGATTCAGGTTATTATCATTCAATTTCTCCACAAATTTTCACCCTTCCAAATGCAGAAGATGTCATTGATAAAGCGTAAGTAAAGGACAACATGCCTGTCTACAAGGTCAATGTTTGCAACCACCTGCTCCTCCCACCAGCCCAAGAAGAATCCTGCATAGCTGGGGATGAAGCAGGTGCTCATCGCTGTACCTTGGGGTTTATGATAGATTTCCGCATTAAAAATAAAAAAAAACTTTCTTAGACGCATCCTTATCATTTTGAGAATCATTTCTGTATGGAATAGATATGATAGAGACCTGGCTCTCAAAAAATGACTCACTGTTCTTATTCCTATTTCATGTGGTATACTCGTGTATACACTATTGACATCCAGACAAATCAGCTTAAAATCATTTTCCCAAGTAATATCATTAATGCGACTCAGAAATCACTTGTGTCGCGAATATAGGAAGAGAAGGTTTCAACAAATGCGTGAATAAAAAAGTCCAAATACTTCGAGGTCTTTTCTAATAAACTTCCTCTTGACACAATTGGTCTATCTGGAGGTATCACAGGATTTTTATGTAACTTGGGTAAAAAATATAATGTTGGTATCTTTGAAAATTCACACTTCAAAAACTGATATTCATCCCACTCTAATAAATGTTGATCTTTCCAATTCAACAGGTGATCACCATATTCATGATTGGCTTCCAATACCCAAATTTAACTCACTTTCTCATATTTTGTACTGTCTGCTAATTGTTTATATCCTTCCTTCAAATACATATCGTTTGGCCAGATGACAACATTCCCACCTTTATCTGATTTTTTTATACTATGTCCTTGTTCGCTTTCAAACATGCTATAGCTTTCACATGCCTCTGTTCCACATTACTCCATGTTTTTTGGCTATTCAACCTCAATTTCATAAAATCTTTTATAACCCCCTTCTTAAAGATATTTATAGCATCATTTACAATTGTCGGCTTCAAAATTTACTTTGGTTAAACTGATTTGGGCAACTTAACCCTAATTCAGTACCAAGGTCCATCAGATTCACATATGGATCAGGGTGTGTTGCAACATCCTCGTCCAACTCACACATTGTATGTACCATTTCAATGTCACTAATTCTTAAATTTGAGATGTTACTCATATTATGTTCTTGATAACTGAGATTATGTGTTGCTTACCATTTTTTTTATCTTCAGTATCCTAACAAACTGAAATAAATCAATTCTACTTTGCATGTAATCAAACGTAGCCCAGGGGCAGAATGACAGTCCTAAGGAGAGTACTTCTATTTCTGACTCAGTGAAAGATAGTTTTGATAAATTAACCACTGTATTATTGTTTATCATTTCACTATATTCTGGCCCCTTGTTTGCATTCCCACAGGGCTTTTTGCATAACTTCTCTCTCCTCCTTTTCTGTATGTGCCTTTTCCTCGTCAACCACGATGAGTGGCTTCTCTTTCTCGTCCTGTTGTTAATCTTCCTTGTGCCAACAGATCGAACTCCTTTCAAATTTTGGTTTTTACTTCTGTGTTTTCAGATTATACTGATACATCACTTTCACTATTTTCACTCTCATCTCTACTGCTGGCTTCCTCATTAGTAGTAACTTTGATGAACTCATCTGGATCTCCTTCAGGACCTTGATTCTTTTCTCTTTGTCCTTTTCTATCTATTTGTGCTTTCCTCATTTGGTCATACTTTTTCCCAAATGTCAAAATCTGACGCCTCTCATAGTCATATTGATCTCTCAAAAACGTACATTGTTTTTTGCCTTAATGACTTCTTCTGTTTTGCTCAATCTGCTATAAATTTTCTCTTTTTCTTTCTCAAATTCCTCTTTAGTGCTTTTTTCCAAGATTATCTCCATTTCCTTTAATAATTTTTCACGCTCTTTCCATGCTTATTTGATCGATTTTTGTGAGATACTTGTAGAACATCTGTGATTATTCATTGCCCATTTATTGATGATATCAGGGTTAATAATGGTTGGGATTATAAAAATTCTGAATCCTCTCTGTACTCTAGCACAATTAACATATTTTTGTAAGGTTGTTGCTTCCCACCATTTAGATTGCTCTCTCTTAGATTTTTTCACAAATATTCCCACAGCCATTTTTTGTTGTTCCATTCTGTTCACTATTCTGACTTCTTTCATGTCCTCTGAGCGTCCGATTCCTGCTACTCATATTCACAAATAATTTGTCTGCTTCCTCTTGTCTCCTCATTTCTCTGACTGTCGCCATTTTCTGAAATATCTTGTACTCAGGGTAATCTAATACTGTCCAATGTCCTTATGCCACTCAATGACTCAGTCCATGCCACATTCTTATTGTCGGCATGTCTCTGCTCCCTGTTCAATTTCTGCTTCCACTTTCCCATTCCATAAAAGCGCACACTCACCTGATAACCACTGCAATTACTTCTGCTTCCCGTCAGCACCCTCTACCTTCATCTGACGTGATCCGGTTGCAAGTGAATCGGGGGTGTCTTTGATGTCTTCGCTCCGTAGTTGGCGTGCACAATCACGAGGTCGGCTCAGGAATGCCAAAAAAAATACCATCTCCTTCTTTTCACTTTCCGGTTCCAAAACGTGGCAGGTCATAACGGAGTAATGACTCCCCTAATATCCAAACCTTTGTTTCTCAATGCACTGCTGAGAAAACGGTCACAACCACCCACTCGTCCTTTCAGTGGCAATTTATTTTCATTCATTTGTGAAAGCAATCTCCTTGATCATTGGTAACAATTACAAATGCAAGACTACATTTTAAACACACCACCCTTCTGTATAATCAACAAAAAGAATGGACTACAAACTCTTCGCTTACCTCCTGAATACATATAGCATGGCCGCCATCTTTAAATTTCATCGATTCCCATAGCATTCTCTTCCACTTAATCAGCCCAAGTGAGCATCTCTTCGTATTCACATTTATATCAATTCTACTTTTTATCGATTCTCAGCCACATTATTAATCGCCCTATTAAGGTGATATGTATATATTACCTACTGGCAGTCACCAGTAGTTAGTTATAGTTAGGACCATGTTTCCATAGGAAAGGCCTATATCTTTAAAGCAGGTCCCGCTGTCAAAATCTGAAGTTTCATCTAGATGAAATGCTTCAGCAAGCATAGAGCTGCTGTCTAAGCAGCTCCATGCTTGCTGAAGCAATGGCGCTGCAATGGGAGCCTTAAGGCTTCCTCCACAGTGCCAGGTAGCCCATAAAGGGTGTTTTATTTTTTACAATGCACAGCTAATTACTCCACAGATTATATCATTGATGACATATTCTATGCTATCTTTCATACTCTCATTGCAACATTTGCAATCAACTTATTGATGAGACAACTGTGCATGGCGAGGGCTCAAGTTTTAGTTACTTGAAAGAACTCTAACTATAACTACTGAATTTCTATGGTTTTGTACGAGTAAATGCAGAGCCTAACTCTAATGTTCATGTACCCTTCGGCTTTTTCAGTGAAAATATATATATGTCTGTACGTTTAGTCCACTTCAAGGACCTCCCATACGGTGGAACAACAAACACCAACCCAACAGGATTTCTTATTTCAAAAATGTAATTTGTTATTGAAGCGAATACTGGATTAGAAAATTATTATAAGAAGTACAAAAAATTTGAAAATTATACGGTCAACGCATTTCAGCTTCACGCCTTCCACTGTGCCTGAATCAACATAACAGTAGTTGCCTATAGTTGTAAATCCTTCCTCTATTTCCTCAAAGCACTATAACTGTAACCTTAATACAAAAACGATTTTTCACATCCTCCATTTTCTTCATTTTGGAATGTTATTTCATCATGAATCATTCCAAATCACTCGGTATTCTACAATACTACTTATTCCAGAGTATAAATACGTGATTTCTATTTTCCTAATAATTGGTTGTAATACCGATATAATAATGGTGTAACATAACATCTTCCTTCAATTGGCACTTAGGTGGTCATTCCAAGTTTGGCGGGCGGCGGTTGCCGTCCGCCAAACTTACGCCGCCACTTGGCCGCTCCGCGGTCAAAAGACCGCGGGGGCCATTCAGACTTTCCCGCTGGGCCGGCAGGTGCCCGCCAAGGGATCGCCCGCCGGCCCAGCGGGAAAGGCCCTGCAACACAGAAGCCGGCTCCGAATGGAGCCGGCGGTGTTGCAGGGGTGCGACGGGTGCAGTTGCACCCGTCACGATTTTCACTGTCTGCTATGCAGACAGTGAAAATCATGCTGGGGCCCTGTTAGGGGGCCCCACGACACCCGTTCCCGCCATCCTGTTCCTGGCGGTAAAAAACGCCAGAAACAGGCTGGCGGGAAGGGGGTCGGAATCCCCATGGTGGCCCTGCTTGCAGCGCCGCCATGGAGGATTCTCCCAGCCGGGGGAAATCTGGCGGGAAACCGCCGGACCCGGCTGGGCGACCGCGGCTGTACCGCCGCGGTCAGAATGCCAAATGAAGCACCGCCAGCCTGTTGGCGGTGCTTCCGTCGACATCCATTGGAATGAGGGCCTTAATGTCCATACATCATGTCGGGGCAAACTTAAAGTGTAATTGTGTTAATATCAGGTATTCATATATATATAGATAAATCAGCATAGTATAATCCCCATTTGTATGATATTCAACATCCTTTTTTATCCTTCCATTATATTTTAACTCCTATTATTATCCTTACATGGTCACATATTATAATACAGTATTTAGACTATTGTATTGCACATAAAAGTAATTCCTTATGTTTTCAAACTATGCAATTAGGTAAATCGTATTTGAAGTGCTAATGCATGTCCTTATTACTTATAAATATTTACATTATCATTGTACACATTTTTGTACAAATTGGTTAAAACTTCACCTAGACAGCAATAAATTAAGATTTCCTTACTTTTAAGAATATATAAAATACAACCCAAAAAGTACGTAATGTTATTCAAAAAGACAATAAATTCCCACTCATAAGCACCCAAGCATTTGGACTATTCACATTTAAGGTGAAAATGTCTAACATGTTCAAAGCCATTATCCAAGATTTGGGTCTTCCTTCATGTCTCTATAGGCATTTCTTTTTTGTTTTATTCAGGGAAAATAAAATAAATATGATTTCCTTCTTCTTAGGAATATATAAAGTGCAACACAAAAAGCGTCTAGTGCCACTAAAAACAACGATTTCCTACTGGCACCTTAAAAGCACCCCAATCGCACTGTACCAATATCTATAAAATGCATATTATCACAAAGAATGCTGGACATTAATCACATATTCATATAAAGTGCATATCAGTCAAAGTGCAAATAAATTCAAAGGAAGGGAACTTATAGGGGGACCATTCCATTCTACTACGTAGTAGTCCAGTGCTTATTCACAAATTAACATATAGTTCCACATCAGTGTTATGGCCCCATGATGTTTCAGTGCCCAATGCTATGATTAACCATGACTCTTGTTTCCTCAATTCTCTTTCCCGATCACCAACTCTAGGATGGGCCCGCTCATGTTTCATCCCATAATATCTAAATGCTTCCCGTGATCGATCATGATGCTTTTCAAAGTGGCAAGTCATTGAGTAGGTCTTATCCGTATTTATAATAGCTCTCATGTGTTGGAGTATCCAGATCTTCAATTTGTTTATGGTACTTACCATATAAGACTTATTGCAACCACATTTGAGAACATATACTACATAATCCGTGTTGCAGGTTATTCTATCATTGAGTGATATTAGATGCCCCTCAAAAGTCTGATAATCCTTGCTGTTCAGCCTACATTTACATGCCTTGCAAGAACTGCACGTTATAAAGATCTTCATTTTCCTTGAGAACCAATTATATTTTCTAGAAATGATATGGCTGGTGATAAGAATATATCTCAAGGATCTCGCTCTTTTTTAAGATACTCTTGGACCTGTACATACAATGTCTGTAAGATGTAGGACAAGCCATTTCTTTTGCAATATCCTTTTTATGATGGGTTGTGCGGAATAATACTCCAAAAACTATCTTTTCACTTCAACACCCACTCAGTCTTTATCCACGGTTTGGGAATACAAAAGTTGTTCTCTAATTTTTCCACCAGCTCCTCTTTTTGCTTCCTCCAGGATAGTTTTTGGAAATCGTCTTGCTCTGAATCGTTTAATTATATTGTGTATTTCCTCATTCAGCAATTTATCAATTGAGCATATTTTTCTGGCTCTTAACACTTGACTGTACGGGATACTCCACTTAAGGGTGTCTGGATGTCCACTGTTAGCATGTAATCAGGAGTTTGTGGCTGTATGTTTTCTGTAGATTTTTGTCATTAGTACATTACTCACTACATCTAGCTCCACATCAAGAAATTCACAGTGTGTTTGACTCTGTAATAGTCAATTGTAATTTGAGATCCTTCTGATTCACTTCTTCAGATAGTCATTTAGCTCATTCTCATTCCCTTCCCACAAGATGAACAAGTTGTCTATGAACCGAGTACAAAGGGCAACTTTTTGAGTAAACTCCTCATTCTGCTCAGCCCAGGCCATCTCCTTCTCCCACCACCCCATGAATAAATCTGCATAGGTAGGGGCAAAAGGGTGCCCATTGCCAGGTCCTATTGTTGTAAATAATATCTACCATCAAAAGTTAGAACATTATGGGTAAGGCAGTACCTCAGCATCTCCAATAACATCCTAATGTGGTCCAACCATTCCCTTGGGTGATCTCTTAAGAAGTATTCACAAGCTTTAATCCCCTCCTTATGACCAATGGAGGTATATTTAGATGTAACATCAAGTCTGACTCTGATGGTGCCTTGGGTACTGTTAACTAGTCCCAGAGCCTGTGCTCTTTGAAAAATGAGAATGCCAACCTACCTATAAGTTCCTAGTCTATGGTAGGGCATGGAGGTTTATGAATCCCAGCATAAGGTGGTGCACTGCTAAGGTGCCCAGAGTCATTTTAAAGGCAGGCCTGCCTTGCTGGCTGCTTTTAAAGTACAGTTGTATGCAAATTCGACTTTGGAATTAAAAGGACTTCCAAAGTCTTAAACTACTTTGTTCTTACGTATAAGTCATCCCTAATGTGTGCTCACAGGTGCAGTGTAACTATAAGAAGGACCTTATAAAATATTTTTTATAACCCATAGTGAGGACAAATTGCCAAATTTGTTTTTTTTCCATTGCAGTGAATAAGCTCCATAGGGTAAAATGGGGAGACTTTATTTTAATTAATAATGTATCAGAAGGGTCTAGATTTGGCAAATATCGCCTCAAACTGATTGCTATTATAAATGCAACAACCTGCCATTGTTGGATTTAATATAACTAGTTCAGGGAAAGAGTTTTAGAACTCTTCCTAAAAATTACAGATTTCAGCTTTGTAGTGCCCTTCTCTGATTGGCCAGCCTCTGGCAGCCTGGCCTGTCTACCTTGATGAGGTGTGAAGTGGCATGGGCTAAACGCAAAGGAAGTGCCTGGGGGAAGAGATCAGCCTCAGCAGATGGTGAAACAGGATGAGGGAGAACAGCCTAACTGGTCTTCAAAGGAAGGAAGGACATTTGGAGCAGCTCAGGACCTTCCCTATTTCCTACAAACCCAGACAACCAGGTGCCCTCTTGATTAGATTAGTAGAGGGTTGTGTTAAGGATTTGTAGCCACATCAGTAGGTGGGCTCAGTAAGACCTAACCTCCAAAATTCAGTTTCTGACATTTTATATTTTTTAAGGAATGTTGCTCCCTGGGATTGAGTTTTGTCACACTTCCCTGGAAGTGGTCATCCAAGGGGGTAGTGTCCTGCCTGTGATTGGACAGTTACCACCCCTGCTTTCCACCCAAGGAGCAAGGAAACATTTTACAGAGCTGCACCCACACCTCAGATCAATACAAGGAACAACATCAGAAGAAGAAGTACTAACCTGCACCTGGACATTGCACTCTGAGGGACTGTACCAGCTGCACACTTGGCCTTCACCATTAAAAGGACTTTACCTGTCTTCAGCTGGTTCAAGAAGTGACTCCCTACTTGCTACTGGTGAGCTAGCTAACTAAAATCCCCTACATAAAAACCTAAAGGAACTGACCAGCTGACCAGTGGATAATGGTCATTTTTGGATTTGAACCTGGTGCATTCGGGGAGTTGGAGTCCTAACCCTCAAGGAGCAACTCAGAGCTTCTGGAACCTTGGGGTGAGTTGTGGACTCCTAAAGGACCTTTAAAGACCATCCGGAAGAAGATCCAGAAGTTTGGAGAAGTTTGGAGAACTTTTGATAAAAAGCTCCATAAAGGGACCAACCCGCTGTGGTGAGTCAGGCCAGCTTACCTCAACTATGACCCAGCCTGACTTGCAGCTTCATTCTGCTGAAAAGCTCTGGAGCCCCAGACTTTACCGGGGGCCTCTGGAAAGGTGATTCGACGACCTTGCATCGAAATCGGCTTGTTGTTGAGGGTCGACCCCCGACGGAAGGAAAAAGCTCCAAAACAGTAATGAAGTCCGAACATAAAAAGTTGACCACAGCTTCCCGCGCAAACGTATCCGAGGAGAGCTCCAGGTTTGTCGGAGCAAGATTCAACTTTGCCCCAGATGAAGATTTCCATCCTGAAAAATTGTCTAAATCCGAAGGTAGAATTCTTCTCCGAGGTCTCCTGTGACGCGTATTGGAATAGGGCTCCAGGGAGGTCAGATTGGATTGGTTACTTCATCTCGCTGAAGAAAATCTTCAAGAAAAAGACTAAGGGGGTCATTATGACTTTGGCGGCCTCAGAACCACCATGTTCGCAGCAGCGGTCATACTGCCAATGGCCAGGCAGTGAACAGCGCCAAATCATGACCATGGCGGTGTTCCCAACAGAACACAGCCAAACTACTGTCAGTTCCGCCAGTGTGGTCAGTGCACCACAGATGGCAGTAGGCACCTTCAGACCGGTGGGGACAATGTTTCTGCCAGACACATTATGAGACTGCACACCACCAAGGTTTCCGCCGCGGTTGTACCACAGCAAAAACTCTGGCGGAAACCAACTATATAAAAGGAAACACTCAGGAACAGCACTACAAGAGTCATCCCCATGATGCCAACCAAAGCCCTTTTAGATGGCACAGCATGCCCTGGATGCATTATCAATAGTATGGCTGAATACACATCTTACCTCTCCAAACCCCTTCCACCCATTGGGTGTGCAGCTGATTGAACACAACACTTCAGGCCTCTACCGTACAACAGCTGATTATTCCATGTCCTGGACACGCAAGCACTTGTACCCAAGACATCCACCAAGACACATATCACAACCACTCCCTCTCTGTCCACTCCCAAACCCTTTTACCATGACTGCCCCTGCGTCTCTAAAAAAGATTTCCTCTCAGAGTTTTCCCTGTTCCCTACCCCTCTTCCACCCTGTGATACCCCCAAGCAGAGGTGTGCAAATAACCACTGCTTCTCAACACCGTATCTTGTGCCCATTTTGGAAATAAAAAAGTTTCCTTGATACCTATTTTTCATTCTTTATATTTCACCAAATAAATTGCTTTACACCCAGTGTAGAATGAAAACCCATTGAAAGGTGCAGCTCCTTTTTTGGCTCTGCGTACCTAAGGTTTTTGATGAACCTATAAGCCCTATGTATCCCTGCAACTGGAAGAGTCCAGCAGATGTAACGGTATATTACTTTTGAAAAAAGTTACAGACAGAGTAAAATGTGGAGAAAAATGGCAGTTTTTAATCTCAATTTCAATATTATTGTATTTCAGCTGTTATTTTCTGTAGGAAAACCTTGTAGGATCTACACAAATGACTCCTTGCTGAATTTTGTCTACTTTTCATAAATGTTTAGCTGTCCTGGATCTAGCATTGGTTTCACACCCATTTCTGTCACTAACTGGAAGGAGGCTGAAAGCACAAAAATAGTAAAAATAGGGTATGTCCCAAAATAGCAAAATTGTGTTGAAAAATGTGGTTTTCTGATTCAAGTCTGCCTTTTCCTGGAATCTGGGAAGATGGTGATTTTAGCACTGTACACCCTTTGTTGATGCCATTTTCAGGGAAAAAATACATGCTTTCTTCTGCAACCCTTTTTCCCATTTTTCAGAAAAAAAGAAACTTTTAGCTGTATTTTGGAAAATTTCTTGGTCTCCTCCAAGGGAACCCACAAACTCTGGGTACCTTTAGAATCCCCAGGATGTTGGAAAAAAAAAGGATACAAATTTGGCGTGGATAGCTTATGTGGACCAAAAGTTATGAAAGCCTAAGCGCAAACTACCCCAACTAGCCATAATAGGGCTCAGCACGGGGGAAAGGCCAAGTAGCTAAGGGGTTAATACTTAAGCTCCTGGGTGGGCCAAATCCCGGGGGCATTGATAGTGTAATGCAGGGGGGGTGCCCAGTCCACCCTCAGCTCCGGTGACCACCACCTCACCAGGGCACTGGGGAAAAACAATGTTAGGGACTTAGGGGCTCCCCGCAGCCCTGGGGACTGCCACCTACCCGGGGCACAAAAGTAATTTAACGCAGGGGGGGCTGTCCAGACCCCCCAGAGCCCCAGGGAACACCACCTCAAGAGGGAACAAGAGTAAATTGAACACGGGGACCGCCTGGCCCCCTACAGCTCCAGAGATGACCCCCTCCCTGAGCAATGCCAAAAGAGTGAAAGGGGTCCATTTCGGACCCCTCGAATCCCTGGGGATCACCACCTCCCTGGGGCTCTGCACATTGGAGGGGGGCTGTGTGTCCCGCTCGTGGAGCCACACATGGCCCTGGGGACTGCCACCCCTAGGGATAGCTCCTGCTATGTCCCGGGGTGCCCACCCCTGGGACATAGCTGTTTGTTTGGTGGGAACTGTCAAAGCTCATGCCCTCACCATGCATTGTTAATTACCACAAGTTACTCCAAACTATTGATTAAAAAATCTATGCATGGAAGGGCATGTGTTATAATTACCTTAGGGCATAACTTATAGTTACTTTAGACAACTCTAGCTATAACTGGTGAATTTCTATGGTTTGGTACGTTTAAATTGTGAGTCCCAGCATGCCTTTAACCTTTGTTTTTTTTTAAGTGAACATATATACATATATTATTAACAGCACTAAATAAACCATTTTAAACACAATCAAATATATACAGTCAAATAAATTAAACGTTATGAGTCATTTTGTTGTATTGTTTTGACGTAAACTCGCTATTAAGGGTCTAAGCGCATTGAGGCAATTTAGTTATGGCTTCACCTCTCCATAGTGATAAGGTTGTTCACTTTACGATCATCCTTCTGACACTGTCAGTCCTATTATACATATATACAATGGGCAGCTCCTTTTGGCCCCATTCTACTTCCTCTTTTTTCAGTGATAGGGGTATATATGCAAGTACATCAACATTTGACATGAGTTGCTTGATATGTCATAAAATCATATTACAGTGAGCATCACATGGCTTTAGTTTTCCTGTTTTTTTGGGGGCAGTAATATGTCACTACTAATGATTGCCTTGTATACCAGACCAGCTTCTTTTCCTGGCGTTTATTGTTTTTTAACATTTTGGTCCACTTTGCATGTCATACTGATACTGGCCAGGCATTGTGTGTCCATACTTTACCCTCACACTACACATACATTGCCTATCTGCTCTATATGACCCCGGTAACATCCTTTTAGGACCATTATTAGAGATGTTAATTTGCAGTTAGACACACACTACCACCCTGTATTACCTCAAGGACACTACTAACATGTTTTTTGTATTCATGTTGAAGCAATGATAGTACTTGGCTCGTAAGTTTTCATTGAGCCCCAACCCAAACAGATGAGGGTAAGCAGTAATTTCCTTGAGTTCTTCACGCAGCATGGCCGCATGCCACCATAGAGTGCCACAAGACCGTTTGAACATCTAATTGTGTATATATATATATATATTTGATCCTACATTTTGTTGATCTATACATTGCATTATTTTTCCAGAGGTCTTCCTCCATCTAGATTGTTAGATGAATAGTTTTTTGAGTAAGTGAACTCAGTATTTTTCTCACACATCCCATGACGCAATGAGGTAGATAGTGTAGCTTAGGAGAAGTTGATTATATTGGTCCTGATGAAGCACCATTAGATCTGTGAGGACTTTTTAGGGGCGAAACATGTTGATTTTGATTAGTGGTTGAAGGAAGAACTTTCCTTTACCCCTTGAGTATTTGGTAGAGTGTTGGAAAATTGCTTCCATTCCACTCCCTACTGTTTTTAACCTTGACTGAGACCTTTTGACGATTAATAAAATACAGGTTTTTGAGGTGCTTGAGCCAATTTTAACTCTCTGTTCTCTCCTGTTCTTGCTGCCTGTAGGTTGAGATTTGTCCCAACATATTCTTACTACGGCACATACTACCAATTAAGATCTCCGGCAAAGAGCCCCCTTGTGGGACCGGTCAGACATTGCAGAGCCAGTCTAACGAGGAGCAAGCCCTATGATGAAGCTTGACATCCAAATAGATGTGTGAGGGCTCTTGCTTCTATCTTTAGAAGTGCCCTGTTTTCTACTTTTCTGTAAACATGTTCCTACAGGTAATATATTGGTTTAACAGAAAAACATTCAAAGTGCAAATAGATTAAAAAAACATAGGGCCTCATTACGAGTTTGGCAGTCTTTTCTGAAGACCAACATGGAGGCGGCTGCCAAAAGACCACCATGTTTTTGGCAATAATCTGACCACCTTATTACGACTCACACTGTGAAGGCCACCAAAAAACAGCCACAAATCCGACACTGCCAGGGCAGAGGAGGGCGGGAAAGAGCCAGTTCCACCACCAGCACCGCCAGCACGAAACAATACCATCCACCAGATTATGAGCCACAAATCACCACAGCATTATTTCACAGCAGAAAAGCATTGGTGGTGCGAACTGCTGCGCTCAGAAAACCAACACCGTCAGAACACACCACATTAGACAGTTTGAATAACTCACACCTGACACACATACACACACCTGACACACCTACTCACTGCACTAAATAAATACACTCCACACAACCTACAATCCCTTGCTACAAAATTGATTTTCTCATACACCGAGAGCAGGCAAATACACTCATATAGCACCACTACAACATAAGCACATATACACATCTCACTCAACAGACACCACACAACTGCACTACCAACACATAACACACATAACAAGCACACACACCACAAGCGTCCATCACTCACCACCCACACCCCATTAATCACCCTACACTGCACCCTTATACACACAACACCCCCCAACACAACCACTACCATATCCCCAGAAAGGCAATCACGGTTCACAGATGTAGAGTTTGGGTCATGGTGGATTAAACCATGAGGTTAGAGCCACAATTGTTTGGGGCACAAGTCTAACAAACATTGATTGTCAGGAAAATGGAGTTGTGGCAGAGAATAGTTGACAGGGTCACCTCAGTAGACAACCATCCACGCACAAGGGAGGACATCAGGAAGAGATGGAAGAACTACGGGGTAAGGTGAGTTCCATGGCATCACAACACCAGATCGCCGTGCACAAGACTGGCGATGGGACCCACCACCTCCCCCACACTTCACATCATGGGAGGAGAAGGCCTTGGACATTCTGCATCCTGAGGGCCTGACTGGAATACCTAGTGGACTAGACTCTGGTAAGTACCTCTAACTTCCATGTCACACAATTGTTGTGTCCTGCATGTTTCTTCAACACCCAAATACTCCCCAAGTCACTGTATGTCTAACTACACCTCCCACCTATAAACCCAAAGTCCCTCTCTTGCATGCCACACCTCCACCCTGCCCAAATGCCCACATTTCCCTTTACAAAGGCATGGATGGGATTTGTTAATACCAACACTATGACTCCCACAATGCACTGGCCCATCTATGTGAATACCTGAAATTCACCTTGGACTGCTGCTGTCATGTGTCCCACTGTGGCGGCTGTGTGTTGTGTGTAGGATATGTTTGTGTTTTGAACATACATGTATGTAGATAAATTGTGCATCGTTTGTGTTGACATGTGTAATGGTGGTGTTGTGTGCCCTTGTGCGTGCATGTATGGGGTTATGGGTATGTCAGAAGTTTTGTATGTTGTGTTGGCGTGGTTTGACGTATGCCTCGTATGGCTGTGTTAATATATAGGTTGTCAGGTGGTGTAACATGTTGTATGTAGTGTCATGTGGAGATGTGTAATGTGTTAGTTTGCTGTAGCGTGTACATTGTTGCAGTTGTGGTGTGGTTGTGTGAATCGGTGGTGTATGTGTGTGGTTTGGTGTGTGTATAATACGTGTGTGTTGGCCGTAGTGTGTGTAGTATGGGTGTGCATGTGGGTGTGTGTGCTTATAGGTGTATGGTTCCATGTGTGTCGCCGTCACCTGCTGCCCCAGATGTGTATGTTTTGCGTGCATGTGTACTTTGGTTTACCCTACAGTGCCAGATAGTTGTGTGTACTCACGGTTGTTGTCGTCACTGGTTCCGGAGTTGTGCAAGCAGGAGCAGTGGGAGGACGTGCAGTTCATTTTCCATGATGGTTCCAGATTGATATGTTTCAGGAGGTGAGTGTCTCCTTTTATAGAGTTGGCTTCTGCCAGGGTTTTCGAGGTGGTGCAACCTCGGCTGAAACCTTGGCAGTGTGCAGCCTCGTATATGTCTAGTGGGAACATGGTGTTTGCCAGCCTGAAGGTGGCTACCGCCGTCGGTGGCGACATGACCACTCTGGGAGTACAGGCAGTGATTTGGCAGTCTTCTGTTGGGAAGACCGCCATGGTCATAAATTGGCAGTCTTCCCTGCTGGGCTGTCGGCAGTGCAGCGGCCGCCGCCAACATGGTGGTCCTGGTACAGCCATAATCTTAATGACCCCCATAATGTCCACAAACTAGACAACTCACTGGCTATCCTAAATCACCTTTTTATAGTTTCAAAATGAAAAATTGTGAGAAGTGCAAAAGCTGCTTGTGCTTTTCTTGATTGAAAAGTTAGAACAGGTACAAGTGCACAAATATAAACGTATCCTTCTGGAGTTTTTCGCTGGTGATAGGTCCTTTGCTCAACCAATACCTTCACTGGAATAAACACTTTTAAAGGATTAAAGACCTTGTTCAGCTAGTTTAAGCATTAGTGGCCTTGCAAAAGTACCTCACCGATGTAAGCTCTCATGTTAGTTGGTGTCAGTCCATAACAACCCAGAGGACCATCTTCCAATGTCGCCAAACATTTTCAAGGGCATGCAAGCTTTACATGGCCGGGAAGGTTCAATGTCGACCCTGAAATATTTAACTAATATTTGCAACAGCAGACCATGAACAGTGCAAGTAGAGGCAGGGGCAAAGATCTCCTGTAATTTGCAGAAATCAAGAGGGCTCTTCCCAACCTGCAAAAGCGAACAGTTTAAAAAACACACAAGAGTAAATGTGGGCTGCTGCTCAATGGTGACTGTATGGCCTCTCACTGCACGTATTTTCAATTGGAATGCATTATGCAATATAAAATTAGAGCAAGAGCTCCATGAAATTTCATGAAGGATGTTTGCAAATGGTCTCTTGCAGCTCTAGATACTAAAATATTTTTGAAAATGGTTTGGTTACATGGACTATCCCCACAAACTTGGTGTCCTCTGCACTTAACTGTATTTTACTTTTGCTAGGCACCTTCAGAGAGGGATGAGGACTCCTCAATAATACAGTTAGGGTGTATGAAGAGAAGGCAAATTGCAAGTCTTAATAGATTGTAAAGATAACATAATGGGTTGTGCAGCTGCTGCGTGAAAGGCCAAGGAAAGGCTAGAGGAACATTTCATGGAGGCAGTAACAAACCTCTTACATGCTCCAGCCTCTAAATAAAAACATAATTTCATAATATAGTAGGAAAGGAAAAATGAGGAGCAGTGTAGGAATAAGAAAACATGTTCAGCACACTTATGGGAGTCCACCGAACTTAAGTTATCATATGTATCAGGTACATCATTTATTGAAGATGGCAGGAGAGCATTTGTTTCACAGGACAGGGAAAACACACAATTATAGCTTGTATTAGGCCACCACTTGCTTCTGAAGGTGTAAGAGCACACCCGCTACTTGATTAAGGTCACTAACATAGTATATTAGGTAAAATCTTAGACCTCAGTCCTTTCAATTTTGCAGTGGAATTCCTGAGAACCCTCCAGAACCTTCCCTTGTCTCTGCAGAAAACATTCACATAAAGGATGTTACTGCATTGTGCATTTGTATGGCGTTTAGTCTGCGTGGTCTGATTTAGTGGAATTCTCAATCAATCAATCAGCGTTTATTGAGTGCGGCTACTCACCCGTAAGGGTCTCAAGGCGCTGGGGGGGTCGTGTAGCGTCCATCATTGAGGTGGTTCTTCAAACAGCCATGTCTTCAGCTCCTTCGTGAAGTTGAGAAGGAGGGTAGTCTGACTGAGGTGGAGAGGAAGGGCATTCCAGGCTGTGGCTGCAATGTGGGAGAAGGAGCCGCCCCCTGTTCTTGTTTACCTGATGTGGGGTACTTCGGCGAAAGAGAGCTGGGGTGAATGTAGGGTCCTGTGGGGTACATGGAAGTTGGGTCGCCTGTTCAGGTAGGCTGGTCCAGTGTCGTGGAGGGCTTTGTGTGCGTGGGTGAGGATCTTGAATGTAATTCTTTTCTCTATTGGAAGGCAGTGAAGTGTGCACAGGTGTTGAGAGATGTGGCAGTGTCGGGCAGGTCGAGGATCAGTCTGGCGGTGGTGTTCTGAATGTTCTGTAATTTGCGGGTGAGTTTCTTGTTGATCCTGGCATAGAGCGCGTTGCCGTAGTCCAGTCTGTTGTGATGAGGGCGTGTATGATGGTCTTTCTGTGTTTGAGGGGGATCCATTTGAAGGTCTTGCGTAGGAGGCGGAGGGTGCGGAAGCAGGTGGATATGACTGAGCTGATATGGCAGTCCATGTTGAGTCTGGAGTCCAGGATGATTCTGAGATTTCGAGCTTGGTTTGTGGGGGTGGGTGGGCTTCCGTGGGTGGTTGGCCACCAGGAGTCATTCCATATGTTGGGTTGGGGGCCCATGATGAGTGCTTCTGTCTTGTTTGCATTGAGTTGGAGGTAGCTGTATTTCATCCAGTTGGCGACTGCTCCCATGCCTTCGCAGAAGTTGTGTCTGGCTGTGTTGAGTCCGTTGGATAGGGAGAGGATGAGTTGGGTGTCGTCGGCGTAGGAGACAATGTTGATTCTGTAGCTTCTTAAGATGGCAACCAGCAGGGCCATGTAGACGTTGAACAGAGTAGGGCTGAGGGAGGACACCTGGTAGGTGTGGGGTCGGAGAGGAAGGGGGTGAGTCTCACTTGTTGGGTTCTGCCGGAGAGGAAGAATTGTCTAAGATGCCGGCTTTGTGAAGTCTATGTATCCATGTGTGGTAGAAAACTGTTTCGAAGGCCGCCGATAGGTTTAGCAGGATGAGTGCTGCCGTCTCTTCTTTGTCCAGCAGGGAGTGGATGTCGTCGGTTGTGGCCAGGAGGGCTGTTTCAGTGCTATGGTTTTTCTGAATCCAGATTGGAAAGCGTTGAGGATGTTGTGGTCTTTGATAAAATTGGCGAGTTGGCTGTTGATGGCTTTCTCGATGACTTTCGCTGAAAATGGGAACAGGGAAATGGACCTGAAGTTTTTGAGGTCTTGGGGTCTGCAGAGGGTTTCTTGAGGAGAGGGTTGATCTTGGCGTGTTTCCAGTTGTTGGGAAAGGAGGCGTCAGCTAGGGAGCGGTTGATGGTGAGACAGAGCTTGGGGGTGAGGGTGTCAGCGGCTCTGTTGAAGATGTGGTGGGGGCATGGGTCCATAGGGGCCCCAAAGTGTATGGACTTCATAGTCCTCAGAGTATCTCAGTGGTGAAGGGGGTCCAGTAAGTGATCGTTGGTTTGTTAGTGTTGGGTTCCGGTAGTAGGTTGTCCTTGTTGAAGCTGTCATAGATGGTCTTGATTTTGTGGTGGAAGTAAGTGTTGAGTCTGTCGAAGAGGTCCTGTGAGGGTGGGATGTCTGTTGTTTCACTGTTGGGTTGGGCAAACTCCTTGATGATGCTGAAGAGTTCCTTGCTGTTGTGTTCTTGTGAGGAGATTCTATCTTGTATTGCTTTCTGTTTGGTGCTTCTGATGAGTTGGTGGTGTGCGGTGGTGACTGCCCTGAAGTTGTTTTGGTGGTTCTCTAGATTTTCTCGAGGCGTTGACAAGTGCGTCTAGATTATCTGAGTTCTGTGGTGAACCAGCTGGCTTTCTTGGCATGGTTGCTGTTGTTCTTCTTGAGGGGGACTACATTGTTGGCACAGTCGGCGATCCATTTGTGAAAGCTACGTGCTGTGGTGTTCGGTCGTCGTTATGTGTGATGTAGGGGGCAGAGTTGACGAGGGTGGCGGTGAGCTGGTCATCAATGATTCTTGCCCAGCTTTTATGAGATGGTTGGTGCTGGGGCCTGAGGATGGTGGGTGTGTTGAAGGTGAAATGGATGGTCTGTCCATTGGAATTCAGAGGTGTGGCTGAAGGTGACGGATGTGTTCCTGTTGTGAAGATGGGGTTGAGTGTATGTCCTGCTGAGTGCATTGGTTTCGTTACAATCTGTCGGAGCCCTATGCTGTGGGGGTTGTCTAGGAGGGATGCAGTGGTGGGGTCTTGTAAGTTGTTGAGGTGGAAGTTGAGGTCTCCCAGCAGGGTGTAGTTGTTGGCTCCGATGGCTTATGAGGTGATGCAGTCAGTAATGGAACCGGAGAAGGGTTCGTGGGGTCCCGGTGGGCGGTAGATGAAGGTTCCCCTCAGGGTGGATGTCGGGCTGGTCTGTAGTTAGGGATGAAGGTGTTCCATCAGGGTTATGGGGTCTTTGGAGTGTGTGCTCAGACGGATGTTGGACTTGTGGACGATGGCAATTCCCCCCCGGGGAGACTGGGGCTGTCCTTCCGGGTGATCTTGCATTCTTGGGGAATGGCGATGGCGATGTCCAGGCCTGAGGTGGTGTTTGTCCAGGTCTCGGTGAGGAAAGCGACATCCGGGGTGGTGCTGTCAAGGAGGTACCAGATTTCGGTGGCATGTTGACGGAGGGAGCTGATGTTGAGGACAATGCATTTCAGGGTCTTGGGTGTCGGTGTGTTGTTGCAGGTGGGTTGTGCTGGGTCCAAGGTGGTGGTGGAGAAGGATTGATGGCAGTAGAGGCAGCTCAAGGGTCCGTGGGTGTCGGTTGGAGACGAGATATTGCAGTTGTTGTTGCGTCCTGGGTTGAGTGCGTGGAGTGCTGCTGGCGTGTAGAGGTGGCAGACAGGATATCCAAGGGTCCTGGCACTAGTCGCGGTCGGGTCACCGACAGGTGCAGACGGGCCTCCCTTTGGCACACCAGCAGCATGCCAGTGGTGCACCCATTGCTCACCCACTGCGCTCGTCCACTTTCTTAATAGGAAAGCATCTGAGCCATTCCTTCTTACAATGCATTATGACCTCCAATAAGTGGGAATACACATCTTTGGTAGCTGTGCTCGCTGTATAATTTTTAGCTTCCAGGTGTGTTCTGGGATGCCCATAAAAGTCCTTAGGTTCAGGTGCAAACATTACAAAGCAAGGAAACAAAATCCTATCTGAACACTAGTCAAATTGTAGAGGCTACAAAAGATTGTGGCCCTCACTACAACCCTGGCGGTAAATGCCTCCGACCACCGTGCTGGCGGCCGCCAACATACCGTGACCGGGGCGGTATACCGTTATGGGTATTATGACCACAAAGAGAAATCCGCCACTATACAGACATCCTCACAAGTCCGCCAGCCCAACAGTCAGTGATAAACTGGCAGTACCAAAACCCACACCATTACACCAACAGAAATACGCCCACAGCATCATGACCCATGAATCACTGCGGCGGACATTCAACCGCGGTAAACCGTTGGTGGTACACACCGCCGCGCTCAAAATACACACACGCTAACAAAACTACACCACATTGGACAATTCAAAATACACACACCTGACACACATACACACACCACACCCACACACCCAATCCAATATAAAACACACACCCACATTACCCACAACCCCTTACAACGAAAAAAATATTGCCAACTAAGAGAGAGAGACAAGCCAGGAGCACCCACTGAATCAGAGCCACATAACACCATCACCCATACACCATCCACCCACCTCACAGCACATTTCCCAACACATCACCCAACACACCCTCACACATACCACTCACACTACACCCATGGCACCACAAAGACACCCCAGTTTCTCAGTTGAGGAGCTAAGTGTCATGGTGAAGGAAATCCTCCGGGTAGAGCCACAGCTATTCGGATCACAGGTGCAGCAGACGTCCATTGAAAGGAAGATGGAGCTGTGGTGAAGAGTCATGGACAGGGTCAACGCCTTGGGACAGCACCCCAGAACAAGGGATGACATCAGGAAGAGGTGGGATGACCTACGGGGGAAGGTGCGTTCCATGGTTGCAAGACACCAAGTAACCATACAGAGGACTGGCGGGGGATCCCTACCTCCTCCCCCACAACTAACAACATGGGAGGAGCAAGTCTTGGTGATCACGCATCCTGAGGGCCTCGCCGGAGTAGCAGGAGGACTGGACTCTGGTAAGTCAAATCTTTACTACTATATCCCCCACCCTACCTGTATGCCATCACAAACTCCTACCCCTACCCTCACCCCATCACTCCACCACCTCACTATCACAAACCACCCATCCCAATACCAAGCCCTGCATGCATCACCAATGCATGGACACCCATCACAGACCTGCATAGAGCCGCATCAACAAAGCATGCACACTACTAACAATCACTTAGCCAAACCAATAACATCTCACACAACCCAAACGTGCTTTGCTACAACAACCATAGAGGGAAACATATCCATGCACAAGATGGCACACGCAGATACAATACCACTGCATTTACATCCCCACAGGACCGCCACTCAACGTCACCGGAGAGGAGGTGCACCAACAGTCCCCCCCACAGAAGAGGCCCACGGTGATGACAGCAGCTCTGCACGCCTGGATCACGATGACCAACCTGGCCCTTCAGGGACCTCTGGACAGTAGGTTACCCTGCCACAGTCCCAACCACCACAGAGACTCCCCCCTCATGAAACACCACCACAGCACCCACCCAGCGGGCCCATCCCTCTGTCCCCAGGACACATCACTCATCAGTGTGTCTACCACTACAGGAACCCAAGACAATCAGAGACCTGGGGTCAGTTGCAGTGGGCACCCCATTCAGGGGACAGAGGCACAGGACAACAGGGAAGCTGGGAGGACTGTTGTGAGACAGGGGGAGGATAGGCCTAGGAAACCCACTATCCACTAAGCACTTGCAGGGATACTAGGAGCATACCAGCATTCCCAGGAGACCTTGGGTCAGATACTGTATAAGTTGCAGAAGACCCAGCGGATGCAGGAGGGACAGTACCTGGGGATCAGGGAGGACCTCAAACACATCCACACCATCCTGGTCACCATTGCAGGGGTGCTGGCTGACATGGCCAACACCATGAGGGAGGCAGTGGCACACCAACGGGCCCCTGACACTAGCCACACCGAAGAACAGCCCTCCACCTCCGCTGGCGCTAGTGGATAGGAGGACCCACCACAGGACCAACAGGCCAGCAGCACCCCACCCTCTGCAGAAGGAGAACCACCCTGCAAACAGTCCCTGCAATCCAGGCAGAAGCCAGAGAACATTGCCAAGACCCCTGCCAGGAAATAAGACTCTCCTGAATGCCATCCTTCTGTCCATGGACAATGCACCTGTGATACAAATAGACTGGACTCTGTCCTGGACATTCCTCCACCATCACCCCAGCCCATTGCACATCCACCTCTACTTATTAGCACTTAAATAAACACCCTTGGAACAAATACAAGTATGGAGTCTGTCAAATGCTTGAAATATGTATTTGTTTAACAAGCTGTAAACATTGCAATTCATATGTACAGTTATATATACATAGGTATGACCTGTAGTGGGCAACAGTAAACACACCAGGAGCCAGAGTGGGTCAGATATCAGAAAAACATCTGAAAATAGAGATGTCAAAGGATACAGTAGGTGGCCATAGACATGGGGAAATCAAGCTGCCATGTACAATGTCTCACACAAAACTGCAATGGAAAGTGAAGTTCAGTGTCTTACCTGTGTGTCACTGGAAGTACTGTTGAATGAGTGAACTTCTGTTGTCCACATCTTCTTCCTCTGGCTCCTATTCGTCACTGTCCACAGGCTCTACCACTGCTACAATACCATCTCCAGGCTCATCCTCCTGCAGAAAAGGCACTTTGCGTCTCAGGGCCAGGTTGTGCAACATGCAACATGCAACGATGATCTGGCACAGCTTCTTGGGTGAGTAGTACAGGGATCCACCTGTCAGATGGAGCTACCGGAATCTGGCCTTCAGAAGGCCAAAGGTTCTTTCAATTATCCTCCTTGTTCGTCCATGTGTCTCATTGTAATGTTCCTCTGCCCTTGTCCTGGCATTCCTCACTGGTTTCAGTATCCATGAGAGGTTGGGGTAACCAGAGTCACCTGCAAATACCGAGGGATACATCTTTGCCAGACACTAACCCTTAGGGCCAAACCCATACACATACACCAACGTATACTGGGTGGGGACCTTGGGCTCACCTATTAGCCACACCCGGTGCCTCTGGAGTTGAGACATCACATATGGAATGCTGCTATTCCTCAAGATAAAGGAATCATGCACAGAGCCAGGATATTTAGCATTCACATGGGAGATGTACTGGTCCCCCAAACACACCATTTTCACATTCAGAGAGTGAAAGCTTTTTCTATTCCTGAACACTTGTTCATTTCTCCGTGGAGGAGGGGACAAATGCTACATGGGTTCCTTCAATGGCACCAATGATGCCCTAACATAGATATGTCCTAGGGCATAAAAGTCAGTCTTCACTGTGGCCAAATCCTCCACCTGGGGGAATACGATGTCGCTGCGCATGTGTTTCCGCAGGGCTGCCACACTCTGGTCAACACGTTGGAGAACATTGGCTGAGACATCCCTGATACCATGGCCACTGTCGCTTGGAAGGAACCACTTGGCAAGAAATGGAGCACTGGCAGGACCTCCACTAGAGGGGGAATACCTGTGGGCTGGCAGATAGCTGAAATCATGTCTGGCTCAAATTGGGCACACAGTTCTTGGATTGTGGCCCTATCAAGTCTGTAGGTAAGATAATGTGTCTGTCCTCCATTGTTGCCAGGTCCACCAGGGGTCTGTACACAGGGGGGATGTCTCCATCTCCTATTCATCCTCAGCGGTTGATGTCTAGGGTGGAAAACGGTGAGCAGAGGGTCAAATTCACACACATGTGAAATTTAGAATGCATTTTTTCCTTTACAGAAACAGTATGTGAATTTGAGAGTCAGTTGACGTGCCAATGTCTGCTGTGACGCAGCTAGGTGCCATGGCCTGAGCCCCCCTGAAATGGTGGCTGCCTGACCTGTGAGGAGAGACAGGTGGAAATGAGGTAATTCCGCTGGCGCTGTGTGCCGTTGCGGTCGATGACCGCCGCGCAACTTCGCATTGGTTTTCATTGGGCCCTATGGGTTCCAGCAGCCAAAGGCGATGTACGCCGTCAGGGACGGTACGCACTGCCGCAGACGTGACCACCATTTTCTATCTGCTCACTCACTTGCTACCTGACCTTCAACAGGAGAGGACCTACACTGCAAGTGCTGCTGTGACCTGTGTCTGGAAGCAACAATGGATATCGAGTGTCTGGGGAAAGGGCCCCTGCCTTCACTTCGGAGGAGTTGGAGAGACTGGTGGATGGGGACCTACCCCAGTATACTTTACTCTATGGTCCTCCAGACAAACAGGTGAGTACACTGTGAGCATGATGCGTGGGCCAAGAATGTTTGGATTGCTGTGTGTGTAAGCCTCCTGTGGGGGGGCTGAGGGGTCCTGGGCAGAGTGCTGCATGTCTGGTGGTCAATGTCTGTGTGTAAGGGGATGGGAGGGATATTGTGGGCCATGAGTGTACCATTGGGTTAATAAGATAGAAAGCAACTTTTGGTGTATTTTCTTTGGATGTGAGTTATTGCTTTTGGCATGCCTATTTAAATCACATCTTAGGTATAGGGTTGCACAGTGACTACGAAGGATATGGAGGACTTTCTTTACTATCTTTCCTGCATGAACATCACATGCACAGGTATATCTTTAATCTTTTTAGTTTTTTCTTTTATCTTATGGTCTCTTTCGTGTTTTTATTTTATTTGTTTTCTTTTATCTGTTTGTCTTTTTTCTGTATCGCTGGTATGGAGATCTAATAATTATAGACATATTCATTTTGTTTTTTACATTCCAGAAATAAACATCAAGTATTTACTAAATTTTTCCCTAGAATGATTGCGTACATATCAAGGGTTGGTGACCTGAAGAAAGTGAGCGAACCGCGTAGGGCCGCTTGTCACCGAAACGATCGTCTGCACTATCATACAAGACAAGGACTTCAGTTGGGATCAACATGGATATTTTTCCTTATATCACAAATAATACATCTATTTAACAGGAAGGAGGATCAAAGGACAGATTCTATTTAAAAAAAGAAGCAATAAAAACTGGAAAGTTGGACCAATAAGAGAACATAAGAGTTAGTACGAACTCCCCTTGTTGGGGGAATTTAAGTCTGTAGACTGCAATATCATTTGAGAACCACTATGTTGTGACATTCCTGGTGAGACCGAGTGGCCCGCCAGGCATTATTATATGTTATCTTTTAGACTGGATATTTGTTGGTCCTAGTGAATCATGTAGGGGCCTTGCCATTTACACATTTTTTAATATGGTATGAGTAAAGTAGTATGAGTGTTATTATTGTCTTTTAGCTTTTGCTTTTCTTCCAGGGTTCATATTGTTGTTTTTTCATTAGCTTATTGTGTAATAATTTCTTTTGGCTTTATCCAGGTTTAAGTACATTTATATTATCTAAATAAATTTATTATCATGCACTTTCATAAGATGTAGCTTTTCGCTTACTCTTTTTTCTGGTTTAATGTTTGAGATCTTCCTTCTTTGGACACCTGGGATCCCCTTTGGGTACCCATAGTGTCCTTGGGACATCTTTAGTCTTTTTTTGCCATGAGTGTAACCGTCCAGACGGTATGACTAATCCCTTTTTTCTATGCATATTTCCTGCACGTCAGCGCCCATCAGAAAAAGGATATTTGGCGTGCCATCACCAAGGAGTTGCGGACGCTGGGTTTCTTTGACAGGCAGAGCACCCACTGCTGCAAACAGTGGGAGGACCTATGCCGCTGGGCAAGGAAGACAGCGAAGGCCCAGCTGGAGCTGGTTTCCCAATGAGGAAGGGGTGCCTGCCGTACCCTGGCCCCCCTAATGTTCTGCATCCTGGCGGTGGCCTATCTGGAGTTGGATGGGCACTTGAAGGCATCACAGCAGCCACAAGGTGGTAAGTACAGTTTCTGAATCATGACTTTGCGCGCGTTAAGGTTGTACCTGGGTGGGGGATGTGGGCTGTGGGTGCTCCGAGGCCAGGGCAAACTGGCAGGGTAGGTCCCTTGTTGGGCAGGCTCTGAAGCACTCCAACTCCAATAGTGTTAGTGGGCATCTGCTACTGGGCAGGGTCCTGTTGGTTTCAGGTGTGCAGCCAATGGCGTTGGGTAATGTACCCCATGGGCTGGTGACTAGCTGTGTAACTGGTAGTGCATGGCCTAGTGCATAGGGCTGATCCCTCTGTGTTGTGTACACCAACGGTAGCTGGCATTGACTAAGTGTATCCTCTGTCTCTCCCCCACTTCTTGTTTTGTCACCCTGTCCTGTGTGCATTAGCATCATCTGACGGAGGAGCTGAGGCACCGGGACGGAGGGAGCTGCATCCCACATGGGCCTAGAGGCTGAATCCACTGACGGTGAGGGCACCAGTGGGACGAAGGGCGAGGGGAGCACCACGATGGAGACAGGAGAGGACACTACAGACAGCGACTCCTCCTCCGATGGAAGCTTCCTGGTGGTGGTGGACATCTCTGTGTCCACCCCAACAGGTACAGCCACCACCCCCATACCAACACCACCCAGCAGCCCCTCAGTGTGTTTCCTGTGCCTGCTCACCCAGGAGGGTGGGAACCTCCTTCGCCCCTGGCACCCCAGGCCCTGTCCCAGTCAGCCCTGCTGCCCTCAGTGAGGAGGCTATTGACCTCCTGAGATCCCTCACTGTTGGGCAGGCAACCATACTGAATGCCATCCAGGGCATCGAAAGGCATTTGCAACAAACAAATGAATACTTGGAGGGCAGTCACTCTGTGTGGAGGCCCAACAGAGAGCATTTCAGGCTCTGGCCTCCGCACTGATGGCAGCCATTGTCCCTGTATCAAGCTTCCCCCCTCCAACTTCCTCTACCCAGTCCCAATCCCCTCAACCCCGACCTATCCCAAGCACACCTTCACACCAGCATTTACCCAAATCAACACACAGAAGTGGCTCAGGCAAACACAAGCACCATACTTCATCTCACAGGCACTCACACAAGCACCATTCCCATGTAGACACACCAACATCCACTGCCTCCACTGTGTATCCCTCCTCCTCCTCATCCACCTCCCTCCCAGTAGCGTCTCCACTCACAGCTGCATGCACTACATCCTCATCCACTAGCTCCATCACCAGCATGCCTATCACTACATGCCCCTCACTGGCAGTCACCATCCCCACATCCATGCACAGGTCCCCTGTGTCCTCTTCCACTGTGCCTGTGACCCCTCCTCCGAAAGTACACAAGTGCAAGCACACACCCACCCAACAGCCATCCACCTAACAACAGCATCCAGCTCATGTACCTGCACCCAAACATAGCTGATTGACACCTCCTACAAGCTCTCCCTCTTCCTCCACTCCCAAACCTTCACCCTCTTCATGCCCCAATGTCCCTAAGAAGCTTTTCCTAGCCAATATTGACCTCTTCCCTACCCTTCCTCCGTCCTTCACCTCGAGCTAGGGTGGCCAGAACCCAGCCCAGCACCTCAGCTACTAAGTCTACGTCCACTGTGGTTTCTGCAGCTCTGAGAGGCTCTAAGGGGGCACTCGTCATCCCAGCCAGTGTGCCACCAACACCTGCCAGGGACAAGAAGGTTCCGCCACCTGGCAAGGGCAAAAAGGGGACAGCATCCAGCAAGGAGAAGGAGGCACAACCAGCCAGCAAGGCCAAGGCAAAGACACCAGCTGGCAGAAGCAAGGAGACACCACCATCTGCCAAGGGCAGGAAGGGGCACAGAACACCAGCCAGGGCACTTCAGCCATCCGAGGCTGCAGGGGAAGGGCTGGAGCCGCACCCCACCACTGGCAGCACCTACACCTGCACCACGGCCAGCACCGTGGCCAGCACTGCGGCCAGCATCGCCACCAGAAACACCGCAAGAACAGCCACCTGCACCGCCGCAAGCAGCACCATTGCCAGCAGCAGCAGCCCCAGTGGGCAGCCATCTGAGGCTGCAGAGTAAGGGCTGGAGCCACCCCCCACCACTGGCAGCACTGACACCTGCACCGCGGCCAGCACCACTGCAAGCACCGCCACCTGCATCACCACCTGCACCGCCACAAGCAGCACTACTGCCAGCAGCCCCAGTGGGCAGCCGTCCGAGGCTGCAGGGGAAGGGCTGGAGCCTCCCCCCACCACTGGCAGAACTGACACCAGCACTGGCACTGCAACCACTGTACAGCCAACCCCACCGGCAGATGTACTGTAGTCCTGCCTCCATGGTGTGTCATGCATCCTGGCCACAGAACATCGTGTGGGTCTGACACTCAGGTGAGTGACTGTGACCTTGCACTCCCCATGTGCTGCATCACTGGGCACAAAGCCCCCCTCCAGAAGCAGTGGAAGAAGGCATCCTCTCACCCTATCCTTGCCAGGATGAAGCGCACTGGGCACAAAGCCCCCTCCAGAACCAGTGGAAGAAGCCATCCACTCACCCTATCCTTGGCAGGATGAAGCACACTGCGCACAAAGCCCCCTCCAGTACCAGTGGAAGAAGGCATCCACTTGAGAGACCGTGGCTTTGCACTCCCCAGGACCAGGCAGTGGGCAAGCCACCCACTTGAGGGACTTGAGAGACTGTGGCTTTGCACTCCCCAGGACCAAGCAGTGGGCAAACCACCCACTTGAGAGACTGGCGTTGCACTCCCCAGGACCAAGCAGTGGGCATGGAGCCCCCCCTTTCCTGTCCCCCTGAGGTGCCTGTGTGTTTTCGACCTGATGCCCCTGCAGTGTTCTCTCCGTATTGAGGCAGGAGTCAAGTGTGGGCTTGGCCTATGTGTTTTGGCCCAGTGGGCCACGAACATTTTGAGTTGGCATTGTCCCGTCTTTTGTATATATTGTACATATTGTAAATACTGTTTTTGATTTCTTAATGTTTTTCTAACTATTTCTAATATTACACTAATTTGACTCCATTCCTTTTGTCCTTGCATTATTCCTGAGGGTTACGGGATGTATATGTAACGTTGTTGCATGTGTTTGTGTGTATGGTGTGTGGAGGGTGGGAGTGGGAGTGTTGCGTGTTGTGTGTGTGTGTCACTCTCTTTTTCCTCCCCCCTCCCCTGTGTGTTAGGTGCAGTACTCACCGTGGTCGTCGTCGCCGGCGTTGGTGCTCCTGATGTATGAGCAGATGCACCGGCATGGGGAAGACCTGCAACTTGGGCTCCATGGCGTCCTGGTTCTTTCTTGAGTGTCGAGAGGTGAGTCGTTTCCCTTCAGAACACTGTTTCCGCCGTGCTTTTGATGGTGTTGTTACCTCCCCGGAAAAGGTGGCGGATAGGCCTCTTGTAATACAGTGGGCAGAACCTTGTCTTCCGCCTAGCTGTTGGCGGATACCACCGCAGAGTTTGTTGCTACCGCCGTGGCGGTTAGATGTTAAAGTGGCTGTATGTGTTGGCGGTTTCCCCCATGGTCATGATTCCATTTTTTTTATCGTCGGCCTGTTGGTGGTGTTACCGCTGCTTTAACACCGACCGCCAGGGTTGTAATGAGGGCCTGTGTTCTTTCACGTCTTAAAGTGAGGTTTGCCTGTAAGGTCAAGGGGCCCAGCAGGGGGGCACTCCAAATAAGGTCACTTTATGGCATGGAACAGCGATCTGAAATATAATTAAAATATACTTCTGTGAGGTTAACAAAAGGCTGTAGGTGTCATACTGTTTAAAGCGACCAGCCTCAGAAAAACTCATGACCACAAACACCATGAAGCATAAAAGTAGTGTAACTCAGCAATCGGAAACAAATTCAATTTTTCCTGGTTTCCATATAAAAACACATGGTATAAAACAAATGTTTTCAACCACCCATAGAAAACTAAAATCTATATAAGGCACAATAACACAAAATGAAAACAGCCATCAAAAGGGCCACTTGTTTATTAGAAAACACCCACTAACATAAACTGCATATTAAAAACCAAATTAATTGCCTGTCTAATATGGTCTTTGTTTAAGTAAGACAAAAAGGGCTTCCAAACACACAATGCAAACTCAAGTCCGCAATCACACATACACGCAAATTCATAAAGCATCGACTAACTAGTTTTAGTTTGTGAGCATGTTCAATATAAAAATATTTCCTGCTGCACAACGGAATGTAATGCAGAAGAGAGCTTGCCGCTACACCAAACAAAGCAATATCCATTCCCGCAATGAAAGTGACACATCAAACCAGTCCAAAAAAACATGTTCGTTTGAGGTGTTTTTGCCTTACCAAAACACGGAGCATGAAGCAGACTAAAGCTGCCAGCCCCACAGAAAATCTCAGAGCCACAAGCACCATGAAACATAAAAAACAATGTAAATCAGCCATCAGAAACATGTTAAAAACATGTTTAAGCAAACGTGTCTGCTTTTATCAACAAGTTCCAATTAAGAGGTTTCCTTACAAACAACAAAATAACAAACAAAAAATATATACCAAACACACGAAACAAACTAAAGTCCGTTTAAAGTACAATAACATTACAGGCAACAGCCATCAAAAGTTAATATTGATTATTACGAAACACTAGCCAACATAAAATACACAATGAAAACACATTAATAGACTGTAGAAAATAGTATTACTATAGGCCTGCTCCCTCCCTCCCACTTATGGAAACTATGGGCCAGCCACACAAAATAAACTCAACTCCGCAATTACTGTAAAGCATCAAAACAACAGAAGTCAGTCGACAAAAACATGTTCATTTTATGGGTTTGGGTGCCCCTACAAGGCATGGGGTGTGGAGCAATCTAGAGCGATCGGCCACAACAAAAACATGAATCCACGAAAACCCTTACCTATCAAACCAACCCTCCCCGTGATATTTTGTGGGGTTTTTAGCTGTTACAAATCATGTAAGTGAGGCATGCTAATGCTACCAGCCACACAAACACTGAGAAGCACAATAAAAAAAAATCTAGCTGACGCAACAAGAATTTTCAATTCTATTAAGGACACAGAGGCGAGGATTATGCTGTCTCTTTCTTTACTCAAATTTTCACAGCAGCCAATTACAACATATGAAATGAAAAAACTACATTTCCCAATAACCCATAATATCCTGTCACGAGCTCCAATCACCCAACGTGACCTCCGTCCATAAGAGTCCTGAACCTAAACGTCACATCCTCTTTCTTTGTATCACAGAATATCTTACAACAACTTGAACTCGAAATGTCTCCAAACACGAAGAAACACGACATTGTTCTCTTGACCTTGATACTTATGGAAGAATCCTTCCGTGAACCACTCCAAAACGCAATCTTTTCCGAAGAAGAAAGAACTCAACGATCTTTTCAGCGCAACAGATCTCCGAAAGTATCTCAAGAATTCTTCTGATCGGAACCTGGAGAAATAAAAGTATATAATAATACCTCTCAAAGGCAAACAATCATAGTCAATATTTAAACATCTCTCCAACAAAACAAGGGAGGGTATAATGCTTTTATATAACAATTATACAATTGATTATAAACTTCAAATAAAATACTGGGTGGGATAATCCTCGCGTCCGTGTCCTTAATAGAATTTAAAATTCTTGTCGCGTAAGCTAGAATTTTTTTTATTCTATGTCAGGACCGGAGGCTCGGATTATGCTCTTTTAAAGCTGATTAATAACAATAGATGCAACATCAACCACAGGTTTAAAGTAAAACGTACGAAATGTGTTCTCAGAAGACCAGTCAGCTGTCTTCATAATATCTTGTAAACTAGAACCCAGATTAAATGATTTGGAAGCCATAGCTCCTCTCACTGAGTGAGCCCCAAACTGTTCCGTATTAATTCCTGCTTCATTCATTAACCATTTAACCCACCTTGCTAATGTGGCAGAATCTACTGGTCTAAATGGCTTTTGAATAGAAATTAACAATTGACCATTCATACTTTGTCTGAACTCCTCCGTGACCAACTCATAATCCTTCAAACATTGAACTACACATAACTTAGTATTACTCGGATACCAAGGATAGGATACCAACCTGCAATTAGTTTTAGTCCTCTTGGAGATGGAAAAGGAAACACCTTCAGGAGAATATACTCTACCGGATAAGTCTAAGGCTTTAACATCAGAAACTCGTTTACAAGAAATCAAGCAAAGTAACATAGTTAATTTTGCCGAAAGTTGCTTGCGCGATAAAAACTTATTACTAGGCCAAGAGTTAATGAATTTTAAAACCACGTTTACATCCCATAGCATGCTATATTTGGACTGAGGCGGATTAGCAAACCTAATACCTCTCAGTAACTTACTGACTAGTGGATGTTCACCAACCGGTTTACCATCAATAGGGATATGACCGGCCGAAATGGCTGACCTGAAGTTGTTAATAGTTCTATAGGCCAGACCAGTGGAGGCTAGACTCGCTAAAAAGTTAACCACTAAATCAATACTTGACTCCACGGGATTGATATCTCTTCCATTACACCAACTATTCCATCTGCGCCAAGCAGAAGCATATCTCTTGTGGGTGCTGGAAGCCCAGGCTTGTTTAATAAAGTCCTTAGCTTGTTGCGAAATGCCTGGGGTTTCCCAGTTTTTCCTGAAACCATCCATGCCATCAACGTAAGAGTCCCCGATGATACCAGAGGATGTTGAAGGCCCTCCGGACTCAACAATAAGTCCCGACGAGGAAGAATGAGCAACGGTAGCGCACAAGCTAGTTGAAGCACAATAGGGAACCAGGGTTGAGACCTCCACAGCGGGGTCACTAGTATCAGGTCTGCTTCCTGCCTCCGAATCTGAGACAGTACCCTGGGAATCAATAGAAATGGAGGGAAGGCTTACCCCCGAAATGGAGACCAATCCTGTAGAAATGCATCCGTCGCTAAGGCCAACGGATCCGGTCTCCAGCTGAAGAATTTCTGGATCTGGGAATTGAGGCGAGAGGCAAAAAGATCCACCTCGCAAGGGCCCCATTTCTGAACTATTTGTTGAAAAAATTTCTGATCCAATCGCTGGCATCCCTCAGATACCTGGAGTTCCAGTCCGCCACCGTGTTCTGGGCTCCTGGTAAATACTCCGCTACAATCACCAACCTGTGTTGTAGACAATAATGCCAGAATTCCTTGGCTATCTCCGCTAGAATCTTGGATTTCGTACCCCCTAACTTGTTGATGTATCTTACTGCTGACACATTGTCCATCCTTAACAGGAGGCAACAATCCGTCTTGAGGGGGGATAAACTCCTTATCGCAAATGAGCCAGCTAGCAGCTCTAAACAATTGATGTGGAGGGATTGCTCTGTTGGAGACCAACGACCCCCTGTCACTACCGATCCGCAGCGGGCTCCCCAACCCCACTGACTGGCATCGGATTCTATCACTACTTCCGGATTGGATCCGAAGATGGCTCTGCCATTCCAGGCTTCCATGTGATGCAACCACCATTGAATCTCCTCTCTTACTTCCCTGGTCAACGGAATTAAGGTTGAGTAACTCCAACCTTGACTCACATATTTGATCTTTAATCTCTGTAGAGCCCGATAATGAAGAGGGGCTGGGAAGATTGCCTGAATGGACGAAGCCAGTAGACCCACCAGTCGAGCAATACTTCTTAATGAAATATCCGGACTTGTTAGAGCTGACCTCAACTCCCTCTTTATATTGCGAATCTTCAGAGAAGGGAGAATCAATTGCGCTTGTATCGAATCTATCTTGAATCCCAGAAACTCTATTACCTGAGTCGGGCTCAACAATGACTTCTGCGCATTGATAAGGAATCCCAAATCCTGTAATAGATTGATTGTCCAGTTCAGATGTTTCTGTACTGTAGTTGGGTTCTGGGCCATTAACAGGATGTCGTCCAGATATATTATCAACCGAACCCCTTTGGTTCTCAGAAACTCCACAACTGGTTTCAACAACTTCGTGAAGCACCATGGTGCTGAGGATAGACCGAAATGGAGGGCTGTAAACTCTAGGCATTGATCCCTCCAATGGAACTGAAGGAATCTCCTGTGTGGTGGAAAAATTGGAATTGAAAGATAGGCGTCCTTCAGGTCCAATCGCACCATCCAGTCCCCTTCTATTAAGATGTCTCTTAACATGTGGATTCCCTCCATTTTGAAGTGTCTGTACACTAGCCAGGAATTGAAGTCTTTCAAGTTCAAAACCAGACGGTGACCACCCCCTTTTTTGTCCACGACAAATATGGGGCTGCAAAACCCTTCTGGGTGAAGCGTTGACAATACTACCGCACCTTTGTCTAATAATGCTTGCACTTCTTTGTCTATAAAAGTCTGATTTTCTAGGGAAAAATTCATTTGCATCGGGGGGTATAACTGGCGCAGGGCACTGAGAAACTCTAGATGAAAACCTGAAATCGTCTGAAGTATCCAAGGATCCCCAGAAACCTTTCTCCAATTGTGAGCGCACAGTCCCACTCTCCCTCCAAGAAGAACCTGAGAAGGGTTTAGAAGTCTTACCAGAGTATGAGGCGTCCTGGATCGCTCCTTGTTGCCCCCTGCGATGTCCTCTGCGGAACCTGGGTCTACCACCTCTGTTCCGGGTAGGGTAGAAGGTGTTATCTGACTGATCGCTGGTCCAGTTACCACGACCTCTCGGGTAATATCCTTGGGGACTGTTAAAGGAGCCCCGGCCAGACATTCGTCCACCATAACGTCCGGCCCTGACAAAAAGGCCTCTTCTAAATACCTTTTTTAGGGACAACTGCGCTTTATCAAGCGTAGAAAAAGTAGAGCAAAACTTTGCCAGTTCCTTAATAAAGGAAGATCCAAACAGGAGGCCATCAGCGGCAGGTCCAGCCTCTGAGACTGCGAGATCCACCAACTTTGGGTCCATGCGCATAAGAATGGACTTCCTGCGCTCAGCTGATATAGCGCAATTAGTGTTGCCAAGTTTGCAAATCGCGCGTTGTGCCCAACCTAATAGGACATCCGTGTTCACCGGAGTACCTGACTCTTTAGAACTAGCAGCTAAATCTAGAATCTTAGTAAGCGGTCCTGACATATCAAGAAGCTTGTCCTGGCAAGAGCGCCATTACCTGTCCAAACCTTTCTTCGGATCTTTAGAGAACTTTTTTAAGAAGGTAACCATGGTCGGGTCCACCTCTGGTGTGTCGGCAACGTTGTTATCTAAATCAGGTCTGGGGCATTCAGTCTTAAGGCGAGTGCGAACCTCTTTATCATAGCCTTTTCTCAGATTATCGTGCACATACTGAGCCACCTCTGAAAACGGAAGCCAATTAGAGGATCTGGGATGTATTATTTCAGAGGGGTCGAAGTCCAGCAGTTGCGACGAAGGGCGTTTCTTAGCTTTCTTGCTAGGAGCTGGCGATTGGTCATCTGAACCCACATCGGAGGAATCCCCAGTGGAGGAAGAATTATCTAAGTTACTATAATTGTGTTCGTCAATACGTCTTTTGCGTAGTTTAGCAAATGCTTCCGCATGTACGTCTCCCTGGTCATCCTCATTAATGATATTTTTTGTTTTGGCCTTAGATTTAGAGGCTTTTTGAGGGTTGACCCCATCGGGACTACCCGAGGATGAACCTGGGACCCAGCCTTGAGAGTGAGCGTAATCTAGAAATTGCCCAGAGAAGGGTCCTAAAGCTCTCTCCAAGTCATCATTCACTGACTGCTGCACTCTGGAATCGAGTGCTTCAACCAAATTAATCTCTATCTGGTCAGTCGTATCTTCAGGGTAGTACTCTGTTTCCTCCTCATTCCATTGAGCCATTATGAATATTAATATTTATTTCTAATACAAGGGGGAGTGATAAAACCCCTTAACAGGCAAAAATAATTCACAATACTGAATTTAAGTATAATTGGTGGAGGGAGCCGCCTGTTTTCACACTCTAGGAAGAGCCTAATTAGATTTTACGACCCAGCAGATTACTGGCTGGGCGTCAGGAACACACTTCTCCAGTCTGTTTCCCTCGGTAAAATAATTGCCAGAGGCGCGCTGCAATCTACGAGCCGATCTGAAGAGGAACGCTTCAGAAATGGATCGGCTCGTAAAATGCGCGCGTCTGGCAAAACCAGATACCACCACTGAAGACAGACTGCGCGCAGCGCGCGCAGTGTTCCAGCTCCACTCCCCGGCAAAAATACAGGTTTTTACAATAAAATGCTGGATTATTTAAATAAACGAGAGCGCGAAATCGCGACGCTAATCAAATGTAAATAAACACTTATACATGCAATATTCGATAGTAAAAACATGAGAGTAGAATAAAATGGCACTTATCTGCTGCGAAGCAGCAAAGAAAGAGGATGTGACGTTTAGGTTCAGGACTCTTATGGACGGAGGTCACGTTGGGTGATTGGAGCTCGTGACAGGATATTATGGGTTATTGGGAAATGTCGTTTTTTCATTTCATATGTTGTAATTGGCTGCTGTGAAAATTTGAGTAAAGAAAGAGACAGCATAATCTTAGCCTCCGGTCCTGACATAGAATCCCTTTTGAGCATTAAACCAGTGTAAAGATCCCCGCAAACACCATAAAGCATCATACCAGTCCAACTAAAACGTCAAACACATGTTCATAGCCGATGTTTTTTCACTTTCCAAAACACAAAGAATGAAGCAGGCTAAAGCTACCAGGTGCACAAAAACACTCAAATACATGTTGGTTTCAGGTGTTTTTTTCTATTTCTAAAACACAAAGGCCAATATTTATACTCCTTTTGCGCCAAATTTGAGTAATTTCTTTCTATGCAAATTTGGTGCAAACTTAACTCTATATTTATATTTTGACATTAGACATGTCTAACGTCAAAATGTAGGAGTTTGCACCATTTTTTGGATGAGTGAACCCACCTTACGTCAATAAGTTGCAAGGTAGGCGTTCAACTCCAAAAAATGGTGCATTCCCCATAGCCACATATTTAAACCCCTCCCCCGTTCTAAAATGAAGCACGGGTGGGAGCAAGGGCTAAATAATGGGGCTAAGCTTGCTTAGCACCATAATTTAACACCTGGGTCCGACTAGGCGTTAGGGGGCCTGGGATCCAGTTCCATGGTTAAACACCATGGAATGGGTCCACAGGTGCCCTCCACATGCCCCAGTAAGACCCCACTCACACCAGAGGGGCACCAGAGGATCGGGGACCCCATCCCAGTTAAGTCCAGGTAAGTATTTAAAAGAAATGTTTTATTGCCATCAGGGGCCCTAACTTGGGGCCCCCTGCATGGCACGGTGCATTGGCCATGCCCAGAGGACACTTGTCCCCTGTGCTGGCCATTGGGGTGGTGGGCATGACTCCTGTCTTTCCTAAGACAGGAGTCATGTTTTTGGTGTTTGTACACCAGGAAATAGCGCTAGTCTGGTTAGAGGCATTTTTTTTGCCCCTAACCAGGCTAGCATCATTTTTTGATGCCAAACCGCCTCCTTCCATTCCGCCACCCCACCCCCATCCAGCTAGTGTGTTTTGTTAAGACACTAGCCAAGTTTAGTGCAGGCTTGCACCATTCTATTAATACAGTGTCTGGCTGGCATTGTAAAATGACGCAAGCTGGCGCTATACTTTTTGGTGCAAAACTGCGTTCCCACAGTTTTTCACCAAAAAGTATAAATTCAGGCCAAAGTATGGAACAAGCTAAAGCCACCAGCGGCACAACACTCAAATACATGATCACCATGAAACATAAAACTACTTTAACTTAGCCATCAGAAACATGTAAAATCAAACGTGTCCACTTTTATCAATAGTTACATTTCAAGGTTTGCCTTACAAACAACAAAATATAGAGAAAAAAACAGAATATAGCATCAATTAAAACAGCATTAATTAAAACCAAAATGTTTTTTAATTTAAGCAAGAATGAAGCCATGAACATGTCGTGCCCACACATCACACAGAAACAGAATCTCTGCAAACATCGTCAAGCATCAAACCAGTTCTACTAAGCACAGGTGTTTTTTCCCTTTCAAAAAGACAAAGTATGAAGCAGACTAAATGTATCAGCCTCACAAAAACAAATATGCGATTACCAAGAAACATAAAACCACTCTAACTCAGCCGTCAAAATCATGTAAAAGAGAACTTATCCGATTTTGTCAACAAATTCCTTCTCAAGGCTTGCCTTACAAACAACAGAAAACAAAAAAAAAATGAAAGGAAAAATGAAAAGTAAGAAGTTGAGATAAGTGAGCCGATTCAAACTGCCACAGCCGCCATGAGCATGAGCGCGAAGGAGACACAAAAAAGGAAAAAGAAGTTCACTCGCAGTCAAACATATAGGCAAATGTGCAATTATCCATGTAACAGGATCGGTCCTCAAGGTGGTAACAAATCTTCCAGAAAGAGGGACAAATGTAAAGTACTTACCAATGATAACAGAGGATTTTTGAAAGTCAAGCCCACGAATGAGTGAAAGTGATGGGCGTGAGGAGGGCATGGATAAAAGCCTACATAGATACCAAGACGTCGGAAAAGCAGCACTTGTGTGCTGCTATGCTCGATCTTAAAATGGGGGCAAAAAGTTAGGGGGCTTCTACAATCAGCCCAGTTCTCTCACGTAAGCGCTTGCCAGCCAACATGCCAGGGAGACTCAGCCCAATCCTGGGAGAATCTTCCTTGCTTGTCAGGCGAGGAAGACATTGGGGAAAACTGGCTGTCCCTTTGCAGGACCTACTCTGCCTTACATCCTCCTGTCAGGGTCACACCTTCTGTGTAGTGTGCCCATCTCAACAGTAAAGGGACCCATTCTAAACTGCAACTTCCCTCTAGGGGGGGTCTTCCTCCTCTTTGTTTGCCAGCTTAGGTAGTGAGGTGCCCACCTCCCCTATCCCTAACTTTGCTAGAGCAACACCTAGCTTACCCAAAGAGGTCACCCAACACTTGAGCAACCCCACCATGACCCATAGGGTCTAGGGGCCTACTTTGCATTTGGCCAAGTGGAGTGCTGCTGTGAAGGCCAGCACCCAGCAGAGGCTCTGACAGCTGTCAGAACCTATAATCATACCCTCAGCTCTCCACTGACAGGTGAGTGAGCTGCTTTAGGGGCAACTGTGGGGTCCTGGCACTCCTCTTGCTGTTTAGATTGAGGGGTTACCACGTCCTGTGGCATACACCCTTCCACCACTCTCCCGTCTGTCAGTGCAGGGGCAACACCCTCCAGCTAGACTGCTGCCTCATTACTCAGGACTTTCTTGGTGTCACTTGAGGCCTCACTAGTGCCAACTCTGCCCCCCCCCCACCACTGAGGCAGAAGGCCTTAGGATCACAGGAACTACCATTCTTTTTTCCTTATTTTGGGACCCCTGCCTCCTAACTGTAGGGACTGGCTCCCCTGAGACATGGATTGCGGGGGGTCCTGGGCGACATCCCCATCTGGGATCAGACTCATCTCTGGGAGGTCATTACCCAGGATACAATCTAAGGGGAGGTTACACTGACCACCACCTGAACCAGCCAAGGATACCCTCCCTCTCTAGGGGCACTATGGCTACAGGTTTGGTGGTGACCTCACCGGTGGCTTTCCTGACTCTTGTTGTCTCCACTAGGACATACATGTCTGGGTAAGTCAACCGGTCACTCACTATAATGTGACTGACACATATGTCTATCGGCCAGTGCTAGGGATCCCATTTACCTGAATGGGGTGAAAGTTCCCACCCTCAAGGATCACCAGCTTACCATTTGGACCTGTCTCCCAGCCCCTTGCTATGAGGACCTCATCATTGGAGGAGTCCTCTTCTATGGGTACACTGGACCGCCCAGTGCTAACCACCCTCTTGGGGCAGGCTGCATCTCCTCTAACTTGACCTGTCTGCTCACAGTCAAAGCAGGCCTTATTGTCAAAGAGCTTCTTTAACCCTGGGTCTCCCTTCCTATGCTTTTTAGAGTGGGAGTGGGATTTAGTCCTCTCTTTTTTAGGGTTCTGGGGTACAGAGGGAGCCTCTTTGGTGGGGTCCTAACCCCCCCCCCTTCTTGGATTCTCCCCCCTGGACTTGACAACCACTCTGGTTCTCAGCCACTCATCAGCTGCCTCCCCTAGCTCTTGGAATTGGTCAGATTAGATACAATTGGTCAGGATGTGCTCCCTCATGGTCAAATTCTATAGCCCCTCGTACGTATTTACTGGGTTTCTCTGTATTTAGCCCTTTAGTGCCTTATCTGAGATGTCCACAAAGTCAACCCAAGGCTGGGTATTGTCCTTCTAGGTGTTCCTAAACGTTATCCTATACTGATCTGGGGTGAGACCAAACTTCTGGATGAGACACTTTTTCATATTGGGGTAGGACTCTGTCTCATCCTCCCTTAGGGTCAGGACCCTATCCCTCCCAGATACTGGAATCAACTCCCATAGGAGTGAACCCCAGTACTGATGCTTAACCCTCTTCATCTTCAGAGCCCTCTCAAAGGCTCTATGTCACCACCCTCGTGATGAGCATTAACAACCTCCTTGGGTAGTCTGCGGCAAAACCCTCCACCCATGGACCCCTCAACCTCAATATTGCTGCCACCATCTCTTTGTTCACTCCTTGCCCACTTCATCTTCCCTAGGCCCAACTTCTCTGCATCCAGAGCTATAAGGATTCCCTGGGCCTCAAGTTCCCGCTCCCTGAAGTCCAGTTCTGCTTCTTATTGGGCTGGTACCACAGAACCTCCCTTCCCACTAGCTTTGGATGGGGTCCTAACTACTGAAGTAATGGACAGGCAATCATCCTCCTCCTTCTGGAGGTTGAAGAAGACATCTTCCCCCTCCCTTCCTATCTCTGAAGCTTTCTCTGTTTCCACCTGCACTGCATAGGCTTCAAGGGACTGAATCATCAAATTCTTTCTAGGGCAGCAGGCAATCCCCTCCTTCTACGTAACACCCTAAGCTCAGTTGCATTAAAAAAAAGTCCAAATTTGAAAAGGCAAAAATACTTTTGCTCTAGGTCAATTTAGAGGATTTTTAACGTGCTTCACTTAAAACTGTATTGTGATATTAAACACTGGATCCCAATACTGCACACCAAAAATGTTGGGAAGTGGATGATTGATAAGGTCAGGTAAGTACTTACATTTAGCAAGAGGCCACTAACCCCCACTAAGTCCAGTCAGATACCAATAAATTAATCCCAGCTCAACCCTTGGTAGTTTGGCAATGAGCAGTTAGGCTTAATTTAGGAGACAGGTGTGTAAAACATTTATATTCACAAAACAATAAATGAGTAAAACACAATCAAACCAACATATAAAAATAGTGTATACTTTTATCTTTAATATGACATTGAAATGACAAAAATTAAATGTAGGTAAGGGGAGATATGAATTTTTAAAGATTAAAAGTAATTCTAGCACTTAGAAGCAAATTGCGCTCAAAGGGTTGAAAGAGGTCACACTGGACAGGGACAAAGTCCAGAGTTCAGGACACCCACGATGTAACACTGTTACACTTACTTTCAGAAGTATTTCTTGATAGAGGAAAGTGGTCCACATTACCCGCCAAGGGTTCAGAGGCTTTGGTTTGCCTTGTGGGGTCTGGGACTATGACTCCCAAAATGCACCTCTTCAGCTTAAAGAGCTGTTTACAACAGTTGCTCCAAATGTCTCCATGCTTCTGGATCTTTTTCCAGTTCCTACTTGGGTCCTTGAGCTCTGAGTTGCTCCTCTGGATTTGGGACTACAATTCCCAGAATGCACCTGGTCAGAATCCTCAAATGACCACTGGATGCTGGTCAGCTGGGCTCTTCTTGCAAGACTTGATGCAGGGGACTCCGAGCAGCTCCTTTGTCCCTGTAGCTTACAGGGAGTCCCTTCTCGAAGCAGTTGAAGACAGGCAAAGTCCTTTTAGTGGTGAAGCCCAAGTGTGCAGCTGGGGAAGTCCTTCAGAGTGCAGTGTCCAAGTGCAGGTCAGGGGTCCAGCAGGGCAGTACTTCTTCTTCTTTGTCTTGTTCCTTGTAGGGTTCCGAGGTCTGGGTGCAGCTGTCCCAGATTTATCCTTGCTCCTGGGATGGAAAGCGGGAGGGCAACTGTCCAATCACAGGCAGGCCACCATCCTCTTGAATGACCACTTACTGGGAAGTGGGGCAAAAATCAATCCCAGGGAGCAACATTCTGTAAAAATCCAAAATGGCGGAATCAGAATTTTGGAGGTTAGGTCTGGCTGAGTCCATCCACGGGTGTGGCAAAAATTCCATAACACTTCCCTTTCCTGGTTGACTGGAGTTGCAGGAAATGGGAGCGGTCCTGAGCTGCTCCAAATGTCTTTCTTCCTGCCTTTGAAGACCAGTTCGGCTGCAATTCCCCTATCCTGCTTTACCATCTGCTGAGGCAGGTCTCCTCCCCCAGGCACTTCCTGTGTCTTCAGCCCAGGCCACTTCACACATCAGCAATGGAGCCTGGCCATGCTGCCAGAGGCTGGCCAATCAGAGAAGAGCACTACAGAGCTGAGGTTGGCAACTCTCAGGTAAAGTGTTAAAACTCTTTTCCTGAACTAGTTATATTAAAATCAACAATGGCAAGGTGTTGGATTCATAATACCAATCAATTTGATACCAAACCTGAAGTTGAAGTATTTAGCTCTTTTGGGACTTTATTAATTTAAAATAAAGCCTTCCCATTTTTGCCTATGGAGCCTATTCACTGAATTAGGCCATTTCTCCTCACCAGGGCTTATAAAACATCTTTTATAAAGTCCCTGCTTATAGTTACACTGCAAAGAACCCTGGGGCATCTAGGACACAGTTTAGGGGTGACTTAAATGTAAATATAAGGTAGTTTAAGACATTAGGAGTACTTTTACTTCTGTATATTAGGGACTTATAGATAGTTTGGCATAGCCAATTATAATTAGCCTAAGTAGCAGACTACAGGCCCTGGGACTGGTTATCAGTGCCCAGGGTAGCTTCAGAGTCAGAAAAACACCAGTAAAAAGTGAAAAATGTGGGCAAATAGTTAGGGGGCTTCTGCAATCAGCCCATTTTTCTAACAGTATTAATCAATTAAATATTTAATTTAAACAAAAATGGATTAACAGATATATTCAATATTTATAATTTAATTCACTTCCCACCCTATCCCCATATAAACCTAACAACCTGCTGCTAAAAAATAAATTACTAACCTACATTTGGAAATTAAAATATAAATTAAAATTAACAAATTACATGTAAAAAATAATAATTAAACATGTGCTCCATCATGGCTAGTCTCGCCATCATAGATGTAATTTGAACAGCTGCGGCTCCTCTGCTATGTTGGAGGAACAGTGACCAACCACCACCAGCAGCCACTGCAAACCTTTAACAACAAAAGGATAATAAGCTATGTTTATTATCCTTTCATTGTTAAAGGGGCAGAGCCAAAGGGGATGAAGGGGACGAGGGGAGAGCACTGTGCACTCCTCTCAGCGTGCGTGTGGGTTTGGCCGGTTGTCTCAGGCCGGTTAAGCACACATTCGCACTGTGCTCTTGCCAGCCCGGTAGATTTAAAGGTACGCACAAAAGCACACACACGTATTTTATTTAATTTGGTGTCATTTTTGTCAATGGCAATTTTCAAATATTGGCGCCTTGTTTCTTCGAAGTTCTGCGAGATTATGTTTCTTTCATAGTAGGCCGCGCGGAGACTGTCACTTCTTGGATAACTGAAAAGAGTTTCTGTTTTCTTGGAATTTTGGTTTGCGGTGAACATGGACACTACGTAAAATGTGCCGAATTCCAGTTTGAGATAGCTGGACGTTTTGTAATGATTTGTGAGGGTCCATCAAACAGAGGCGTCACTGTGAAATTCGGGCTCTCTGCCAACAGGAATACATTTCTAACTGCTTAACAGTATGAGTTTCAAGGAGCACACAGTCAAGTGTTTTATACAAAAACGACAATGAACTTTGAAGCCTGGTGTGCCTTTTTTGTTTTTGGCTTATTCATGGGGGAAACAAGAACGCTGAAAACAGGCGAAAAGGGCCGTCGCCGGCCTCTTTTCCTTTAACAGATGCTGACATCTTTCATTTCAACTGCCTGCTTTGTATTTTAAAACATAATTGTAAATCTGCAGTGCAACTCCTTGGAAACAGAGAATAAGAGCTTGCTGGTTTCAACAGATTTCAAAGGCACTGTAAATGACGTAGTAATTATACGCTGCTCCACCTAAAAGCAAGCATCAAACAGAATAAAATACAGGCTGCATTTATTATTAATTACATTACAGATTGTAACTCTGTAACCACAAAATAATTTTACAAATAGTGAAGAGGTAATACACATGAGTAACCTAAAAGTAAACAGTTCTTATGGGATACTCGGAGTGTTTTAGGTCACAGGGGAATTGTAGACTCGTGTTAAACAATCCGATGGCTCACTTGAAAGGAATTTAACTTATTCGCCAGATAGTGTGCACATCTGTCACTTCTGAAGTGTGTGCAGGGGGTGATCAATAAGTGAGGACGATGTTAATTATATATGTTTAATCACCTATTAAATGTGTAAAATCATACCTCTTCTTAAATGATGCAGCATTATCCTTTTTTGAAGGAGACACTTAGCATAACAGAGAAAAATATGAATAATGGGAAAGTTACATCAAAGTGAATGGCGCTGAAGAAACTGTGCCAAAAGCACAAAATATGTCTGCTGCTCACAGGCTGAATAGTAATGACGTCATTTGCATAAAGTCTGTGAGCACTTAGGGGCAGATTTAAGAGCCCCTAGAGCAGTGCTTAATTTGTAAATAAAAAGGTGCCGGTGCCCAAAGCCCTCCTCTTAAACACGTGGCTGCTGCAATTAAATGTGCGACAGGGAATACTGGGGCAGCGTAATTCTTAAGCCATCTCATGCCTCTTTAATACATTCACAGCCACTCCCTGCCCCTTAGGCTCACTCCTGCAGCTTTCTGCTCGCCCCCATTTGTGACGCTTTTTCGTTTTTCCCTTCCTCCATCTTTCCCATGTGTGTCTTTTGCTCGCAGCAAATGCTTGAGGCAGAAGAATAAGCCCCGGCCCTGAAAAATAAGTGCCGGTGCTCTGCACCGGAAACAACAAGCATAAATTAAGCACTGCCTCTTTGCACCACTTTAGCGTAATGGTTCTACACTAAGGTGGCCTGAGGCCAAAATCGCCACATCAAATTTACAAAGTGGTGCAATGCATGCATTGCGCCACTTTATAATCCTTTGCTCTACATTATGCCTATACCAGGCATAATGTATGCAAAGGGGCTGTTCCCCCATTACGTGGGTCGAATAAAAGGCGCAAAGAAATCTAAGAGATTTATTTGTGTCATTTATTTCGGCACTTGTAACGCCTGCTCAGAACAGGCATTCCTAAGAGGCATTCCATTGTTTTCAGTGGGACCCAATGGGCTTTGCAGGATTAGCGTCAACATTTTTTATGCTAATCCTGTAAAGCTCTGAACTAGTGTCAAAATTGTTGATGCATGTTCCCCTATCTACTACAATGGTGTGCCGCACCTTAGCTATGGCACACACATAGTGGTGTTAAGGGGCACTAAGGGGCGCAAGAAAAGTTGCGCTGCACTGGGTTCTGCGCCACTTTTCTTAAATCCGGGCCTTACTGTTTCTAGCAGAACTAGTAGCCAGAAAGGATGCCAAGGGCCCTGGTGCAAGGAAATGGTGCCTATGACTGTGTTTGAGGAGTAAAATAAGGCAATTATTGGTGTTCAATGGGCCCCTCAAGGACCTGGGCCTCAGTGCCACTTCAACTGCTGTACCAATAGTGCAGCATTATCCTTTTTTGAAGGAGACACTTAGCATAACAGAGAAAAATATGAATAATGGGAAAGTTACATCAAAGTGAATGGCGCTGAAGAAACTGTGCCAAAAGCACAAAATATGTCTGCTGCTCACAGGCTGAATAGTAATGACGTCATTTGCATAAAGTCTGTGAGCACTTAGGGGCAGATTTAAGAGCCCCTAGAGCAGTGCTTAATTTGTAAATAAAAAGGTGCCGGTGCCCAAAGCCCTCCTCTTAAACACGTGGCTGCTGCAATTAAATGTGCGACAGGGAATACTGGGGCAGCGTAATTCTTAAGCCATCTCATGCCTCTTTAATACATTCACAGCCACTCCCTGCCCCTTAGGCTCACTCCTGCAGCTTTCTGCTCGCCCCCATTTGTGACGCTTTTTCGTTTTTCCCTTCCTCCATCTTTCCCATGTGTGTCTTTTGCTCGCAGCAAATGCTTGAGGCAGAAGAATAAGCCCCGGCCCTGAAAAATAAGTGCTGGTGCTCTGCACCGGAAACAACAAGCATAAATTAAGCACTGCCTCTTTGCACCACTTTAGCGTAATGGTTCTACACTAAGGTGGCCTGAGGCCAAAATCGCCACATCAAGGCCCGTATTTATACTCCGTTTGCGCCGAATTTGCGTCGTTTTTTTCGACGCAAATTCAGTCGCAGAACTAACGCCAACTAACGCCATATTTATACTCTGGCGTTAGACGCTTCGGGCGCCAAAGTGCCCGGAGTGTGCGTCATTTTTTAGCGTGAACCCCTTCCTTGCGTTAATGATATGCAAGGGAGGCGTTCCCGTCTTAAAAAATGACTCCCAGGCCTTTACGTGGTATTTATACTCCCGGGCAAAAATGACGCCCGGGAGTGGGCGTGGCCAAAAACGGCGCTTTTGCGCCGCTTTTTAACGCCTGGGTCAGGGATGGCGTAAAGGGACAAGTGGGCTCAAAATGAGCCCAGAGTGCCCTCCCCTGCCCCCAGGGACCCCCCCTGCCACCCTTGCCCACCCCAGGAGGACACCCAAGGACGGAGGGACCCATCCCATGGACATTAAGGTAAGTTCAGGTAAGTATTTTTTTTTTTTTTTTTTTGTGGCATAGGGGGGCCTGATTTGTGCCCCCCTACATGCCACTATGCCCAATGACCATGCCCAGGGGACAGAAGTCCCCTGGGCATGGCCATTGGGCAAGGGGGCATGACTCCTATCTTTACAATGATAGGAGTCATGTTGATGGGGGATGGGCGTCGAAAATAAATGGCGCAAGTCGGGTTACGATGATTTTTTCGACGTAACCTGACTTGCCCCATTTTAAGACGCCCATGCGCCATTTTCCCCCTACGCCGGCGCTGCCTGGTGTACGTGGTTTTTCTCGCGCACACCAGGCAGCGCCGGTCTGCTTGCGCCGGCTAACGCCATTCAATAAATACGGCGCCCGCATGGCGCATCAGAATGGCGTTAGCCGGCGCAAAACTTTTTGACGCAAAACTGCGTTAGCGCAGTTTTGCGTCAAAAAGTATAAATACTGCCCCAAATTTACAAAGTGGTGCAATGCATGCATTGCGCCACTTTATAATCCTTTGCTCTACATTATGCCTATACCAGGCATAATGTATGCAAAGGGGCTGTTCCCCCATTACGTGGGTCGAATAAAAGGCGCAAAGAAATCTAAGAGATTTATTTGTGTCATTTATTTCGGCACTTGTAACGCCTGCTCAGAACAGGCATTCCTAAGAGGCATTCCATTGTTTTCAGTGGGACCCAATGGGCTTTGCAGGATTAGCGTCAACATTTTTTATGCTAATCCTGTAAAGCTCTGAACTAGTGTCAAAAATGTTGATGCATGTTCCCCTATCTACTACAATGGTGTGCCGCACCTTAGCTGTGGCACACACATAGTGGTGTTAAGGGGCACTAAGGGGCGCAAGAAAAGTTGCGCTGCACTGGGTTCAGCGCCACTTTTCTTAAATCCGGGCCTTACTGTTTCTAGCAGAACTAGTAGCCAGAAAGGATGCCAAGGGCCCTGGTGCAAGGAAATGGTGCCTATGACTGTGTTTGAGGAGTAAAATAAGGCAATTATTGGTGTTCAATGGGCCCCTCAAGGACCTGGGCCTCAGTGCCACTTCAACTGCTGTACCAATAGTAGCTACCCATCTAGACAGAATCACATTTGGTCCTATGGTTATTTCACATATGCAATATGTTCCAGCTGTTAACAGTCTGTGCCAACATTTTGAGCGAATAGCATTAATTTCAACAGATTTTAGAATTTGTTTTTAAGAATTTTGTAGTTTCAAGAATTCTGCCCTAGGCATGGAGGGCCAATGTTGCACAATACTGGTGTGTCAAACATACAGGGGCATAAGTATCAAGGTTTTGCATCATCCTTTAATTTCCCTGAATTTTTGAGAATTATGGGCCACAGGTTCTTGGCGTGGAGGACAGACTCCAGTGTTACAGGGAAAGGGAGCTCAGATTGACTGTAATATATTTGACCTTATTGGTGTCTGCATATTTGTGCCTGTGTGTAACTCATTAAAAAAGTACAGGTCCCCAAGTTTTCCTTACTAGCCCACAGCTAGTACTTCGAAATGCTGGGGTTACTGAATACCAAGACTGCCTAGTCTTCATTCCACCTCATGCGTCTATCACTACCAACATCAACTGACTCAATTTACTTAACTAATGAAGGTCTTAATCCCTACTGTCTCCCTTCATCACTGTGTTCTTGTCTTTCTCTTCCTACTCTTTTTCCGCCTTTACTTCCTTTCTCTCACTTGATCAGGCTAAAAGTATGATGATGAAAAAAAAGTCACAGACCTAAAAGTGAGTGAGAGTGTCCACCACCTTTAACCATCCACAAATGAATCACTGTTAGTGCCAGTGCATATTAAAGTCAATTAGTTGCAACTTCTGTGGTTTCCATATCCAGATATTTTTTATTCCATGGAAACAGTTCCGCAATGTAGAATATTCTAGTATTAAATGACCAATGTAAACCCATGTGCTTACCTTGTTTACTTTCAAACTAGAAATCAAAGAAGAGGGACCGGGAGGTTACTGGTCCAGTGTACGGTCTCCCAAATGAAGTACTAGAACAAAAAGAAGTACACTGTTCCAAACTAAGAAAAAATATGAAAAAATATAGGGAACCTATTACTACAGGAGCGAGAACCCTCAAGCATCACATTGGATGTCCAGTTTCATCATCGGGAAAGCTCCTCGTTAGGCCGGTGATGCAATGCCTAACGGGCTCCCCAGAGGGAGCTCTTAACCGTGTTACAGATGGAATGAGTAATAGAATTCAATACTCAAGTAGTGATGGAGAGAAGATAATAAAATTGGTTATCCATCTGAAAATAATCATCATGAGTTTAATCGGTATTGGGAAGATGGAGACCAAGGTTAAAAGCAAAGCGAGAGCCAAAGGGTGAGTGATAATGCTCACAAGCTCTCAGCGTATTTAGCAAGAGGATTAGACCAATTGTGGTTCCACTTGACAATGGGTCTACATGTTTCGCGTCTATTGGCCCAATAGGGTCCACTGACGCTTCATCAGGACCAAAAATTATGAAAAAGACTTCTCCAATATAAGGGTTATTCCACCCAACTCGGGACAGAAAAAGGAAGACAGTCACTTACTTTAGTGTGTCTGCTACGTCAAAATGGTCGCCCTATAAAATAGTAGTGAAAAATGTAAAATTAAATAATACATAATTTTTATATGATACATTCTACAATGTGAATAGAGTGCAATCGTGCTTCATGCGTGTTCAAAATGTGGGGTAATCAGGCTTACCATCCCCGGTCTAAGGATAAAGCTCCTTGGGATCGCTAGTCAGAGGCTGGAACTGACATTCTAGGTAGTAGTAGTCATAGAATAACAAATCATTATGACAGTCCAATATACATCTCAGTAACAGACTGGACAACTAATAAATCCATCATAAATCAAACATTGTCTATTAGGTAAATTAGCATAGACATCACAGACTGTTATAACATTCAATTTCTCCTGTATTTTGCAAAATTAAATACATAGAAAAATTATTTACACCATAGAAGGTAACTGTTCATGTAACCCTAACTTAAAAGTCAAAGGGTGATTGATTAGTTAGTAATACACAAAAATCAAAATTGTTAGCGTTCGATTTTATGAAGGTATGGAAGTTCAAGAAGACATATTCTTTCTGTCAGAGAACCTTCAATGCCGAAGGGGTCTTCCGTTATTACTGTGATAAAAAACGGGCTCAGGAAACATTTACCGAGCAAATCAATGCCGTTCGACTATGTAAAGATGAAAACGATTCTTGGTGCTGCGCTTTTATTATCGATAAAACTCAATCAAGGTAAACAAAATCTCCCATTCATGTTACAATGAGACTGGGGCTCGAAGCGCGCTTGTAGTAAAGTTAATTATTTGCCGATAACATAAACGTCAGAGAATTGAAGGTAACACCCTCTTAATGGCGGTGGAAGCAAAAAAAGGGGGGAATTCTTACATTATGACTATGGTAAAAAGGTGGAGCGGAAAGCACTTACTATGCAAAGTCATCCGATGCTCCTTGCACCTACCCAGCTGGCCGCGTCCCGAATGATGGCGGGTACGCGCTGTGTGACGTATTTTATACGTCATAGTGGGCATGTGCACTGGGTGGTGGTGAGGAAAAGGGAAAATAGACTAATCTGTGTATATGGCATGGGTCTCGGGAGCGGACTCGATTACGCTCGAGACAAGCGACTGCGCATATCTGATATTGATCATAATAAATCACAAAGTTGCTGCTAATAATCATCAACCTTAAGAAACAAAAACCAAAAAAGTGTGTAGGTCGACATATACACGATAATAGTGTTGACATTTTTATTATCGTGGGTAAGCGTTTTCATACTCTCATTGTCAAGTGAAAATTGTTGCACCCAAAGAATAATTCAAAGGATCTCAATGATCTTAAAAATCAAGGATTCAGTGGCTACAATCAGAATTGTGACAGGCCACACAAGCTAGAGATAACTCAGCTGTTGTTATTGAAAACAATTAGAAGGGGTATCTGCAAAGATGTTGCAAAGATCAGTCACTCAATTTATTCTTATGAGAGTGAAGTCCATGGTATCTCATCATTCAGTCCCAGGACTGACGTCCCCAATCTGAAAATCCAACGTTGTTCTAGTCTGAAGAGAAATTTGGCGTCCTGAGATCTAATTATGGGTGCTTCCAGTATCACCCACCATAGATCGTCCGGCGTATGAGGAGCCTCGATAAAATGCGTGGAAAGTTTTGTAGTCAATCTATGGCATCTGATATTGCTCCTGTGTTCATTTATTCGTATTTTTACAGTGCGTGTTGTCATCCCGATGTAACGTAGTTTGCAGGGACATGTGATCATGTATATGCAGTTCTTGGAATTACAATTCGTATGTTTCTTAAGGTACCATTTCCCTATGGGGTCAAGGTGTAATGACTTGACTTGTCTAGTTAATGAACACACATTGCAATTACCGCAAGGATAGTGTCCTTCGATTGGGGGAAGGTCCCACAGAGTCCTTTGTGTGGAATGATCATGTGAGTCACGTGGACGTGTGTGTACAACTATATCTTTAATATTAGAGGTGCGTCTAAAAGCGAAAAGTGGCTTTTGTATCCTGATACCTCCACTCTCCAATATCGGCCATCGCTTGTTGATTAGCTTCTTGATATCATTCGATAATGGAGTAAACGTGGAAACACATGTGATCCGGGTTTGAGGAGTCTTTTCTTTCGTTGCTAGAAGCCATTCCCTCTGATTGTTTCTGGCTCGTTTACGTGCCTGATTCACAATCTTTGGTGGATAATGGCGTTCACAAAGTTTTTCTTGTAGAGTACAAGCTTGTAGGTCGTAGTCTAATGGGGAACTACAGTTTCTTCTTAAGCAAAGAAACTGACCCACAGGTAAGTTATCCCTGAGAGCCTTCGGATGATAGCTGTCGTAAAGCAGCAAGCTGTTCCGATCTGTCGGTTTATGATATGTGCTGGTCCTTAATAAGCCGTCATCATCAATTGATATTATTAAATCCAAGAAAGGTAGGTGGGTTGATGATACTGATGCTGTAAATTTCAGGAAGGGATCAAGGGAGTTAACCCAGGTAATGAATTGGTCTGCTGTAGACAGTGGACCCTGCCATATGACCAGGACATTGTCTATATAACGTCTCCATAATTTTATATCGATGTGAAAGGGGTTGGATGGAGGTAAAATATATTTTTTCTCAAAATCAAACATATAGAGGCACGCTAGACTAGGCGCAAAAGTGCTGCCCATTGATGTACCTCGTATCTGATGGTAAAATTGTTTTTCAAATTCATTTTTTTTTTCCGTCAGGGCCATTGAGGCGCATTGCATAATAAAAGGTATGGGTGTAGATATGGGTGTGGAATCGTTCAAAAGAGCCGATTCCACCACCTGTAAAGTAGCCTCTTGCGGAATGTTTGTGTATAGAGCTTCTACATCCAAGGTAATGATACCGTGTATATTGCCGGACTGATTTATGGAGTCAATTAAATTGAGGACATCCTTGGTGTCCTGTAGACACGTAGAATAATTTTTGACCAGAGGCTGTAGAAAATGGTCACAAAAAATTGATAAGGGTTCAAGAACCGAGCCTATGCCTGACACTATTGGTCGTCCCGGGGGGGGACAAATGCCCTTATGAATTTTAGGTAGGCAAAAGAAGTATGGGGTTCTTGGATTAGACGTGTCTAGGAATTCTGCTTCCTTGGAGGAAATCCATAAATTATTTTTAGCTTCTTCCAGAAGACATCTAATTTGAGTTTGTAGTCGTCTGGTTGGATCACTAGTAATTTTAGTGTAATAAGTGGTATCACTAAGAAGACGACAACATTCAAGTCTGTAATCGGTTGTATCCATGATCACGATTGCTCCCCATTTGTCAGCTTGTTTTATTACGATGTCTGGATCGGATGTAAGATGTAGTAAAGCTTGTTTCTCTCTTTTGGGAATGTTGACGAATGGTTGTTTCGGACGTAGATGGGAAATATCGGCTAGGACTTCTTTTTCAAAAGTCTTAAGAAACATACGAATTGTAATTCCAAGAACTGCATATACATGATCACATGTCCCTGCAAACTACGTTACATCGGGATGACAACACGCCCTGTAAAAATACGAATAAATGAACACAGGAGCAATATCAGATGCCATAGATTGACTACAAAACTTTCCACGCATTTTATCAAGGCTCCTCATACGCTGGACGAACTATGGTGGGTGATACTGGAAGCACCCATAATTAGATCTCAGGACGCCAAATTTCTATTCAGACTGGAACAACTTTGGATTTTCAGATTGGGGACGTCAGTCCTGGGACTGAATGATGAGATACCATGGACTTCACTCTCATAAGAATAAATTGAGTGACTGATCTTTGCAACATCTTTGCAGATACCCCTTCTAATTGTTTTCAATAACAACAGCTGAGTTATCTCTAGCTTGTGTGGCCTGTCACAATTCTGATTGTAGCCACTGAATCCTTGATTTTTAAGATCATTGAGATCCTTTGAATTATTCTTTGGGTGCAACAATTTTCACTTGACAATGAGAGTATGAAAACGCTTACCCACGATAATAAAAATGTCAACACTATTATCGTGTATATGTCGACCTACACACTTTTTTGGTTTTTGTTTCTTAAGTTTGATGATTATTAGCAGCAACGTTGTGATTTATTATGATCAATATCAGATATGCGCAGTCGCTTGTCTCGAGCGTAATCGAGTCCGCTCCCGAGACCCATGCGATATACACAGATTAGTCTCTTTTCCTTTTTCCTCACCACCACCCAGTGCACACGCCCACTATGACGTATAAAATACGTCACACAGCGCGTACCCACCATCATTCGGGACGCGGCCAGCTGGGTAGGTGCAAGGAGCATCGGACGACTTTGCATAGTAAGTGCTTTCCGCTCCACCTTTTTACCATAGTCATAATGTAAGAATTCCCCCCTTTTTTTGCTTCCACCGCCATTAAGAGGGTGTTACCTTCAATTCTCTGATGTTTATGTTATCGGCAAATAATTAACTTTACTACAAGCGTGCTTCGAGCCCCTGTCTCATTGTAACATGAATGGGAGATTTTGTTTACCTTGATTGAGTTTTATTGATAATAAAAGCGCGGCACCAAGAATCTTTTTCATCTTTACATAGTCGAACGGCATTGATTTGCTCGGTAAATGTTTCCTGAGCCCGTTTTTTATCACAGTAATAACGGAAGACCCCTTCGGCATTGAAGGTTCTCTGACAGAAAGAATATGTCTTCTTGAACTTCCATACCTTCATAAAATCGAACGCTAACAATTTAGATTTTTGTGTATTACTAACTAATCAATCACCCTTTGACTTTTAAGTTAGGGTTACATGAACAATTACCTTCTATGGTGTAAATAATTTTTCTATGTATTTAAGTTTTCCAAAATACAGGAGAAATTGAATGTTATAACAGTCTGTGATGTCTATGCTAATTTACCTAATAGACAATGTTTGATTTATGATGGATTTATTAGTTGTCCAGTCTGTTACTGAGATGTATATCGGATTGTCATAATGATTTGTTATTCTATGACTACTACTACCTAGAATGTCAGTTCCAGCCTCTGACTAGCGATCCCAAGGAGCTTTATCCTTAGACCGGGGATGGTAAGCCTGATTACCCCACATTTTGAACACGCATGAAGCACGATTGCACTCTATTCACATTGTAGAATGTATCATATAAAAATTATGTATTATTTAATTTAAAAATGTTCACTACTATTTTATAGGGCGACCTTTTTGACGTAGCAGACACACTAAAGTAAGTGACTGTCTTCCTTTTTCTGTCCCGAGTTGGGTGGAATAACCCTTATATTGGAGAAGTCTTTTTCATAATTTTTGGTCCTGATGAAGCGTCAGTGGACCATATTGGGCCAATAGACGCGAAACATGTAGACCCATTGTCAAGTGGAACCACAATTGGTCTAATCCTCTTGCTAAATACGCTGAGAGCTTGTGAGCATTATCACTCACCCTTTGGCTCTCGCTTTGTTTTTAACCTTGGTCTCCATCTTCCCAATACCGATTAAATTCATGATGATTATTTTCAGATGGATAACCAATTTTATTATCTTCTCTCCATCTCTACTTGAGTATTGAATTCTATTACTCATTCCATCTGTAACACGGTTAAGAGCTCCCTCTGGGGAGCCCGTTAGGCATTGCATCACCGGCCCAACGAGGAGCTTTCCCGATGATGAAACTGGACATCCAATGTGATGCTTGAGGGTTCTCGCTCCTGTAGTAATAGGTTCTCTATATTTTTTCATATTTTTTCTTAGTTTGGAACAGTGTACTTCTTTTTGTTCTAGTACTTTCAAACTAGCCACAACAAGAAATAGTGGGTGACTTAAGGGAATGCATATGTACATCAATTAATATTGGCTCATGTAGTGCTGCTCTAACAGTGGCTCACCTGTAGTTACTTTAGGTTTAGGAGAAATGATTGCACAACCGATTTCAGAAAGAAGAGTTTTTAGTTTTATTCTGAAGGTGATGTAATTGACTTCAATGCAGCAGGTCTTTAGGAATATTTTTAATGTTTCGGACCCTTGGACTGCAAAGGGACTTCCTCCTTGCTAGGTTTGAGGTGCTGGAGCAGGGATCTCAGTTTAAATATCGGTTTACAACATAAGGCTTTCCAATTCATCAGGGAGAAATGCTGCTTAGTGGGCCTATCGCCTGTTGACATAAGTTGAGATTAATCAGGAGTCGTACATCAACATTAAACCATCATCACAATTATTCCTAGTCTATTTTCAGTCATTAATGAGAATCTTGTGAAGTTTAACGGATTTTCTTTAATAGATTCTTCAAGTATTTAATCTTTATTAGAAACAATACAGAAGTCATAAATCAATCATTCATTTTGTAAGTATTCAATACTCATTATTCAATAAATCATAATAAATGCAGTAAATGTTTTGCATGAGTAATATTTCCCTAGTCTAAGAATGGTGATGAAGAGGTGTCAGCCAGAACTCATAAAGAGCTCAAGTCAAGAGAGAGAGAAATCAGAAGCATAAAGCTTTAGCATCAAAACCAGTTCTATAGTTTAATAATCATCCAAAGAGGAATTCCCTGTTAAGATAGGTTCAAGAAATTGCAGTAGAGTCTCTGTATGAGCAGCGTGCTCTGTGGTACAAGGAATAGAATGAGGTGGGACAATGGTAAGTTATTCTAGGAATATGCACTATTTTGAAAAGTCAGAATCTAAACTTTTGCAACATGTTGCTTCTTCTTTCTCCAGTAAGCCAATCAGCTCTTGATGTTTTCATGGGAACATTATCTCTCATTGTCTTCTCACCAAGAAGACAATTGTTCTCAGAAAGCAATGCTGAATGAAACAATTCATATCAAACAAAGTTATTCTAGCAACAATTCTCACTGTTCTCTATCATTAGACAATGCTGTATTTTTGTATTTGAGCTTCCACATTACCTCACTAATATCACTTTTATTTATTAATGGTACAATTGTCCCTATGTGAGTAGAAATATTTTGCAGAGTTAAATGAAAACATTTAAACAACTATTATTTGTTAAAGAAAAATATGTCTAAAGGAAGTCAGAAAAATGAATATTTCACATTCCTTATCCAAGTCAGCTTTTCAGAAAATGAGGTTCAGGCCTAGAAGGTGTAACTATTATAGCCTACTGCATTAAGAGCACTCATTTTCAGTGCAGTTCTGCACATTCATTGTGCACCTTGTTATCATTAAATTAATTATTTTCTTAATTTTAATAAAACCACTACACCAACCCCGCTTTGATGGTTATCTTAACTATCACAATTTTCTTTCACAAATGAATTGTTCAGAGACCACTCTCATCGTCGGTTGAGTCTTGCCTCTTTCTTCTCAAACTCTCACATTTTTTCATTCTTTTATATTCCCATTTAAAGAGATAATGCAATTCTAATTCAATATTTAAAAGGATAGGAAGCAAGCACCAAATACTAATATAGGAACTAATAATCTCTAAAGATTCCTCTTCCTGCTGTTTTCAAACCAATTGCCTAAAACAGTAACTCCTTTAACTAAGCTCCCTAAAATGCTAGTGGTTTCTAATTATTCTAATTCAAGTTTCAGTGCAGAAATGTTCCTTGTGTATACTATATTTGTTTATTCTCGTCTGAGATATGTGTGCAGCAATGCTGAGCTTTCAGTGTCTTGTAGACTACACCATTTACTGCAAGAAAAATGTCTAAACCTAAACTGCAAAAAAAACATTGATCTGATAGCCACTAATTCTGTGTTAACAATAAAGCACCAGATGTGCTAATTGCCAATTTGACTACTACTGTTGACAACCTTCTGACCTTTTCATCATTTAAAACAATTCTTACAGGTAGGATAATTGCTCCAACTAGTTATGTTCCTGTGCTTAGACTCTGTTTGTGTCTGTGCGTTGGTCTCATTGTTAAAGCATTATGACTATATACATAATACATTTTCAGAAATATCAGACCTAAATAACAAACACCCTCCCAATCAGCTGGTAATTACAAATACACATCCTGTCCACAAGCAAAATAAGCTCCTGTAACTTCTGTTCCACTTGTAGTACTGCACACAACATCCTGAAGACCTCATTGTTGAAATGAGTCCCTCAATCTAACTCCAGAGGAACCAGAATTCCATACCTGGGTGTCAACTCTCTCAGAAGTGGTTTAGCCACAGTGAGACTGTCATTTCTCTATGTTGGGTACACTTCCACCCATTGAGAGAAAATGCACACTTTTACTAGGATGTATCTCAACACGGTACAAAGAGGCATCTTGATAAAGTCCATCTACATCCTCTTGAGGAGCCCACTTGACATTCCTGTCTGGCTTACTGCTACTGGTGTTTTTTAATCCCTACATTAATCTGCTGGCATGTCACACATTGAAGGGACAATTCTTCTGTGAGCATCCTGAATCTGGCGTTAAACCAAATCTGCTTGAACAATCTCATCATTGCATCTCTTTTTAGGTGTTTTGGGCCATAGAATGGTAGTGTCATGGGAAACAACAAACCATCTGGTAAAACTGGTGTTACATCTGTTGAAATCCAAATATCATTTGCAATTTATTCCACAACCTGTTCTAATCCAGCCCTGCTGTTCTGCCTCTGAAACAATTTAACTTGTGAAACAAATCTCTCCCTAACAAGTTTACAGGTCGTGAATCTCATCCAATACATTGATGATGCTTTTTAAACCTTAAATGAAACTATTTTTACAATGGACCTTTTCTGAAACTGGATTTGTGATCTGTTTATTTGTAGCTCCTACATCTTAGATATTCTTTCAGGAGAGGGGTGGGTCTTGGACATCTACTGTTTTATCTGTGGAATAGGTAGAATCAGCATCAATCAGAATGATACAGAGTGGCCATTCACCTCACCTTTCACAAATGAACCACTTTGGTCTATCTCAAAAAATGTGCCAAACCCGCAATCGCTTCTCCTCCTTCAGGGACAGAGAGGTATCTGTTGAGTTATCAGAGCCAAAACTCTTGCTACCTAGCATTGGAAACTGCTGAAAAGGGATTTAATTATGTGCCTGAAATGGATTTGTGTCTACTCTTGGCAGCTGATTTAAATTAAATCTGTGTTTCTTCATATTTTGTGGATTCAGTTAGGCTTGAGTAATGTGCATCATTGGGACCTGTGTTTGCGTTGGCACTTGCATTGGTTGCCTGCGTACATTCTGCATTTGCATTTGATTTCCTCTTTGCATTTGATTATTACCACTCATTATATCTGGATTCAGTCCATAGTCCCTCTTCCAATGTCTGATTTTGTTACAATAATGATAAGGAGTGATTTTCTTCAATGTTGTGACATATGAATCTGAATTCAGATCCACCAGAACTCCTCAGCCTCTACCCTGTGAAGCCATCATACCTCCCTGAACACCTTGAACTCCGGCTTGAAAATCAACACCTTGCATTCCATCAGAATTCCCTGGAAATGACTGATTCTGAAACTCTTTCTATGCCAACTTCGTTTGACCCAACCTACATTTTTCCTTACGCTTCTTGTACTTCATTTCTTGCTCAGCGCTACAATATTTGGCATATCCCGGATCTCATCCAATGGTTTTGTCGGCCAACAAATTATACTCTGTTGTTTATGCTGACAGATCTCTGGTCTCAACCCAATAACACACCATGACATAAACAATCCCATATCACACTGATCAAGATGTGACTGTCCACTGTGTTGCTGAAAAGCCTGCAACAATCTCTCATAATATTCATGCACTGTCTCTGTTGGTTCCTTCTGATTTCTCCTTATCTTCACATAATCAAGAACCTTTTGAGGAACCTTGCCTTTCAGGCAAGTAATCACTTCATTATACTTGTTTACTACCACAGGAGATGGTGCATCAGTGCATTGATCTCTTGTTGGTTCAGTACTCTGCCAATGTACAGCGATTTTCCATTCAGTCCACAGATCATATGGAACATCTTAACAAATCTATTGACTGGTGTATACCGCTGCATAGGATTCTCTCTAATTTTTGGAAAATTATTTGTAAATGCTGCAAGATCCCCTCTACTCCATGGTGCATGCACATAAACTCCCCTTTGTATTTCTCCCAATAAATAGCCAGAGATTTTCCTTCATCAGGGGGATCTGCCAGTGGCTTACCATTTGCTTTAACTGCTTGTTTCTTTTTTCCTCACTTATCTTTGCTCATTTGCTCTCCAATTTTTTTTAATTCACTGCATTTACAGATACAGTTTACTAATTTGTTAATATGTAAACACATGCCTGAAGAATGCATAGTCTCAGTGGCCTCATCACCTACTTGTACCTTAAAACATTTCTGCAATGGAAGACTTTTAGAAAGATCAACTTCATGTTAATGAGTGAATTCAGTTAGTTTATCCTATGTAATTACTGCACAGCTTGTAATTTATTTGCACAAATAAATCAGCTTTTTCTTGGTATTAGTTCACCTGTTCAAGAGGCTTAACACCCCCTAATAACTTCTTCCAGCTCCACTTTCAGTCTTGGGACATCCAATGGTCTTTCTTTACCCGTTTCTTGTAAAACAGCAATCTGGCTCTCTGCACTTCCTGTCTTTTTATTCAATGTGGTTTCTTCAAACTACTGGGAAAAAAAACATCTTCAAATAAATGTGTCTCACTCTGTGGTACTGGTATTGTAAAGTCAATTTTTCTCCCCTTCCTTACTTCAAGCAACAATCTGTGAATTCTGCTATATTATTATAAACCTTGTTGCAGGTGCTCCTCTAACACTCATTATGCTACAGCACTTAGGATAACATTAATTGGAGCATGTGCTATCTGAATCCCCAGTGGCTGTGTCGTTTTAACTCTAGTAACAGGTGCTGGTACATTTACAATAGAAGCAGTAACCCTTGAAGGTATCACTGCAGGAACATTCTCAACTTGAGTTTGAACCACATTCGGAACAGTATGTTGTACAATAGGCTGTTTTATAACTGGCTGAGTCATCTGTAATGGTCTTTCGATCTGAATCGCTTTGAAGTCAACAGCGGCAAGCTCCTGTTCCGATAGATGTTGAAGTACTCTCATTAGTGAGGGCTGTATAAGGTGGTGAAGGCACAGCTAACAAAGCATCCAAAATCTCATCTCCCGAATCACTTTCAGAGTTTGATTTCTTCATCTTTCTTGTCCTTATCCCCCCTGTGTTTTTTCCTTTTTCTGATTCTCAGATTTTTCAGTAGTAATTGCTAGGTACAATTTGGTACCCTCAGCTATAGCTTTCCTACACCTTTGCTGTTGTTCGTCCCATCTAGCATCTGCATAATTGTGCACAGCTTTCTTAGCCTTACACTGAAATTTCTCTTTTTCTCTTGCATGTGACATTTTCTTCCAAGTATTTAGGCCCTCATTATGAACATGACGGTCTGGGCTGCCATGCCCGCCGTGGCGGCAATTACCGCCACCGCCATGGCGGCCCAGACCGCATATAATATATATGCAGAACCGCCACTATTGTAATTCCGCCACTGCCAGGCTTCTGCCGCCAGGCAACCTGGCGATGGCAGAGTTACATATCCGGATAATGTTCCAGTTTCCACCAGCCTTTCCCTGGCGATTTACCCAGCCAGGGAAAAGCTGGCGGAATGGTTGCCTTGGGCCCACCTGGGGGCCCCTGCACTGCCCATGCACCTGGCATGGGCAGTGCAGGGCCCCCGTGCACAGCCCTGTCACGCGTTTCACTGCCTGATTTACGGGCAGTGAAATTCGTCACAGGCGCTGCTGGACCCGCTGCCCTTCTACATTGCCGCCGGTTCAATGTGGAGCCGGCGTCATTGTTCGGGCCCTGCATTCAGCTGAATGTACATGAAATGGCCGGCAGGGATTTCTGCACTCTGGCAGTCTTTTGTTGACCGCCAGCACCGAACTTGCGGGTTTTTCCCGCCGAGTTCATAATGACCCCCTAAATGTTACATATTGTCTATCGGTGGCTTCTTCTCATTTAGCTTTTCCCTCAATTTTTTAATTCTTCTTGTTTCAAATGTATCATGTCTTGGGAAACCTAAAAGAACTTCACTTTCAGTGACCTTGCACCATTGATAAATCCACAAACATGTAGGTAACCCTATGTTCAATGTCATGTAATGTGCTGGAGCACACTTAGGAGGCACCTCTTCACCTTGACGTACCACAATTGTCACATCACCTCTCACCAAACCTTTAAAAGCATTAAAACATTTCTTTATTTTGGCTTAATCAATCAATGAACAAACATGTAATTCAAATCACCAATATTTTGATTCTATTACGTATATATCAGTCTCTTAACAACCCATCTCCTGATCACTGCGCAGCATTTCACACCAACTGACTGATCTTAGCCCAGCACAATTAACACAACATCTCAGTCCTTGCAGCAGTTCACCACCCTTTCCAATTTTCTAGTTCATACAATTCTTCAGCTAGAAGTAAAAACCAAATAAGCAATCTTTGTCCTCCTCTAAAGAAAACAAAAATGCAATTCAACAACCAAAACATTTAGGATTTTACACCCTTTGACTTTTCCCACGTGTTAGAAATTGGGTTTCTGGTTGAAATTGGGTTTGGATTGGCAGAGGAATGCATCCTGTCTAAGCAGAAACCATAATCCGAGTCAGCGTAAGTCACAAACGCACCCTACGTTAACCTGTGCTCACCCTCTGGCAGCTTGGCACAGAGCAATAATGGTTAACTTAAGAGGCAATGTTTTAAGTGTTTATGCTACACTTCAAACAGTAAAACTGCCACAACAAGGTACCACACCTTGTTAGAAAAAGAGAACTTAATAAATAAATTAAGATTGAAGCAATAGAAATTCAAAGAGCATAAGTCAGTATATGAGTTTTTAAAAACTAAAATGTGAAATAGCTATTCCAAGCAATGAGCACCACTATGTGATATTTGGTCATGCTGTTGCTGGCAAAGTCAAAAGTTCAGACTGACAGCGAAGAAGCATGGGCCAGATACACAGACCCAATTGGGCCTGCTAAACAAAAGTACCACGATCTTGGTTACATCAACATCAAGGAAGATTCAGAGTGCAGACTGAAGTGATGCGTCATTGTCGATCCCTAAAATGGAAGGGCACACCAATCGTTTCCCCCCAGTGGCACAGATGCTGTGCTGGGGAGGTGATGCATCAACTCCAATCCATCCAATGGGTCCGATGCACTCATTCTTGTCCACACAACAGGGGCGTTGCAGCAGTCCTGATCCATGCAGCGCCAGCGATGCATTGGCTCTGACTGGACCAGCGCGTTATACCCATTTCAGAGGGCCTAGGAATGGATTGGCACCACTTAGCAGGGCAAGGATCACAGTTGGCAGAGTCCACAAGTGCAGGTAATGTGTTGAAAGTCTTTTATGGCCCTGAGACTTGAGAAGAACAGGAGGCACACCAGCAAGCTCTTACAGTCACTCTTGTCCTGTGTTCAAGTGATATAGGTCCAATCCTTCTTACCCAGGTAAGGAGGGTAGAAGGCAAAGGATCAGCAGAGCAAGAAGGTAGTTCTTCCAGAGCAGCAGTCCATCAGAGTAGCAGTACTTGTAGCGGTACAGCAGTCTTTCTTCCTGGCAGAGTATCCACAGGTCCTGAAGTGTACTGAGTTGGTAGAGTCAGAGGTCCAGCACTTATAACCAGTTGTGCCTTTGACATCTTCCTGCCCTGGCTCCAGACTCACTACTGGGGGTTTTGCAGCTCTTTATGTGGGGACAGGACACAGCCTATACAGCTGTAAGTGTGAGGCTGTTTCCAGCTCTTCCCTCCCACCCTGCCCAGGACTGCTCAGGTTGTTAATGGCCCATCAGTCACACCTAAACTCTCTTTGTCTAGAGGGAATGTGCAAAATCCAGATGTCATCCTACCCCAGGCATGTATTGGAGACAGGTTCCAGGCACACAGACTAAGAGCAGGGAAATGCAAAAAACAAGGGGGGACAGGGAGATTAATTAAGGTCCAGTGTACAGTCTCCCAAAATACTTCATACATCAAAAAAGGGTACTCCTTTTTTGATGTATAAGAGCAGGGAAATGCCTACTTTTTAAAAGTGGCATTTTCAAAATTATAGCAAAATTTTAGCAATAAATCTGGCTTTACTATTAAAGAGGAGTTATCATTACAATTTCATTGGTTCTAAAAATTAGTACCAAACATGACAGATCTTTCCCTTCCCAATTAGGATTAACATCTTATTAAATGTAGTAAGGAATCCCCAATATTATCCTATGAGAAGAATAGGCCTTACAGTAGTGAAAAACAAATGTGAGAGTTTTTTACTACTAGGACATATAAAACTTAAAAGCACATGTCCTGTCTTTTAGACAAATATAATCCTGCCCTATGGAGTACCTAGGGCCTACCTTAGGGTAATAGGGTGATATATGTAATAAAAGGGGAGTTTAACAAGAGGATTTGATTACCAAGTCACCATGGCAGTGTAAACTGCACACACAGGTTCTGCAGTGGCAGGCCTGAGACATGTTTAAGAGCCACTTGAGTGGGTGGCAGAAGCAGTGCTGCAGTCCCACTAGTAACATTTTATTGACATGCCCTGGGCACACAGAGACCACTATACTTGGGACTTATAAGTAAATGAAATAGGTCAACTGTGGGTGTATCAATCAAACCATGTTTTAGGGAGCATGCACTTAGCACTGGTCAGCAGTGGTAAAGTGCTCAAAGTCCTTTGGTGGCAGCAAAAAGAAATCAGCAAAATGTGAGGCAAGCTGGCAAAGAGTTTAAGGGAAGACCACCCTGAGTCTGTCAGGACTAAAACCACTCCAAAATATTTTCACACATACAAATTAAATCTCGACCAGCAGGAAATCACTTTAATAAATGCAGCTTCACATTTGTGCATTGGGTTCTGCTAGAACCAATCAATATTAGTACAATCGCAATAAATCGCTCTAGTCCTTATCTCAATTGTGCAGTCGACGGTACCACATGACCTGCACCACAAAACCAAGCAGACCAGAAAAACCATAAGTCAATTCATATCAATCTAGCTTGGGATCTTGGACCACTTCTTAGTCTAATAACATCTTCAACTCCTTTTCAGCAAGCATATAAATTACTGATTTATTCAACACACATACCGCAACATCTCATATGCAACTCAACAATAAAAGACAATTTACAATGCTAAACCTTATTGATACACTACCAGCCCTGCTACCACCTTTGAAACAGCGCTCCATCAGTCTTCAAAATTCAGCCTTTTTGATATAGGACATGGTCATATCTAAATCGGGTTAATTATTTACAGCTACTCTTTCTCATAACATAAGATGTCCTCCTGCTACCAAGTAGTTGGAGTGGGGATTTCAATTTAAATACTGCTTTAGAATGTACGGCTTACCAATTCATCAGGGAGAAACCCGGCTTACTGGGCTAATGGATCTTTGAAGTAAGTTGAGATTGAGCAGGAGCTGTATATCAACAAACAATAAATCATTGTCAAACATATGTATTTTCAGTGAATAATGAGAATTTAGTGAAGTTGAAATGGTTTTATTAATAGATTTTTTAAGTATTTAAACTTTATTGGAATCAATACATAAGTGTAAATCAATCATTAGTTTTGTAAGTATTCAATACTCAGTAAATCATAGTAAAAGCATTAAGTGCATTCCATGAATTAATAACACCCCATTCTAAGAATCGGGATGAAAAGGTGCTAGCTGGAACTCGTAAAGAATTCATGTAGAGATAGAAAGACATCATGCACATAACGGTTTAGGTTTAAACTCAGCTCTATAGTTCAATAATCAATCAAAGCAGAACGTCCAATAAAGAGAGGTTCAAGAAACCTCAGTAGAGTCTGCATGAGCAGCATACTCTGTGGGACAAGGAATAGCATGAAGTGGGATAATGGTAAAATACTCTGGGAACATCATAAGGTCATCTTTTGCAACATGTTGCTTCTTCTTTCTCCAGTCAGCCAATCAGCTCTCAATATTTTCAGGGGAACAGGATTGCTCTTGTCTTCTCACCAAGTATACAATAGTCCACAGAACGTAATAATGAATGAAACAATTCTTATCAAACATAAAGTTATTCTAGCAAAGATTCTCATAATTCGCTACCATTAGACAGTGCTGTATTGTTGTATAGGAACTTCCACATTACCTCATTAATATTTATTTTATTCATTAATGGTACAAGGGTCTTCATATGAGTAGAAACATTTTGTGGAGTTAAATGAATTGCCCCTATTTGTTAACCCTTTAGCTGCTAGGCGTTTTGCGCCCTAGTTCTGAGCCCTATTTTGGCTATTTGGGGAAGTTCATGCTTGGGCTTCGATAACTTTTGTACAGTTAAGGTATTAAGCCCAAATTTGCATACTTTGTTTCCAACATCCTGGGGATTCTAGAAGTGCACAAGATTTGTGGATTTCCCCAAAGGGGACTGAGAAAATAGCCAAACTTGAAGGATTTTTCAAATAAAAATAGTGAAAAAGTGCTAAAGGAAAAAGAGTCTGGTTTTGTCCCTAAAAATGGCTTCCATGAACTGTTTGCTGCAATAAAGTCACCATCTTCCCAGCTTTTAGGAAAATGTGGTGCTGAATCAAAAAACCTTATGTTTGGCCACCGTTTTGACATTTTTCTAAGAGGTATCCTATTTTCCCTATTTTGTGTGCTCTTAACCTACTTCCAGTTTGTGGTGGAAACCAGTATAAAACCTATGGGTGATCCAGAAAAGTTAGAGATTTTGGAACAGTAGGCAAAAGTCAGAATTCAGCAAGTGGTCATACGTGTAGATCCTTCACAATTTTGTCAAGGAAAATAACTGTTCAAAAAGAGAAATATTGAAAATGACTAGGAAAAAAATGGGCATTTGTGACAACCTTTTCATCTTTCACGATGTGTAACGATGGCATTTTGGCAAAAGCAGTATACCATTATGTCTACTAGACCCCTCTGGTTGTGAAGATATATAGGGCTTGTAGGTCTCCAAGAACCAAAGCTACCCAGAGCAAACAACTGAGCTGCACCACACAAAGGCTTCTTAATGAGTTCAGAGTTTAGACCAATACTTATAGCAAAATTGGCAGAGTAAATAATGGGTATAAAGAAAACGTATGTATTTCTGAAATGAGCACAGGATGTAGAGTTTAGGAGCAGTGGTTATTTCTACATCTTTGAACTTGTAGTTACCCATACTAGTGTATGATTTAGTGTTTTTTTTCAAAATGTCATCTTTCTTATACATTCGCTTACATATGAAAGGCACAAATGGTGCTAAATCCAATTGGTAATCACAAATGGTTTTCTATTCTATGCTTTTACAAGTATTCTGCTAAAAATGGCACCTCACTTCAGTGGGTAAGCATAGTGCCTGTGATAGGAAAAGCCGCAAAAAGCAACATGAACTCTACCCAGTAGGGGAGTCAGAGGTGGCTCTCAGCAACTCAGAGAGCCCACAGAAGGCCAGGTAGCATGCCCAGGAGTCTCACAGCACGGGGACAAATAAGGTGCATAAAGAGGCCCAAGCAGAACTACAATATTGTTTCCACCCAGACTCACCCTCTTTTTCTGATTTGGAATACTCTAGGTTTTGGACCCTAGCTCAACTGGTACCTAGGGAAACCTAGACAACCTGTACATTGTTTAAAACTAGACACCTAGGGGTATCCAGGGTGGGCTGACTTGCGTGGCTCTCACCAACTTTTTTCACCCAAAATCCCTTGCAAACCTAAACCTTTGACTAAAAAACACATTTTCCTCACAGATCTGTGATGGAAAGTTCTGGAATCTGCAGGGGGCCACAACGTCCTTCCACCCAGAATCCCCCCACATCTCCCAAAAAAAGGTACCTCACTTTATATGGATAGATCTAGTGCCACAACAGAAACGGTCCAAACCACAACATGGACGTAGCACATTTTTCAACCCAAAACTGACTCTCTTTTTCCGATGTGGTTAGCTCTAAGTTTTGGACCCGAGCTCAGCCGGCACCTAAGGAAACCTAGCCAATCTGTACATTTTTTTAAACTTGACACCTAGAGGTATTCAGGGTAGGCTGGCTTGTGTGGCTCTCACCCAATTTACTAACCCAGAATCCTTTGCACACCTCACATTTTGACTGGAAAACATATTTTCCTCACATTTCTTTGATGAAAAGTTCTGGAACTGCGGGAAGCCACAATCTTCCATACACCAGGAACTCCCCCAAGTCTTCTGTTAAAATGGTACCTCACTTGTGTGGGTAGACCTAGGACCCAAGACAGGAAGCAGCTCAAAACGCAACATGGTTGTTGCTCATTTTTCTGAAAACTGACTCTTTTTCTGATGTAGATAACTCTAGCCCTTGGCCCCTAGCTCAGCTAGCACCCAGGGAAACCTATTTAACCTGTGCATTTTTTTAAACTAGGCACCTAGGTAAATCCAGGATGGGGTGTCTTGCGTGGATACCATTAGATTTGATCTGCCCACAATGCCCTGCAAACCTCCAACTTTGCCTTAAATCATTCAATTTCCTTACATTTCTGTGATGGAAACTCCCCTAATAGCAATGTCTACCACCCAACATTGCCCCACCTTTATCAATAAAAATACTGGCCCACTTGTGTGGCTGGGCCTAGTGCTGCAACAGGAATGGATCAAACCAAGGACAATAGAATCCCTTGCATGGAGACTCCTATTGACCACAGTTGGATCCGTTCCTGTAGCTGGCACTAGGCCCAGCCACACAACTTTGGTAAAGTTTTCATCGGTGTAGATGGGGCAATGCTGGGTGGTAGAAATTTTGTGGATTCCTGCGGATTCTGGAAGTTTCCTCACCAAAGTGTATGAAAAAGGCATGACTTCAGGCAAAGTTGGAGCTTTGCAGGTCATTGTGGGTAAGAATATAGTGTGGTTGCAGGTGAAGCACATCACCCTGGACTGCATTGTATGAAGATCATGTAAGTTGGAACAAAGGTTTCCCCTATTATACAGTACCCATACTCCCAAGCCCAAAGGTGCAACAACAATACCCTATTAAACACAAAGCAAAGGCTCCTGTAAGGGAAATTATCTCACAACATGAATGCCAGGGTTTAATAGAACCATGTGTGTCTCCTATGAATAATCCTCTTTCTCCAGTCATGAAGCCTGATTATTCGTATCATATAGTTTTAGACTATAGTCATTTAAACAGTCACACATGCACATTTGTAATTCAAAATTCACACAGTATAGCATTTTTGAACAACAGAGTCTCTAAAAAATACAAAACAATCTTGGACATTTTAAATGATTTTTATCTGTCTGTAATATAGCCCCTGGAAGCAGAAATCTAACTTTGTCCTCCCTCTTAGGCTTACAACGTTGGTTTTGCCGACAAGCACTGAGATGTAAGAACAGTTCTGGACTGTTTACTTCCCAGGTAACATCAACATGACGGTTTGACATCTGCACATGCTGGTGTGGTGGCAACAGTTTACTTCAGAAATGCTAATGGTGGCACAGTCTATACAATCAGAGAAAACAATATGTCCTTATTTGTGACATTTGCCAACAAATTAAAAGTTCCACCAATGCACACCCACCACAGACAAACCTCTTAGTTTCCAATAAACCCCTTGAGTATGTATATTTAGAATATTGTGGGCCCTTAAATTCTGGTGGAGCTTTTAACTACATTCTACAAGCCGTAGATTCCTGATCTAGAATTTAATGGGTGTGGCTCTCAAACTGTTGTTAAAGATTTGCAAGTCTTTATGGAGACATATGCAGTAGCAGCATTCCAATTCACCAAGGTACTGCACCTGCCTCTAAGGCTTACAGGAATATCATAGGAACTCATGGCTTTGCTGTGCAATACTCTTCTCCCTATCATGCTGAGAACAATTTGATAGTGGAGAGGAAGAACCATGGCTTTAAGCAGTCCTTAACAGCTAGAGTATTATATTCATGTCTTAGTTGGATCCATCACATGTATGGACTCCAGAGAGCTTTGAGTAATCTTTCCCAGAAGATCCTTTGGAGTCTGGATCACATACAAGGTACTGTTTGGCATTCAGATGTATGTTCCTGATTTTTATAACCTTGGCACAGTGTCCATGGACACAGCTTTTGATATAATTGAAAGTTTTATTGTCTTACAGGGATTACAAATCTCTATGACAAGCACTTGAATGAAATTACCAGAAGTTTTGCCACTAATGGAGGGAAGGAGCAACCAACAAGTCCCAGCTGGGAGCCAAAGGTTGGGGCTGTAGTGAGGGAAAGGTTTGCCAACAAAAAAGAATTTGGAACATCATACCAAGCACCAGTACCAGTCCTAGACATTCAAGGTACAAGAACTGTGATTTTATAAACCGCTTGCTGATTGTTTTGTCTCAATAGATCAGATAAAGCTGCACAATGTAGCCAGTCCTTCACAGTAGGCCACCGGCTGTCCTAAGTAGTTACCTGTCTCCTCTCACTGCACTGGATGAGATCCCTCACAAAAATCAAGCAACAAGTATTGCTGATCCCTGGCTGGGTAATAAAGAAATTGATTTTCCACTGATTCCTGGTACCAATGCTACTACTGGACAAGTTCCAGATGTGAGTTTACGGTCTGCAACTGCTGTTTCCAGCGATTAAATTGTTGATTACCAACCATCCTTGGAAGTGACAACCAGTTCCCTTCATCACTTCAAGTAACTATTTTGCACAAACTGCCTCTAGTATTTTATCAACATTGATGATTTTTCTTCACATTGTTCACATGCCTCTGTGCATGGAATACGTGCTTTTCTTGCTTGGCTGAAAAAGACGTGCTTGAGTCCACCTTGGTCCTATGTTTTGATTACTTTTGCAGTGATTTTTCTCTTTATTTAGGTTGGGTTTGTCACAGTAGTTTTCTTGATTTTAAATGGACATTATCTCATAGAACACACTGCTCCTGAACTGCTAGCCGAGATATTGAAGCCTCATTCTTCCTCACACATGATACAAAGAGACATGTCCCTGGTGAACATTTCCGCTTTTCCAGTCTCTGACAGAAGTGTGTGGGATAAGGTCCCATTTGATATTTTTTGGTCTAACAGAAAATCTACAAATACTGTATGTATTTAAAATATCATTAGATTATGTTATTGTCCCTGGGGCTATCTCTGATCAATGAGATGTGACAATAGTGAGAAGTATGCTGTCTGAATTGGAAAGCTATTTTTTATTTGAAAATGAAAGACTTCTATCTGAATTCTGCTAAATATGGTGAAATGTTTTGTTACCATAATTATGCTCACCATTACCTACATAGGGCAAGTTCTCCCAGTGCATTCTTTATTAGCAAACAATGGGAACATAGAACAACCCCATCAGGAGACAGTTCCAGAGCATACATGAGAAAGTTTGCATACTTTTCAGGACATAACCACCTGGGTCTGAATTCCTATTATTATAAACTTATCCCTTCACCAGTGAAGAAAAACATTCTTATACAAACTAAATTGATTTATTTGGATTCATTTATATCTAAATTGACCATGCAGGGTTATGAATATTTGAAAAATGATACTGATTTGAAATCAATTTGGGGAACATGTAATTGGCAAGTACATGGCACCAAGGCTTCATTTAGAGCATTCATAATAACACACCAAATTATTTTACTGAACAAAATAGTGGAACAAACAACTTGCATGGGGCTGACTAAGATAAAGGTCATGACTATGCCCAGTATTCCCTCTCTTGCATGTTTTGAAAATTGACAACACTTTGCAAATTATTCTGAGGGTGAATTAAATAACCAGGAATGCCCAGCATTGCTGCATGGGCCTCCAACTCCACTTCAGCCTAAGCTGAAGTCTCCAAATAATTTCCTAAGAGACACTCTACAGGTATGTCAGTGGATACCACAACTTTCTTTGGACCAGTAACCCCCCTACCCCCCAGTTGAGATTCACAACAGCCATGGGGTGGCTAACAGTGTTGTTATGGGCATCTGTCACTTGATACGGATGACTAAGTAGGTGTTTCTCAGGGGCCAACAGTTTCTCCATCACCAGAGTGACACTGGCACTGGTGTCCCTGTAGGCCTCCACCTGAACACCATTGATTAGGAGTAGTTGCTTGTACTTATCAATATTAAGGAGACAAGCAACTAAGATGTCAAGGTCAATGCCTCCATCAGAGACTAAAACAGCCTCAGTGGTCTCCCTAACTAGACCAACCCCCACTACATTACCAACAGTGTGCCCAGCTACACCCTTTGACTGGCTATTTGTAGTGTTTTTTCCCACCACCACTGCTATTACTAGGAGCACTAGTGGAAGCAGTGGGGGTTGTGGTGGTGGGAGGTATGGTGTTTCTTTTTGGACAAGTGGGGTCACTTGCCCAATGACAGTTGGCTTTACAGAGATAAAACCATGTTTTTTTCTGAGTGTGTGAAGAGGGTTTGGACCCACCACCCCCAGAGGATTTTTGTGGGCCTGATGAAGACTCTGATGATTTTTTATCTTTGTCCCCACTCTTGTCATGAGACGTACCATCGTTCTTCTTGCTGCCTTTGACACCCCTTGTATGAGCTTTTCTGCTCACCCTTGTTCTGACCCATTTGTCTGCCTTCTTTCCCAATTCTTGGGGAGAGGTCAGAGCTGAGTCCACAAGATACTGATACAACAAATCAGACACACAATTGTTCAATATATCCTCTCTCAGAATTAAGTTATATAGGCTTTCTTAGTCAGTCACCTTACCGCCATTTAGCCAACCTTCTAGGGCCTTCACTGAACGGTCTACAAAATCTGTCCAATCCTGTGATGGCTCCTTTCTGGTCTCTCTGAGCGTTATCCTGTATTGTTCAGTGGTTAAGCCCAGACCATCTAAGAGTGCGCTTTTGAGTATATGGAATTTATCTGCATCATCCTCCCTGACAATAAGGAGTCTGTCTCTCCTCTTGCCAGTGAAAGATAGCCACAGGATAGCAGCCCACTGAACTTCAGGGACCCTCTGAACTTTACAGGCCCTCTCTAGTGCAACAAACCACTTGTAGATGTCATCCCCATCCTTGTAAGGGGGACCAACTTTGTGCAGATTTCTGGAATCAAATGTAGGTTCCCTAACACTAGAATTCCTGAAACTGCTACTGCCACCATGGGGAACTAACCCCAACCCCTGCCTTTCCCTTTCCACAGCCAGGGATTTCCTGTCTAAGGCCAACTGTTGCTGCTGTAGCCTCAGTCTGGTCTCTTCTAACCTCAGCTTTCTGAGTTCCCTATCTAGGGACTGGTCCTCAGGGTTCGAAGTGTGGAATGCGTCTGAAACAGAAGTAACATTGGAATTGGCAGAGGGTGATCTTTCCATAACAGGAGCCACCCTAGTGACCTGGCCTCTAGGTGTGAAGGGAGCCCTACTAGTGTGTGAACCCTTCCCACTCCCAGCTATACTATGGGTTTTGTGGACAGAAAGACTAGCGGAAGGACCCTCCCCAGGATTAGCAGAATGCTCCTCTGAGCCTGCCTGGTTGGAATCTTCCTCAACTTCCCCATCTGGCTGTTTCTGACCAGTGCTAAGTCCCTGGTCATCCTTCAGGAGAAGATTTAAAAGGAATTCCTTATTGGGGTTCTCGCCAATCCCTAAACTCCTGTCAATGCAGAGACCCCTCAAACTTTTAAAGTTAAAATTCACATATTTTGTCTTCACAACCTTAGGGGTAGCTTCTACACTAGACATGTTGAAAGAAAAAGAGTTTAGGAAAAAGAGTAAAAAGTTAGTAGACTAGCAGGACTTTTTAGAGAAAAGAAGAAACTTTTCAGAAACTTTGCAAAACTTTTGCAAAGTTTAAAGAACTTTTTAGAAAGTTTGAAATTACTTCTAGGTACAATTATGTATAGCTCTACGTATTGGGGCAAACTTTTCTTATGAAAAGCACTAGTAACAAAGTGGTAAAGCAATTGCAAGTACTTATCCCACCACTGCCACCAATGTAGGAGGCTGGCCTGGTTTGTAGTGGGTACCTTGGGTACTTACACCTTATACCAGGTCCAGTTAGCCCATGTTAGTGAAATGTAGAAGTGTTCTAGTAGATTAGGCTGATAGCGGTAGCAGTAGCAGAGCAACTTAGGCTGAACCAGGAGACCAAAAATAAAGGTAGTTTATTTTAGTGACACAACGCCAAAAATATCTTAGCTGCAATAGTCCTTCTGAAGGTATATACAATATATGCACTAGACACCAAAATAAGATAAGTAAGTAACCATAGTATAGTGCAAACAAGAGGAAATGCTATAGAATGCAATAGGAGAAGATACGTCTAGGGGCAACACAAACCATATACCAAGAAAGTGGAATGCGAATCACAAATTCCCCCCTAGACAAGGGGGGAAGAGAATCGCTGGGAAAGTAGGAAAACCACAAAGGTGTGTAAAATACCCCATCCCAGAGCCCAGGAATGTAGGAGTAAAGTACAGCAAGTTTCCTTAGGACACACTACAAGTCGTGATTAGAGTTATTGCAAGAACCAAGCAAGCCTGCAAGCTACAAATGGTGGAATTCTGGACCTGAAGACCTGTGAAGAGAGGAGTCCAAGTCCAGAAGTCGCAAAAGATTCCAGGAAGGAAAGGAGTCCCTGCCAACCTAGAAGATGGTTCAAAAGAGCACTCTCCGGTTGGAAGAAGACTGCAGAAGAACACTAAGGAAGATGGCTGCGGGTTTCTGCATGATGCGAAGGATGTCCCACTTGAAGATGTTGGATGCAAGTGGCTGGAATTGTCCAACAAGCCTTGGATCAAGCAATGTTGCGGATTGCGTCAAAATACCGCTGCCTGGCCCCAGGAGGGACCTGGGGGCCTCAATCCAGACTGAGGAGGCAGAAGGGTCTCTCAACACTGGAGGGAACCCACAGATGACCAGGCAGCACCCATGGAGGTCCCAGGGCACCCGAACAAAGAAGGTGCAAATTTCAGTTACTGCAGCACTACAAAAGAAGGTGCCATGCCACTGGATGTCAACTCAGCTAGTTGAGAATCGCAGAATAGAGAGCTGGGAACCTGGGTCAGGCTGCCCATGAAGGATTCTTGCAAATATTGCACAGAGGCTTTAGGAGGTGAAGATGACATGGTCACATGGGTCCTGTCGCAAACAGGGAAGGCAAGCTCTTATCTCCTCCAAATTTGGACAGCAGGACTTTAGGACAGTCTGTGTCGAAGGGGTCCACCACGTGTATTCCAAAGAGAACGCTCATTGCCAGGAGAGGAGTCCAAGAGAACAGGTCCTCATATGAGAAGCTGCCTGCTGGAGCAGGGAAGTGACTCCGTCACTCCACGGGAGATTTCTTCCTTCTGGTGCAGGGTGAAGACAGGGAGTCCCTAGAGCATGCATACCATGTAAACTGTTGCAGTTGCTGGCTGGAGCTGAAGTTGCAGAGTCAAAGTAGCCCTTCTGGATACTTTGTTGCAGTTACAGCGGTTCCTGGAGCAGTCTGTGGTCCAGCCGAGGTCAGAGGATGAAGTGGTAGTTGCAGAGGATTCCGGATGGGAACTTGCAAGCAGAATCTGAAGAGAAACCCACAGGCCCTAAATAGCCCTGAGAGGGGGATTGGCTACCTTATCAGGTATGGACCTATCAGGAGGGGTCTCTGACGTCACCTGCTGGCACTGGCTACTCAGAGGCCTCCAGAGTGTCCCCACACCTTGGAAAGCAAGATGGCTGAAGTCCAGGACACACTTGAGGAGCCCTGGGCACCACCCCTGGGGTGGTGATGTAAAGGGAGTAACACCCTCCTCCCAAAGGACATTCTATGTTCTGATTCCTGGGACTGAGCTGCTCACACCCCAGGAGGGCAGAACCCTGTCTGAGAGGTGGCAACAGCTGTAGCTGGAGTGCAAGCCTTAGAGAGCTGGTTTGCAGTACTGGGAGTCCAGGATGCATGGAATTGGCTCCCCAATACCATATTTGGAATGGGGGGGAAATTCCATGATCTTTGACACCTTACATGGCCATATTCAGGGTTACCATTGTGAAGCTACATATAGGTATTGACCTATATGTAGTGCATGCGTGTAATGGAGTTCCAACACTCACAAAGTCCAGGGAATTGGCCCTGGACTGCGTGGGGGCACCTTTGCTAGTGCAATGGTGCCCTCACACTTAGTAACTTTGCACCTAGCCTTCAGTAATTGAAGGTTAGACATTTGGGTGACTTATAAATCCTCCTGGAACCCCCATGCCGCGGGTACATAGGTACCTTATACTAGGGACGTATAAGGGGGGTCCAGTGTGTAAATTGAAATTGCTAAATGAAGTCACTAGCCTATAGTGACAAATTTAGAAGCAGAGAGAGCATAAGTACTTAGGTTCTGGTTAGCAGAGCCTCAGTGACACAGTTAAGCACTACTGACGACACACACATTAGGCCACAAACTATGAGCACTGGGGCCATGACCAGCAGGATCCCAGTGAGTCAGGCAAAAACATACTGACATACAGGTAAGAATGGGGTTAACATGCCAAGAAAGATGGAACTTTCCTGCATCTGATTGCTCTCAATTGGGAGTCATTTGATGCCGAATGATGAAGGTTTTTGTGAGACAAAGCAGGTGTCCTGTATGTGGTGCTGGTCTCCATGGATTTAACCTGCTGTAGCAATGTGTTATTTCTGCCCATGCATGTCTTAAGGGAAAGTATGATTTAGCCTTCCTTCCCTATTTTTAATCTAAATTTCGATAAGTTGAGCAGACTGAAAGCCTATTGTTTCAAAAGGACGTTGCTTTGACATCTGCAAGAGAGACTTTTGTTCTCCGAGTAGCAAGTTCTTCTGCTGAAGTACAATCACTAATACGTGCTAACCTGCCTTTGCATTTTGGTGAACTTTTTCGCTGGATATTTAGGGGCATATTTATAATGCCCTAGCGCCCCCTTGCGCCTCATTAACTTCATTAATTTTTATATTAATGTGGCCCAACGAGGCTGAAATCCCTGCACATTATTTACAGGGTGGCGCAATGCATGCATTGCGCCATTCTGTAACCCTTTGTGCTACATTATGCCTGCACCAGGCATAATGTGTGCAAAGGGGATGTTCCCCCGTTAGGAAAAATGGCGTAAGGAAATCTATGGGATTTCCTGCATCATTTTTTACAGCACTTTTAACGTCTGCTCAAGAGCAGGTGTTAAAAGGGGGCTTCCATTCTTTAGAATGGGGCCCTATGTACTCTGCAGGAGTAGCACTAATATTTTGGTGCTACCCCTGCAGGGCACATCAAAAGCGTCATGAAAAATAACGCAATTGATCCTTACCCTGCGCCATGGTGCACCGTATTTTAAATACTGCGCACACATGGTGGTGGTAGGGGGGTGCTAAGGGGCGCAGGGAAAGTGTTGCTGCACACGTGCAGCGCCACTTTCCATAAATCTGCCCTTTAATGCCTCAAATACAGCTGAAGTAGTACACTCCGTTTTAAAGTAGTTGGTTCTGGGTTTGTGAGCACATTCCTGACAGTTTTTGGACTGATTGATTCCTTTCTGCACTCTTTGGTCTCCAGGGTTTTTGGAGGGACACCAATAGTCCTGTTCCTTGTCATCGCCATTTTGTTTTTGTTTTTTCTGCTGCACAAAGGATGTTCCACCACCCCGAGGCCAAATGACAATGAATCTGCCACTCTCCCTGCTGTGTTGTGACCGCATGATGCAGTTCTTTGGAGTGCCCCTGCTCCAGAAATTGAATTGGAATTGGTCTCCGTCATTTCAACTAGTTTAGTTACAATGTGTACATCCCATCCTCTGCTGTCTGCTGTGCCACTTTGAGTGTGCACTGGACCTTTGTCTAACTATGCAAATGGTTCAGCCTGTGGATATTAACATGTACATGAGTTAATTGAGAACCCACCTTCACTGTTGTCCAATGAGGATGCCTTTGCTACAGGATGCGCATTATTAGCCTTCTTTTCCGGTTGGATGCTTCGGCTCCTGGATATCCAGAATCTGGCTCCAACTATATGGATAAATACTTGTCCTTCTTGCCTTCAGCATCAGCTAAGTTGACAGAATCTGACCATTTCCGTTCTTTGCAGTTTGCTACTCAGTCCTCAGTGGATCTGATGTCTGAGGTTGAATTTTCCTTCCTGGATCCCACTGACTTATGACATGGAAATATGTTGTTAACCTTCTAGATTATGATTTTGGCCCCTTTTAGTTTTAATTAAATTGTTTTTATTAGTTTCCTTGGATTTCAATTAGTATATTTTTGGGAACATGTGACTTTCCTTTGTTTTTCTAATTGAAATGCATTTTATATTTTACATATATAATTTTTTTTAGAGATTTTAGAATAGTTTTCTATTTTTATTTTAGTTCATTCTAGACCCTCACATCCAAGAGGGGGTGTAGTGAAGCCACATAAGGGCCTGTTCAGAGGCGCAATTTTTAAATGCACATTTTTAACCAGGTAGTTCATTTTTGTCTCTTACATTCTACATGGCTTTGTCATTCATGTGATAATGTACAGAGGAATCATGGTACATGTTGCTCGTTCGTAGTAAGCTGTCTAATCTGTACACTCTGTCCAAGGCTGAGAAAACAGAACATGATGCCTGAACATTTTGAATGTCCGTGGAGACAGCTCTGCACTTGTAGGCACATCACAGTGTTGAGCTTGCACCTCTGACACAGTGTGAAATGGAGAGTGCTTGCAAAAAACGACTCTGCATTACATGCTCGAGAGGGTGTATGCTGGAACTCTGAACGCACACAGTGACAACGGTTCAGGTTGGCTGACTCTGATGTTGATCCTGAATCTGACCTTTCCCTTTTACAAGGAAGCCCTGGGACATTTCTTACCTTACTTTCTTGTACAACGTGGATGTTTCCGCTGGGGCTCGTCTGCTCCTGAGGGTCCGTTGAGTTTTTACCTGTACTCCAACGGCCTTCAGATGTCCAGTCACCTCTCCACTCCCTGTTGCCCTGCTTGAGTTCTCTTGGTTCTTGGGGGTGGGGGGCCAGTTGGGGGGTCCCTTCACAAAATGGCAGCCTTCTGTTCTATTCACATCTGAGTCAGGACTACATGCAGTGATAGGCATTGAAAGGAAACTAGGACTTGTTAAGCAACTACTGTCTGTCTTCACAAGTAGGGCAGCCATTTATGAATGGTCTTGTGATGATACACTAATTCTACTCACCCTCTCACCGTCTTACCTTTAACCCCCATAGCTCATATTAGTTAGGGCAGCTGTCTTGTAATGGTCACAAAGGATCCATTGTCCACACTAAAAAGCTACACATCTCATACAATTGTCACTATCATGACTCTAAACAACACTAGCCCCAATGCCAATCTGTTGTCACATGTGTGTCATAATGCTTTCAAGATCAACTACCCCCCTGACCTATCTAAGAACGCTGCAAAGAATTTCAAACATAAACTACTCAAGCAGTACCCTGAAATGCTTATCTCAGATGCATACTTTTGTGCTTCAAAGCAAGTTGTGGTTAACAACCTAATCTTCTACACGAACAGAAGAGCTCAATGGATTAAAGTCTTAACATCTGTGCTCCAAACTAGGGTAACTAGGAGAACAACACACAGTTTGCAGATCTCCATTACACCCTCACCTGCCTTCAAGGCAGACATAAACATATCTTTATACAATGGGAACATCCTTATACAAGCATCAGACCAAAATCTAGAACAGTTTGACAATATCTTTATGATGATTGAACAAACCTTGTCCAATACTATCCTTCCTACCTCACCAAATCTAAGTCTCTCCTTCTCAACTACAGATATAAGTCATACATCATCTATCGTCACTACCTCACCCTTCCCCTTTCTCCAACAATAGAATTGTCACTGTTGGACCTAGGCTTTCTATTCCAAATAAGGTACTCAGCACTCCCCCATTAAACCAAGTTGTGACTTGCCTTCTACCTCTGCTCACATTTAATTTGAACAGAATATTTATAATCCCAACCCCACCATCTACAACAACCCAGAGATCTGCAGGTCTACTAATTACACTTCTACCGGTACACCTTTACACTAAGTGGCATCCCACTCACCCACTGGGATGCCATTCCCTTCAGTTGCAACTTCTCAACAGCAGAAGAAACCAACCTCTGAATCCTCTGCCTAACACTATACCATGTTCCACGTCTTACACACCAGCTAAGAGTTTGCTTCATCCTCTTATAGACTACCATATCACTTCCATACTCTCCTATGATCAATCAACTCAGTGAAAACCACACCTGACTATGAGAGAACCCTTGCCCCACCCCCCCCAGACCACCCATCCATACTCCAGATCCTCTCTCCATTGAGGATTAGCTCACTGATGTTAAGCATGATCTACAATTAGCTAAAGCTGATCTTCAGAACCCGATACTCTTTAGGGTGAAGATGGAGAAGCTATGGAATTGTGGTAATTGATAAATTCAATCTACCACAAAGACTAGACAGTACTTACAAGAGACCTTGACCATGAATACACCCCTGATATATTGCTTGAGATCAAGGCCCCCTCTCAATCACCACCCCAGGCCCCAAAGAGCTACTTACCATCTTTCTGATGCTGACATTCACTACCTTCTGCTATCATACAACACAACCCAAACTGACCCATCACCCCCACAGACCAATATCCAAACTATTCCCTCCAACCCTTTTAGGGAACCCAGACTCAGTCTGAAAACTATGAACAAGGATAATCTATTACATATCCCCACATCACACTAAGAAGAATTAGCCCCACATTACAACATTGGCGGTAAATGCCGCCTACCGCCATGCTGACGGCCATCAACATACCGTGACTGCGGTGGTATACCGCTACGGGTATTATGACCCACACAGAGAAATCCGCCACTATACATACACCCACACAAGTCTGCCAGTCCAAAGGTTAGTGATAAACTGCCGGTACCAAAACACACACCGTTATGCCAACAGGAATACGCCCACAGTATCAGGACCACGAATCACAGCGGCGTTCTTTCAACCACGGTAAACCATTGGCGGTACACACCGCCAAGCTCATAATACACACACACTTACAAAACTCCACCACATTGGACAATTCAAACTACACAAACCTGACACACATACATACACCACACCCACACCACTATAAAAACACCCACCCACATTACCCACAACCCTTACAACAACAAAAAAAAAGATTGCCAACAGAGAGAGAGACAAGTCAGGAGCACCCACTCAATCTGAGCCACAGAACATCATCACCCATACACCATCCACGCACTTCACAGCACACACCACAACACATCACCCCACACATCCTCACACTTACCACTCACACCACATCCATGGCACCCCAAAGACACCACAGGTTTTAAGAGGAGAAGCTAAGGGTCATGGTGGAGGAAATCATCCAAGTAGAGCCACAGCTATTTGGATCACAGGTGCAGCAGACGTCCATTGCAAGGACAATGGAGCTATGGCGGAGAGTCTTCGACAGGGTCAACGCCGTGGAACAGCACCCTAGAACAAGGGATGACATCAGGAAGAGGTGGAACGACCTACGGGGAAGGTGCGTTCTGTGGTTGCAAGACACCAGGTAGCCGTACAGAGGACTGGCGGTGGACCCCCGCCTCCTCCCCCAACATGGGAGGAGCAAGTCTTGGCAATAATGCATCCTGAGGGCCTTGCAGGAGTAGCAGAAGGACTGGACTCTGGTAAGTCAAATCTTTTCTACCATATCCCTACCCTACCTGCATGCCATCACAAACTCCTACCCCTACCCTCACCCCATCACTCCACCACCTCACAAATACCCCACTATCACAACGCACCCATCCCAATACCAAGTCCTGCATGTAACACCTATGCATGTACACCCATCACAGACCAGCATGGACACCCAGCACTAAAGCATGCCCATAAGAGAGAATCACCTAGCCCACAAAATCATCACGCACACAAGGCAAAACTGACAGGGCTATCACAACCATACAGGGAATCACACCCATGCACAAGATGGCACACACAGATACAATAACACTGCATTTACATCCCCACAGGACCCCCACCGATGTCACCAGAGAGGAGGTGCCACCAACATCCAGTCCCCCACAGAAGAGGCCCACAGTGATGACAGCAGCTCTGCACGCCTGGATCACGATCACCAACCTGGCACTTCAGGGACCTCTTGACAGTCGGGTACCCAGGCACAGTCCCATACCACCACAGACCCTCCCCCCTCAGGAAACACCAGCACAGCACCCACCCAGCGGGCCCATACAACTGTCCCCAGGACACGTCAATCAGCAGTGTGTCCACCACTACAGGGACCCCAGACGAACCCACAAACCCATGGCAATCAGGGACCCGGGGTCAGTGGCAGTGGGCACACGGTTCAGGGGACAGACGCACATGACAACAGGGAAGCTGGGAGAACTGTTGTGAGACAGGGGGAGGACAGGCCTAGGAATCCCACTCTCCACAAGGCACTTGCAGGGATCCTGGGAGCATACCACCATTCCCAGGAGACTTTGGGCCAGATACTGGCCAAGGTGCAGGAGATGCAGCGGCTGCAGAAGGGACAGTACCTGGGGATCAGGGAGGACCTCAAACACATCTACACCATCCTGGTCACCATTGCAGGGGCTCTGGCTGACATGGCCATCACCATGAGGGAGGCAGTGGCACACCAACAGGCCCCTGACACTAGCCACACCGAAGAACAGCCCTCCACCTCTGCCGGCGCTAGTGGACAGGAGGCCCCACCACTGTAATAGCAGGCCACCAGCACCCCACCCCCTGCAGAAGGAGAACTACCCTGCAAACGGTCCCTGCGATCCAGGCAGAAGCCAGGGAACATTGCCAAGACCCCGCCAGGAAATAAGACTCTCCTGATTGTCACCCTTGTGTCCCACTCTGTTATCCTGTCCACCTTGAACTGCCATTGCTCCCCTTCCTATGTCCCATTGGACAATGCACGTGCCATGCAAAGAGACTGGACACTAACTGGACATTACTTCACCATCACCCAAGCCCATTGCACATCCCCCTCAACCTCTTAACACTTAAATAAACATCCTTGGAACAAATACAAGTCTGGAGTCTTTCAATTGATTGAAAAATGTAGTAGTTCAACAATCTGTAAACATTGTAATTCATATGACAGTTATATATACATTGGTATGACCTGTAGTGGGCAGCAGTAAACCCACCAGAGTGGGACACAGACATCTGAAAATAGAGATGCCAAAGGGTACAGTAAGTGGCCATAGATATAGGGAAATCATGCAGCAATATCCAATGTCCAACACAAAACTGAAATGTAAAGTGAAGTTATAGTGTCTTACCTGTGTGCCACTGGAAGTTCTGCTGTATGAGAGAACGTCTGCTGTCCACATCTTCATCCTCTGCCTCCTCTTCCTCACTGTTCACAGGCTCCACCGTTGTCACAAGTCCATCTCCAGGCTCATCCTCCTGCAGAAAAGGCACCTGGCGTCTCAAGGCCAGTTTGTGTAACATGCAACATGCAACGATGATCTGGCACACCTGCTTTGGTGAGAAGTACAGGGATCCACCAGTCAGATGGAGGCACCTGAACCTGGCCTTCAGGAGGCCGAAGGTTCTTTCTATTATCCACCTTGTTCACCCATGTGCCTCCTTGTAACGTTCCTCTGCCCTTGTCCTGGCATTCCTCACTGGGGTCTGTAGCCATGAGATGTTGGGGGTAACCAGAGTCACCTGCAAATATTCGAGGGATACCTGTTAGACAGAAACTCACCCTTAGGGACAACCCCATACCCGTACACCAATATATACTGGGTGGGGACCTTGGGCTCACCTATTAGTCACACCCGGTGCCTCTGGAGTTGAACCATCAAATATGAGATGCTGCTATTCCTCAAGATAAAGGCACCATGCACAGAGCCAGGATACTTGGCATTCACATGGGAGATGTACTGGTCCACCAAACACACCATCTGCACATTCAGCGAGTGATAGCTTTTTCTTTTCCTGAACACTTGTTCATTTCTCCGGGGGGGGCGAATGTTACATGGGTACCATCAATGGCACCAATGATGTTGGGGATATGTCCCAGGGCATAAAAGTCAGCTTTTACTGTGGCCAAATCCTCCACCTGGGGGGGAATATGATGTAGCTGCGCATTTGTTTCAGCAGGGCAGACAACATTCTGCTCAACATGTTGGAGAACATTGGCTGAGACATCCCTGATGCCATGGCCACTGTTGTTTGGAAGGAACCACTTGCCAGGAAATGGAGCACTGACAGGACCTGAACTAGAGGGGGGATACCAGTGGGCTGGCGCATAGCTGAAATCAGGTCTGGTTTCAATTGGGCACATAGTTCTTGGATTGTGGCCTGATCAAGTCTGTATGTTAGGATAATGTGTCTGTCCTCCATTGTCGCCAGGTCCACCAGAGGTCTGCACACTGGAGGATGTCTCCATCTCATATTCATCCTCAGCAGTTGAAGTCTAGGGAAGAAAACGGTGAGCAGAGGGTCATATTCACACATATATTGTAATAATGATGCACATCTTCATTTACAGAACCAGTATGTGAAACTGAGAGTAAGTTGATGTGCCAATGTCTGCTGTGACGCAGTAAGGAGCCATGGCCTGAGCCCCCCTGAAATGGCGACTGCCTGACCTGTGAGGAGGGACAAGTGAAAATGAGGTAATTCAGCTGGCGTTGTGCATCGTTGCGGTCGTGGTCGATGACCGCTGCGCAACTTTAGATTGGTTAACATTAGGCCCTATGGGTTCTAGGAGCCAATGGCGATGTACGCTGGCGGTGACGGTACGCACCGCAGCGGACGTGACTGTGCCGTCGCCAAGGAGGTGCGGACCCTGGGGGTCTTTGACAGGCGGCGCACCCACTGCCGCAAATGGTGGGAGGACCTGCTCCGCTGGCAAGGAAGACAGCGGAGGCCCAGCTAGGGCTGGCCTCCCAACGAGGAAGGGGTGCCCATCGTACCCTGACCCCCCTAATGTTCCGCATCCTGGCGGTGGCCTATCCAGAGTTGGATGGGTGCTTGAGGGCATCACAGCAGCCACAAGGGGGTGAATACAAATTCAGAATCATGACTTTGGGCGTGTTAAGGTTTTACCTGGGTGGGGATGTGGACTGTAGGTGCCGCTAGGCCAGGGTGAACATGGCAGGGTAGGTCCCTTTTTGGGCAGGCTCTGAAGGACTCCAACCCCAATGGTGTTAGTGGGCATCTCCTACTGGTCAGGGCCCTGTTTGTTTCAGGTGTGCAGCTGATGGCGTTATGCTAGGTACCCCATAAACTGGTGACTATCTTTGTAACTGTTAGTGCGTGGCCTAGTGCATAGGGCTGCTCCCTGTGTTTTGTGTACGCCAACGGTAGTGTGGTTGCTCGCATTGACCAAGTGTATCCGCTGTCTCTTCCCCCCTTTTTGTTTTGTCACCCTGTCCTTTTGTGCATTAGCATCATCTGGTGGAGGAGCAGAGGCACCGGTGACGGAGGGAGCTGCATCCCACATGGGCCTGGAGGCCGAATCCTCCGAGGGTGAGGGCACCAGTTTGACGGAGGGTGAGGGGTGCACCACGAGGGAGACAGGAGGGGACACTATAGACAGCGACTCCTCCTCCGATGGAAGCTCCCTGGCTCCCAACAACAGGTACATCCGCCACCCCCCCTACCAGCCCTCCCAGCAGCCCCTCAGCATGTTTCCTGTGCCCAAAACATATATCTTTTCTCTGCAGAAGGATGTGAGACGCATTTGAAGTCGGCACACATATGAATAGAGAGACTGACTGGAAGGCATGCTGTAAGGCGGTACATATGGAAGAAATTTGAGATTAATATGAGTAGGTCAGTCTACCTATAATTCAAGATTCATTTGTTTGCCAAGAAGGAAATCCTAAACAGTGAAGGGTTGAAAGAAATAATAGGAATTATAGGGACTCCCATCAGCTAGTCCTGAAGAAGACCCAGTTTAGAGCAATGATTTGGACCAGCGTAGAGAAGGGTCGAAATGTTGACGCACAATCTTTTAGTCGGAATAGATGTCTGCATAAAGTATAATAGAAGGACTTAGGATGGAGATATATGTCTTTTGATGACTTGGAAAAGATTCAGTGCAGTAAAAGGATACCTAACCGACGGCTCTTATTAATTTTTTATATGTTTGATAATTACGATATTGGCTATTCCTCTTTCTGGTTAATATTTATCACAAGCACTTTCTTTTCACTAATTGGTTTGTCCTTTGGTTTTCTAATTTTTAGATGGGTTGTCCTATATGGGAAAGTAATTTAAATATGTTTTTAATATTTAAATGTAATTAAATAAAAGTATCTTTTGTATGTTCACCTATGCGGTTGGTTATGACATATTGATTATGTGTATGAAATGTGTTTTTATTTACCTTTAAGGGCATTGTTGTCTTTTATATTTGTATTCTACCCAGCCCTTCGGTTTGATGGGTTAACCTCTGTGGTTTAAAAGCACCCAGGAGGATGGGCATCTCCTTTGCCCCAGGCACCTCAGGCCCTGCCCGAGTCAGCCCTGCTGCCTCAGTGAGGAAGCTATTGACCTCCTGAGATCCCTCACTGTTGTGCAGTCAACCATACTGAATGCCATCCAGGGTGGTGAGAGGCATTTGCAACAAACAAATGCATACCTGGGGGTCATTCACTCTGGCGTGGTGCCCAACAGAGAGCATTTTAGGCTCTGGCCTCTGCAATGATGAAATCCATTGTCCCTGTATCCAGCCTCCCCCTCCAACTTTCTCTACCCAGTCCCAATCCCCTCAACCCCGCCTATCCCAAGCACACCTTCAGACCAGCATTCACCCAAATCAATACACAGAAGTGGCTCAGGCAAACACAAGCACCACACTTCATCTCACAGGCACTCACACAAGCACCATCCCCATGCAGACACACCAACATCCACTGCCTCCACTGTGTCCCCCTCCTCCTCGTCCAGCTCCCTCCCAGGTGCATCTCCACTCACACCTGCATGCACTACATCCTCATCCACTACCTCCATCACCAGTACCCCCATCACTACACACCCCTCACTGGTAGTCACCACCCCCACATCCATGCACACGTCCCCTGTATCGTCTACCACTGTGTCTGTGACCCCTCCTCCCAAAGTACACAAACGCAAGCATACACCCACCCAACACCCATCCACCTCACAACAGCATACAGCTCATGCACCTGCACACAAACACAGCAGACTGATACCTCCTACAACCACTCCCTCTCCCTCCACTCCCAAACCTTCACCCTCTTCCCGCCCCAATGTCCCTAAGAAGCTCTTCCTATCAAACATTGACCTCCTCCCTCCCCCTCCCCCATCCTTCACCTCGGGCCAGGGTGGCCAAAATCCAGCCCAGCACCTCAGCCACCAAATCCACATCCGCTGTGGTGTCTGAAGCTATCAGAGGCTCAAAGGGGGCACCCGTCAGCCCAGCCAGTGTGCCAACAACCCCTTCCAAGGGCAAGAACATTCCGCCACCTGGCAAGGTGAAGAAGGGGACAGCATCCAGCAAGGGGAAGGAGCCACAACCACCCAGCAAGGCCACCTCAAAGACTCCAGCTACCAGACCCAAGGTGACACCACCATCTACCAAGGGCAGGAAGGGGCACAAAACACCAGCCAAGGCACATCAGCTATCCCGAGCCTGCAGGTGAAGGCCTGGTGGCTACCAGCACAACTGTCAGCACTGCCACCTGCACTGCGGCCAGCACTGCCGCAAGCACCGCCGCAAGCACCACTACTGTCAGCAGCCCCAGTGGGCAGCCGTACGAGGCTGCAAGAGAAGGGCTGGAGCCTCCCTCCACCACTGGCAGCACCGGCACCTGCACCGCGACCAGCACCGCGCAAGCACTGCCGCAAGCACCACTATTGCCAGCAGCAGCAGCCCTAGTGGGAAGCCGTCCGAGGCTGCAAGAGAAGGACTGGAGCCTCCCTCCACCACTGGCAGCACCGGCACCTTCACCGCGACCAGCACTGCTGCAAGCACTGCCGCAAGCACCGCCACTAGCACCACTACTGTCTGCAGCAGCAGCCCCAGTGGGCAGCTGTCCGAGGCTGAAGGAGAAGGGCTGGAGCCTCATCCCACCACTGGCAGCACCACCACCAACACCAGCACTACCAACACTGTGCAGCCGTAGCCGGCGGCAGATGGACTGTAGCCCTCCCTCCATGGACTATCATGCATCCTGGCCACTGCAAATCTCGTGGCTCTGACACCCAGGTGAGGGACTGTTACCTGGCACCCCCCATGTGCTGCATCACTGGGCACCAAGCCCCCTCCAGAACCAATGGAGAAAGGCATTCATTCACCCTATCCTTGTCAGGATGAAGCACACTGGGCACAAAGCCCCCTCCAGAACCATTGGAGAAAGGCATCCACTCACCCTATCCTTGGCAGGATGAAGCACACTGGGCACAAAGCATCCTCCAGAACAAGTGGAGAAGGGCATGCACTCACCCTATCCTTGGAAGGATGAAGCACACTGGGCACCAAGCCCTCTCCAGAACCAGTGGAGAAAGGCTTCCACTTACTCTATCTTTGGCAGGATGAAGCTCACTGGGCACCAAGCTCCCTCCAGAACCAGTGGAACATGTCACCCACTTGAGAGACTGTGGCTTTGTAACTCCCCAGGACCAAGCAGTAGGCAAACCACCCACTTGAGAGACTTGAGAGACTGTGGCTTAGCACTCCACAGGACCAAGCAGTAGGCAAACCACCCACTTGAGAGACTTGAGAGACTGTGGCTTTGCACTCCACAGGACCAAGCAGTGGGCAAACCACCCACTTGAGAGACTTGAGAGTCTGTGGCTCTGCACTACTCAGGACCAAACAGTGGGCATGGAGCCCCCTCCAGGAGCAGTGGCGTAGTACAATCTTCCGGCTAAGGTGCCCCCTCTTCCCTTCCCACTGAGGTGCCTGTGTGTTTTCGACCTGATGCCCCGTTTTGAGGCAGGAGTCAAGTGTGTGCTTGGCCTATGTGTTATAGCCCAGTGGGCCACAGACTATTTTTGTGTGGACATTGTCCCTCATTTTTAAACAGTGTATATATTGTACATACTGTTTATTTATTTATGAACGTTTTTTTACTTCAAAATTTATAATATTACACTCATTTGACTCCATTCCTTTTGTCCTTGCGTTATTCCAGAGGGTTACGGGGTGTATATGTAATGTTGTTGCATGTGTTTGTGTGTATGGTGTTGGGGGTGAGGGTGAAGGTGTTGCGTGTTGCATGTGTGTGTCACTCTCTTTTTCCTCCCCCCTCCCCTGTGTACTAGGTGCAGTACTCACCATGGTCATCGTCACCAGCGTTGGTACTCCTGGTAGAAGAGAAGATACACCACCTTGGGTAACACCTGTAGGTTGGGCTCCATGGCGTCCTGGTTCTTCCTTGAGTGTCGAGAGGTGAGTCGTTTCCATTCAAAGTACTGTTTCTCCCATGCTTTGATGGTGTTGGTACCGCCCCGGAAAAGCTGGCGGATGGGTGGGTTGTAATGGGGTGGTCGGAACCTTGTCTTCTGCCTGGCTGTTGGCGGTTACCGCCGCGGTGTTTGTTGCTACCGCCGTGGTGGTCAGAGTGTTAAAGTGGCTGTATGTGTTGGCAGTTTCCGCCGTGGTCATGATTCCATTTTTTTTACCGCCGGCCTGTTGGCGGTATTACCGCCGCTGTAACACCGACCGCCAGGGTTGTAATGAGGGCCTTAGTAACTAAATCACATATCAAATCTATACTTCTTAACTGCAGATCAGTGATAAGGCATGCTGCTGATATTGCTGACCTTATTATTACACAAGAACCTGACCTACTGATGTTAACTGAAACATGGATTAAAGACACCTCCTAAACCATTCTGGACATTCTAGTTCCTCCCAACTATGACATCACAAGATTGGATAGACCTGATAAAGTTGGAAGCGGCAAAGCATGCATATTTTGCTCCATATTCTCCCTAAAACAGGCGCAAACTGTCCCTATGCCCTCCTTTTGAATACCTCAGCATCGAAATTTGGAACAATGACAAGTTGGTGTGTAAACCACATAGGATCTACCATCTCCCAGGAAATATTATTTCCTTTATCAAACAAATAATGGAGACTATGGTGGTCATTTGCGGTGACGGTTAAAGTGGCGGAAATACCGCCAACCCGGCTGGCAGTAATTACCGCCAAATTATGACCATGGTGGTGATAACTCCCATAGACAGCCAATTTGCCACACCAACAGCTAGGGTGTTAACACCACTGACCACGACGGTAGCTATCAACAGCCAGACGGAAGACAAATTACTACCCACCATATTAAGACGTTGCAAACCGACACGATTTCAGGGACGGTACCAACGCCATTCACAAGCCTGGCGGAAATAGAACACAGAAGAAGAAAGACTCCCCATCAGAGACACAGAGAAGATCAATACAGCCATGGAACCGGAACTTCAAGTCTTCCTGATGCTCTTCTATGCCAAGATTCACCTGCAACACCAACGCCGACGTAGACGATGACGGTGAGTACAACTGCCTAGCACACAAGTTAGGGAGGGAGGAAAAGTACAGTGACACACACGCACAACACACACCATTCTCACACATACCATACACACAACCAGCTGCAGAGGAAAAACAATGTCACAGGACACACGTCATAATAACAACAGTTAGGCAGTACTGATAATGTAATTGTATGCCAACAGCCACCATATTGCCCATATGACAAAAAAATACTTGATTCACCTTTCTGAAAGGGCCAATGGCAGTCCAAAGTACAAAAGGCCCATATGGCCACAGGGCCACAGGGCACAGTCCAAGGCCCAAGTCGTTCCCTGACATAATCCGCACTACACTGTGCAGGGGCATCATGGCCAGGCACCTCAGAGGGAAGGTGGGTCGGGGCACCTCAGCTGAAGTGGGGGACATGCCCACTGGTTCTGGAGGGGGCTCCATTCGCATTACAATTAGCTGGGGAGTGCAAGGTGTAGGAGGCTGGACTGGCTTGTAGTGAGTACCAAGGGGTACTTAAACCTTGCACCAGGCCCAGTTATCCCTTATTAGTGTATAGGGTGTCTAGCAGCATAGGCTGATAGATAATGGTAGCTTAGCAGAGCAGCTTAGGCTGAACTAGGAGACGAGTGAAGCTCCTACAGTACCACTTAGTGTCATATGCGCAATATCATAAGAAAACACAATACACAGATATACTAAAAATAAAGGTACTTTATTTTTATGACAATATGCCAAAAGTATCTCAGTGAGTACCCTCAGTATGAGGATAGCAAATATACACAAGATATATGTACACAATACCAAAATATGCAGTAATAGTATTAGAAAACAGTGCAAACAATGTATAGCTACAATAGGATGCAATGGGGACACATAGGGATAGGGGCAACACAAACCATATACTCCAAAAGTGGAATGCGAACCATGAATGGACCCCAAACCTATGTGACCTTGTAGAGGGTCGCTGGGACTATTAGAAAATAGTAAGGGTTAGAAAAATAGCCCACCCCAAGACCCTGAAAAGTGAGTGCAAAGTGCACTAAAGTTCCCCAAAGGACATAGAAGTCGTGATAGGGGAATTCTGCAGGAAAGACACAAACCAACAATGCAACAACGATGGATTTCCAATCGAGGGTACCTGTGGAACAAGGGGACCAAGTCCAAAAGTCACAAGCAAGTTGGAGATGGGCAGATGCCCAGGAAATGCCAGCTGTGGGTGCAAAGATGCTGCTACTGGACAGTAGAAGCATAGGTTTCTGCAAGAACGACAAGGGCTAGAGACTTCCCCTTTGGAGGACGGATCCCTCACGCCGTGGAGAGTCGTGCAGAAGTGTTTTCCTGCCGAAAGACTGCCAACAAGCCTTGCTAGCTGCAAATCATGCAGTTAGTGTTTTTGGATGCTGCTGTGGCCCAGGAGGGACCAGGATGTCGCCAATTGTGTCTGGGGACAGAGGGGGCGCCGAGCAAGACAAGGAGCCCTCTCAGCAGCAGGCAGCATCCGCAGAAGTGCCAGAAACAGGCACTACAAGGATGCATGAAACAGTGCTCACCCGAAGTCGCACAAAGGAGTCCCACGTCGCCGGAGAACAACTTAGGAGGTCGTGCAATGCAGATTAGAGTGCTGTGGACCCAGGCTGGACTGTGCACAAAGGATTTCCGCCGGAAGTGCACGGAGGCCGGAGTAGCTGCAAAAGTCACGGTTCCCAGCAATGCAGTCTGGCTTGGGGAGGCAAGGACTTACCTCCACCAAACTTGGACTGAAGAGTCACTGGACTGTGGGAGTCACTTGGACAGAGTTGCTGGATTCAAGGGACCTCGCTCGTCATGCTGAGAGGAGACCCAAGGTACCGGTGATGCAGTTCTTTGGTGCCTGCGGTTGCAGGGGGACGATTCCGTCGACCCACGGGAGATTTCTTCGGAGCTTCTAGTGCAGAGAGGAGGCAGACTACCCCCACAGCATGCACCACCAGGAGAACAGTTGAGAAGGCGGCAGGATCAGCGTTACAGAGTTGCAGTAGTCGTCTTTGCTACTATGTTGCAGTTTTGCAGGCTTCCAGCGCGGTCAGCAGTCGATTCCTTGGCAGAAGGTGAAGAGAGAGATGCAGAGGAACTCGGATGAGCTCTTGCATTCGTTATCTAAGGAATCCCAAGAGACAGAGACCCTAAATAGCCAGAAAAGAGGGTTTGGCTACCTAGGATAGAGGATAGGCTAGCAACACCTGAAGGAGCCTATCAGAAGGAGTCTCTGACGTCACCTGATGGCACTGGCCACTCAGAGCAGTCCAGTGTGCCAGCAGCACCTCTGTTTCCAAGATGGCAGAGGTCTGGAGCACACTGGAGGAGCTCTGGGCACCTCCCAGGGGAGGTACAGGTCAGGGGAGTGGTCACTCCCCTTCCCTTTGTCCAGTTTCGCGCCAGAGCAGGGCTAAGGGGTCCCTGAACCGGTGTAGACTGGCTTATGCAGAAATGGGCACCATGTGTGCCCATGAAAGCATTTCCAGAGGCTGGGGGAGGCTACTCCTCCCCTGCCTTCACACCATTTTCCAAAGGGAGAGGGTGTAACACCCTCTCTCAGAGGAAGTCCTTTGTTCTGCCATCCTGGGCCAGGCCTGGCTGGACCCCAGGAGGGCAGATGCCTGTCTGAGGGGTTGGCAGCAGCAGCAGCTGCAGTGAAACCCCGGGAAAGGCAGTTTGGCAGTACCAGGGTCTGTGCTACAGACCACTGGGATCATGGGATTGTGCCAACTATGCCAGGATGGTATAGAGGGGGCAATTCCATGATCATAGACATATTAAATGGCCATATTCGGAGTTACCATTGTCAAGCTACATATAGGTAGTGACCTATATGTAGTGCACGCGTGTAATGGTGTCCCCGCACTCACAAAGTCCGGGGAATTGGCCCTGAACAATGTGGGGGCACCTTGGCTAGTGCCAGGGTGCCCACACACTAAGAAACTTAGCACCCAACCTTTACCAGGTAAAGGTTAGACATATAGGTGACTTATAAGTTACTTAAGTGCAGTGTAAAATGGCTGTGAAATAACGTGGACGTTATTTCACTCAGGCTGCAGTGGCAGGCCTGTGTAAGAATTGTCAGAGCTCCCTATAGGTGGCAAAAGAAATGCTGCAGCCCATAGGGATCTCCTGGAACCCCAATACCCTGGGTACCTCAGTACCATATACTAGGGAATTATAAGGGTGTTCCAGTAAGCCAATGTAAATTGGTAAAATTGGTCACTAGCCTCTTAGTGACAATTTGAAAGAAATGAGAGAGCATAACCACTGAGGTTCTGATTAGCAGAGCCTCAGTGAGACAGTTAGTCATAACACAGGTAACACATTCAGGCACACTTATGAGCACTGGGGCCCTGGCTGGCAGGGTCCCATTGACACATACAACTAAAACAACATATATGCAGTGAAATATGGGGGTAACATGCCAGGCAAGATGGTACTTTCCTACACAAGGTCACAGTCTATGAGTTGGGGGACTTGTCCACTGGTTCTGTAGGGCCCCTGTGGCAGCAGTGGACCCTGAAGACAGTGAGGTTAAGGAGGCAGAGGATGAGGATGTGAACAACAGATTATCAGTTATACATCAATACTTCTAATGTTCACAGGTGAGACAGTAGAACTGACCATTCCTCTGATTAATTATGTTTTTTGTGTGGCTGTAGCAGGATGGCATTCGCTTCCTTTGCACACCTACTTACTGTCTCCTATGGCATCGCATTTTGCAGATGTTGGTGGTATGACAACAGTGTACTGATTTGATGACTACAGACAGATACAGGTCACAAATCTATGCTATCACAGTGTTCAAATCATTTGCACATGATTTGACTGTTTTCATATATGCACATTTGCATAACATAAAACACTTTCACTTAGGTTGTGTTCAAGGGTTTTTATTGCAGTGCCAATTATTGATTGATGGAAAAGTGCAATGGAATGGGGTGATGGTTGAGGAAAGTCCAGGTTTTTTTTCCAGTCTGATTGTAGCACAGGTCCTTTGTCCAAGGAGCCATTGGAAGGGGAGCAAAGGCAGTTCAAAGTGGACAAGGTGGGACACAAGGGGGACAATCAGGAGGGTCCCATTTCCTGGTGGTAGTCTTGGTCTTGGCAGGTGTCTCTGGCTTCTGTCTGGGTCACAGGGAACATTTGCGGGCTGGTTCACCTCCTGCAGGAGATGGGGTGCTGGTGGCCTGTGGGTCCTGTGGCAGGGCCTCCTGCCCACTAGCTGCAGCTGAAGTGGTGGGCTGGTCAGTGGACTGGCTATTGGTAGGGGCTTGCTGGTGTGCTGTCCATTCCATCATGATGTTGGCCATATCTGCCAGCACCCCAGCTATGGAGACCATGGTGGTGTTGAGGGCTTGCAAATCCTCCCTGTTCTTCCGATGGTGTACCCCTTACAGCGTTTCTTCTCCTGCATGATGGAAAGGATCTGGCCCATCTTGTCCTGGGATTGTTGGTAAGCCCCCAGGACATTAGTGAGTGCCTCCTGGAGAGTCAGTTCCCTGGGCCTGTCCTCCCCCTGGCACACAGTGGTCCTCCCAGTGTCCCTGTTCCGCTGTGCCTCTGTCCCCTGCACGGTGTGCCCACTGCCACTGACCACAGGTCCCTGATTGTCTTGGGTGTGAGGTGTGGACTGGGATCCCTGTACGGGTGGGCACACAGCTGATTGACGTGTCCTGGGGACAGGGGTGTGGGGACATTGGGTCAGTACTGTGGTGTTGCATACTGATGTGGGAGGCTCTGTAGTAGACTGTGAGTGGGCTGGGGTGGCCAACTGACCAGTGGTCCCTGATGGGCCAGGTAGTTCATCTAGATTCTGAAGTCCGGAGTTCCTGTCATCACTGAGGGCATCTTCTATTGGGGGAATGGTTAGTCGTGGTACCTCCTCGCCGCTAAGATTGGCTGGGGCACCTGATGTATTATACATCATGTCTGTGACATATTGCACATCCCTTCCTTCCCCTCTATTGTTGCTGTTGCCCTGTCACCTTTGTTTGTGTATGGTGATGTATTGTGTGATTGTTGGTTCTCCATGCTGTGCATGCCTTGGTGATGGGTGTCCATGCAGGGCTGGGAGGGCTGTCCATGCATTGGTATAGCATGCAGGGCTTGGCATTGGGGTTAGTCAAATGTGTAGGTGCAGGGTGTGGTATGGATTGGAGTGATGGGAGTGAGGGTGAGGGTGTGTGTTGGCATGCAGGTATGGGGGTGATAAGTAGTAAATATTGACTCACCAGTGTCCAGTCCTCCGGAAACTCCAGTGAGTCCCTCAGGATGCAGTATTGCCAAGACTTGCTCCTCCCATGCTGTGAGCTGTGGGGGAGGAGGTGGGGGGCCACCACCAGTCCTCTGGATGGCTAACTCGTGCCTTGCTGCCACAGAACATACCTTCCCCCATAGGTTGTTCCACCTCTTCCTGATGTCGTCCCTTGTTCATGGATGCTGTCCCACAGCATTCACCCTGTCCACGAGCCATAGCTCCATCTTCCTGGCAATGGATATTTTCTGTACCTGTGCTCCAAACAGCTGTGGATCTACCCTGACTATTTCCTTGACCATGACCCCCAACTCTTCATCAGTGAAACAGGGGTGCCTTAGTTGGGACATGGGTCTTGTGTAGTGTGTGTTGTGCAGAGGGTGTTAAGTGATGTGGTGGGATGTGGGATGTGGGTTGCGTGACGGATGGATGAGTGTTTGTGGTGTGTGTCTGTGTAGTTGTCTCATTGGTCTTCATGTTAGCCTTGTGGCGCTTTTTGGTGTTCGTAAAGAGTGGTGTGTAATGTGGGTGTTTGTTTTATAGTGCTGTTGGTGTGTGGATGTGTGTGTGTGTATGAGTGTCAGGTGTGTGTTTCTGGAATTGGCCAATATTGTGTTGTTTTGTATTTAGGTGGTAATTCTGAGCTCGCCAGTGTGTACCGCCAATGGTATACCTCCATTGAATGTCCGCCGTGGTGATTCGTGGGCCATAATGTGGTGGGCGTTGTTTTGTTGGTGTAACGGTATGGGTGTTTGTACTGCCACATTAGCACTGACCTTTGGGATGGCGGATTTGTGTATGTGGCTGTATTCTGTCGGTTTGGTGTATGTGTGTCATAATATGGCAAACGGATATTCTCCACTGCAGCGGTATGTTGACGGCCGTCACCACGGCGGTATGCGGCATTTACCGCCAATGTCAAAATGAGGGCCTACATCTTCTAACTCTGATGAACATACTAACCAAATCTTCCTGGGAAACTTCAACCTACATTGGAATGATGATAAAGATCCCTTACTGAACACTTTCAAGGCCTTCCTATCAGACCTAATCCTGACCCAACCTTGCAACTGACCCACCCACAAGAAAGGCTTTACCCTAGATCTCATAATCGCTAAGGCTAACAACATACAAATAGCAACAATTTCATTGTGTGACTGGTCAGATCACTACTGTTAGAAATGGGGTCCGTGCTTCAGAGCAGTGGATATGAGGTAGAGTAGGTGGGAAACGTTGATTCCTTATGCTCCAGCAGGGGTCGATGTCTGGCGGGTCAAAATGTGCTGGGAAGACCTCATGGTGTCGCGGTTACGCCATAGGACTGCAGGCGCCATGGCTGAACCTTGTTTCATAGACATCAGTGACATGGCACTCGGGACTCACAAAGTCATGGGAAGTCAGCGGGGACCATAGCTTTGGTTGCAGGTGGCGACGCAGGGTCAGGCAGCGGCATAATTTCGGGCATCATCCATTTCTTGGTTCTCAACCAGCTTTCACTCTCAAGGGCCAGAAACTGGAATAGGCACAACCTGGCGAGTTAGGGTCAACAGCAAGTGAACCCAGAGGTTTGCTGTCCCTGAGACTTCTTAACAGGAGGGAAGCTCAGTCCCAGCCCTTGGAGAAACTTTACAAGCAGGATATACAATAAAGTCCAGACTTTTTCCTTTCTAAAGCAGAAGCCACAACTGCAGGCCAATGCAGTAAAGCACACACAGCAAAGAGGCAGTCCTCTTCCTACAGCTCTTCAGGTCTTCTCCTTGGCAGAGGTTCCTCTTGATCCAGAACTGTTCTAAAAGTCTGGGGTTTTGGGTCCACTACTTAAATTCATTTCTGCCTTTGAAGTAGGAAAACTTCAAAGGAAAGTTTCTGTTGTTGACAAGATCCTGCCTTCCCCCGGCCTGGCCCCAAACATACACCATGGGGTCAGAGATGGCATTGTGTGAGGACAGGCACAGCCCTTTCAGGTGCGGGTATCAGCTCCTCACTCCTCAATCTAGCACAGAAGACTCATCAGTTTATGCAGGACACTCCACAGTTCCCTTTGTGTCACTGTCTAGCGGGAATTCACAAACAGCCCAACTGTCAGTCTGACCCAGGCGTAAATTCCACAGGCAGGCAGAGACACATAATAATTCATCAAGAAAATGCCCACTTTGTAAAAGTGTAATTTTCAAACTGACAATCTAAAAAATAACTTTACCAAAAGTTGTAATTTTTAATTGTGAGTTCAGAGACCACAAACTCCACATCTCTATCTGGTCCCAATGGGAAACTGCACTTAAAATATATATAAAGGCAGTCCCCTTGGTAACCTATGGGACAGATAGGCCTTGCAGTAGTGAAAAACAAATTTGGCAGTATTTCACTAGCAGGGCAAACACAGCAGTACATGTCCTACCTTTTAAATACACCGCACCCTGCCCCAGGAGCTACCTAGTGTCTACCTTAGGGGTGACTGATATGTAGTAAAAGGGAAGGTTGGGCCTTGCAAGTGGCTACACTTGCCAGGTCAAATTGGCAGTGTAAAACCCACCGACACTGCAGTGTCAGGTCTGAGACATGTTTACAGGGCTACTCATATGGGTGGCACAATCAGTGCTGCAGGCCCACTAGTAGTATTTGATTTACAGGCCCTGGGTAACTCTAGTGCACTTTACCAGGGACTTACTAGTAAACCAAATATGCAAATCATGGAAAAGCCAATCACCAATACAATTTACACAGAGAGCACTTGCACCTTAGCATTGGTCAACAGTGGTAAAGTGCCCAGAGTACCAACACCAGCAACAACAAAGTCCAGCAAACAGTCACAAATACAGGAAGCAGAGGCAAAAAGAAAAGAAAAGGGAACCATGCCAAGGATGCCAGGTCTAACAACTACCTTATCTCATTTCTCATCTAGGAGAAGGTGCTGATTAGACAAGGCCAATCTCATAAGAACAAACAACGGTTTAGAGATTTGAGAAATATCAACACTGCTGATCTAACTTCCATTACCAACAAGCTCCTTCCCACCTCCTTAGCATGACAATTTGATTGACCTTACAGAGCATTACATTCATTCCCTGACTATTATACTTGATTCTATTGCTCTGATACAACTCAGAAGAATGTCCAGCAAACACTCCAAACCTCGGTTCAATGGCTTACTTAATGAGGATCGATGCAAACTAAGACTTGCTGGGAGATCATGAAGAAACTCTTCCTCTTAAACAACTACGGATGACAAGAAAGTTGTAGAACAAACATATTCATAGCATCAAGGCCAAACATTCCAGGACACAACTGGACAACGCCAAAAACAGACCTGAAACTCTATTTGATATGATAAAATGACAAGCTAATTATTCAACTAACCAACACGCTACAAACAAGGATTCACTCCTAGTGCTGATCAGTTCTCCACACACTACATTGATAAGACAAGGAGAATTAAACTAGAATTACAACACGCCTCCCCGAATCCTTATAGTCAGGCCCAGCCCTGTACTTCCACCTGGCTTCCCCTGTTGCGTTCTCCTCTGTCTATAGCTATAGGTATTATAACAAAAAATAATCTGACATGGAATACCTTTAGTCTACAGACAATATTGAACTTCTCAAAATAACATCACTAAAACCTTTGAACCACTACCCCGATCCTTTACCAGCTAAGTTCTTCAAAGAGCTTATATCTTCCATTCTCCACTCTGGTCTAAGATTGTCCAGGAATCCCTGTCACAGTGAATGATTCCTGAATAGCTAAAAATAGGTCAGGTTACCCCATCCCAAAAAAACCAAATGCTGACTTGTCAGATCCTAACAATTTTGACCGATCACTAACATCATGACTTTAGCCAAACTTCTTGAGAAATGCATAGACATACAACTCTGCAAGCACATTGAGGAATTTCAGCTCCTTGATCAATACCAATTGGCTTTCAGATCAGGTCACAGCACTGAAGCGGCTCCCACACACATTGTGTACGAAGCCTTGAGGCTTCTCGACCAGAACGAACCTTGCTTGCTCACACTGTTTGATCTCTCCTTGGCATTTGTTACGGTCAAACATGACATGATTGATCTTCTTGAGAAAAAGGTGGGGTTATCTGCTCCAGTTTTAGGCTGGTTCACCAAGTTCATTGATAACAGAACACAAAGAATCGAAGTCAACCAATCCCTATCTAACAGTAGGTCAGTTTCCATTATATTGTCTCAAGGATTTGCACTTTCTCCCACGCTTTCAACTTTTTCATGGAACCTCTCAATTAAATCCTGTATCACTCTAACATACATTATCACATGTATGCTAAAGATACTCAATTTTGCATGAACATTTCTTCAGCTGATGATATCAAAACTCTTAATTGTGCACTACTGAAAACTCAACAATGGCTATCACACAATCATCTTATGCTTAATGCACTCAAGACAGAATTCCTCCTGATTGCCCCCCACAACCACTTTGCCCCCACTCAATGGAATGGAGTGATGGAGGTAGTGACTGATGATGTAGTGCATGCAGGTGTGAGTGGAGACAAGACTTGGAGGGAGGAGGGAGACGAGGAGGAGGGGGACACAGTGGAGGCAGTGGCTGTTGGGATGTCTGCATGTGTATGATGCTTGCATGAGTGCCTGTGGGATTTGTGGTGCTTATGTTTGACTGAGCTTCCGTTGTGTGTTGACGTGTGTGAATGCTGGTCTGATGGTGTGCTTGGGATAGGCTGAGGTACAGGGGTTTGGGTCTGGGTGGAGGAAGTTGGAGGGGGGAGGCTAGAGACAGGGACAGTAGCTGCTATCAGTGCTGAGGCCAGAGTCTGAAAAGCTCGCCGATGGGCTGCCTGACCAGAATGAATGCCCTCCAGGTATGCATTGGTCTGTTGCAACTGCCTCTCTACACCCTGGATAGCATTCACAATGGTAGTCTGCCCAACACTGAGGGACCTGAGGAGGTCAATGGCCTCCTCACTGAGGGCAGCAGGGGTGACAGGGGCAGGGGCTGAGGTGCCTTGGGCGAAGGAGATGCCCACCCTCCTGGTTACGCGGCCACAGGGCAAACGCTGAGGGGCTGCTGGGAGGGCGGTGATGGTGGGGGGGTGGCGGCTGTACCTGTAGATGCGGGGGGCACAGAGGGGCCTGCCACGGCATGGCAGCTTCTATCAGAGGAGGAGTCCGTCTCACTGGTGTCTGCTCCTGTCCCTGTGGTGGAGCTCCCCTCCCCTCCGTCCCACTGGTGGCTTCTGACTCCGTTGTGTCGCCCTCCAGGGCAGTGTGGGATGCAGCTCTCTCCTGCTCCGGTGCCACTGCTCCTCCGCCTGATGATGCTAATGCACACAAGCACAGGGAGACCACAAGAAGGGGGGGGAGACAGAAGAAAGACATGTTGAGTGCATGCAATATCGCTACCGTTGGCGGACACTACAGACACAGAAGCCCCCTGCACTACGCTGTGCACTTGGAGTTCCCTAATCAATGACAGGGACATGGGTTACAAGGCTATGCCCGATTGCTGCACAGATGGATGTCACAGGAGCCTGACTAGGTCTAGTTGGCTCTGCACACAGGTGGGGTGGGGTGCCACAGGGCCTGCCTTAAGAAGGGACCTTGCCTACTAAACTCGCCCTGGCCTAGGGGAACCCACAGCCCACCTCCCCCACCCAGACACCTACAATGCATGCTGAATCAGCTGAATGAGAGTGTACTCACCCCCTTGTGGCTGCTGTGATGCCCTCAAGCGCCCATCCAACTCCGGGTACGCAACCGCCAGGATCCGGAACATCAGGGGAGTCATGGTGCAACGGGCACCCCTCCCACGTTGGGAGGCCATCCCCAGCTGGGCCTCCGCCGTCTTCTTGCTCCAGCGGCCAATGTCCTCCCATCTTTTCCGGCAGTGGGTGCTCTGTCTGTGGTAGACCCACAGGGTCTGGACTTCCTTGGCAATGGCATGCCAAATATCCTTCTTCTGGTGGGCGATGACCTACAGGAATAGTACAGGGGAAAAGGAGAAGATATAACCGTCTGCACCGTCACAGTCATTGGCCCGCATCCCTACCCTTGCCATGACGCACATGCACTCACTGTCGTTTCATGCACGCCTCATTCTCCCCCCGCCCATCTGTCATCCACACCTCTCCAAGCAACCATTGCCCATACAGCATGCTCACAGTGTACTCACCTGTTTGTCTGGAGGAGCATAGAGTAGCGTGTACTGGGGGAGGACCCCATCCACTAGTTTCTCCAACTCCTCCGTGCTGAAGGCAGGGGCTCTTTCCCCAGACACACGAGCCATTGTCTCTTCCAGACTGGGGTCACAGCAGCACTTGCAGTGTAGGTCCTCTCCTGTTGAAGATCAGGTATCAAGTGAGTGAACAGAGAGAAAATGGTGGTGACATCCGCGGTGGTGCGTACCGTCACCGCCGGCGTACATCGTCATTGGCTCCTCGGACCCATAGGGTCCAATGTTAACCAATGCAGGATTGCGCCGTGGTCTTAGACCGCCTACTGCGACGGTGTACAACGCCAGCGCAGTTACCTCATATCCCCTTGTCCCACATTACAGGTCAGGCGGACGACATTTCAGGGGGCCAAATGGCATTAATTTTGACTGCGTCATACATATCTAGGTCTTGCTTAAACATTAATACAGCCATATGTCGATTTGAAAACATTTTACAATTAAGTTGTGTTTATGTACCTCAGAGTTGGTTGACTCTTTGATCGTTGTTCTCCTCCATAGAGCACGTCCGCTGGGGCAGGTGAGGAGATGGCAGCATACTCCGGTGTACAGACCGCTGGTGGACCTGTCGACAATGGAGGAGCAACCTGTAATCATCACCTACAGACTTGATCATACCACAATCCTGGAACAGTTGGAGCCAGACCTGACGTCAGCTATCCGGCATCCCACAGGAATCCTCCCTCAAGTGCAGGCGCTGTCAGTACTCGATTTCCTAGCAAGTGGGTCTTTTCAAACAACAGTGGCCATAGCATCAGGGATATCCCAGCCTATGTTTTCCAACGTGTTGTCCAGAGTGTTGTCTGCCCTGCTGAAACACATGCAGAGCTACATCGTTTTCCCTCAGGTGGAGGATTTGCCTACAGTGAAAGGTGACTTCTATGCCCTGGGACATATCCCCAACATCATAGGTGCCAATGATGGGACACATGTGGCCTTGGTCCCCCCTGCAGGAGTAAACAGGTGTACAGAAACCGGAAGAGTTACCATTCGATGAATGTGCAGATGGTGTGTTTGGCAGACCAGTACATCTCCCATGTGAATGCCAAATTTCCTGGCTCAGTACATGACACTACCATTCTGAGGAATAGCAGCATCCCTTATGTGATGGGGCAACTCCAGAGGCACAGTGTGTGGCTATTAGGTGAGGACATGGACCTAATACAGTGTGACTAGGTGTCTGGGTCTGGGGATGTCCCTAAGAGTTAGTGTGTGTCTAACAGTTGTCCCTCGCCATTTGCAGGTGACTCTGGTTACCCCAACTTGTCATGGCTACTGTCCCCAGTGAGGAATCCCAGGACAAGGGCAGAGGAATGCTACAATGAGGCACACGGGCGAACTAGGAGGATTATAGAGAGGACCTTCGCCTCCTGAAGGCCAGGTTCCGGTGCCTCCATATGACAGGTGGTTCCCTATTCTACTCACCAAAAAAGGTGTGCCAGATCATCGTGGCCTGCTGTATGCTTCACAACTTGGCTTTGCGACAACAGGTGCCTTTTCTGCAGGAGGGTGGTCCAGAAGGAGGTCTTGTGGCAGCTGTGGAGCCTGTGGACAGTGAAGACGAGGAAGCAAAAGAAGAGGACATAGACAACAAGAACACAGTGATCCAGCAATACTTCCAGTGAGACACAGGTAAGAAGACAACACTGCCTGCTACATCTGATTTAATTCTTCTACCTATCATCTGTCTGTCACTTTCACCCAGTGTATGGACCCTGAATTGTCACTTTGCCTTTCCATTTCACAGATGTGGGTCCCACTGTGTGACCTCTGCTATGTTACCTCATCGACTAGAGCTGTGTGACATAGGTATGTTGACAATAGAATGGACATTGCTATTTTCCTCAGTTATTGCAAATACACATTTGTGAAACCACAGACTGACTCCAGATTGTTTTGTGATTCAAGGGTGTTTATTTAAGTGCTAAGTATTGGAGGGGGTTGTAAAATGGTCAGGGGTGATGGTGGAGGAATGTCCATGGCAGAGTCCAGTCTATTAGTCTCACAGGTGCATTGTCCAAAGGGGCATAGAAAGTGGAGCTGGGGCAGTTTAAGTATGGACAGGGTGAGAAAGTGGGACAGAAGGATGACAATCAGGGGGGTCTCATTTCTTGGCGGGGTCTTGGCATTTATCTCTGTCTTTGTCCTGGATCTCAGGGACCGTTTGCGGGGTGGTTCTCCATCTGCAGGGGGTGGGGTGCCGGTGTCGTGGTCCTGTGGCAGTGCTTCCTGTCCACTAGCGCCGGTGGAGGTGGTGGGCAGTTCATCGTCCAGGCTAGTGTCAGGGGCCCCTTGTTGTGCCACAGTGTCCCTCCTGGTGTTGACGAGTTCCTTCAGCACCCCTACAATGGTGCCCAGGGTGGAATTGATGGATTTGAGTTCCTCCTTGAACCCCAAATACTGTTTCTCCTACAGCCGCTGGGTCTCCTGAAACTTGGCCAGTACCGTTGGCATCGTCTCCTGGGAATGGTGGTATGCTCCCATGATGTTGGAGAGGGCCTCGTGGAGAGTGGGTTCCCTGGGCCTGTCCTCCCCCTGTCGCACAGCAGACCTTCCAGTTCCCCTGTTTCCCTGGGCCTCTGTCCGTGTGCCCACTACCTCGGCCCCCAGGTCCCTGGTGTTGATGGGTTGGTGGGTTAGCCTGGGTTCCCTGTAGTGGTGGACACACTGCTGCGTGACGTGTCCTGGGGACGGAGGTATGGGCCCGCTGGGTGGGTGCTGTGCTGGTGTTTCCAGAGGGGGGAAGCTCTGTAGTGGCCTGTGCCAGTGTGAGGGGAACCGACTGTCCCGAGGTCCCAGATGGGCCGGGCTGGTCATCTAGATCCAGTTGGACAGAGCTGCTGTCATCACTGTGGGCCTCTTCTGTTGGTGGAGTGGACATGTCTGGACCCTCCTGTCCAATGACGTTGGGTAGCGGTCCTGCAGAGGTGTAAAAGCATGATTATTGCATCTGTGTGTGCCATGGTGTGCAATGGGTGGGTGACCCTGTACCCCAGTGCTTGCATTCTTGAGTGGGACCTTGTGTGATAATGGTTTAGGGGGGTGCATGGGTATGTGCAGTGGACATGCTTTGGTGATGGGTGTCCATGCTTTGGTGTTACATGCAGGGCTTGGGTTTGGGATGTGTGGTTTGTGATATTGGGACATATGTGAGGAGTTGGAGTGATGGGGCTGTGGGCAACGGTGGGGGTATGTGATAGCATTCAGTTGGGTGGGGGATGAAGTAGTTAAATATTTGACTTACCAGAGTCCATTCCTCCAGCTACTCCTGCGAGGCCCTCAGGATGCAGTATAGCCAAGACCTGCTCCTCCCATGTTGTGAGTTCTGGGGGAGGAGGTGGGGGTCCGCCGCCAGTCCTCTGAACCGCAATCTGATGTCTTGAGACCACAGAACGCACCTTCCCCCGTAGGTCGTTCCACGTCTTCCTGATGTCATCCGTAGTTCTTGGGTGCTGTCCCACTGCGTTGACCCTGTCACGTTTCTTCGCCATAGCTCCATCTTCCTAGCTATGGTGGTGTGCTGCACCTGTGATCCGAATAGCTGTGGCTCTACCCAGATGAATTCCTCCACCATGACCCTGAGCTCCTCCTCAGAAAACCTGGGGTGTCTTTGCGGTGCCATGGGGTGGTGTGGGTGATATGTGGGGTGGTGTGTGTTGTGATGGTTGGGGTGATATCTAGAGGTGTGTTGTGTGAGGTGCGTGGATGTTGTGTGAGTGATGGTGTTGAGTGCCTGTGGATGCTATTGTTCTTTCTGGTGGTGTCTCACTCTGGCCTTCTGTCTCAATTGTTGTCGTAAGGGTTTGTGGGTGATGTGAGTGTGTGTTTTATATTGTATTGGATGTGTGGGAGTGGTGTGTGTATGTGTATCAGGTGTGTGTATTTGGAATTGTCCAATGTGGATGTGTTCTGTAAGAGTGTGTGTATTTTGAGCACGGTGGAGTGTACAGCCAATGGAATACCGCGGTTGAAAGACCGCCGCGTGGATTTGTGGGTCGTGATAGTGTGGGTGTATTCCTGTTGGCGTGATGGTGGAGGTTTTGTTATCGCCAGTTTATCACTGACCTTTGGTGTGGCGTACTTGTGTCGGTTTCTGGATTTTGGCGGATTCTGAGCTGTGGGTCATAATGGCAGTGGCGGTATTCCACAGACGCGGCTGTGTGTTGAAAGTCTTCTGCACGGCGGTAAGTGGCTTTTACCGCCAATGTTGTAATGACCCCCTATGTCTGTCCCAGGCATAATGTGGAACAAGGGCTTACAAAATGGCACAATGCATGCATTGAACCACTTTGTAAATTTGGCAAAGCAATTTTAGCCATCTTGGGCCACATTAGTGTAAAAAGAAATATGCTAATGTGCTCTAATATACAACCTTTATGGTGTAGGTAGGAATTCTAAAACGTAGCATTGTGACACTATGGTGGGACTTTACTTATGTTTCACTTTTTTGTCACTATTCTGCTATTATCATGTTTCATTAGCCTTAATATTGCAGTACATGTCTTTTTATCTAGAATGCAGTTGATTCAATCAAATTAATCAAACCAATTCCTGCTTCTGTTTGTCTTTGCATGTGTCAGACAAATGTAACTGAGAGAAAAGGGCAAGATCTGTTCCACCATGATTTGGCTGAGAAATCAGAATGTCATGTGCACAACTGCCACAAATCACCTCTACTCTTTGATATTGGTGAGGACCTGCTTGCCGGCCAGAAGGGTTAGGCCGCTAGTTGTCACACGGTGTGGAATTCGACTCAGTTCCCTACAATCCGATAGTGCTGCTGCCTGAATCCAGAAGTCTCATTGTTATAATGAGAGCCAACATGACCTTATTTGAATCTAGTCTTATCTACATATTCACCACCTCTGTATAGCGCCCTGATACCTTGACGGGTCTTGTTTGCACTACGTAAAACTTCAAATAAATATATATGTAAATAAAAATAAAACAGGACCACACCAGACCCACTTCCTGGCATCCTGATACATCCTAATCATGTATGAAGGTTTAGGCTTTCCAATAATTCTGGCAGAGGGTGCTCCCACTCCCAGGGTGCAACCTATATGCCCTCAGCAGTACAGGTTATTTTAAATAGGACCATACCAACACAATCATAACACCATGGTTGACTTGTTTAGCTGCACCTTCTTTGTAATGCTGGTTACCATGCTCTGTCTCATTTGCCTAATAATTGTGTCTCATGTTTTTTTTATGCAGGAATAAGATTATTGCACTAAATTTTCTAAGCAATATTGTTGCATTGTTTTTGTCTAATCTTGGGTACACTCAGAGACAATTAATGGGTAGATCTGTTTCCACAATTTCCCTGGGATTTTGAGTAGTCATGTATGAGGTTGCAGAACTTATTTGTTACCCTGATTTGTTTCGGGTTTTCGGGTGCAGCACTGTGAGCTAGCTAGAAGTTGTATCAACATTTCCCGATGGTATAGGTGAACTGGGTCCCAATACACTGATGTTTATTTTGACCAAGTACACAGGCCTACGTTATTCATAGGAACCATATAACATCCCCAGTGAAAATAAGAGCCTCCAAAGAACATGTAGATGTGGATCTTTGAGTAAGTCCTGTCCCCATATCCAGAATTAGCCTCACACATCTGCACTTCTCTAGAATACCTTCCAGGTGATAATGTGCTATAAAAATACACGTAACATAACATGACTCGACATAACATAACACCTTTTAACAAATATAAAGCTTTAACATTAGTAGTTGATTTTTTTTTTATTAAGATAAACTCATGTCTGGTGCCTCCTCCATGGATCCTGGACAAATTAATGTATAATGGACTGCAAAAAAAATAATAATTCTATTTTATAGAAGATTATACCAGCCAATATGTTTTGATATGCTTAGATTAGAAATATAATCCCTTTTATTGTCCCAGGGTTTTAATCAGATATTTAGGTTTGCCCGTGCAGAGCTTGAACTGTGCTTGTGAAATCTATTGTTAATATAAATCTTAGAAGGGGCTTTCACCCTTCACCCTTCCCCCTTGCTTCTTAGGGACATTGGGGCGGGAAGAGGGTGAAGGTTTGGGAGTGGAGGAAGAGGGAGTGGTTGTAGGAGGTATCAGTCTGCTGTGTTTGGGTGCAGGTGCATGAGCTGTATGCTGTTGTGAGGTGGATGGGTGTTGGGTGGGTGTATGCTTGCGTTTGTGTACTTTGGGAGGAGGGGTCCCAGACCCAGTGGGAGAGGACACAGGGAACGTGTGCATGGATGTGAGGATGGTGACGGTCAGTGAGCGGTATGTTGTGATGGGCGTGCCGGTGATGGAGGTAGTGGATGAGAATGTAGTGCATGCAGGTGTGAGTGGAGACGCTACTGGGTTGGAGGTGGAGGTGGAGGGGGACACAGTGGAGGCAGTGGATGTTGGTGTGTCTGCATGGGGCTGGTGCTTGTGTGAGTACCTGTGAAATGAAGTGTGGTGCTTGTGTTTGTCTGAGCCACTTTTGTGTGTTGATTTGGGTGAATGCTGGTCTGAAGGTGTGCTTGGGAAAGGCTGGGGTTGAGGGGATTGGGACTGGGTAGAGGAAGTTGGAGGGGGGAGGCTGGATACAGGGACGATAGCTGCCATCAGTGCGGAGGCCAGAGCCTGAAATGCTCTCTGTTGGGCCGCCACACCAGAGTGAATGCCCTCGAGGTATACATTTGTTTGTTGCAAATGCCTCTCACCACCCTGGATGGCATTCAGTGTGGTTGACTGCCCAACAGTGAGGGATATCAGGAGGTCAATAGCCTCCTCACTGAGGGCAGCAGGGCTGATTGGGGCAGGGCCGGAGGTGCCTGGGGCAAAGGAGATGCCCACCCTCCTGGGTGAGCGTGCAAGGGAAACATGCTGAGGGGCTGCTTGGAGGGTGGTGCTGGTAGGGGGGGTGGCAGCTGTACCTGTTGTTGGGGTGGGCACAGAGGTGTCCGCCACAGCCAGGGAGCTTCCATCAGAGGAGGAGTTGCTGTCTGTAGTGTCCCCTCATGTCTCCGTCATGGTGCTCCCCTCGCCCTCCGTCCTACGGGTGCCCTCACCCTCGGTGGATTCGGCCTCCAGGCCCATGTGGGATGCAGCTCCCTCCATCGCCGGTGCCTCTGCTCCTCCGCCAGGTGATGCTAATGCACACAATGACAGGGTGACAAAACAAAAAGGGGGGGGGAGATAGAGGATACACTTGGTCAATGCCAGCAACAACACTACCGTTGGCGTACACAAACCACAGGGAGCAGCCCTATGCACTAGGCCATGCACTACCAATTACAAAGATAGTCACCAGCCTATGGGGTAGCTAGCATAACAACATCAGCTGCTCACCTGGAACAAACAGGGAACTGACCAGTAGGAGATGCCCACTAACACCATTGGGTTTGGAGTGCTTCAGACCCTGCCCAAAAAGGGACCTACCCTGCCATGTTCACCCTGGCCTAGGGGCACCCAAAGTCCACATCCCCACCAAGGTAATACCTTAATGCATGCAAAGTCATGATTCTGAATTTGTACTCACCCCCTTGTGGCTGCTGTGATGCCCTCAAGCGCCCATCCAACTCCGGATAGGCCACCGCCAAGATGCGGAACATCAGGGGGGTCAGGGTACAACAGGCACCCCTTCCTCGTTGGGAGGCCAGCCCCAGCTGGGCCTCCGCTGTCTTCCTTGCTGAGCGGCGCACGTCCTCCCACCGTTTGCGGCAGTGGGTGCTCTGCCTGTCAAAGACCACCAGGGTCCGCACCTCCTTGGCAATGGCACGCCAAGTACCCTTTTTATGATGGGCGCTGACCTGCAGGAAAACGACTGCAGAAAAGGGATTAGACTGTCATACTCATGGCCCACCATCCGCACATACATTCACTACCATACATGCAGTACTCTGCCCAGGACACCGCAGCCCCCCCATACATGTGGCTTACACACACAGCACTCCATACATTCATGGCCCACTCATCATGCTCACAGTGTACTTACCTGTTTGTCTGGATGACCATAGAGTAAAGTGTACTGGGGTAGGACCACATCCACCGGTCTCTCCAGCTCCTCCGAAGTGAAGGCAGGGGCACTTTCCCAAGACACATGAGCCATTTTCACTTCCAGACACAGGTCACAGCAGCACTTGCAATGTAAGTCTTCTCCTGTTGAAGGTCAGGTAGCAAGTGAGTGAAAAGATAGAAAATGGCGGTCACGTCCACGGAGGTGCGTACTGTCACCACCGGTGTACTTCGCCATTGGCTCCTGGAACCCATAGGGCCTAATGTTAACCAATGTGAAGTTGTGCGGCTGTCGTCAACCTCTGACCGCAACGGCGCACAGCGCCAGAGGAATTACCTCATTTCCACTTGTCCCTCCTCATAGGTCAGGCAGCTGTCATTTCAGGGGGGCACAGGCCACGGCACCTAACTGCGTCACAGCAGACATTGGCACATCTACTGACTCTCGGATTCACATACTGGTTCTGTAAATGAAGATATGCTTCATTATTACAATAGATGTGTGAATATGACCTTCTGCTCACCGTTTTCCTCCCTAGACTTCAACTGCTGAGGATGAATATGAGATGGAGACACCCTGCAGTCTACAGACCCCTGGTGGACCTGGCGACAATGGAGGACAGACACATTATCCTAACCTACAGACTTGATCGGGTCACAATCCAAGAACTGTGTGCCCAATTGGAGCCAGACATGATTTCAGCTATCCGCCAGCCCACAGGTATCCCCACTCTAGTGCAGGTCCTGTCAGTGCTCCTTTTCCTGGCAAGTGGTTCCTTCCAAACAACAGTGGCCATGGCCTCAGGGATGTCTCAGCCAATGTTCTCCAACGTGTTGACCAGAGTGTTGTTTGCCCTGATGAAACACATGCACAGCTACATTGTATTCCCCCAGGTGAAGGATTTGGCCACAATGAAGGCTGACTTTTATGCCCTGGGACATATCCCCAACATCATTGGTGCCATTGATGGTACCCATGTAGCATTTGTCCACCCTCCCCCGGAGAAATGAACAAGTGTTCAGGAATAGAAAAAACGATCACTCTCTGAATGTGCAGAAGGTGTATTTGGCGGCGCAGTACATCTCCCATGTGAATGCCAAGTATCCTGGCTCTGTGCCAAGGTCCGCACCCAGTATATGTTGGTTTTTGGGTATGGGGCATGTCCTTAAGGGTTAGTGTGTGTCTAAAAGGTATCCCTTCGATATTTGCAGGTGACTCTGGTTACCCCAACCTCTCATGGCTACTGATCCCAGTGAGGAATGCCAGGACAAGGGCAGAGGAACGTTACAATGAGGCACATGGGCAAACAAGGCGGATAATTGAAAGAACCTTGTGGCGGCGGTGGAGCCTGTGGACAGTGAGGAAGAGGAGGCAGATGATGAAGATGTGGACAACAGATGTTCTGTCATACAGCAGTACTTCCAGTGACCAACAGGTAAGACACTGTAACTTCACTTTACATTGCAGTTTTGTGTTGGACATTGGACATGGCTGCATGATTTCCCTATGTCTATGGCCACTTAATGTACCCTTTGGCATCTCTATTTTCAGATCTGGCTCCTTGTGTGTTTACTGCTGTCCACTACAGGTCATACCAATGTATATATAGTTGTACATGTGAATTGCAATGCTTACAGATTGTTGAATTAATACATATTTCAATCAATTGACAGACTCCAGACGTGTATTTGTTCCAAGGGTGTTTATTTAAGTGCTAATAGGTTGAGGGGGATCTGCAATGGGCTTGGGTGATGGTGGAGGAATGTCCAGTTAGAGTCCAGTCTCTTTGTATCACAGGTGCATTGTCCAATGGGGCATAGGAAGGGGAGCAATGGCAGTTCAAGGTGGACAGGGTAAAATAGTGGGACACAAGGGTGACAATCAGGAGAGTCTTATTTCCTGGCGGGGGTCTTGGCAATGTTCTCTGGCTTCTGCCTGGATCGCAGGGACCATTTGCGGGGTGGTTCTTGGTATGGGGTACTGGTGGCCTGTTGTTCCAGTGGCGGGCCTCCTGTCCACTAGCAGCAGCGGAGGTGGAGGACTGTTCTTCGGTGTGGCTAGTGTCAGGGGCCCGTTGGTGTGCCACTGCCTCCCTCATGGTGTTGGCCATGTCAGACAGCACCCCTACAATGGTGACCAGGATGGTCTGGATGTCCTTCAGGTCCTCCCTGATCCCCAGGTACTGTCCCTCCTGCAGCCGCGGGGTCTCCTGCAACTTGGCCAGTATCTAGCCCAAGGTCTCGTGGGAATGTTGGTATGCTCCCAGGACCCCTGCAAGTGCATCGTGGAGAGTGGGTTCCCTGGGCCGGTCCTCCCCCTGTTGCACAGCAGTCCTCCCAGCTTCCCTGTTGTCCTGTACCTCTGTCTCCTGAACTGTGTGCCCACTGTCACTAACCCCAGCCCCTGATTGTCTTGGGTTTGTGGGGTTGCCTGGGGTTCCTGTAGTGTTGGACACACTGCTGATTGATGTGTCCTGGGGACAGTGGTATGGGCCCACTGTGTAGATGCTGTGCTGGTGTTTCCTGAGGGGGGAGGATCTGTGGTGGTATGGGACTTGCCTGGGTACCCGACTGCTCAGAGGTCCCTGATGGGCCAGGTTGGTCATCGTGATTCAGGTGTGCAAAGCTGCTGTCAACACTGTGGGCCTCTTCTGAGGGGGAACTGGATGTTGGTAGCACCTCCTCTCTGGTGACGTTGAGTGGGGGTCCTTTGGGGATGTAAATGCAGTGTTATTGTATCTGCTTGTGCCATCTTGTGCATGGGTGTGTTTCCCTGTATGGTTGTGATAGCCCTGTCAGCTTTGCCTTGTGTGCATGGTGATTTTGTGGGCTAGGTGATTCTCTCTAATGGGCATGCTTTAGTGATGGGTGTCCATGCAGGTCTGTGATGGGTGTCCATGCATAGGTGTTGCATGCAGGGCTTGGTATTAGGGTGGGTGGGTTGTGATAGTGGGGTTTTTGTGAGTTGGTGGAGTGATGGGTGAGGGTGGGGTAGGAGTTTGTGATGGCATGCAGGTAGGGTGGGGGATATAGTAGTAAAGATTTGACTTACCAGAGTCCAGTCCTCCTGCTACTCCTGCTAGGCCCCCAGCATGTATTATTGCCAAGACTTGCTCCTCCCATGTTGGGGGAGGAGGCGGGGGTCCACCGGCAGTCCTCTGTATGGCTACCTGGTGTCTTGCAACCTCAGAATACACCTTCCACGTATGTCGTTCCACCTCTTCTTGATGTCATCCCTTGTTCTGGGGTGCTGTCCCACGGTGTTGACCCTGTCCACGACTCTCCGCCATAGCTCCATCTTCCTTGCAATGGATGTCTGCCGCACCTGTGATCCGAATAGCTGTGGCTCTACCTGGATAATTTCCTCCACCATGACCCTTAGCTCCTCCTCTGAAAACCTGGGGTGTCTTTGGGGTGCCGTGGATGTGGTGTGAGTGGTATGTGTGAGGATGTGTGGGGTGATGTGTTGGGGTGTATGCTGTGAGGTCCGTGGATGGTATATGGGTGATGGTGTTCTGTGGCTCAGATTGCATTGGTGCTCCTGACTTGCCTCTCTCTGTTAGCTATCGTTTTTTTTTCATTGAAAGGGTTGTGGGTAATGTGCGTGTGTGTTTTATAGTGGTGTGGGCGTGTGGGTGTGGTGGGTGTATGTGTGTCAGGTGTGTGTTGTTTGAATTGCCCAATGTGGTGGAGTTTTGTAAGTTCGTGTGTATTATAAGCGTGGCTGTGTGTACCGGCAATAGTTTACCGCTGTTGAAAGTCTGCCACGGTGATTCGTGGGTCCTGATACTGTGGGCGTATTCCTGTTGGCGTAACGGTGTGAGTTTTGGTACCGCCAGTTTATCACTGACCTTTGGTCTGGCGGATTGTGTGGGTGTCTGTATAGTGGCGGATTTCTCTGTGTGGGTCATAATACCCGGAGCGCTATATCACCGTGATCACGGTATGTTGGCGGCCATCAGCACGGCGGTAGGTGGCATTTACCGCCAAAGTTGTAATGAGGGCCCTAGTGTGCCACAGCCAATAGAAATGGAGGAAAACTACCCCCTGTTCTTCCTCATTGTGTTTGCTGTCATCAGTGTCCAAAGACCCAAGCACTGTTTACATCTACTTTTGGGGACTACTGTTTTTGTGCACTTTGCTGGAACTTCTTTTCTTAATTGATTTGCTATTTTACACATAGCTCAAACCCCAACTAAGGTATCGGAGCACTTCACAGGCACGGAGAGATTACGTGATTTGCATAGAAACAATGGATGTTGTGCCTCCCAGGGAGACTTTAACTCTGTCTCCCAACTTCAGGGAGGCTACTGTAATCCTTACTCTAGTTTCTTTTCTGTCTTGCGATACTTGCTTTTCCAGCCCCTTAAATGTGAAGACAAGAGTTTTTGTGTTGAATTAAAATTTTGTTTATTATATTTCAACTGCCAAATTAGCTTTTCTGTTTTGTAAAAAATTGCATTAAAATATTTTTGCATTATTAAATATCTTCTTCGTACCAAGTTACGCATACTGCACCGACACCTTGGGTTCCCATAAAAACTACAACTCCCTGTGCATACTGCGCAAAGCGCCTAACCTTCAGAAACTCACTGTCACTTCTGTCATTCATTACTCTTCCGTCCTACTGCACCACGAAGACAAAGAGTCTTTCCTGAGACTTTGATGTAACTAATCAATCGTTATTGTAAACTCTGCATAGTTTTGTAGCATAAAAGACATTCATTTTTCCCTTTTAGTAACCCTGAATCTCCAGCTCCTAATGTGTTTTTTGTCTCCACATTGCTTGTGGCATTGTAATGCTGGGTTTCATGTTTCATGTTTAGTACTTTGTGGACATATCGGACATATCAGTGTTCTATGTGAGAGTGTTTGGGGTGCTGTAGTCTCAGTATATTTTAGTAAACTGATTAATGCTCGTTTTTGCAAGGGAACGCTGTTGTGGCTTCTCGCTGACTTTCCTCCTGTATACTACTTTTAGTAAAAGAATGGGCTTTAGCCCACATTTTTTTCTACAATCCAATAGTGAAGTGTTTGAGAAAACTTTCTTAAGTTGTTGAAAAAAATGAAACATTTGGAACCTTGCATATTCTATTCTGCACCTATTTCCTTTTCAGAGGCAAATATTCTTTAAGGAGGCTCTTAGAGGTTAATCTATTGGCTGTACTGTGTGCATCTGAGAATGCTTTAAAAAGACAGATACATTCTTGGGATAAAATATTTAAGTCACATTAAAGTTTATTTTTGAAAGCTGCGGATGTAGTGTTTGGATGACATGATGACTGTTAAAAATGGGGTCTATGGTTGGCAGTCAGGTTACCCCTGTCCAATCAAGGACCCTCACTCTAGTCAGGGTAAAGGAGAATCACCCTCAGTTAACCTCCGCTCACCTCCTTGGTAGCTGGGCACGAGCAGGCAGGCTTAACTTCAGAATCAATATGTAAAGTATTTGTACCAACACACACAGTAACTGTAAAAACACTACAAAATGACACAAAACATGCTTGGAAAAGTAGGTAATATTCATCTTAACAAAATAAGACCAACATGACAAAAATCCAACATACACAAGTCAAGTTATGAATTTAAAAAGCAAAAGAGTCTAAAATCCTTTAGAAAATAGTGAGAATGTTAGCGTACAAAAGTACCTGGGTAACGTCAAAATAAAGCTGCACGGGCGAGTGTGCATCAGAAAAGGCCAGCGATGTGTCTATTTCTCACTCACAAGCGAGAGCGCCCGTCGTTCCTCCTCCGGTTGGGTCTGCATGCGTTATTTCTTCTCTCCCGCAAGAGAGTGATGCATCAATCTGGACGTGCACCTTGGGTCCGGGATGGCTTTGCGTTGATTTGCCACGCCCAGTGATGTTGCGTTGAAATCCGGTCGCACAATCTCAAGAAACCGTGCTCCATGGGAGCTTGCGTCATTAACAGCAGCCTCTGCGGGTGTTACATGTCATTCCTCAAGCCGCCTTGCATTGATCTTCCAGCTGCAATGAGGTGGTGCGGCGATGTTAGCAGTGAGGCCAGCGGCGCGTCGTTTTTCAGCCGCGAGACTGGTGGTGCGTAGAATGTTTCCCCACATGGCATTCTTTGCGTGGATTTCTGTCCTTTTCCACTAGCTGCACCTTTCAAGGGCACAGAGACAGTTTAGGGTACCCCTTGGCAGGCAGGACTCTCATCAGAATGCCCAGATGATGGTAGAAAGAAGTCTTTGATGTACCTGAGACTTCAACAACAGGAGGCAAGCTCAGTTCAAGCCATTGGAGATTATTCACCAGTGGAAAGTCACACAAACGTTAGTCTTTGTCCTCTTTCAGGCAGAAGCAGCTACTGCAGGCCAACCCAGCAAAGCACAGACAAGGGTTAAGGGGCAGTACTCCTCCTCCAGCTTCTCCAGCTCTTCTCCTTGGCAGAGGTTCCTCTTGGTTCCAGACGCAATCTGATGTTCAGGGGATTTGGGTGATTTTCTTATACCCCTTTCTGCCTTTGAAGTAGGCCTACTTCAAAGAGAAGTTTCTTTTGTTTCCAAGATCCTGGCTTACCCAGGCCCAGACACACACCAGGGGTTTGAATACTGCATTGTGTGAGGGCAGGCACAGCCCTTTCGGGTGTAAGTGACCACTCCTCCCCTCCCCTCAGCCTAGATGGCCCGTCAGGATATGCAGGCTACACCCCAGCTCCCTTTGTGTCACTGCCTAGAGGAGAGGTGCAAACAGCCCAACTGTCACATTGACCCAGACAAGGAATCCACAAACAAGCAGAGTCACAGAATGGTTTAAGCAAGAAAATGCATATTTTCTAAAAGTGGGCATTTTCAAACATACAATCTAAAAACCAACTTCACTAAAAGATGTATTTTTAAATTGTGAGTACTTCAAACTCATCATATCTATCTGCTCCCAAAGGGACTCTGATCTTTAATCAAATTTAAAGGCAGCCCCATGTTAACCTGAGGGAGAGATAGGCCTTGCAACAGTGAAAAACGAATTTGGCAGTATTTCACTGTCAGGACATGTAAAACACACCAGTACTTGTCCTACCTCACCATCCACTCCACCATGCCCACAGGGCTACTTAGGGCCTACCTTAGGGGTGACTTACATGTACAAAAAGGGAAGATTTGGGCATGACAAGTGGGTACACTTGTCAGGTCAAATTAGTAGTTTAAAACTGCAAACACAGACACTGCAGTGTCAGGTCTGAGCCAAGTTCACATGGCTACTCATGTGGGTGGCACAATCAGTGCTGCAGGCCTACTAGTAGAATTTGATTTACAGGCCCTTGGCAACTCTAGTGGACTTTACTAGGGACTTACTAGTAAATCAAATAAGCAAATCATGGAAAAGCCAATTACAAATACAGTTTACACAGAGTGCATTTGCACTTTAGGACTGGTCAGAAGTGGTACAGTCCCCAGAGTACCAAAACCAGCAAAAACGAAGTCCAGCACACAGTCCTCAAGGCCTTATCCTTGATCCTGGCTGTTAATTTCAACATTGCTGTTCTAGCCACACTCTTTCCAATTTTTCTGTACTCTTTATACATAAGATCATTCTCGAGCGAGTGATTGAAAAAGTCCAATGTTCATAGCTGTCAAGTTTATAAATTGCTTATGTGTGACATTTCCATGGTTTCAGTGTCCTTATGAGTGACAATCCACAGCCAAATTTATCCCACTGAGTGACACTTATCTTTTACTGTATTTAATTTGGTTAATGGCTTGAATAGTCAAAAGTGCTTTCTCAGTCGCAGGATGGGACCTCTTAGCACTTTAAGGTGAGAAGTCACTATTCTGTACACCTCTAGAACGATTCTTCTTGTTTACACACAGACAGATATCTGCAGTGAGATTGCATTATCCGATTGAGAATGCAGAAGGTAAAAGAGTGCATATCCCACCCATTATTTTAACTTACTTTTATCGTTCATGTAGTGTGGTCATTATTCTGTGTGTAGTTATCTGAAGGTAAAAGATCACAAAAATACAGACATAATGATTTTGTCTTTTGAAATACATGGTTTCCCCTCCCTTCCTTCCTTTCCCATGCCCTGACATTGCCCCCATTACACTTAATTCAGTGCCCTGCTGCTGGAGGGACAGATGTGTCCCAAAGAAGTACCTGAGAATCTGCCAGCAGGGATTATATTGATACTGGGACCGTGCTGAGGGGCAGTGGGATACAGACTGTGTACTACTCTTGATTATCGTTCTCCTCTGAGTGCACCATTGAAGGCCATTTTGTAGTGCTGTTGGCCCAGTCACACTGATGATGGCTGACTAGCTCTTTTGAAGTGTTGAATTGGCTGCCGGGCTCAGCGGCACCACGAATGGCCCTCCTGCACCAGTGCCACACAGAGCACAGGGGTCACAGGGCTCCTCCTTTTCACCAGGGCACAGCAGCCAGAACTGCAAAACACAAACTCCCTGCCTGGGCCAATCACTGGAAGCCGCTTGCTGGATAACAACAAGGCACCAGCAATGTGGTGCTTTATTCCAGTACTTTTCACGTACACTGACTCCAGACCCACAGCCCAGAGAGGCTGAGACAATTAATTATTTACTGCAAACATGCTGCCAAGGCAGTTTAACAATGCATTGCCACTTATAAGAAGTTGATCCCAGGATCTATTTGAAAAAGTGCTGAAATTCTTTATTGTGAGTTAAACACACTGATGCAGCTTTGGCTCAGTTTATTCTTGGTTGGCCTAGCATAACACAGTTATTTTTTTTGCCGTCAGATATTGTTAATACACCGCCACTCTGTGAGTGTGCATCGAATGAAACACATTTAAATTGTCGTTAATATACTTCTTGTAAAGGCGGTGTGCCCCCTATATCTGTGACAGGGACTGAAAGTAGTGTGAAGTCAACTGACCACAAAACACATATAAACTTAGAAACATTTAAGCCCTCATTTTGACTTCAGCAGTGTTTTTGAAAGACCGCCGAAGCCGCTGCAGCCAACAGACCGCCATATTAGGAGTCATTGGAGAACTTTTGCCCATTTATGGGTGGAAGTCCGACTCTGAAGAGGCTGTCGCACTGCCAGCACCGCCATGGCAGCAAGACTCCACCCGCCATATCACCAGCCGTAATACAGCTTGGCGGAGTCTGGCTGGCATGGTGGTGCTGGCGATGCCAGAGTGCCAGGACCCATCCCCTCCAAGACGACCTCCTTGACGGAGAAGGTAAGTGACCATCTGAAAGGGGGTGGGGGTGAAGAGTGTTGGGTGCATGTGTGTGGTGTGTGCATGTATGTGTGTGAATGGGATGTGTATGAGTGCATGTGTGTGAGCGAGTGAGTGGGGGTGTCTGTGTGCACGTGTGCAGATGAGAAGGATGTGTATGTGTGAGTGTGATTGTGTAAATGGATGTGTATGGTTGGGTGGGTGTTTGTGGGTACATGTATATGCTGCAGGAGGGGAGTCTGTGTGTGCGTGTCTGAGTGTGTAAGTGCATGAGTGCAAGTATGCAGAGGGGGTGTAGTATGAATGCGAGTATGCGGAGGGGTGGTGAATGTGCACATGTATGTGCGGGTGAATGTGGGTGTGAGTCTGCATGTATGTGAGTGAATGGGGGTGTGTGCCTGCATGTATGCGAGTGAGTCGGGGTATCTTTGTGAATGTATGCATATGCCAAGGGGTGTGCATGTGAAAGCAAGCGTGGGTGAAGGGGTTGGGGGTGTTTTTAAGTGTATGGACGGGTAGTGTGTGTGCGCATGTGTGTGAACATGCGGGGGTCCATGTGCCGGTCACAGGAATGGGGATTCCTGTTTCCGGGTGCGTTACCGGCAGGTGGGTTGACCGCTATGGAAAGCCTGGCGGTCTGCAACCTCGTAACCTGGGGGGCAGGATGAGGCCTGCCGCTGGGTTGGGGGTGCTCAAAACCGGCCGCGACGGTGCAACCGCACCTGCCGCCCAGGTGACATTGTGGAGGTTTGGCATCTGCAAAACCCCACAACTCATGGTGTGGCGGTCTTTACCGCCGGGTCTGCGGTGGTAAGACTGCCACGGCGAGACTGGCGGTCTGATGACCACCAGCCTCGTAATGAGTCCCTTAGGCTCTGAATGACACTGCAAGTGGAACTATACCTTTCAAAAGCAGTTTGTTGAAAACAACAACTCCAGGATTTTCCCACTGCAGCCTGCTTCAGATCCATACAACTATGCACTAAAGTGTGCTGGAGCTGCGACCTTAACATCACTACCATTTTAGTGATTTTAAGATCTGTAGAAAATAAAAGGCCTTTGAATATTATGCACAAACTATATCCAAATCACATTTTAAATTGACATTAATGATAAAAAGCTTCCCTCCCAGCTAGGCTGTATCAGTGAGAAGCTAAAAATGTGAAATGCGTTGGGCAAACTGAATCGCAGAGCTCTCTGGCTGCATCAGTTGAAAAGAGGAGTGCCCCTCATAAAGTTGGCCCCAGGAGCTATAAAAAGTGTGACTAACATATTTTAGTGCAGTGATGCAGACACCAGCATTAAAATGCTTTAGTCTAACACCTGATGCATGGTACTTGGCAGGGCTGTATGTTCAGGTTAAGTAAATAATTATTATTGTTACTTTTTTCTTTTATTACTTTTTCCTAATCAAATCTGTTCTTTTGCTACAGTGTGGCATACGCTTGCTTCTGATGCCAGGTCCATGGAACTGTGAGCATTTCCTTTAATATCCACTGAGGTGTTTCTCATCTGACACTCTACATGTTGTATCCACAGCCTGCCCATGTGTGCTATTTTTGCTTTGGGCCTCAACAGGGAGCCTTTGTTCCAAAGTAGCTTTTTCAATCCTTCCATACATTTCCTCACACACACAGGTTCTAGTTCTGTGTCATTAAATCATCTCTAGTTGTCCCCCTAGTACTATTTCATCCTGAAGAGACCATGTGATCCTATGTGGAGTTGAAACATTGTCAATGTGATACAAATAAACTGATTGCCTCTCTGTGAATTACACATACCCAGGCGTCTGTGGCCCTGTGTTAATGGACTGATAAATACTAGTACAGTTGTTAGTACACTGTTCCACTTTCTCATTTTTTCATAACTGTTTCTCCAAGTTTTGAAGTAGGTTCTTGCACAGAAGTCATTTAGTCTCACTCTTGTGTAGACTTAGGAAACAGTAATGTGGTTTATGTTGTAATAAACTACCTTATTAGGCTTGAGTATGTGAAATATTGTATATAAATTAGACTATTTTCATAAACTTTGCTGTTCTATTCAACTATCTTTCTTTTGAATAAGTGCTGTGTGAACCACTGTTCCCTACCCAAATGCACACAGACATTTGGGTAGCTCCTGTTTTTTGATAAATGATGGGTACTGAGGCACGATTTTAGGACAACTGCAATAGATGAGATATATAACAACAGTTTTTTTCTGCTAGAAATGTTTACCTTCTGACTTGGCAGTTAAAAATTCCCAGTGGAGTAAGATATCAGGTAGCCAAGAAGGTTTCCATAAGGCCAGATAGCTGTTTGGAAGAGGTCCTGGTTAAACCGTTGACTTTTAGAAGGAAATGTCAGGGCAGGAGAAATTAAAAATTCATGGTGGTCAAGATGGTCCTTTGCAGGCAAGATACTTTTGGCACCTTTGCCCAGTGAAGATTTCTATGTCTAAATGTATTTGTTTTGTTGGAGCTTGGATTTCTCCTGCTGGGCAAGTTTGTTAGTTGTAGCCAAACAAGGCTTCAATAGGCCAAATACCCTCTCTGCGACTTGCTGCTAAAATGGAATTGGTGCTGTGCAAAACCTCTAACCAAATGCAAACTAAGGCGCTCATTACAACCCCGGCGGTAAATCCCGCTTACCGCCGTGCTGAAGGCCACCAACATACCGTGGCAGCGACGGAAATCCGGTACAGGTATTACGACCCACATCTCGGAATCCGCCACAATACAGACACCCACACAAGTCCACCACACCAAAGGTCAGTGTTAAACTGGCGATACCAAAACCTACACCGTCATGCCAACAAAAATACGCCTAAACTATCACAACCCACGAATCAACGCGGCGGTCTTTCAACTGCGGTAATCCATTGGCGGTACACACCGCTGCGCTCAAAATACACACACATTTACAAAACACAACCACATTGGATATTTCGAAATACACACACACCTAATACACATACACACACCACACCCACACTCTCACACCATTATAAAACACACACCCACATTACCCACAAACCCTTACAACGACATTTTTTTGAAAAAGCTGAGAGAGAGAGAATAGCAAACACAACACCAGCATCCACTGGCACACAACACCATCACTCATACAACATCCACGCATCTAAACAACACAACCCAATACAACACATCACATCACACAGCACAACAAACAGCACCTTACACATCACCCACAGCACTAAGACACCCCAGGTTTTCTGAGGAGGAGCTCAGGGTCATGGTGGAGAAAATCATCCGGGTAGAGCCACAGCTATTCGGATCACAGATGCAGCACAACTCCATTGCTAGGAAGATGGAGCTATGGTGGAGAATAGTCGACAGGGTCAACGCAGTGGGACAGCATCCAAGAACACGGAATGACATCAGGAAGAGGTGGAACGACCTACGGGGGAAGGTGCATTCAGTGGTATCCAGACACCAGATTGCTGTACAGAGGACTGCCTGTGGACCCCCACCTACTCCCCCACAACTAACAACATGGGAGGAGCAAGTCTTGGCAATACTGCATCCTGAGGGCCTCGCAGGAGTAGCAGGAGGACTGGACTCTGGTAAGTCATATCTTATTTACCATATCCCCCACCCCACCTGCATGCCATCACAAACCCCCACCCTCATCCCATCACTCCAACACCTCACATGTGCCCCACTATCACAACCCAGCCATCCCAATACCAAGGCCCTGCATGCAACACCTATGCATGGACCCCCATCACCAAAGCATGTCCAGTACAGATACCCACCCAGACCCCAAAACAACAATCACACAAGGGCAAACACAATAATGCAAGCACAGGAGTAGAGGATAACACATCCAATGCACAAGATGGCACACAAAGATACTAAAACTATGCATTTACACCCCAACAGGACCCATACCCAATGTCACCGGACAGGAGGTGCCAGACAAATCTAGTCCCCCCACAGAAGAGGCCCACAGTGATGACCGCAGTTCTGCATGCCTGGATCAAGATGACTAGCCCGGCCCATCAGGGACCTCTGGACAGTCGGTTCCCCTGCCACTGTCACAAGCCACGACAGACCCTCCCCCCTCAGGAAACACCACTACAGCACCCACCCAGTGGGCCAATGCCATTGTCCCCAGGACATGTCAATCAGCAGTGTGTCCACCACTACAGGGACCCCAGGCAAACCCACCAACCCAAGACAATCAGGGACCTGGGGTCAGTGGCAGTGGGCACACGGTTCAGGGAACCGAGGCACAGGACAAAAGGGAAGCTGGGAGGACTGTTGTGCCACAGGGGGAGGACAGGCCCAGGGAACCCACTCTCCACGAGGCACTCTCCAACATCATGGGAGCATACCACCAATCCCAGGATACCATGGGCATGGTACTGGCCAAGTTTCAGGAGACCCAGCGGCTGCAGGAGGAACACTAACTTGGGTTCAGGGAGGACTTGAAGTCCATTAACACCACCCTGGTCACCATTGCAGGGGTGCTGGCAGACCTGGCCAACACCATAAGGGACACAGTGGCACACAAACAGGCTCCTAACACTAGCTTGGACGATGAACAGCCCTACACCTCTGCTGGCGCTAGTGGACAGGAGGCACCGCCACAGGACCAACAGGCTACCAGCACCCCACCCCCTGCAGAAGGAGAACCACCCCGCAAACGGTCCCTGAGATCCAGGAACAAGACAAAGAACATTGCCAAGACGCCTAGCCAGGAAATAAGACCCTCCTGATTATCACCATTCCGTCCCACTTTGTCACCCTGTCCACCTTAAAGGGCCATTGCTCCCCTTTCTATGCCCCCATGGACTATGCACCTGTGAGACCAAGAGACTAAACTCTACCATGGACATTCCTCCACCATCACCCAGGCCCACTGCACACCCCCCTCCACTTATTAGCACAGAAATAAACACCCTTGAATCACAAATCAATCTGGAGTCAGTCTGTACTTCCACTAACGTGTAATATCAACCTCTCATAAACATAGCAATGTCAATGTACATGTTCACATACCAATGTTACACAGTTGTTGGGCAGCAGTAAACATAGCAGAGGGCACAAAGTGGGACCCAGATCTGTGAAATGGAAAGGCAAAGTGACATGTCAGGGTCCACACACAGAGGTAAAAAGGCAGATTTATGCTATGTCCTACAGTAGTATGAGATGTGGGAAGCAGTGCCATCCTCTTACCTGCGTCTCACTGGAAGTATTGCATGATGATGTTGTTTCTGTTGTCTATATCTTCTTCTTCTGCCTTTTCTTCTTCACTGTCCACAGGTTCCACAGCTGCCACAAGACCAGCATCAGGCCCATCCTCCTGCAGAAAAGGCACCTGGCGTCGCAAAGCCAGGTTGTGCAACATACAGCATGCCACGATTCTCAGGCACACCTTCTTCGGTGAGTAGTATAGGTATCCACCTGTCAAATGGAGGCACTGGAATCTGGCCTTCAGAAGGCTGAAGGTGCGCTCTATTATCCTCCTAGTTCGCCCATGTGCCTCATTGTAACGTTCCTCTGCCCTTGTCCTGGGATTCCTCACTGGGGTCAGTAGCCATGACAGGTTGGGGTAACCTGAGTCACCTGCAGATATCAAGGGACAACTGTTAGACATCCGCCAAACATTAGGGAATCTCCAATACCCAGACACCTATTTAAACTGTGTGGGGACCTTGGGCTCACCTATTAGCCACACTCAGTGCCTCTGGAGTTGCCCCATCACATAAGGGATTCTGCTATTCCTCAAAATGTAAGCGCCATGCACAGAGCCTGGATACTTGGCATTCACATGGGATATGTACTGGTCTGCCAAACACACCATCTGCACATTCATAACACTCTGGACAACACGTTAGAGAACATTGGCTGTGACATCCCTGATGCCATGGCCACTGTTGTTTGAAAAGACCCACTTGCCAGGAAATGGAGCACTGACAGGACCTGCACTAGAGGGGGGATTCCGGTGGGATGGCGGACAGCTGACATCAGATTTGGCTCCAACTGGGCACACAGTTCCTGGATTGTTGCATGATCAAGTCTGTAAGTGATAATGATGTGTCTGTCTTCCATTGTTGACAGGTCCACCAGGGGTCTGTACACCGGAGGATACCGCCATCTCATCACCTGCCCCAGCGGACGTGCCCTATGGAAGAGAAGGGTGAGCAGAGGGTCATACACCACATAGGTTTCACAGGGCTGTTTAGCACAATCATGACATTATCTCTATGTGCCTTTGTCTGTCCGTATTCCTGGCCTAAATAGGTGTGACGCAGTTAGTTGGTCTGCCATGTGGCCCACTGAAATGGCGGCTGCCTGACCTGTAAGGAGGGACAAGGGGAAATGAGGTAACTGCACTGGCGTTGTGCAGCGTCACGGTAGGCGGTCGAAGACCGCTGCACAATTCAGCATTGGGCCGTATGGGTTCCAGGAGCCAATGACGATGTACGCCAGCGGTGACGGTACGCACCGCCATGGACGTGACCGCCATTTTCTATCTCACTTGATACCTGACCTTCAACAGGAGATGACCTACACTGCAAGTGCTGCTGTGACCTGAGTCTGGAAGCAACAATGGCTACAGTGTCTGGGGAAAGGGCCCCTTCCTTCACTGTGGAGGAGTTGGAGAAACTGGTGGATTGGGTCGTCCCCCAGTACACGCTACTCTACGGTCCTCCAGACAAACAGGTGAGTGAACCGTGTGCATGGTGGATGGGACATGATTGTATGGAGTGTCGTGGATGAAAGAGAAAGGGGGGGGCAGGCCAGCATGTGAGGATGGTGAGTGTATGTTTTTCTGTGACAGGGTGGGAGGTTTGTTGCCAATGTGTGAGAAGAACTGTACGGGAGAGTAACATCCTTTTTTACTTCACTATTCCTCTAGGTCAGCACCCACCAGAAAAAGGGTATTTGCTGTGCCATCGCCAAGGGAGTGCGGACCCGGGGGGTCTACCAAAGATGGAGCACCCACTGCCGGAAAAGATGGGAGGACCTGTGCCGCTGGAGCAAGAAGACGGAGGAGGCCCAGCTGGGGATGCCCATCGCACCATGACCCCCCTGATGTACAAGACCCTGGCAGTGGCATATCCTGAGTTGGATGGCGCTTGAGGGCATCACAGCAGCCACAAGGGGGTGATTACACTCTCATTCAGCTGACTTTGCGCGCTTGGCGAGGTGTCTGGGTGGGGGAGGTGGGCTGTGGGTTCCCCTAGGCCAGGGCAGACACGCAAAGGTAGATCCATTGATTTGCAGGCTCCTTCCCACTCCAACCCCAAAGGTGGTATTTGCCCTCTACACCTAGTCAGGGTCCCATGGGTTCCAGCTATGCATAAAATGGGTCTAGACAGAGTCCCCCTTGGGCTTGTGCTTTCCCCTGCACTGTTAGTGCATAAGGCTGCTCCCTGTGTGTTGTGTCCACCAACGGTAGTGGTGTTGCAGGCATTGACCATGTGTCTCCTCTGTCTTCCCCCCCTTTTTGTTTTGTCACCCTGTCCATATGTGCATTAGCATCATCTTGCAGAGGAGCATTGGCACCAAAGCAGGAGGGATCTGCAACCCACATGGCACTGGAGGGTGAAGTAACGGAGTCAGAAAGCACCAGTGGGACGGACGGTGAGGGGAGCTCCACGATGGGGACAGGAGCAGACACCAGCGACAGCGACTACTCCTCTGATGGGAGCTCCCTTGCGGTGGTGGGCACCTCTGTGCCCATGACAACAACAGGTACAGCCACCACCCCCCCTACCAGCACCGCCCTCCCAGCAGCACCTCATTGAGTTTTACGTGCCCGCTCACCCAGGAGGGTGGGCATCTCCTTCGCCCCAGGCACCTCAGGCCCTGCCCCAGTCAGCCCTGCTGCCCTCAGTGAGGAGGCTATTGACCTACTGAGATCCCTCACTGTTCGACAATCAACCATTTTGAATGCCATCCAGGGTGTTGAGAGGCATTTGCAGCAAACAAATGCATACCTCGAAGGCACTCATTCTGGCGTGGCGGCCCAACAGAGATCATTTCAGGCTCTGGCCTCAGCACTGATGGCACCCATTGTCTCCAGCCTGCCCCCTCCAACTTCCTCTACCCAAACCCAATCCCCTGTACCTTAGCCAATCCCAAGCACACCATCAGGCCAGCATGCACACTCATCAACACACAAGAGTGGCTCAGGCAAACATAAGCACCACACATCCCACAGGCACTCACACAAGCACCATCCCAATGCAGACACACCAACATCCACTGCCTCCACTGTGTCCCCCTCCTTCACGTCCTCCTCCTCCCTCCCTGTCTCGTCTCCACTCCCACCTGCATGCAGCACATCTTCATCCACTACCTCCATCACCAGCACGCCCATCACCACACACCACTCACGTGCAATCACCACTCCCACTACCATTCACACATCCCCTGTGTCCTCTCCCAGTGTGTCTGTGAGACCTCCTCCCAAACTACACAAACGCAGGCACACACCCACCCAACAGCCATCCACCTCACAACAGCCTACGGCCCAAGCACCTTCACCCAAATTCAGCAGACGTACACCTCCTACAACCACTACCTCTTCCTCCACTCCACAACCCCCTCCATCTTCCCGTCCCAGTGTGTCTAAGAAACTCTTCCTGGCTAACATTGACCTCTTCCCTACACCTCCCCCCATCCTTCCCCTTGGGCCAGGCTGTCCAGGTCCCAGCCCAGCACCTCAGCCACCAAATCCTCCAGCACTGTGGTTTCAGCAAGTCCGGTCACATCGCAGGCGGCACCCATCAGGGCTGCCAGTGTGCCACTCAGCGAGGCCAAGGATCAGCCCATTCCGCCACCTGCCAAGGTGAAGAAGGTGCCAACATGCCGGAGGGAGAAGCTGCACCAACCACCCAGCAAGGGCTCCTCCAAGCCAAAAGGGGACAGTGCCAAGGGACCAGCAGCAACATCAAAGGTGGAGAAGGGACACAAGGTGAAGGGCAAGTCAGGACAGGGCACGGAGCCTCTGGCTGAGGGACCAGAGTCACCCCTTCTGGCAACCAGAACAGCAACCTACACGGCGGTGGACACCACCACCTGCACCACCACCTGCACCACCACCTGCACCACTGCCTGCACCACTGCCTGCACGTCTGCTGCCTCAGCAGCAGTCCCCAGCATCATCCCCAGTGGGCAGCCGTCCGAGACTGCAGGAGACGTCCTGCTGTGTCCCTCCACAGGTGCTGACACATTCACCACCACCATCATATCCGCCACAGACACCGCCGCAACCACCGCCACCAGCCCCGTGACATGCTCAGACAGTGCCACCACAGCTGACATGGCTATCATCCCCAGTGGGCAGCCATCCGAGGCTGCAAGAGATGTCCTGGACCCTGCACAGCGTACATGAGGCACGACACCCAGCACTGTTTGTACCTGCAGGTGGCAGGCGAAGTCGCAGCAGGGTGGAGTGTGTCTCTGCCTCCATGGAGTATCATGCTACCTTTTCCCAGGCAATCCCGTGGCATACACACCCAGATGAGGGAATGGGACCTGCCACACTGCATGTGAAGCACTCTGGGCACAATGCCCCCTCCAGAACCAGTGGAGAATCAAATCCACTCCCCCAGTCCTTGGCAGGATGAAGCACTCTGGGCACAATGCTCCCTCCAGAACCAGTGGAGAAAAGCATCCACTCCCCCAGTCCTTGGCAGCATGAAGCATTTTGGGCTCAATGCCCCCTCCAGAATCAGTGGAGAATGACATCCACTTGAGAGACTGTGGCTCTGCACTCCCCAGAATGAAGCAGTGGGCAAACCACCCACTGGAGAGACTTGAGAGACTGTGGCTTTGCACTCCCCAGGATAAAGCAGTGGGCAAACCACCCTCCTGAGAGACTTGAGAGACTGTGGCTTTGCACTCCCCAGGATAAAGCAGTGGGCAGACCACCCACTGGAGAGACTTGCGAGACTGTGGCTTTGCACTCCTCAGGAACAATCAGTGGGCATGGAGCCCCCTCGTGGAGCAGTGGCATCGTCCGTTCATCTGGCTGAGGTGCCCCTCCTCCTCCTCCTCCTCCTCCTGAGGTGGCTGTTTATTTTCGATCTGATGCCCCAGCAATGTTTCCTCCATTTCGAGTCAGTTATCACGTGTGGGCTTCGCCCATGAATTTTTGGACCACTGGTCCACGGACAATGATTTCATTACTATCCGGACTTGTGTAGTTGGTGTACACATTTGTATATACTGATATTTTAATTTTGGCCTATCTGATTTTTCAATTATTACACTTGTTACAATCATTTCATTTTGTCCTTGCGTTCTTCCAGGGGGTGACGGGATGTATATGTAATGTTGCTGCATGTATTTGTGTGTATGGTGTTGTGGGTGAGGGTGGGGGTGGGGGTGTTGTGTGTTGCGTGTGTGACACTCTCTTTTCCCTCCTCCTCTCTCCTGTGTGCTAGGTGCAGTACTCACCATGGTCGTCACCGGAGTCTTTGCTGCTCCTGATACAAGAGGAGGTAAACCAACATGGGCAGGACCTGTAACTCGGGCCCCATGGTGTCCTGGTTCCTCGTTGGGTGTTGAAAGGTGAGTGGTTTCCGTCCCACAGACTGTTTCCGCCGTGCTTTTGATGGCGTTGGTACCGCCCCAGAAAAGGTGGCGGATAGGCCTCTTGTATTACAGTGGGCTGAACCTTGCCTTCGCCTGTCTGTTGGCGGTTACCGCCGCAGTGTTTGTTTCTACCACCATGGAGGTCGAAGTGTTAATGTGGCTGTCCATGTTGGCGGTTTCCGCCATGGTCGTGATCTCATTTTTTTTACCGCCGGCCTGTTGGCGGAATTAGCGCGGCTTTAACACCGACTGCCAGGGTTGTAATGAGGGCCTAAATCTTTAGTCCAGCAGCAATGCACTTTTGTCAGACTGAGTTGACAAGTTTGTCTTGATCCTCTGGAGGTTTTTGGAGCAATAAAAGTATTTTTTTAAGTTCCAAGTTTCTCGTAATGTTAGGATGAGTACACTTTAACACAACCAAGCATCCTAAGACCTTAAGAACAGCACTTAGGGGGCAAGATTCTCTCCAGCAGAATCCACCAGCAGAATTCAGGGCAGGTGAAGTTGGAGCTTGTCAGCTGGGCTCTGCGGAAAAGGTCTTCTAGAAGCATGTTCTGTCCTGTATTTCAACAAGAGTTTGGCCAACTGACCCTTTGAGGTCACTTCTTTGTTCTTGGATCAAGTGGCAGCAGATCCAGCTTTTCAGATCTCCTCAGAGGTCTTAGCAGCAGGTGCACTCCTTTTTCTGTCTTGCATAGTTTCAGTAGTGTCTTGAAGAGGGTGCCTAGAGTGCCACATTTACGGTTGGCACTAACCTGTAGCTGGGGGTGACTTCTGGTCCCTCTCTAAACAATAAGGAAAACATTCCCGGGGTAACCCTACCCACCTTTACAGCCATTTTTGTGCAAACTTTTACAAATAATCCCACACTGCCCTTCTCTACATAAAACCAATATGGGAGAGCCATTCTTCCCCTGTACAGAGTTCCTGTGCCAGGAAACTATCAAAGCCTCCTCTGTGTTCACTGTCAACCATTTCTGGGAGCAGCTCCTCTTCCAATGGGATTGGTGTCTGGCTGACAAGAAGGGCAAAGGGGTGTTAGCTATACGTACCTCTGACACAGAAGACCTCCTTGGAGTTAATTAAATTCCTGTCAGCCAGATGCCAAAAGAAAAATAATGCCGCCCATGATCCAAGGCCCTTGTCTCAGATCTAGGACCAAGTTTTCATTTCAGCAAGGAGGCTAATCTGCACCTGGGTAAAAGTTGAAGCTTATGCAAATGATCTCCCGGTGCCGTTAGATGGGGAAAAGCTAATTTGCTAAAGCTATATTTTCCTTTTTTTTTTTACAGATCTAACTATTTAGTTGTTTCCTACGAAGTGATTACATTATTAAATTCAATATTGCATTCCAATGCTTTCCTATGAACAAGTAACCCTGCTACAGCACTGATATCGTTTGGAGCCTTGCCTTGCTAAGAACATATTTAACATTAACCTGTTACGTGTCTTACATTTAAATGCCATCCACCCTGCCTTATTGACATAGAGTCTTATTTAGGGTTGACATAGTAGCAGTAGGTACCCAGACATCTCTCTTGTGCTTCGGTGTGACCTCGATCTTTGCCCTTTTGATTCATGTTGGTTTCTGTCTCCTACCATTTTTCATGTTAGCTTCTCATTCTGCCTGACTCTGTACCTGCTCTTTCTTTGTTTGTCCTACCCACATCACCACACACACATCCTGGAGCCCATTTTCTCCTCCAGAGCAAAGGTTAACTTAGCCACGTCACTCCACTCACATGTCAGACAAATCCATCAACCACTTCCACATAACAGGACCACCAACCACCCCAAAAGAGTCTAGCAACATCCCAAGCTGCTGCTGGAAGAAAGTTACAGAAACATAATGGCTCAATGGCCTCCCTATACTACCCAGACCCCACCAACGACCTATTAAATTATGCAAATAATTTTAAAAAAACTGGATCTCCACCTGCACCAATACCCTGGCATCTATGAAAAAAAAACAAAGACAAAAGACCCAACAAACAAGGTAGCTGGAGTATCACTGACCTTAGAGCGTTCAAGAGAGTTTGCAAACAACTCAAAAGGCAATGGAGAACCACCCAAGGACCCACAGAAGTAACACCTACAAGGCAGCACTTAGACACTTTCATCATCAAATGAAAGAGACCTAGAAAACGTCCTGACCGTGGGAATCAAATGCATATCCAACTGCAAGGAAGTTCTTTCCATTGTCAAGACGTTCACCAACCCAACAGGTGCAACAAACACCATTTTCTATACAGAAGAATTCTGCATCAACCACTCTGACTTCTTTCACAAAAAATCACCAAGTTGTATAGCACTTCGAACCCAAGCCACCCCCCATAGACCTTCCCAGCCTGCTATACTCATCAACCAAAGATTACCAACTGACAGCATGAATCCCTTTATCCAGCAAGGACTCTGAAGCAGTAATGAAGACAGTCGAACCAGGGTTGCCCACAGACCCCTGCCCCTACCATATTAACAGCATAGGAAGAGCCAAGATCAGCCCTACACTCACTTCCATCATCAACACCTCCCTCAAGACACCTTCTCAGATAGATGGAAACATGCGGAAGTCCTCAGCAACTACTGAGCCATCTCTCTCTGTTTCCCTTCCTAGCCAACTTTTCCAAGAAGACATCAAAAGGCAACTCTCTGACCACTTGGAACACTACAAACTCCTGGATGACTCGCAATCAGAATTCTGAAACAACCACAGCACCAAAACAGCCCTACTCGCAGCCACAGTTGGCATACGCACCATCCTCGACCGTGGACAGACAACTGCCCTCATTCTCCTTGACTTCTCCGCCGCCTTCAACACTGTCTCCAACCACACACTTATTTGGCAGACTACATGCGGTAGGAATACAAGGACCAGCACTCAAATGGATAGCTTCCTTCCTCTCTAGAAGAGAATGATGAGTCAGGCTCACACCACTCACATCAGAACCAAGCACCTTATATAGGGAGTCTCACAGGGATCATCACTCAGACCCTCATTATGACATTGTCGGTAAATCCCACTTTTTGTCATGATGACTGCCACCAACATACCGCTGCCACAATGGATATCCGTTCATGATATTATGACACATACACACCAATCCGTCACTATACAGCCACCCACACAACTCCGCCACCCCAAATGTCAGTGATAAACTGGCGGAATCAAAACCCACACCGTTATGCCAACAGAACTATGCCCATCACATTATGACCCACGAATCACCACGGTGGACATTCACCGGCGGTAAACCATTGGCGGTACATACCGCCGCGCTCAAAATACACACACACATACAAAACCACACCACATTGGATAATTCAAACTTCACATACCTGACACCCAAATACCCACACCACTATAAAACACACACCCACACTACCCACAACCCCTTATGAATACAAACCATTGCCAACAGAGAGAGAGAGACAGCAAGGGCACTCACGCAACCAGAGCCACATACCACCATCACCTAAACACCTCCCACGCACCTTACATCACACACCCCAACACATCACACTACACACCCACACCACTCATATTACACCCATGGCACCACAGCGACACCCCAGATTCTCTGAGGAGGAGCTAAGGGTCATGGTGGAGGAAATCATCAGGGTAGAGCCACAGCTATTTGGATCACAGGTGCAGCAGACATCCATTGCTTGGAAGATGGAGCTATAGCGGAGGATCGTGGACAGGGTCAACGCCGTGGGACAGCACCAAAGAACAAGGGATTAGATCAGGAAGAGATGGAACGACCTTCCGGGGAAGGTGAGTTCCATTGCAGCAAGACACCAACTCGCTGTACAGAGGACTGGCGTTAGACCCCCACTTCCTCCCCCACAACTAACAACATGGGAGGAGCAAATCTTGGCAATCATGCATCCCGAGGGCCTGGCAGGAGTAGCAGGAGGACTAGACTCTGGTAAGTCAATTCTCTATAACTATCACCCCCCTACCTGCATGCCATCACATACCCCCACCCCATCCTCACTCCTATCACTCCACCACCTCACACACACCCCACCATAACAACCCACTCATTCCAACGCCAAGCCTGCATGCACCACCAATGCATGGACACCACTCACAGCCCTGCATGGACACCTATCACTAAAGCATGCACACTAGAGAATCACCTAGCCCACCTCATAACAACTCACACAAGGAAAAGCTGCCAGGGCAATAACAACCATAGAGGGCAACCCACCCATGCACAATATATCACACACAGAAATAATAACACTGGATATACATCCCCACAGGTATCCCAGCCAATGTCACCGGAGAAGAGGTCACAGCAACATTCAGTTCCCCCACAGAAGAGGCCCAGAGTGATGACAGCGACCCTGCTCGCCTGGATCTGGATGACCACCCTGACCCATCAGGGACCTCTGGACAGTCGGTTACCCAGGCACAGTCACGCACCACCACAGAGCCTCCCCCCCTCAGGAAACACCACCACAGCACCCACCCAGCGTGCCCAGACCTCTGTCCCAGGACACGACAATGAGCAGGATATCCACCACTGTAGGGACCCCAGGGCACGCCCCATACCCAAGAGAATCAGGGACCCGGGGTCAGTGGCAGTGGGCACACCGTTCAGGGGACAGAGGCACAGGACAACAGGGAAGCTGGGAGGACTGCTGTGCGGCAGGGGTAGGACAGGCCCAGGGACCGACCCTCCAGGAGGCACTCACCGCATCCTGGGAGCATACCAACATTCCCAGGATACGCTGGGTATCATGGGGGAAACATCCTTTTTTACGACTTTTTTTTTACGAAAGTCGTGGTTAACGAAAGCGCAACAATGCTTTTTTTAACCACGACTCCGTTATTTTGTGCCTTAACTACGTATGTTCTGAACAACAAACATGCGTGGTGAAGGTACAAAGAAGGGAGTTGGCGAAGGAGGACGACGCAGGTGACAAGGGGTCGACTAAGGTAAGTGGTGGGTTTAGGTTTTGGAGAGGGTGTGGGGGGTCAGGGGGTTTTAGGTTTTGGGGTGGGGTTGGGGGGGTGGGGCGTTTTTGGTTTTTGGGAGGGGGTGGGGGTTAGGGGGTTTTAGGTTTTGGGCGGGGTTGGGGCGTTTTTGGTTTTGGGGAGGGGGTGGAGGGTCAGGGGGTTTTAGGTTTTGGGGTGGGGTTGGGGGGGTGGGGCGTTTTTGGTTTTGGGGAGGGGGTGGGGGTTAGGGGGTTTTAGGTTTTGGGGCGGGGTTGGGGGGGTGGGGCGTTTTTGGTTTTGGGGAGGGGGTAGGGGGTTAGGGGGTTTTAGGTTTTGGGGTGGGGTTGGGGGTGGGGCGTTTTTGGTTTTGGGGAGGGGGTGGGGGGTTAGGGGGTTTTAGGTTTTGGGGCAGGGTTGGGGGGGTGGGGCGTTTTTGGGGAGGGGGTGGGGGGTTAGGGGGTTTTAGGTTTTGGGGCGGGGTTGGGGGGTGGGGCGTTTTTGGTTTTGGGGAGGGGGTGGGGGGTCAGGGTGTTTTAGGTTTTGCGGTGGGGTGGGGTTGGGGGGGTGGGGCGTTTTTGGTTTTGGGGAGGTGGTGGGGGGTTAGGGGGTTTTAGGTTTTGGGGCGGGGTTGGGGGGATGGGGCATTTTTGGTTTTGGGGAGGGGGTGGGGGTTAGGGGGTTTTAGGTTTTGGGGTGGGGCGTTTTTGGTTTTGAGGAGGTGGTGGGGGGTTTTAGGTTTTTGGGTGGGGTTGGGGGAGTGGCGCATTTTTGGTTTTGGGGAGGGGGTGGGGGGTCAGGGGGTTTTAGGTTTTGGGGTGGGGTTGGGGGGGTGGGGCGTTTTTGGTTTTGGGGAGGGGGTGGGGGTTAGGGGGTTTTAGGTTTTGGGGCGGGGTTGGGGGGTGGGGTGAGGGATGTAGGGTGAATGGTGCCTATTAGTAATGCTTTTATCAGGAATGCCTTTACAACGAAATATCGTTGTTAAGGCATTCGTGGTAAAATCATTAGTAGTAAGAACGAGGCCGGTGTTCCGACCTCGTTGTTAAGGCACTAGTTGTTTTCAAAGTCGGTGTTCCGTCGTACAATCTCATCATGGACAAGTTGCAGGAGAACATGCGGCTGCAGGAGGGACAGTACCAGGGGATCAAGGAGGACTTGAAGTCCATTAACACCACCCTGGTCTCCATTGCAGGGGTGCTGGCAGACATGGCCAACATTAAGAGGGAGGCAGTGTCACACCAGCGGGCCACTAGCCAGACTACTGAACAGCCCTCCACCTCTGCCGCCACTGGTAGACAGGAGGCCCCGCCACAGGACCAACAGGCCACCAGCACCCCTCCCCCTGCAGGATGAGAGCCACCTCGCAAACGTTCCCTGTGATCCAGGCAGAAGCCAGAGACAATTGCCAAGACCCCGCCAGGAAATAAGACTCTCCTGAATGTCACCCTTGTGTCCCACTCTGTCACACTGTACACCTTGAACTGCCATTGCTCCCCTTCCTATGCCCCCTTGGACAATGCACCTGTGCTACAAATAGATTGGACTCTACCCTGGACTTTCCTCATCATCACCCTAGCCCATTGCACTTGCCCCTCTACTTCTTAGCACTTAAATAAACACCCTTTGAAAAAAATACAAGTATGGAGTCTGTCAAATGATTTAAGTATGTTTTCGTTGAATAAGGTTTAAACATTGCAATTCAACTGTACAGTAATGTATACATAGGAAAGACCTGTAGTTGGCTGCAGTGAACGCACTAGGAGCGATAGTGGGGCACCAACATCTGCAAAAAAGAGTTTCCAAAGGGTACAGTGAGTGGCCATAGAAGTGGAAATTCACAGCCAGCCAGTGACAATATAAAAAACAAAACTGTCAATGAAATGTGAAGTTACACTGTCTTACCTGTGTGTCATTGGAAGTAGTGACGTATCACTGCAGTTCTGTTGTCCTCATCCTCATCCTCTGCCTCCTCATCTTCACTGTCCACAGGGTCCATGACTGCCACATGGCCGTCTCCAGCCTCCTCCTCCTGCAGAAAAGGCACATGGCATCTCAAGGCAAGGTTGTGAAACATGCAGCATGCCACGATTATCTGGCAGACCTTCTTGGGTGAGTAGCACAGGGATCCACCTGTTAGATGGAGGCACCGAAACCTGGCCTTCAGGAGGCCGAAGGTACGTTCTATTATCCTTCTTGTTTGCCCCTGTACCTCATTGTAACGTTCCTCTGCCCTTGTCCTGGGATTCCTCACAGGGGTCAGTAGCCATGAGAGGTTGGGGTAACCAGATTCAACTGCAACTTTTTGAGGGACAACTGTTAGCCACACACTATGCCATATGGCACACACCATACGCATACACCAAAATCCACTTGGTGGGAACCAGGGCTCACCTATTAGCCACACCCTGTGCCTCTGTAGTTGGGCCATCACATTTGGGATGCTGCTATTCCTCAGGATAAAAGCATCATGCACCAAGCCTGGATACTTAGCATTGACATTGGAGATGTACTGGTCTGCCAAACACACCATTTGCGCATTCATCAAGTGAAAACTTTTACGATTTCTGAAGACCTGTTCATGCTGGCGGGGGGGACAAATGCAATATGTGTTCCATCATTCGCCCCAATGATGTTGGCGATATCTCCCATTGCACAGAAGTCAGCCTTCACTGTGGCCAAATCCTCCACCTGGGGGAAAACAATGAAGCTGCACACGTGTTTTATCAGGGTGTTGTGTAGCCACTTTAGTTATAGCTTCATGCACGTTATTTTAACATACTAGGCCTGCCGCTGTGCACTTTAACCTAGATATATTTTATTCAGCTTTGCTTTATTATTGTTACAATAGCCACTTTTATGGTCTTGTTTTATTTCTCTCTATCTAACAGTTTTTGCCTAGGCCAGCACTCTGTTCTCAAACAAGACATTCTTGCTCACTCTGTGCTTCTTCCAAGGCTGCAGTAAGATAGGTTGTCAGTGAACGTAGTATAAGTTTAGTCTCTGACATTCATAGAAAATACACATCCTTACGTAGGAACATTTTCTAAGAACATGAGCTATTTTATTATATAAACACTTCCCTGTCCCTTACACGTTAGAGGGAGGTTCCAGTCAGGGAACCCCGACTGTTTGCTGATTGCTGATTGCTTCGCTACAACTGCTTATGCAGACTTCAGGCCTTTGCTCAGGTGTGGGGAAGGATGTCTTCCCAGGGGAACCTCAGTGGCAGAATTAGAGCTTAACATGCTGTTCTCTACTATAGCCTAGGTAGGATGTAGTCTTTTGACTGTAGTGACAATATGGTAGCGTTATTTCTATGCTTTACTCTCCTTGTCACAATTTTAATCTTGTCATGCTATATCATCCTGGTTATTGCAACCCATGCTTTGCTATCTAAGATGCAGTCGCTTCACTAAATCATTATTGAAACATATACTGCCTCTGTTTGTCATTGTGTATATAAGACTAATGTAACTGAGTGAAACGGATCACACCTGAGTGACAACCTCTTCCCTGAGAAACCAGTTATGTCATGCGCTCGGCTGCCCAATCTTCCCTGCCTTTGGGTAGAGATGAGGCACTGCTAGTTAGCTGGAGCGAAACCCGGATTGGAGCGACAGGTGTCACCTGTCTGTAGTGGGTCAGACTCAGTCTCCCACACCGCATGCGATTCTGTAGCGCAAAATCCACTAGTCCGTTTAGGATAATGAGAGCCTACGCGACAACATAACTAGATCAAATGGAATCAACATCATCTCCTACTCTGATGACACCCAGCTCATTTTGTCCTTCTCCAGCAGCACTGTCAACCCCCAAGACAAACATCAAACAATTCATGATCATCGTGGCCAATTGGATGAAAGGAAACTACTTCAAGCTCAACACCAACAAAATTGAAGTGCTGATCTTCAGGAATAGAAGCTCACTTTGAGACTCCACCTGGTGGCCTGCTGAACTCAGACCCAAAGCCACCCCATCTAACCATGCCAGGAACACAAGCCTCACCACATGCCTACTCTCACCTACTCAGCGCCTCAATGCCCTCATGGGTGACAAGCCGCACTATACAAATCTATCTGGCATTGTGTTACATTACACTTAATAAACTTTAAAAGGATGGCATTAGGCCTTTCAAAAGTGGTCAGTTTAACCGGTCGAATTTGCCAAATTTAAAACTGCACAGTGGTAAGACTGCAGTCATGTTTACACAGTCACTGTAGTGAGTGGCACAAGCGGTATTGTAGTTCATTAGCTGCATTTCACTTACAGGCCCTAGGTATGCTTTGCACCATATACAAGGACTAATAGGTACGTTAAATATGCCAATTAAGAGTATACCCAATTCTAAACATGTTTTAGGGGGCAGAGCACATGCATTGGTGCCTGCTTAGTAGAGTCCCCCTTACACGGAGGCCCAGAACCCGCAGCATTGGTCTACAAAATGTGGTGATCATGCAAAAACAAGCATTTTCCTGCAGTATCTTAAACATTTCTTCAAATTAAGGATGAATTTCCAGTCTCTTACAGGAAATGTTTTAAAAACATACAGAGTAGTCAGAGGTCTGGCTCTAGGGCGGTGCGAATTGTGCAGCCGCACCTGGCGCTGACCTTGCAGGGCATAGTGTTGAAAAATTACACAAGCTGAAAAAAAACACCTGTTGCAGAGGCCCCTTAGTGTCCAGCAAGTTTGACACCAGTAAAAATGCAACGATAACTCAGGTGATTAATGTTCCTGCTGCAGAGAGATCTTTTATCTAGTGGCAGTTTCCATTCATCCTAAAGTAGCACAGATGGTTAGTATGCGTCCTGCAAAGAACTGTACAAGTAATTTCCTGATCTGTATTTTATGTGGATAGCTCATTGGATTTTGTAATAGAAATGCTTTTGTTACTTGCAATTCATAAGTTAGCTATGAATTGTCATAAAGAGCTCCATGCAAACTGCATGCTATAGATTAGAATATCACATTTTTTCAGCAATCGTCATTGTCCTAAAGTTGCTAAAAAAGGTTAATTTGGGTAGAAAATATATTCTTATGAATAAAGCCAACCTAAACCACTGTGCCACGTTTTAAATCCTGTGTATGTGCTTCCCTAGACCGAACACTCTTAAAATATATTTCCTACTAGTACTGGTGAGATGCGACTCCTACACCTTTGTACTCCTCATTGTCTCATGTAATATTTCCTTCCTATAGGCTTATTTGCACACTTATGATTCATTGCTCTGTATATTTATGGACACTGGTGGAGCATGATAATGAGGGCATATATGGAGAAGGAGTTTTTTGGGGGAGAGCACCAAGAAAGGTTGTCACACTGAGCACCACCAACATTAAAGCTGGCCCTGATCATTGTAATAATAAATTATTAAAGCAATAGCTCCACATCAGCTGCCAAAATATGATCTATACTGGTAGAGAACCATCTCTAGAAAACGACAAGTTATTATTTGATGTTGATGGAATCAAAGAAAGAATACATTCCTAAATGGGCTCAAAATGATCTAGTTGTATGGGAGCAGGTATTACATTAGAAATAATTTCTAAATGAATTGCCCTGAGCTGATCTGTCATGAACATTGTTAAACTTAGGATTCAGCATGATCATACCATTGATTCCATATCACACCAGCTAAAATTGACAACGGGGTACCAAATGCAACACCTGCTGCCCCAGATTTGGAATTCAGGTGACAGACCATGCACATATGTGTGCAGCCTGTCCCAGTATTCGATCTTATTGGAACAGAACTTGGCATAAATTATCCATGGCAGGTGAGTTCCCTGTGATCTCTGACATTCCATTGAGCATGATTGAGTTTAGTAAGGACATTAACGAAAAATTTGTATTTTTAGCATTTCTAAGAGCATGTCTGTAACGTGCTCAACATTAGAAAGACTATATAGTCTAGTGTATTTTCATAGATGCAGGAAGTATTGAATACTTATAACTACGAGGAACAAATGAATGTTATGTGAATGTGAGAAATGTAATCCATGATTGAAGAGGGTGGAAAAGGTCCTTGAATTTTGCAACAGACATCCAATAAGAGTGGATAGTAAGATAGGGGGTGTGAGCTTCACATTTTCTGACAACCAGGCTGGCATGTAATGTTTAAATACGTTATACAACAAGCTGGGTGCACGAGAGGGGCATAAGGGTTAGTGGAAAGGGAGAGGAATGCAGATTGGCAGGAGTTGTAAGGGAGAGGAAAGACGATATTTTGTAAAATAAATAACCAATATTTTGGAGAACTTTCAAAATGGAGAGGGAGACAGTGTATGTGTGTTTTTGTCTGTATGTGTGTAAAATTCCTGCTGAAATCCAACTGATACAATACCTAGCTGTCAGCTCCTGTAACTATTTATTTTAAAAAAACATTTAATAGGGGGTTTAACACCCCAAACACCCCGCTGAACCTACGCCCCTGAGTGTTGAATAACTGTTAACTGTCAAGTTTAGATACATTTGAATAAGAATGTGATTATTTGACTGGTTCTGTTCACAATTGACCAAAGATGAGAGGCACAGTTTGGATGGAGGGGTGTTTGTTTCTTTCAGAACTTCATGAACAGTAGTTTAGGTTTGCTTCCACTGCACCACAGGTGTTTCTTTGCTGCTATTGTCTCAATAGCAGTCAATCAGGTAGCTAGGGCATTGTATTGGTGTGGCTTTTTTGCGATTATTAGATAACGCAGAGTGCATTTAGCATAGGGGTGGTGAAGCAGCCCTTGATCACATGTCATCAGGAGAGACTAGAGATAAACAGTAAAGATGAGTGGTGACAGGTGGAATTGGTAATAGGAAGGGAACTGGCCCATACTCACCCTGTGCCAGGGCCAAGATAAGCAGGTGTCACAGATATGAAACCCCTGCTATCTCTAAGAGACAATGGAGTAAGAGCCCCGTTTTTTTATATATATTCGTTATTTTGAGTCTCAGAAGTTCTGTCTTTACAATTACAATTCATTTATGCATGACACTTGTACAACCAGCTTAAAATTAGAATAAATAAACAGCAATTTGTTTATTAGAAATAATGCCAATCATATAATATCAAATCAAATCGGCTTGTGTGCAGTCATGTTGTGCTTTGCAATAAAAGCAATAAACTCCTGTTAATAAAATATCGCCTGACCATGTTTATTATTTTGCCCCACCCTCACCCCAACCTCTTTCCTCCAGCTTTTTTTCTGTATTTAATCGATAAAGCTGGATGAAAACCAGGCCAACTGCTTTTGCACATGTTTTTGTTTTGGTCAAGTCTTGTAGTACGCTTTATGAACCATAATCGGAAAATACTATTTAATTTTAATCATTGAACTGTCAGCCCACACTTACATAGTATTTACCTCGAGGTTCTAGTAGTTTAGTGATGAGAGCACCAGGGCATCAATGAGGAAATGCTTAGTGTGGCTGTTGTGGTTAAGCCAAATGTTCTTATGCCTTTTTTATACATTTTGGCATAATGGATTTTCTGCTACACAACTGTTCCTGGGCCTGATTTGGAGTCTGGCAGATGAGTTACTCTGCCACTAAGGTAATGGTTATCCCTTTCAACTTATTACAAGTGCATTATATCCTATGGCACTTGTAATACTGTGGTCCAAATATCCTCAATGTTTTTAACATTGTTACCCCTCCACTAAACTCTAAATTGTGCTCTTTATCTGATGTGAAATTCAGACATAAAGGCCAATCCTGGTCACACGGGAATGGGGTGATCTTTTGTGCAAAAGCCAGACACCCTAGAGATAAGAAGAAGAGGAAGGACGACCATTGAAAGAAAGTATATGCCAAGGGACAGAGGGATCTATGGGAGAGAGCATTGAAGGTTATGGCACAGCAAGATTAAAGCTCTAAAGGGAAAAATGATGGAGCACATATACCAGTGAAAAAAGGGAGGGTCTGAAGTGAACAACAAGGAGACAACACACAAAAGCAGCTCTTGTGATGTCATTACAGCCTGGGTGGTTCTCATTAGTCAAGAACTCCGCGGGCACTTCTTCCATCATATTCTGTTTGTAGTGGTGCCCCAAAAGAAAACAAAGAATCAAAATGTTTGCGTGTTTGGCAATTTGGAGATCAAATATATGTGTTAGCCATTCAGGCAAATGAGATGCAATAGTTCGTCATGGAGTACAATAAATCACTCCCTATAAGTCGGGCCAATACTCCAGAAAGCTAGTAGCATGAAGTAAGAGATAGTTACTACTCTGAAGTCCACTGTACGTATTTAAATGAGTGAAAAGATATGACAGACACACTGTCAAACAGTAACTAAAAATATTTAACCACTTTCACATGGAATTAACAGGTGCTCTAGGATTACGCAGTAGTATCAGCATACATCAATGTTTTAGGATAAATTAGATTACACTTGCAATGAGGAATACTTTTAGCGACTATGGGGTATTTCTACTGTAATAATTGGGAAGAACAGTCAAGCAGTTGATAATATAAGGATAGCTGTCTTCATGTTTTTGACTGATACTGTGAAGTGGTTAATCGAGGTGTTGATTTAATGCAAACAATATGTAACACCTACAGCCTATGGATCCAGATTCTGAACTGTCCCCCATCCAAAGGTTAGAGGTGTCCCATGGTGTAGCTCTGTAACCTGTCAACCTCACTTCTATTTGTAAATTACGTCATGCACTGCTTCTTCTTAAGGGCAAGTTCATCAGCAGCAATGGTGGAGTCTGTGAAGGGTGTATGCCCCTTTTTTTTAAAGAGTTTTGTAAAGAGTCTGGTTACTCCAAACCAGAGTGCCCCAGCGCTAAGAGGTTCCCCCACACAGACCAGTGACACGTGACACTACGCCTCTTTGGTGTGGAAAAGCCACATTTTTAGTCTCTTCTGAAATGTGGCTTCCTGTTCCACATGTCGTAGGGCCAGGGGCATCAAGTTCCATAACTTAGGGGCCAGGAATTTGAACAACTGACCTCCTAATTGTGCCCTTTTAATTCTGGGCACTACCATCAGTGCTGCATCAGGTGTTCCTGAAGCATCAAAAGAAGATGTTGAGGACTTTTCCTCCAGCGACTTTTAAAGCAGAAGCACAGGGCTTTCAAGGCCACTCTTTGCTTGACTGGAAGCCAGTGAAGCTTTACTAAAGCTTGACCAACGGAAGCGGCAGCATTCTGTATCCTCTGAAGTTTTTGTGTCCTGCTACTGGTGGAGCCTAGGTACGGAATGTTACAGTAGTCTATCCTAGATTGAATAAGAGCTTGGATCACAGTTTTCTTCGCCTCTTTGAGAAGGAAACCTATGATATCCGTGAGTATTCTCAAGGTGTTAAAGCAGGAGCTAGCCAGACTGGACATTTGTTTATCGAATGTGAGGTTCGAATCGAACCACACGCCCAGATTTTTCACGACTGGTTTAGGAGCTAGAACTGATCATACATAGGAAGTTAGCCACCAGGCTGAAGACCAGATAGTAGGCTGTTTCCCTACAAGAACCTCCGTTTTTCCTGTATTCATCTTAAGACAACTACTGTCCATCGACCTAGCCAGATCTGAAAGACAGGATTGAAACTGAGCAGCGCAGGAACCCTGATCTTGCATAAGGGTAATAATTAGCTGTGTGTCGTCACCATAAGACACAGTCTCAAAACTGTGATGTTCGATCACCTCCCCTAATGGTTGCATATAGAGATTAAAGAGTGTCAAGCTGAGGGCAGATCCCTATGGCACCTCCTGCCGCATCACACAGCTCTTAGAAGTAAATTGTTTTTGGGTGACTTGGAAAGTGTGTCTGGTTAGGAAGGAGGCCAGCCAACTCAGTGCTGTTCCGTCTATCCCACAGGACCATTATCTCCCCAGTTACAGGCCATGTAAGACCATGTCAAATGCAGCGCTTAGATCGAGCATGATCAGGGCTGTGATTTAACTTGACTCAGAAGATAACAGAAGTGCTGATTCTGTGCTATGATGGGGGCGGAAACCTGACTGAGTTCGGTGTTGCAAGTTATAAGTCTCAATAAAATGTACCAGTTGCTGATTAACACATTTTTGGGCAATCTTCGAAAAAAACATGAGAAGAAAGATGGATCTGACATTTTCAGGTTTAGATGGATCCATTGAGTGTTTCTTCAGTAAAGGGACCCGGAAGACCTCACAAACTACCGACCCATTTCTCTTTTCCCCTTCCCCACAAAGGTCGCCGAGAAGATAGTCAACGCACAACTGTCTCGCTTCATAGAAGAAAACAATATACTCAATGCCTCCCAATCTGGATTCTGCAAGAACCACAGTACTGAGACCACCCTCATTGCCTGCACAGACGACATCAGGACCAGAGTGGACAAGGGCGAGACCGCCGCCCTCATCCTCCTAGACCTCTCTGCAGCTTTTGACACTGTATGCCACCAAACCCTCCGCGCACACCTTTTCGATGCTGGAATTCGCCACAAGGCCCTGGACTGGCTCACCTCCCTCCTCTCCGAAAGAACCCAAAGAGTTCGCCTCCCTCATTTCCGGTCTTCAGCCACCAAGATCATCTGTGGGATCCCCAAGGATCTTCCCTCAGCCCCACACTCTTCAACATCTACATGGCTCCTCTCGCCAACATCCTCTGTCCCCACGGCATCACCACCATTTCATACGCTGACGACACCCAGCTCATCATCTCCCTCACCAGGAACCCAGCCACTGCCAAGATTAACCTGCACGCCGGACTCCTCGACATCACCAAATGAATGACAACAAGCCACCTCAAATTGAACTCAAACAAAACAGAGATCATCATCTTCGGCCCCAACAAGACAGCATGGAACAACTCCTAATGGCCCACCACCCTCGGACCACCCCCAACACCCACCACACACGTACGCAACCTTGGCATCATACTGGACTCATCCCTCTCCACGACTCAGCAAATCAACGCCATATCATCCTTCTGCTTCAACACCCTTCGCATGCTACGCAAGACTTTCAAATTGATACCTTTAGAAACAAGAAGAACAGTCACCCACGCTCTCATCAGCAGTAGACTGGACTACGGCAACGCCCTCTACGGAGGGACCACAGCCAAACTTCAAAGAAAACTCCAGCGAATCCAGAACACAGCCGCACCACTCATCCTTAACCTCCCTCGCCACAAACACATATCCACCCACCTCAGATCCCTACACTGGTTGCCCATCAACAAAAGGATCATTTTCAAGGTCCTCGTCCACGCTCACAAAGCCCTCCATGACAATGGACCGGCCTACCTCAACGAATGATGTAAACTTCCACATAACAACTTGCCAGCTCCACTCCGCCGACTTCGCCCTTGCTACAGTCCCTGCATCCAACGCACCACCTCCGGTGCCAGATCCTTCTCTCACCTCGCTGCCAAGACCTGGAACTCCCTCCCCACCAACCTACGCAAGACCCAGGACCTCCTAACCATCAGAAAGCACCTAAAAACATGGCTTTTCGAGCAGAAACTGGCCCCTACACCCCGAGTGCCTTGAGACCCTACTGGGTAAGTAGCGCTCTCGAGAAATTATTTGATTGATTGATTGATTGATTGACCACAGTGGCATGTTTCCATTTGAAATTAATCCTGCCACTGGAGATGGACAGGTTTATTATATCACAAAGAACTGAAGCAATAATCTTCATGACACTCTCCAGGATCCTGGGGAGGCAGATTGGATGGTGCCCCTGATTTTACTTTAGGCAATCTACGGCATAGGTCATGAACTGACATTGATTTAAACTTAGATAGGCTTCTCTCCACCTGCTGTGGAACAAACCAAACATCCAGACATTCTGCTCCACTAAGCTCCTGGGAAAGAGGGGCATAGATTTAACCACTTTGTCTGAAAAACTGTGCAACTTGATTGCAGTTCTCTTGGGATGGAGAGGTAGGGGGAGAAATACGCTCCAGAGAGGATAGTGATTGAACTATAGGAAAATTCTCCTCTGCAGAGTTCTGTGCTAGATTACTTTTTGGGGCATTAAAGAGGTTGCACAATACTCTCATTAGCTTGTGATGTGCTTTCAGGGCCCTCTTGTAAAAGATTCTGTCTTCCACTACATAATTTCTGCACAACAAATGCTTAAGCCACTTACAAGCATTCCTTGAGGCTCACAGAACATCATTAAACTGATGGTCTCGAAGGTTTGATCAAGAACGTAGTCCATGGTGCAATCATGTCTAGAGACCCACTGATCCAGTCCTCAAGGAGTCCTGACACCTCATCAACACACTCTCTTCCAGGGGGCCTGGAGGAGTCCAAGGATCTTACACAAGACACTGACATCACCCTGGACCATTTGCTGGTTTGATGTTGACTTACTGACAGAACACAAGCCTTCCGAGTGTATAGTTTAAACAAGAAGGAAAGAATGAAATGATCAGACCACACCACCGGCACTGGGGGACGATAAATCAATAGTCCCACTAAGGTATCTGTGTCTGTAAAGGTGAGTGAAAAGAAGGCTGCCTCACTGCCTTCAATTACTATCTCCTTGAATGTGCAAGGGAGGGATCTTTAATAGATCAGTGCTATGCCATCCTCGTTCTGCGAGGCCCTATCTCACCTAACTATGGCATAGCCCTTAGGGACTGTCAACAGAATGGCAGGTGCCTATTCAGCCATTAACCTTGTTTCTGTAAGGAACAGTGCCTCTAGATGCTGATCAGTTAGAAGATCCCATAGTTTGCCTTGTGCTTCGGTAAGGAGCGACAATTAAGCACCATACATTGGACAGCTGGGACATTGCTACGGCAGGTCTTCTCCTTAGTTAATACTGAGTGGGTAGAAAAGCAAAACCCGCACTTACCACAAACTAAGTCTCCTCTAGTAATTTTCATTGGATGGAGACAGTCAGACAGGCCAACGGGGGCCAATGTAATACGTTCTTTGACCGTGTAGCACTTGGATGTTAAAGAGGCACCACCAGGGGTCCTGGCCGCTGGGCCCAGCTGGGCATGGACAGGCACAGACAAGATTGCTTTAGGCATCCCTGCAGCACTTCAGCAGTGCAGTCACGTAGTGCCCATCTTCAAATAGCCCTCTTGTGAGGGGGCGTGGATTGCTGAGCGAGCGACCCGAGAAACATAGGAGAGACAAACAAAAACAAACTGGAGCACACCTACATCCCTCCTGTCTGTCAGGTGTCCCTCCTAGATGGAGTACTGATGAAATGAACTCTAAAATAACACAACAAAAGCAAAATGACCACGTGAACACTAACCCATAAACTAAAAGAAAAGCTAAAACCAGAGGGATCTGAGTGCAAAATGGCCACCAGCCAGGACGAGAGCCAGGCACCTCTCACGCCTAGTTCACCACAAGGAAATCAAAACAGTGTGATCCATGAGCAGTAGATCCAGATTCCTAACATAAGGTCAGGAGGGGTTGAATCACCTAAACAGGCGGGAATCACTGCGTCCTCGTAGCACTCGTCTTCAAATAGCCCACTTGTGAGGGGGCGTGGCTAGCTGTGCGAATGAGCCAAGAAAAAGAGGAGGGACAAAGAAAAAGTAACTGGGCCCAGCAACTCCCCTCTTATCTGTCAGACTTCCCTTCCAGATGGAGTACTTGTGAAATGAACTTTAAAATAACACATCAAAGGCAAAATAAGCATGTGAACACCTCATGGAAATTTCCAGTGCATGTAGTTGGCGAGTTCTGTGTTTTGCACCACGGACACATTATGCACCACACATTTTGCACTTGTACTTCTAGAAAAAAAAAACTGTCACTAATATTGATACTCAAGGGTCAACTAGGCCCATTACTCTTCCCAGTTGAGGTCACAAATGGCAGCGGTGGCTCTTCAATTGACAACTGAAATAAATAAATACATTAGGAAAATATTTATATCTGTACAGAATAACTCTGAACTTTTATTTCGCACCCTTTCCTATAACAAACATCGCAAGAAATGTAGTAAGGAAATACATGTACCTACTTGTTTTTATGTTTTATATTTGTTGACACAGAATCTTTCTACTGTTTTTCACTTGAATGAGACAACAATGTCTGGTTTCTCTAACTCTGTCCCTTTCATCCAAAAAAAGAATAGAGGCAAAAACATTATTTTTGGGACCCATTTGACCACTTACATGCCTGTTACAATTTCTGGGAAAAAGGGATTTTTGCAGAAGAAAAATAGCCCTCATCGTATCAGCAGACATAACTGTGGTATAACAATGCAGCAATGGCATTCAAAAGGCTCAATATACATACACTCTGCATCAGCCCCATATCACTCATGACTAGAAAATAGCCAAAAAAATAAAAGAAAACATTCTGTGCTACTACCATGGGACAGCCACCTCCAATCATTGCCCATTGATACCGATTGTAGTGCAGATGTATACGTTCCACTGGTACACATTTCATGCTTCAGGAGCATCAGTTTCATTTTCTTTACCACTAGACAGAGTTCATGTACAGGGAACAAGTAGCACCAGGACCCAAAAGAACTTTACAGCCCCAATTAGCCAGAATTGATCTTTATGTTGAGAGGTTAAACACATAGACAGAGTGTGGAGATCCCAGGTCACACAGTGGTGCTCCAAACCAGGGCAGTCAGCATCTCCCCGTTTGAAGCTCTCTATTCAAGGGAGTATTTTCTTCATTATAGGAGCCCTGGGAGAATTTACTTCTTGACTCCCACTGGTTGGCATCTTTCTGAAAATAAATCACATAATCTCTCTATAGGTTAATATTAGGGAGACTTCTGCAGACATTAGGGCTCAACGGGAGATGCTTGTCTTGTAAATTACCCCTTCTCACTTAAAACATTAACCGGAACTGCTAATTTGAGAACCTAAGTTTAGAGTAATGGAGTATGCTTTTAGAATGCCTGTGTCATTCCAGTGTCCAGTCCCCCTCTAGCAATACGAGACTAATTACACAGAAACTGTCCTCCTTCTGTTCTGGTTCTCAAGTGGATATCAAATCCCAGACCTTCATAACCGCATTAGCTCTACATCCCGATGTGTATAAACGTCCATGTGATACCTTTCGCAACTTCAGGTGGAATCCATTTTTAGGTTCAGGCTATAATGGTTTTGAAGACTGTTATGATAGAACCTTAGCCAAATGAAATCAAATCCATCGAATGGTCTGCCATGCTCCTAGGTCACAGAGAACCTAGGCCAGAGCTCTGATGTATCTTCCAGTGTTCCAGCAAATGGTTGTATTAAATATATATTTTAGCAATGTTGAGCACTCACAAAGGCTGATGAAGACACCCAAATGTTTCTCCTGAGACGAATATTGACCATAGAGTCCCATGTTATCACAGATATATTGCATTGCAGCAGCGGACACTATAATAGCCCCAATTCCTCATAGTTCACCCCCAGACAATGCTAAGGCATTATTTTGTTTTGTAAATCTTGCTTTATTGAACATTTGTACATATTAATGTAAAGATAAGCATCTCATTTTGAGTGTGAAAAAGGATTATACCCACCATGTATAGGTGGATTTGGAAATATGAACAATGCAATAGGAATCTGTAGCAAGGTGAAGGTATTATATGGTATGACTAGGTAGTCTTACCATGGAATACCAACGCAATACACAGTAATGGGCCTCGGATTCACTTTCAGCAAACTCTAGCACAGTTCTGTTAGTGTGGCAAAGAGCCGTAAGGCTACCTATTGGAAAATGTGTAAAGCATTTCACATTACCAACATGGATGATAAGTAAATGACACAACTCAACAGAGATCCGACACCCATTTAGAAAAATAGGTTAGATTTTATTCTTAATTTAGACACCAGAATCAACTTTGTAACTTTTGTACAATCGGAGTTGTGAATTTTTAAGTCTTTAGAAAAGACAGTACTTTGTAGATTTAAAGGGCCTCCTTTGAAGTCAATGGATAAGATAGCAGTGTGCACTTGGGCACTTGTAGGGTGAGTCCCGATGAACCCACGGGGACATTGAACAAGATTCAACAGTCATACTTTTGTTACCTTGCCCAGAGAGTCTGGTTGCAGAGCTGTCCTTGGTGCTGAAAGGTCCGCAGGGGCTGGTGCATTTTGCATTCCATGCAAAACTAGACTTGGTTTTAAACGCACACTCTAACCTTCGGGTGTAGAGATCTTTAGGAGCCAGGACTAAGAATTGATGCTTGGAATTTCACCAAGTTGTTCGGTGGCTCCGGGTGGAGAGGTAGCTCCTAGCTGTCAATTACTGGGCTGGCCGTGCTAAAGCTGCTTTGCCGCTCCAGACGAAGTCATGTCCCTCAGGCTGCAGTCCCATAGGTCAAGGGTCGCTGGTGACATCAGTCTCTATGCTGGGGTGGGGTGCACTGGAGTCAGCGAACATCCTATGGTCGTAGGTTTCCAGGCAGGTGACAGACAAGCCTTGGTAGCTGCAAGGGTGGTCCACAGGATTTCTGAAGGCTGGAGGTCATTTGGCGGGGAGTAGAGGCTTGAAATTTGGCACAGGCCTCACTCCTACTCTTAGGATGCTGGGCTCCGAGTTTATTTAGGCCCAGACATGCAGACCCTGTCGGGTCGCAGGTCATCGATCTCAGTCCACCTTTACTCGCACAGTTTACACTGGACTGGAGCCACTAGTCGGGGGGCTTCCTTGGAGTTTCGGTGTCTGCTGGGGTCCCTCTAGCTGGGACCAACAATTCTTTACCTCAGGCACATGTCAGGCATGCAGTTCTGGTATTGGTCTCCTTAGGTCACTCTGTGTCCTCTTCACTACACTGGGGCTGGAGTCCAGGTCCTGTTATTGGTGCAGACATCTCTTTGTTCTTCTTTCTTCTTTTCCAGGTAAGATTTAATTTCTGGTGCAAGGAAAGCCCCTTAAATTATGGTTTAGGGGGCATTTAAGGGTGTGAGGGACTGTGGCTAATGGGCTACTAGCTCTTGCATTTAATCCACCCCTGAAGTGATGACTTATTGTGGGAGTGCACCACTTTCCACTCAGAACCCACTATTACTGGGGTCTGCCAAAATGGCTGAACCCTCCCTCGGCTGTGCAGACCTTCTAGCCCACCCTCAAAGTGTGGCTAGTCCTATGGGGGTGCATGACTCTTGCATAGCTAATTTGCCACCTGCCTTGCCAGGAAGGACGAGAAGGGCTACCTCCAATGGAGGGACAGCTACTTACACATCAAAGGCAGGTGAAGCCTTTGAGGGTCACCACCCTGATGCTTTTCTTACTGGAGTGGCCTCCTTCCTGCTCAGGCCTTTGTCTTACGTTCTGCCAAGGTCTAGCACCACCAGCATAAGGTCAGACTCTTGTCTGTGGTGACAGCAGCTCTGGAGAACCTGCCAAAACAGTACAGGACTGTGTAACTTGGGGGGTAGGCACCCTCTAAGGGAGCCACCTGGGCATTTGCTTTTTATTCCTGAACATGGACATCATGTTCAGAGTTAAAAAGGGATAACAAGCAAATTGTTTGATACCAAACACTACAGGATTCGGCTGGGCCATTGCAGAGTTAGACATCTAGCTGTGGTCAAATGCCAGCCCGTGTTATCCAATGGCCCGCCGGTTACTAGGGACGGCGTCATGTTTTAAATGCCAGCATGGGAGCATATGTGCTCCTGCACCTATGTCCTCACTCATGTGACAGTGCACCCTGCCTCCTGGGCTAGAGATGGCCTGCCATGGGGGGACTGACAGGTCCATGGGCAGTAACAGGGACTCTGCCTATACCTGGTGTGGGTAGAGTCTCGCACAAGCAGCAAGCTGCTTGTGCACGCTGACATGGGAGCTCTGCAGTCTGTCTTTTACTTGGGGTACTCAAGGTGGCACATTCAGTACTGCAGCCCTGGTGACCACCTCTACTACCTCTGAGTACCAATTAATAGTGACTTACCGGTGTGGTAAGGTCCTTGCCAACCAGCCTATTCAATTTGGCATACAGTTTCAAGGGAAAGAGCATTGGTACTGTGGCCCGGTTACCAAGCCTCAGTACACTAACAGAGTCCAAAAACCAGCATCTAGCAATTCAAATGCGGGGAAAAAGTGGGTACATATGCAAAAGAGCCAAGTTTGCTACAAAAGCTAAATAATACACCCTCAAGTCAGGAAATCTTGTTCGGCCTTCCAAAATATACATTTTCAGCATTGTAGACTTAATCTAAGTAGTTTGTTAGCTCAGACAAAGCTGATTAGTCTACATTTACCTTATGAACTTAAATTATAAAATGAATAACAGTACACTGCACTAAAAGTGAACAAAATGGAGGTGATATTGACATTCTAACTAACACTATTTTGCCAACTAACGAAAAAGAAATATGGTTCCATCAAATCAATTTGTCAAGGTTCATATGCAAGAGGGGGATTTAATTTTACTTATATAATTCTTCAATATTCTCAGAGAAAAGAACACACATTTATCTTTTGAGATGTGGGTTTTATTTTATTTCCAGGCCAGTATAATGTGTTTCAATGTAAATGTTTTTTTACGTTTTACCTTGTAACCCCATGTTTCTGTACAGTTTGATTTAATCACATACTGCTTACATTGTTTATGTTCCTGCTTTTGAATAAAGAGCAATATCATCTTTTTGAAAACTGAAGAAATAATACCGCCAGGGTCTCAATGAAAACTGCAAACAGCATTGATAACAATTTGCATTCTTTGCAGGTCCCCTTTGACATTACTGACTTACCTATCTCTGTGCCACTTATTATTACTGTTTTTCCATTAGAAGACTGAAATAAAGAGGAAATTCACCTAATTGAATGTGAAGGGAATTTTTATACAGAGAGAACCAAAAATAAACAATTTCATCCCACAAAGCTGAAATAATGGTGGTGTTTTTGGTGATGTAGATAGATCGGTCTCTATGGTCACAGAAGTTGTGTTAGTTCAAGGAAATTGCTCAGAGGTAAATCTTATCTGATCACTCTGAATCAAAAGATAAGAATATATCACTACACAACATGCAATACTTTTTAATCATATTTTATATTATGGGTTGAGTAAGGTTGGAGGTTGATAAAACCCAGGATTCAAAGAGAATTTGTTTGATTTTAAAAATATAATAGGCATCCAATTTTTAAAAGCTGCTTATTATTCTGCCCTAGGAATTTTGTTGAACAAGAAAGAAAATATGAAGGTATGCCATAAGGCTACTGTACCACTTAGGAGGTGATCTGTTTCTTTTCCACTATGTTTCTGAATTAGAGAACCCTAGTGTTACCTATCCCTGCAATTTTCCTTCCCAAAATTAAAGATGTTGCTTGACTTTGTGCTTCTTTATTGAAAGTTAGCAATTTAGTTTTCAGGAGAAATTCAAAAATGTCACCAGGGGTTGAAGTTTTATTGGTTTTTGAGAATTAATGGCAACATAGTGCCCTTGAAAATTATTTTAATTTATATTCTTTGTATCAGAAATAACTGTCTTCATCCGAATCACCGTTTTTTTACTTGTTTTGTTTTAAGGTTAAAGTCAGGAAATGGCCAGGCTTTCCATTTTCTTCATATATAATTTGCCCGACTAATTTATAATTTTTAAGTTTTTCTTGAAAAAAATTATTCCTCTATGACGTACATGCAACGTCTAACTCTTTAAAGTTATTATTAGTATTCTGTTTACAGAATCATATTTCCTTCTCAATTACATTTTTCTGTAGTTTCCTTTGATTTTTATTTAATTTTTCTTCCCCTGTACAGCATACTTACTAATCAACTTAGTTTTATGGTACATATTTCTTAGACATTTTCTTCTGCAATTATCCATATTTATTTTTTCCTCTTTTCATTTGCATTCTCCACACTCTTTTTGTGTTCTGGGAAAAACATAATCCCAAACCTAATATATTTCCACATGTACTTAACGGGTATAAACACACTTACAATTGCATGCCTTTTGGGTTTTAGTGCTTAAGCAGCCATGTATAATGCACAACACTTTATTATTTTAGTACACATACACATCTGAAACTGCTTTAAGCCTTATTAGGAAAACTTATCTCTTTTTTTCATTTCCTTGTGTGTCCGGCGTCTGTACAGCAATTTGCCTAGCTGTCAGGATATACAACATCACAGATCACTTAAAAGAAAATCAATATTTTTTTTTTCCATTCCATGTTTAAGATTAAATACAGATGGAGAAATAGATAGTTTCCTGTCTGTAAAAATCAGCAAAAATGCAAAAATAGGCAACAGGCTCATCTGCAGGTATCCCATTCAAATGATTTATCCATTAAATGATTTTGGAAGTATATGGATACCTAGAATATACAAAGTAAAAGAAAACTGACTTCAAAAACCCTTTGTTTGGTTTCAAGAGAAGGCACTCAATTGTAAGTAATGGGACATATTTTTAGTGGTTATAATCTGAGAATTTTCTCAGAAATTGGATCATAATCTAGACTGGGGGCTAACTTAAACTGGTCTGAAATACATACAAAGTGTTGGATTATCTCATCTAAAATATTACTAATATGATGCTCCTTGAGTTTTTAAAAGACTCAAATATCATAGTGGTACAAAGTTTAATCTGGGAAAATGTATGATTTGATGCATTGACTCAATCATTTGTAAGGAAATTAAAATTGCCAACCAAAATATGTTTTTAACATGATTTGATGACAAGTAGCAGGTTAGATCATGCAAAGCCAACGAACGATCAATGATCGGACCATAGTACAAGGCAAACTGATAAGCATTATTATCAATTAGACATGTAACTATAACCCATCTCTTTTCTTGATCTGTATCAATGGATATAATTTTATAATGTCAATATTTAATACACACAATTCTATCCTCTCAATAGGATGTTGATGCTGCCAAGATGAATAATTCAAAAATCCAATTACAATCAATACATTGCTTTTCCCCACCTGCCAATGTGTTTCATGCTAAAAGAAAATTCTGCAGGACACAAATGTTTCAACCATCTTCTCTTTGTTTTGCTTTAAGAAACCATTCACTTTGAAACTAATAACTTCAATTTATGTGGCTTTCCCCTGCTTAATATTTTCAATTTTTCTCTATGCATGGTAAGATTCTTAGATTTTAGCACAAACTATAAATGTTATGCATTCTTCTGATTTTTTTAACATTGAACATCCAAACCCTAAAGGTCCTCACCCAAAAATCTTTCCTTTGCTTCAGAAAAAAAGTCTTCACATGTTTTATGCAGTTGTTTCCTGGTCCACCCATAGTAACTATGGTGCTTGGATTTGTGCCTTCTAGGTAGAAACCATGCTCCATATGGATGGTGGGAAACAGTTAGGAGAGAGAGGGGATCTTCGAACATAAGAAAAAGAGTCTAGAGTGAATTTCTCCCTAGTAACCCATATATTTTCTAGAACAATGGTGACAGTGTAGAATTAAAGCTTTATATCTTACTTTTGGGCTTGGAGTTCTATCAGGAAGTTATTTACAGTTTCCACATCAGAAAGAGGATGATGCTTGTCGATGTGTGAAATCATTAATTTTGACTAATGGGCTATCTTTCCATGAATGCTGAGTTTCCGAAATTAGGTAAGAATGGGATAATTATAGATGTCATCTCGATGCTTTATAACTCATTTCAGGAAAAACTATCTCTTAGATTCATCATCTATTCTGAGCTCCGTTGCTTTAATCACCTTTCATAGAATCTTTTCTTTACTATGATAACCTGTAAAATTCACTATTATTTTCCTGGTACGAGCACCGGCTTTGTGAAGAGAGGGAGGGGGCAAGCGCACAGGTTGAGCCCTGGTAATTGTAGCGTCACTTTTAAAGTTACCCAAAATTATGTTGTAAATCAAGCCTTCTACTAAAGATCTCACATTACAATCTTGTTCTCCGGTGCCCCATGGTTCGGTAATCCCTACCACTCTTAAATTCAATGGTACAACCTATTGTCTGTGGTCTTCCTGCTTTATTTTGAGACATCAATTTCTTTAGTTAGCTTAGCAATTTATTAAGTAGCTTTCTGGTTTTGATCTGATACACAATTCACTAATCCCATACAAAAGCCTTCTAAAGTTAAATGTGTAGCTAAAGCATCAACTCCTTGGCTCAGTGAAGTATTCTGCCTTTGTTGTGATTTAATAGCTTTTGACTCTGTTAGTATATGATTCAAGAGCAAGACAATTGCTCTGAAATTTGTACAATTTATTCTGTCGGGTCGTTTGTTCTCTGACCATTGAACCTGAATTAAAGAGTAAGTGCACTTTACTAGAGTCATTTATTGAAAGAATTGGAAATCTGCTTCCTACTGTTTTTTTCACCACCGTGTTTTTCCTTTACCTAAATTCATTTGAAATGCATATTCATCTTTGACTGAGTAAAAATGCCTTTCAGCCAAACCTCCTTCAGATTCTCTTTTGATACTAAGTACCAGTGAGAATCTCGAACCTCAGATATATATTTTTGGGTTGCTTCATCTTCCTTTAATTGTGAGGAAACTGAATCAAAGTTGCAGGAGAAAGAGAATATAAAAGATTTTATTTCTTGTAGATATCCTTATTTCCTATAAAGTCTCAATCACCTCCTCTGGTGTCTAGGCACCTTGTGAATTTTTCTAAGATAAATTAACAGTCAAAGGTGGGAATATTTTTAATCACCAGACACTTTGGGCCTCATAACAGAGGGGATTGCTCCATCACAAATGTGGCGGATATCCCATACGCCATATTACAAGTTCCATAGGATATGAACCAAGAGTTTTTTGTTATTTGGTGTAAATCCGTTTAGTAGTTTTTGAGAAATTAGTGAAAATCCACATATGTATACACAGGGACTACAAACCCTCCTGCTGAGACACTTCAACAAGGAAGTATTGGCAGCCATGTTGGGACTTCTGCAGAGTCCTAGAAGAAAAGATTGAAAAAAGGGGCCAGGGTAGGGACACTCTGACCCCTTAGCTCTTGTGGTGGGATCCCAAAAGCAAAAAAGCATTTTACTTGAAATTTTCAGCAAGAGACACAGTGGATCCATGGATCCGCTGAAATAAACAAACAAAAAACAAGCGTGGACTCCCATGCTTGTGTAAATGCAGCCCCTGGTGGGCCATGTAGCGGGGGCATTTAAATTTTGAACAGCCAACTGCCCGTCCTTTAAACTAAATCAATGCGGGGGGCCCTGGCTCCCCTTCAGCCCCGGGAACCGCCCCCTCCCTAAGGCTCTAAACAAAATCAATGTGGAGAGGCCACATGTCCCCCTGCAACCCCTGGGACCGCAACCTTCCTGGGGCTCTAAACTAACTCAATTCAGCAGGACCACCTGGCTCCTCTTCAGTCCCGGGAACTGCCACCTCCCTGGGACTTTACATGAAATTAATGCAGGGGGGCCATGGGGCCCCCTGCAGCTCCAGGGACCACCACCTCCCGAGGCTGATGCAGGGGCCACCTGGCACCACTGCAGCCCTGGGACAGCTGCCTCCCAAGGGCTAATATCTCATTAAATGCAGGGGGCTACCCAGCACACCCCACAGCTCCAGGGACGACAACCTCCCTGGGGCATATATAAATGAAGTGTGGGGGCACATGACCCCCAAGTAGCCCCTCCCTAGGGGTTTAAACTAAATCAATGTGGGGGTGCCCCTCGGTCACTCAGCAGCCACGGGGACTGCCACCTTCCTGGGGCTTTAAACTAAATCAGTACAGGGGGCTGCCTGGCCCCCCTGCAGCCTCAGGGATTGCCATCTCCTCTGGGGGTTTAAACTAAATTAATGTGGGGGGGAATCCCAGGCACCCTGCAACCCTGGGGACTGACACAGTGCCAGGTCTAAAATCTTATTAAATGCAGGGGACCCCATACACTCACAGCCCCAGTGTCAAAGCCCAGCTCACCTGAGTTCTTGTTCAGTTCTGATGGAGGTTGAAGACAATCCGACCCCACCCTGAAACTGCTTGTTCCAGCACACTAGTTTTTAAAACAGTGCACTAAGAACAGAAGCTCAAGGGAAGGGGGGAAGTGGATAAAATAAAAAAAAGAGAGACAACACCGTTCTTGCGTTTCCACTGTTGAAGTGCTGCACAAATCTGCGGCCCTTTCTGACTTCTGTAGAAACTGGTGCCTAATGAAACATAAACAAAGAACAGATAAGTGCAACCTATTCCTAAATGGGTTCCTGACTATCCCTTTATTTATTAGAAATTCTCTTCTAAAAGTACCTCTTGGATCCTGGTCTCTAGTTTCCAGGTTTGGAATGTGTTACTGCTCTGGGATGTGTTTTCTATTACTGTAAAACTTTTTTCCCATATTTCCAGAATCTTTTATAAAACAAATACTGTACTTTTACATCAAAATACAGCATGTAATTTGTGCAAGTCCTTGATTTACTGTTTGCCTTGCTGTTAATGGTTTCCACTGTTCGATTCTTAAAAGTTCCATGAGAAAAAACAATGTTTGCTTCACAAAGTTCTGCAAAATATTCTTGTAACAAAGAGTTTGAATCACAATGTTCGTGGAAGGTATTTTGTTTCAAATTGTCTATACACAAATCCAGAAATTGTTGTCAAAGTTCTTTCAGGTAATAAAAGGTTTTGCACTTACTTGTTGCTGGCAAGAGATACTGATCAGTCTAACCTTGTCTTCTTTCTCTTTTGCAGGTTACTCATAGGAGAGAGGCTGAAGCAAGGAGGAACCGGAAACCGGAAGAAGGAAGAGCCAGAAGCTGCGCCCATTGAAGTCAATGGAAGTCTGTAAAGAGCAGGAGTGCCAGCGCCGAGGGATCTGTTCTCAGGTAAGCGGGAGGTAGACGAGCACAAGCACTGGGTGAGGCTTGGGGGATGCCTTTTATAGACAGGGCTGGGTGTGGTTTGAAGGGCTGGGTGTGGTCCTCACATGCTGCACATGTTCTTGGAAGGTGTGCAGAGCTGGGTGTGGTTTGAAGAGCTGGGTGTGGTCCTCACATGCTGCACATGTTCTTGAAAGGTGTGCAGAGTTTCAGTTATTATGCAAATGAGTTGTATTAACACATGGCCTAGGGAGGAGTGTTTTAAAGAAGCCTTGGTAAAAGCAAGGCCCAATGTGTAAACAAAACAGCACATTAAACAACATACACAGAAGCCTAGGGGGGGGGGGAAGGTGAGATAACAAGAAAGGCTTTCAATAGTAAGTTTAAAAGGGAGCTATTACAGAACCCACTAGTGCAGTGAGAGGGGACATGCTCTTTGCTGTGTACAAACCCTAACAGTTGCCCCCCTCAAAGGCCCTCCTATAGGACGGGGTTTTCCTGGATTTTTTAAATAAAACCGTCTAATCAGCTGTGGGGCATGTACATATGATGCTGGTTCCCATGAATTCTCAGATTCATCATATCCTTTCCATTCTACTAAATAAAACAGACGTCCACTAATGCTTTTTGAGTCTTTTATGCTTTTCACTTCATATTCCAGATTTCCCTTAATTGGTATGGGTGGAGGTGGTGGTTCAGGTCGGGTTTTTGAGTTGTACGGCTTAAGCAAGGACACATGGAATGTAGTATGTACTGGATATTCTTTTGGTAAATCTAATTTTACTGTTACCGGGTTTACTATGGCAGTTATACTAAAGGGTCCAATGAAACGTGGTTGCAGCTTTCGGGATCCCTCTATGTTTAGGTTCTTTGTGGAGAGCCATACCTTGTCACCAATTTTATACATTGGGGCCTCAGCCCTGTGTTTGTCTGCTTGTCTTTTCATGCTTTCCTTGTACTTTAATAAATGTTTCCTGGCTTTGTCTTGTATGTCACCTAACCTCGTTAGTCTATACGTTACTGTAGGCAACAGGGAATCTTCTAACAAAATGGGTATAGCTCTTGGATGATACCCCTGCAAGAAATAGAATGGTGAGCAAAGTAGAGCTGAATGCTCAGTATTATTATAAACAAACTCTGCTACAGGGAGAGCTTCCAACCATTCACTAGAATAATCAGCCAATAAACAACGTAGCGTTTGAAGTAAGGTTTGGTTCAGTCGTTCAGTCTGTCCATCTGTCTCTGGGTGGAAAGCAGTGGATAAGGCCACATCTATTTTCAGTTTTTCACATAATTTTTTCCAAAATCTGGAGTTGAACTGGCTCCCTCGGTCTGAAACCACTTTGCTTGGCAAACCATGTAAACGCACAATTTCCCTTATAAAAATATCGGCAAATTCTGCCGCCGTGGGTAATTTCCGTAATGGTACAAAATGTGCCATTTTAGATAAAAAATCCACTATAACCAACACTGTTGTGAAGGATTTTACAGGTGGTAAACCTACAATAAAGTCTACGCTCACAGTGTGCCAAGGTTGTTTGGGTGTTGGCATTGGTATTAACAAGCCGTCAGGAGCCTTATGAGAAGATTTATGTCTTGCACAAATTGGACAGGTAGTGACAAATTGCTTAATGTCCTTTCTTATAGTGTCCCACCAAAAGTGTTTTTGCACATTTTCCAGGGTTTTTACCCAACCAGGATGACCTGCCAAGGGTGAGGCGTGATGCCAAATTATCACCTGTGTTTGTAATTCAGAGGTGGGCACTAACAGCATGTTGTCGTGATACAATAAACCTCGTTGTATTGTGTTATGGGAATCCTTTAACCAATCCTGAGGTGCTATTTGCATGTGTGCATTATATAGATCTGTGATGAAATCCTTCTGTTGTACTGGTGCCAACAACTTTTGGGGAGGAATAATGGGTTCTCCTATTTTACCTTGTTTCATGTCTGAGGTATGTCCGTATCTAGATAACACATCAGATTGAATTTGTTGTGCACCTGATCTATAGGTTATAACAAAGTCAAATGTGCTAAAAAAATTTAACCAGCGCATCTGAGGTGGTGTTAGTGCTTTAAGTGATCCAGAAAACTGTAGCTTCTTATGGTCAGAAAAGACTGTAACTGGGTACTTGGCTCCCATTAAATGGTGCCTCCATTCTGAAAAGGCTACTTTGATAGCTAGTAGTTCCCTTTCAGCCACAGTGTAATTTTGTTCAGCTGGCAATAACTTTTTGGAATAGAAGGCTATAGGATGTAACTGGCCATCTACTGCATCTCGTTGAGAGAGAACTCCTCCTAAAGCTACTTGTGAAGCATCCGCTTCAACAAAAAAGGGCAAGTCAGGATCAGGATGTTTCAGAATTGGGGCTGAAGTGAACTTTTGTTTTAGGAGTTGAAAGGCGTGTGCCGCCTCATCAGTTCAAAGAAATCGTTGCCCTTTCCGCAACAAGGTAGTTATTGGGGCCGCAATGTCTGCAAAATGTGCAATAAACCTCCTATAAAAATTGGCGAAACCCAGAAATTTCTGAATATCTTTTACAGAGGATGGTTCTGGCCAATCAGCAATAGCACTGATTTTCTTTACATCCATAGTTATTCCTTGAGGTGACAGGCAGTATCCTAAAAAGTCCACCTTGTTGACATTAAAAGTACACTTTTCTAACTTAGCAAAAAGATGATTTTCTTTTAACTTTGATAATACTGCACGAACATGTTGGGTATGTTCTTCTGAGTTCTTAGAGTAAATGAGGATGTCGTCTATGTATACTATGACACAAACGTCCAGGAATTCGTGTAGGACCTCATTTATAAAGAACTGAAAGGCCGCAGGGGCATTACATAACCCAAAGGGCATTACTGTGTACTCAAATAAACCAAACTTTGTCTTGAAAGCTGTCTTCCACTCATCCCCCTCTTTTACTCGGACCAGGTGGTAAGCTCCCCGCAGATCTAGTTTAGTGTATACAGTAGAATGTCTTAATTGATCCAACAACACAGGTATTAGAGGAAGAGGATATTTATTCTTTATTGTAACCTTATTTAGTCCTCTATAATCGATACACGCGCGCAGGGATTTATCCGGCTTCTGGATAAAAAAGAGTGGAGATGACACCGGAGATGTGGAATGACGGATGAACCCAGACTGTAGTAGGTCATCTAGGTAGGTTCTTAAGTATTTGGTTTCTTCGTCAGTCAAAGCATATACTCTGTTATTAGGTAAAGGGGCCCCTGGGATAAGATCTATACGGCAGTCATAAGACCGATGTGAGGGCAGCACACTAGCCTTTACTGGATCAAAGACGTCTTTAAAGTCAGAATATTCAGGAGGGAGACTTGGTTCATCTTGTGTAACACTAGCACAGTGTAATACTGTGCTCTGTTCTGTACCTGCTTCTTGATAGCAATTGGTTCTACAGAAAGAGGAATCCAAAGTAACAGTTCTATTCACCCAATCAATTTTTGGGTTATGAGTTGTTAACCAGGGTACCCCGAGAATCAAACCAAAATTAGGAGTATCTATCAGATCAAAGCTAATCACCTCTGTGTGCCCGTTCTGACAGACCATAACAAGTGGACTTGTTTGTTTTGTGATTAATCCAGAGGTCAATTCTGACCCATCCACTGCACATACTGCTTCTGGACAAGGCTTTAGGCACATAGGAAGTCCTAAGATTTCAGCTAACTTATTATCCACAAAATTTCCTGTCGCGCCTGAGTCCAGTAGGACAGGGAGAGAATGCATCACTTGGGTAGTAACAATTAAAACGACCTGAATTATGAAATGTCTAGGTATGTGCGGTACCCTGAAGGCTGCAGCATTAGAGGTTTGATTAAGATGTTTTCTCGAACAAGTAACCTCTCCCCTTGTCGAGCTTAATCGTTTCCCGATTCAGTTGAGGAGGTGGAGGAAACAGCACCCTTTCGTGGAGTTTTAGGCTTTACTGGACATTCTCTGGCAAAGTGACCTGCCCTGCCACAATATAAACATAATTGAAATTTTCTCCTTCTTTCTTTTTCCTCTGATGTGAGTGGACCTCTGAGTGTCCCTATTTGCATAGGCTCTGGTTCAGGGAGTTTATTATCTGTGTCTTTCTTCTCGTGTCTAATAAAAGTTAACCGTGATTCCAGTTTGTATTTATCTCCCTTTCTTTCTCCTAGTCTATGTTCTAATTTCACAACTAAATCTACAAAGTCTGAATAGTCTTTTGGCAAATCAACGATATGAGCCAGCGCGTCTTTTAACTCGTCTCTCAAACCTTTATAAAAAAGGGAGACACACTTTTCTTCTGGCCACTGTGTCTCGGTGAGTAAACGATTAAAACTAGTGAGATAGGTCAATAAATCCTTGTTACCTTGTTTAAGATTTAAAAGCTCATTATCACTTGCCTGCATGAAAGTGTGTTTTGCAAAAAGGCTGGTCATGGTACGTTTAAATTGATTCCATTTATGGAGGATGGGATCATCTCTATCCACGAAAGGAATTGACCAATTGGCTGCTGTGCCACCCAAATAAGACAAGACGAATGCCACTTTTGTATCATCAGTAGGGAACTGTTGTGGCTTACAAATTTAGTGTAATTGACATTGATTGATAAAAACATGGAATTTGTTACTATCTCCATGAAAACGTTCAGGTGCTGCTAAGGGCACAACATTAGGAACATTAACAGTAACCTCAACTGGGGAAGGCAAAGTTGTATGTTTTGATGGCGCCCCTGTCTCTGAGGAGGTTTTAAACAAAGGCGTAGAAGCTGTGTTCCACTGAGATCCCCTAAATTTATACCTGCTTAAATCCTGTTTTAAAGAGGTATTCTCCATCTTTAATCTCTCTATTTCCTCTTGCATATGTTGCAAGATGCCAGACACTGATTCATTATGAGCCAAGTCCTCATTTAGGGCCTGCGCCATATCCGTGACGACAATGCCCTCTATTTCTTCCCCGGTATTCATCGTCCACCAGAACTGACATTTTTTCAAGGCTTGTGCTTCTGTCAAAGCCCAGCTCACCTGAGTTCTTGTTCAGTTCTGATGGAGGTTGAAGACAATCCGACCCCACCCTGAAACTGCTTGTTCCAGCACACTAGTTTTTAAAACAGTGCACTAAGAACAGAAGCTCAAGGGAAGGGGGGAAGTGGATAAAATAAAAAAAAGAGAGACAACACCGTTCTTGCGTTTCCACTGTTGAAGTGCTGCACAAATCTGCGGCCCATTCTGATTTCTGTAGAAACTGGTGCCTAATGAAACATAAACAAAGAACAGATAAGTGCAACCTATTCCTAAATGGGTTCCTGACTATCCCTTTATTTATTAGAAATTCTCTTCTAAAAGTACCTCTTGGATCCTGGTCTCTAGTTTCCAGGTTTGGAATGTGTTACTGCTCTGGGATGTGTTTTCTATTACTGTAAAACTTTTTTCCCATATTTCCAGAATCTTTTATAAAACAAATACTGTACTTTTACATCAAAATACAGCATGTAATTTGTGCAAGTCCTTGATTTACTGTTTGCCTTGCTGTTAATGGTTTCCACTGTTCGATTCTTAAAAGTTCCATGAGAAAAAACAATGTTTGCTTCACAAAGTTCTGCAAAATATTCTTGTAACAAAGAGTTTGAATCACAATGTTCGTGGAAGGTATTTCATTTCAAATTGTCTATACACGAATCCAGATATTGTTGTCAAAGTTCTTTCAGGTAATAAAAGGTTTTGCACTTACTTGTTGCTGGCAAGAGATACTGATCAGTCTAACCTTGTCTTCTTTCTCTTTTGCAGGTTACTCATAGGAGAGAGGCTGAAGCAAGGAGGAACCGGAAACCGGAAGAAGAAAGAGCCAGAAGCTGCGCCCATTGAAGTCAATGAAAGTCTGTAAAGAGCAGGAGTGCCAGCGCTGAGGGATCTGTTCTCAAGTAAGCGGGAGGTAGACGAGCACAAGCACTGGGTGAGGCTCGGGGGATGCCTTTTATAGACAGGGCTGGGTGTAGTTTGAAGGGCTGGGTGTGGTCCTCACATGCTGCACATGTTCTTGGAAGGTGTGCAGAGCTGGGTGTGGTTTGAAGAGCTGGGTGTGGTCCTCACATGCTGCACATGTTCTTGAAAGGTGTGCAGAGTTTCAGTTATTATGCAAATGAGTTGGATTAACACATGGCCTAGGGAGGAGTGTTTTAAAGAAGCCTTGGTAAAAGCAAGGCCCAATGTGTAAACAAAACAGCACATTAAACAACATACACAGAAGCCTAGGGGGGGGGGAAGGTGAGATAACAAGAAAGGCTTTCAATAGTAAGTTTAAAAGGGAGCTATTACAGAACCCACTAGTGCAGTGAGAGGGGACATGCTCTTTGCTGTGTACAAACCCTAACACCCAGAGACCACCACCTCCCCAGGGCTAACATCTCATTAAATAAAGGGGCTGCCTGGCTCCCCTGCAGACATCAGGACCTCCTCCTCCCCCAAGGGCAACCATAAATGAAGTGTGGGTGCCACCCATTTCCCAGCCGCCCTGTGACTGCAACCTCCCCAGAGATAATATCTCACTAAATGTGAGGGGTGGGGCAGCCAGTCCTCCTGCAGCTCCGGGGACCACCACCTCACTGGGACTGAATTTAATAAGATAAGGGGTCCGTTGTCGACCCCCTGACCTGGGAACCACCACCTTCCTGGGGCTACTTGAAATGTTGGAAGGTGGCCGTGCGGTCCCTCTCATGGAACCACTAAAGGCCCTAGGTAATACCACCCCCCAGGGCCAGCTCCTGCTATGTCCTGCGGTGCCCACTCCAAGCACAAAGCTGTTTGCTTTGACTTAGCGGGAGCTTTGGCAGCTCCCACCAAGTCACAACAAACACTCTGGTTCCAGCAAGTGAGAGCTGTCAAACAACTCTCCAAAAAATTTCAAAAAAAGTTGCCTGGTGATTTTTGTAATGTACGAAACGTTTTGAGGTGATCTGTCAAGCAGGGGCCAAGAAAAAAGAGGGGTAAAAAAAAGTTGTTTTTCCTATGGTAATTTCCATAGGACCTTTGAACACGACTACAGCCCAAACCACTGGACGGAATTACACCAATTTGGCAGAAAGCTAGCTTTCTGAACGCAGATTGTGCTTTTGGTTATTTGGTGAAAATCCATTCAGTAGTTTATGAGAAATTAAGGAAAACCAAATTTGTATATCTTTGGTCGCAAATAAATTGAGAATATTCGCTAATTTTTGTGAATCCCCGAATGAATAGAAGCACTGTAGTTGGCTGCCCACAACCTGACTAGAAAGTTGTGGCCGCCATTCTGTGTTATGGGATATGGTCCTCAGGGCTAAAAATAGAAATGATGAGTAGTATAAGGGTTCAGGGTGTAGGTACCCTGACCCCAGGGGTATTCTATAGGGGTGTTTTTGGGTCAAGTTATAGGTTTAAAATCATTTTTATTCACCATGCGTGACATTCACAACTGTCCTCAAATATCCTTGAATATTCAAGGATATTCTCAAATATTTGAGGATATTCAAGACTATTCGAGAATATGCAAAACAAATAAAAAAAAAAATCAGTCATGGACTCATTCATACGCTAATTCATTTACTCATACATGCACTCAGAGACTTATGCTCCCACTCACTCACCCACTCAGACATTCATGCACCAACTCAGACCAGGTCATAGACTCACACACCCACTTTCAGACCCACTTGGACACTAACGCACCCACTGATAGAAACAGGCCTTGTGGCCAACCCCTGCTTCTCATGGCAGAAGACCGTGGCCTCGGTGTTTGGATTAACGTATAGTAATTAAAATTCCTTTACGTTAAAAAACATCGAAATTCACTAAAAAAACAAAGGGTACAGGGACGTTATTGTTAGGTTCTGAAATTTCTCATAGAAAACCATAGAAATTCAGCAGTTATTTAAAGTATCTATAAGTCGTGACCTAAAGCAACTATAACTAGCACCTTCTCCATGCACAGCTAATTACTCCACATAGTATATAACTGATGGCATCTTCTATGGCATCTTTATTATTATCACTGCAACATTTAGAATAAAATTATTAATAAGAAAACAGTGCATGGTGAGGGGGCGAGTTATAGTTACCTTAGGGTGTGAAATATAGTTACTTGAAATAACTCTAACTACAACTGACGATGTAACCTTTGTTTTTTAGTGAATATATGTATATATATATATATATATATATATATATATATATATATATATATATATATATATATATATATATATTATATATATATAGAGAGAGAGACAGAGAAATATCTTTGTCTCTCTCTCTCTATTTATCTATCTACATATATATATATATATATATATATATATATATATATATATATATACATATACATACCAGGGACACCACACATCGATAAAAAAGTGATAATACCTATTGGCGGTCGCCACACTGTACTTATAGTTAGCACCTAGAATCGCTAGAAAAATCAGTTTTTTACTTGCCTATATCTTTGGCACCACTTGATGAATCGTAAAAAAAATTCAAAAAAGAATTCAGCAATCACATCAGGTGCTATGTATACAGTTCCAGGGAATTCTGTCAAGCGGGGGCAGAGAAAAAGAGGTCCAAAAAAGGAACATTTCCCATGTTAATCCCCATAGGGATTTTGAACAGCAGTAGCGCCCAAACCACTTGACTGAACTAAACCAAATTTTATCGAAGGTTAGTGCTTGGTCCAGAAAGTGCCCTATTATTTGGTGTAAATCCTTGAGTAGTTTTTGAAAAATTAAAAAAAATCCAAATTTTTATACATAAGGATGCACTGGTTTTGCAAACCCTCTCAATCTCGTGCTGAGATCTGATTGGCTGTCAACAATTCAACAAGGAAGAGCTGGGAGCAATCTAGGGAGTCGGCTTTGGGACTCGGAACCTGACCTGAGGTAGCCAGCATTTGAGCAACAACTCATCAAAGGGGGGGATTCCTAGAATTCTCATCTCCTGCTTGTTTAAGGTATATAAGAGACAGAAGCTACACAGCCGTGGAAAAAGATTTAACTCGGACAGGAGAGGACGCTCTACCTGCCATCACTCCCTTGAGGGTAGATGTCTCTCTTTCTCCACAGTTAACTGGGTTTACAACCTGTTGCTGGCAAAGAGATGAAGCGAGCGAGCGCCATGGTGATGAATTCTTTTTTTATTATTATTTCTAGCTTTGCGTTGTGCATGAATATACAATCACTGTATATGCAGATATTTAATCCATGCTTAAAGTAGTGTATTTTTATTGTTTGGTTTTATACATTATTATTCTATTGCCGTGATTATTTTTGGAGGTGTATTTGTGTTGCTGCATTTGACCTAACTCTTCTTTTCATACCTTAAACAGTACTTTAATCTATTTATTAGTCAGACTAGGAGCTTTGCATTGTTGGAATTTCTTTCATCCATGTCTCCTCTCAGTTTACAGTAAAGCTGTACACTTTTATTTCATGGCAGTAATTTTCTTTAAATGGGCACTCTGGTTGTACACTATTGACCTTTCTATTTAAACCTTGCAGAGTGCTTTGACAAATGTGTTTCTTGGACTGAGAGGGTTGCATGCCAGAAATTCCTCTTAGTATTTGTGTATTTCTTCCTAGTCTTCAGTAAAGCTAAACAGACCACGCAGACCTAAAAAGCATTTTTTTTTTTTATTTGACATGAGTCACGGCGGATTTGGTGAAAAAAAAAAAAAACCAAGTGCGGGCTCCTCTGCTTGATAATTCTGAACCCCCAAGGTAGACCAAGTTGCAGAGGCATCGACTTTATAATGCAGGGGGAGCCTGTGCCCCTCCACCTAGCAGCCCTGGGGTCCACCACCTCCCCAGGCTTTTATGAATTGAAATGCAGGGGGCACCCAGCCCCCTCGAAGCCCTGGGGACCACCACCTCCCTGGGGCTTAAATCAAAATCAATGTGGGAGGACCTGTGTCCCCCCACCCAGGCAGCCCCGGGGACCACCACCTCCCTGGGGCTTAGATCAAATATAATACAGGGGGGCCTCACAGCCCCCCTCCATCCCGGGGATCACCACCTTCCTGGGGTAAATAGAATGTTGAAAGAGGGCCATGTGGCCCCCCTCGGGGAGCCACATATAGCCGTGGGGACTGCCACCCCTCAGGGCCGGCTCCTGCTATGTTCTTGGGTGCCCACCTCCAGGACATAGCTGTTTGCTTTTGCCTGGTGGGAGCTGACAGCCCCCACCAAGCAAAAGCAAACAAAGTCTGGTTTCCAACAGCGGCTGTCTAACAGCTGCAGCTGTCTGAAAGCGGAGTTTTCATCTGTCTTCCCTGCACACAAATATGCACGTGGGGAAGACAGATGAAAACATTGCTTCCACAAGCAGGGCGGTGCCATTTAGAGCAGCTCTCTGCTTGCAAGAGAAATTCTGGCTCCTGCAGGACACAGGGAGCGAGCTCGGACCCTGGGGTCCTTGAGGCTCCCCCTCGGCCCTGTCTCTCTCTCTCTCTCTTCCATCCCAAGGTTATGATAATGGGTATGTGACAAGGCAAAGAAACAGTGTGTATTTTCTGTTTTTTCAGTGCCTTTGGAGAACCTGCTGATTAAATGAAGAAGGTAAGGTAATGTGACCAACGTTATTTACTGTTGCACACTCGCATAAACACAGCCACCCACCCACATTATGCAAAAAGAAATTGCCTTCTATACTGCATAGTGTTTTAAGAGAAAGGTTTAGCTAGTAGCAGAGATGGCGTCTTATTGGATGACTGCTGCTCAAGCCATAACTTGGGTTATGGAGGACAGCTCTGAGGCAGGATCAGAGACTGAGACAGCAGACACCGAGACAGCATCTAAGGGAGAGGACAATGGAGCAGAATCTGGAAGTGATTTTTCAGTCGGCGAAGTCCCATCAGACAACTCCTCTTCCAGCGATTCTGAGGGAGACGATGATGACTGTCATGCTGTCCCTTCGCAAGCACAGTCTGTGCAATGAGACAATAGTAGCAGGTTAGACCAACCCAGAAAGCAGGCGCAGGTGGTGTCAGGCATAGACAGAGTGCTCTTTTGGCAGCCACCCTATTTGGTTCAGCCCAAAATTCCACCTTAAACTGGGGACGCTAGATGTAAAGTTGATATGGACAACTGTCTATCAATGTACAGTGTCCATCTCATTTTGGATGTTGACTTCCGGGAGCACAATGTGCAGCAAACAAATTTACATGCCAAACTATTTCTGCAAGAGCATGAATGCAATCTGGGGTCACTTTCTAGGGCATGCTAGTGGACACTCAGTTCACTGGAGGAGTTGAAGATATTTTTGGGCCTTATGCTCAAAATGGGGTTAGTGTAGAAACAAACCTTGCAGTCATACTCGTCGACTCGCACAATTTGGGTAACCCCCATTTTTGCTCCGAACCTGAACATAAATTCTTTTTTGCTGTTGCAGTGCATGCTGCATTTCAAGGACACCTCTGCTGCATTGTCCCGAGATCATCCAAACCATGACGTATTGTTCAAAATTCAGCCTGTTGTGGAACATTTGTTTGCCAGGTTTGCAGAGATTTATACTGCTGGAATGAATATAGCTGTCAATGAGTCCTTGATCCTGTACAAAGGGCAAATGCTGTTTAGGCAGTAAATTGTGAACAAAAGAGCATACTATGGCGTAAAGCTGTACATGCTGTGTGAGAGCTCTACTGGCTATGTGTACAGCTTGAGAGTGTATACAGTGAAGGACTCCACACTAAATCCTATAGGTTTCACTCTCACACTAGGGGTAACAGGAAAGATTGTATGGGAGCTTATCCCGCCACTCCTTCACAACGGTTATAACCTTTATGTGGACAATTTCTAAATGGGAGTAGAGCTGTTCAGTGACTACAATGCTGCCACTGTGTCCTGTGATACAGGTCATTGTCACAGCAAAGGATTACAGCAGGAGATTGTTTGCAAAAAAATCCGGAAATCCCAGAGCACTACTTTGAATTCCAATCAACTGCTTGCAGTGAAGTTCTCGGATAGGTGTGATGTATACATGCTCATAGATGATGAGAGCCCTCCCTTATCATGGTTTGGGGTCAGACGGCTGAAGTCCACAGGCCCACAACAAGTGGACAAGAAGGGCCAGGTTCTTCTGCCATACAATGTGAGTCGTAAAACTTGCACTTGGTACAAGAAACTATTTACCCATTTGATCCAGCTGGCAACATACCATGCTCATGTTGTTTATCATCAGACAACCACGGGAAGATTCATGTCTTCCTTGACATTCGGTTGTCTTTGATTAAAGGTCTCACTGCTGCTACAGAAGCAGTAGTTTCCACGTCATATGTTCTGGAGGACATGGCAAAGCTGCAGAAAAAACACTTTACTTACTGTCCTCAGTGGCCATCTCAGCCAGGCCTGTGTTTTCTCACTTGCTTTAGGTTGTACCATACTGAAGCAAACGTTTGGGAAACTGAGTGAGTTGGAGCTGCTGTTAGGTAAACCTTTCAACAGCTATGCATAGATACCTACCATCCATGGGCCACTACTCCACTAGACAAGCATCCACAGAATTTTAGGTTCTCTACTTCAGGAAATCATGGACTCCCTTTAGGCCTGCTCATCACCTTCATCCACTGTCAGAACATGGTAGGTTCTGTTTGCTGATTTATAAGTGCAATATAGTCCCCACACTGCACATGTTGGTGAACCAAACATATGCCATGTTGTCATGGAGTACTCACTGTGGCAAAATGTTAAAGGCGTGACTGCATTTTGAAGTGATTGTTAGGGAACTTATGTATGCTACATAAGGACCACCCTGATTGACCACGAGAACCAGAGTAAGTGTAAAAAGGCAAACAAATGTCAAACAAGTGACCTGTGGGACTTAGGCCTTCATTACAACCGTGGCGGTAAATGCTGCCTACCGCTGTGCTGACGGTCGCCAACATACCGTGCCCGCAGCGGTATTCCCTACAGGTATTACGACCCACATAGAGAATTCTGCCACAATACAGACACCCACACAAGCCCACCAATAGCCAAACCCACACCGTTATGCAAAAAGGAATACGCCCACAGTATCACGACCCACGAATCACCATAGCGGTCTTTCAATCGCGGTAAACCATTGGCGGTACATACCACCACACTCAAAATACACACACATTCACAAAACACCACCTCATTGGACAATTCAAACTACACACCCCTGACACACATACACACACCACACCCACACACTCACACCACTATAGAACACACACCCACATTACCCACAACCCTTTCAACAAAAAAAAGATTGCCAACACAGAGAGACATAAGCCAGGAGCACTCACTCAATCAGAGGCACAGAACACCATCACCCATACACCATCCACACACATCACAGCATACACCCCAACCCATCACCCCACATATCACCCCACACATCCTCACACATATCACTCACACCACATCCATGGCACCTCAAAGACACCCCAGGTATTCTGAGGAGGAGCTAAGGGTCATGGTGGAGGAAATCATCCGGGTAGAGCCACAGCTATTCGGATCACAGGTGCAGCAGATGTCCATTGCAGGGAAGATGGAGCTATGGCGGAGAATCGTGGAAAGGGTCAGTGCTGTGGGACAGCACCCAAGAACCAGGGATGACATCAGGAAGAGGTGGAACGACCTATGGGGGAAGGTGCATTCCGTGGTTGCAAGACACCAGGTAGCAGTACAGAGGACTGGCGGTGGACCCCCCACCCCCTCCCTCACAACTAACAACATGGGAGGAGCAAGTCTTTTTAATTATGCATCATGAGGGCCTCGCAGGAGTAGCAGGAGGACTGGACTCTGGTAAGTTAAATCTTTACTACTTTATCCCCCCTACCCTACCTGCATGTCATCACAAACCCCTACCCCTACCCTCCTACCCATCACTTCAACATCTCACATATATCCCTCTATCACAACCCACCCATCCCAATACCAAGCCCTGCATGCAACACCAAAGCATGGAACCCCAACACAGACCTGCATGGACACCCATCACCACAGCATGCTAAGCAGAGATACTCAACAAGCCCACAAAATCACCACTCACACAAGGCAACGCTGACAGGAAAATCACAACCATACAGGGAAACACATCCATGCACAAGATGGCACACACAGATACATTAACACTGCATTTGCATCCCCAAAGGACCCATACTAAACGTCACTGGAGGGGAGGTGCCAGCTACATCCAGTCCCCCCCCTGAAGAGGCCCACAGTGACGACAGCATCTCTGCACGCCTGGATCAGGATGACCAACCTGGCCCATCACGTACCTCTGGACAGTCTGTACCCTGCCACAGTTCCAACCCACCACAGAGCGTGCCCCTTCAGGAAACACCAGCACAGCACCCACCCAGTGGGCCCATGCCACTGTCCCCACGACACGTCAATCAGCAGTGCATCAACCACTACAGGGACCCCAGGCAACCCCACAAACACAGGACGATCAGGGACCTGGGGTCAGTGGCAGTGGGCACACGGTTCAGGGGACAGAGGCAAAGGACAACAGGGAAGTTGGGAGGACTGCTGTGCGACGGGGGAGGACAGGCCCAGGGAACCCACTCTCCATGAAGCACTCTCCAACATCCAAGGACCATACCACCATTCTCAGGAGACGATGGGCCAGATACTGGCTAAGTTGCAGGAGACCCAGCGGCTGCAGGAGGGACAGTACTGATGATCTGGCACACCTTCTTGCGTGATTAGTACCGGTGCCTCCACCTGTCAGATGGAGGCACCGGAACCTGGCCTTCAGGAGGGCAAAGGTCCTTTCAATAATCCTCCATGTACGCCCATGTGCCTCATTGTAACGTTCCTCTGCCTTTGTCCTGGCATTCCACACTGGGGTCAGTAGCCATGAGAGGCTGGGGTAACCACAGTCACCTGCAAATATCGAGGGGAAAGTGTTAGACACACACTAACCCTTAGGGACAACCCCATACCCAGACACCTACTCATAATGTGTGGGGAGCTTTGGCTCACCTATTAGCCACACCCGGTGCCGCTGGAGTTGGCCCATCACATATGGGATGCTGCTATTCCTCAAGATAAAGGCGTCATGTACAGAGTCAGGATATTTGGCATTCACATGGGAGATGTACTGGTCCGCCAAACACACCATCTGCACATTTATAGAGTGATAGCTTTTTCTATTCCTGAAAACTTGTTCATTTCTCCGGGGGGGGGGACAAATGCCACATGTGTACCATGAATGGCACCAGTGATGTTGGGGTTATGACCCAGGGCATAAAAGTCAACTTTCACTGTGGCCAAATCCTCCAACTGGGGGAACATGATGTAGCTGCGCATGTGTTTCCGCAGGGCAGACAACACTCTGGTCAATACGTTGGAGAACATTAGCTGAGACAGCCCTGATGCCATGGCCACTGTTGTTTGGAAGGAACCACTTGCCAGGAAATGGAGCACTGACAGGACCTGCACTAGAGGGGGGATACCTGTGGGCTGGTGGATAGCTGACATCAGGTCTGGCTCCAATTGGGAACACAGTTCTTGGATTGTGGCCCAATCAAGTCTGTATGTAATGACAATGTGTCTGTCCTCCATTGTCGCAAGGTCCACCAGGGGTCTGTACACCGGAGGATGCCGTCATCTCATATTCAGCCTCAGCATTTGGAGCCTATGGAAGAGAACGGTGTGCAGAGGGTCATATTCCCACATCTATTGCACTAATGATGATTTATTAACTTTACAGAAACTAAATGTGAACCCGACAATCCGTTGCCGTGCCAATGTCTGCTGGGATGCAGTTAGGTGCCATGCCCTGTGCCCCCCTGAAATGGCAGATGCCTGACCTGTGAGGAGGGACAAGTGGAAATGAGGTAATTGCGCTGGTGTTGTGCGATGTTGCGGTAGGCGGTCGATGACCGCCGCGGAACTTCGCATTGGTTATCATTAGGCCCCATGGGTTCCAGGAGCCAATGGCGATGTACGCCGGCAGTGACGGTACACACCGCCGCAGACGTCACCGCCATTTTCTATCTATCCACTCACTTGCTACCTGACCTTCAACAGGAGAGGACCTACACAGCAAGTGCTGCTTTGACCTGTGTCTGGAACCGACCATGGCTCACGTGTCTGGGGAAAGGGCCCCTGCCTTCACTGCGGAGGAGTTAGAGAAACTGGTGGATGGGGTCCTACCCCAGTACATGTTACTCTACAGTACTCCAGACAAACAGGTGAGTACACTGTGAGCATGATGCGTGGGCCATGAACGTATGGAGTGCTGTGTATGTAAGCCACATGTGGGGGGTGGCAGAGGCGTCCTGGCCAGAGTGCAGCATGTAAGGTGAACAATGTATGTGCATCAGGGGATGGGAGTGATCTGGTGGGCCATGAGTCTGACGGTCCGGACGGTTGACTAATTCCCTTTTCTGCAGTCTTTTCCCTGCAAGTCAGCGCCCACCAGAAAAAGGGTATTTGGTGTGCCATCGCCAAGGAGGTGCGGACCCTGGGGGTCTTTGACAGGCGAAGCATCCAATGCCGCAAGAGGTGAGAGGACCTGCGCCGCTGGGCAAAGAAGACGGCGGAGGCCCAGCTGGGGCTGTCCTCCCAACGAGGAAGCGGTGACCATCGCACCATGAACCCCCTGATGTTCAGCATCTTGGCGGTGGCCTATCCGGAGTTGGCTGGGCACTTGAAGGCATCCCAGCAGCCACAAGGAGGTGAGTACAGAATCTGACTCCTCACTTTGAGCACGTTACGAGGTACCTGGGTGGGGGATGTGGGCTATGGATGCCCCTAGGCCAGGGCGAAGGTGGCAGGGTAGGTCCCTTGTTGGGCAGGGTCTGAAGCACTCCTGCCCCAATAGTGTTAGTGGGCATCTACTAATGGGCAGGGTCCTGTGGGTTTCTGCTGTGCAGCTGATGGCGTTAGGCATTCTACCCCATGGGCTGGTGACTATCTTAGTAACTGGTTGGGCACGACCTAGTGCATAGTGCTGCTCCCTGTGTGTTGTGTCCGCCAGTGGTAGTGGTGTTGCTGGCATTGACCAAGTGTATCCTCTGTCTCTTCCCCCCCTTTTTGTTTTGTCACCCTGTCCTTATATACATTAGCATCATCTGGCAGAGGAGTAGAGGCACTGGCTATGGAGGGAGCTACATCCCACATGGGTCTGGAGGCTGAATCCACCAATAGTGAGGGCACCAGTGGGAAGGAGGTCGAGGGGAGCACCACGACAGGGACAGGAGGGGAGACAACAGACAGCGACTCCTTCTCTGTTGGACGCTCCCTGGTGGTGGCGGACACCTCTGTGCCCACCCCAACAACAGGTACAGCCGCCACCCCCTCACCAGCACTGCCCTCTCAGCAGCCCCTCAGCGTGTTTCCCGTGTCCGCTCACCCAGGAGGGTGGGCATCTCCTTTGCCCCAGGCACCTCAGGCCCTGCCTCAGTCAGCCCTGTTGCCCTCAGTGAGGAGGCTATTGACCTCCTGAGATCCCTCACTGTTGGGCAGTCAACCATTCTGAATGCCATCCAGGGTGTCGAGAGGCATTTGCAACAAACAAATGCATACCTGGAGGGCATTCACTCTGGTGAGGGGGCCCAACAGAGAGCATTTCATGCTCTGGCCAACTCCCTGATGGCAGCTTTTGTTCCTGAATCTAGCCTCCCCCCTCCAACTTCCTCTACACAGTCCCAATCCCCTCAACCCCATTCTATCCCAAGCACAACTTCAGACCAGCATTCTCCCAAATCAACACACAGAAGTGGTTCAGGCAAACACAAGCACCACACATCATCCCACAGGCACTCACACAAGCACCATACCCATGCAGACACACCAACATCCACTGCCTCCACTGTTCCCCCCTCCACCTCATCGTCCACCTCCCTCCCAGTATCATCTCTACTCACACCTGCATGCACTACATCCTCACCCACTACCTCCATCATCAGTGCACCCATCACTACTCACCCCTTACTGGCATGCACCACCCCCACATCCATGCACACATCTCCTGTGTCCTCTCCCAGTGTGTCTGTGACCTCTCCTCCCAAAGTACAGAAACGCAAGAACCCACCAACCCAACAGCCATCCACTTCACAACAGTATCCATCACATGCACCTTCACCCAAACTCAGCAGACAGACACCTCTTACCACCACTCCCAAACCCTCTCCCTTTTCCCACCCCAGTGTGTCTAAAAAGCTTTTCCTGGCAAACATTGACCTTTTCCCTACCCCTCCTCCCCGTCCTTCCCCTCGGGCCAAGGTGTCCAGAACCCAGGCCAGCACCTCAGCCACCAAGTCAGCGTCCGCTGGTACCTGCAACTCCCAGAGGCTCAAAGGGGGAACCCGGCAGGCCAGCCAGTGTGCCACCAACCCCTGCAAAGGACCAAACCATTCCGCCACCTGCCAAGGTGAAGAAGGGGACAACATGCAGCAAGGGCAAGGAGCACGACCCACCCAGCAAGGCCTCCTCCAAAACTGCAGCTGCCAGAGCCAAGGTCACAACAGCATCTGCCAAGGTGAGGAAGGGGGTGAAAACCCAAGGCAAGGCACTTCAGCCGTCGGAGGCTGCAGGTGAAGGCCTGGTGCCCACCAGCAGAACCGCCAGCCCTGCCACCTGCACCGTGGGCAGCACCGCCTGCAGCCCCGCCACAGGCACTGCCGCAAGCACCGCCATCTGCACCGCCACCTGCACTGCCACTACCACCACTGCCAGCATCCTCAGTGGGAAGCCATCTGAGGCTGCAGGAGAAGGGCTTGGGCTTACCTCCACCACTGGCAGCACAGGCACCTGCACCACAGCTAGCACCGCCAGCAGCCCCGCTGCAAGCACCGGCACCTGCACCGCTGACAGTAGGACCACTACCAGCACCAGCAGCCCCAGTGGGCGGCCTTCCGAGGCTGCAGGAGACGGGCTGGAGCCTCCCACCACTACTGGCAGCACCCCCACCAGCACAGGCACTACCACCAGTTTGCAGCCTTAGGCGCTGCAGGATGGAGTCTAGCCCTGCCTCCATGGACTATCATGCAACCTGGTCTCTGCAAATCTCATGCCTCAGACACCCAGGTGAGGGAATGTGAACTGCCGCACACCAAGTGCTGCTTCACTCGGCACAAGGCCCCCTCCAGAACCAGTGGAGATATGCATCCACTCAGCCCCTCCTTGGCAGGATGAAGCATACTGGGCACCAAGTCCCCTCCAGAACCAGTGGAGAAAGGCATCCACTCACCCTATCATTGGCAGGATGAAGCAGACTGGGCACTAAGCCCCTCCAGAACCAGTGGAGAAAGGCATCCACTCACCCTATCCTTGGCAGGATGAAGCACACTGGGCACCAAGCCCCCTCCAGAACCAGTGGAAGAAGCCATCCACTTGAGATACTGTGGTCTTGCACTCCCCAGGACCAAGCAGTGGGCAAACCACCCACTTGAGAGACTGTGACCTTGCACTCCTCAGGACCAAGCAGTGGGCAAACCACCCACTTGAGAGACTGTGGCTTTGCACTCCCCAGGACCAAGCAGTGGGCAGACCACCCACTTGAGAGACTGTGGCCTTGCACTCCCCAGGACCAAGCAGTGGGCAAACCACCCACTTGAGAGACTGTGGCCTTGCACTCCCCAGGACATCGCTGTGGGCATGGAGCCCCCTCGAGGAGCAGTGGAGTTATTCCATCTTCCGGCTGAGGTGCCCCCCTCTACCCCGTCCCCCTGAGGTGCCTGTGTGTTTTCAAACTGAGGCCCCTGCAGTGTTCTCTCCGTATTGAGGCAGGAGTCAAGTGTGGGCTTGGCCCATGATTTTTGGACCAGTGACCCACGGAGATTTGGAAAGGACAATGTACAGCCTTATGTACATATTGTATATTTTTGTAGATACTGTTTTTATAATTTTTACGTATATCTGCCTATTCCGAAAATATCAATGATTTAACTCTATTCCTTTTGTCCTTGCGTTCTTCCACGGGGTTACGGGGTGTAAATGTAATGTTGCTGCATGTGTTTGTTTGTGTGGTGTTGTGGGTGGGGGTGTAAATGTGGCATGTGTGTGTCACTCTCTTTTTCCTCCCCCTTCCCATGTGTACTAGGTGCAGTACTCACCGTGGTCGTCTCCACCACCTTTGGTATTCCTGGTAGATGAGGAGGTAGACCAGTATGGGCAGGACCTGTAACTCGGGCTCCATGGCGTCCTCGTTCTTTGTTGAGTGTCGAGAGGTGAGTGGTTTCCCTTCCAAACACTGTTTCCGCCGTACTTTTGATGGTAATGTAATGTGAATTTGTACTTGTAAAGCGCACTCCGACCCTAAGGTATCGAGGTGCTGAACGCATACCGCTGTGGAACCCCTCCTGGCTTTTCCCTGTGAGGTGCCCACTCCTGATGGTGTTGGTACCGCCCCGGAAAAGCTGGCGGATTGGCGGGTTGTGATAGGGTGGGCAGTACATTGTCTTCTGCCTGTCTGTTGGCGGTGACCGTTGCGGTGTTTGTTGCTACTGCCGTGGCAGTTGGAGTGTTAAAGTGGCTGTCTGTGTTGGCAGTTTCTGCCGTGGTCGTGATCCCATTTTTTTTTACCGCCAGCCTGTTGGCGGTATTACTGCCGCTTTAACACCGACCACCAGGGTTGTAATGAGGGCCATAGTCACCAACATTTTTACTTGTTTTCAAACTGTGCAAACTTAGGGCCAGATGTACCAAAGGATTTTACCCATTCTGTGTCTATGGGAAAAAAGCTTTCGTACATATGGCCCTTAATTACTAACTTGTATCATAACCAGTGTCACGGGACACAATATCTTGTATGATGATTGTTTTCACATCTTTAGTATAGTATGTGATGTGAAAATTATCATCATACAAGTTATTGTGTCCTGTAACATTTTTCAATAACATTGGGTATGAAAGTAGAAGTGTTGGTGAATGAGTCCCACAGGACATTTGTTTGGCTTATTTCTTTATGGACTTAGGCAGTATTTCCCAGCACATCTGCCTTAGCTTTAATGGTAGAGATGCTCACTCAGTTCAAGGAAAAGGCCTTGGAGAGCATACCCTGACACCCCCAACTTGCACCAACAACATGGAAAGAGTTGGATTAAGTAAAGTCAGAGCACTGATGCTACATGAAAGACATGTATTCTTGAGTTTCAAGTAGCTTGGGACGGTAGGCATTAGTATAGGTTAACATGGCAAGTAGGATTAGTCAGGTCTCTGATGAGTACAGAGACATGAATGAGTAAGAAAAACTTAAGCTAGGTGTGCTTTCCCAGGGATATTGCATAGGTAGAAGGCAGATAGTAAACATAGTACAGTTACACATGCCATGACTTCATCTTTACATGTGGTTTCAAACTCATTAGTGCCGCACTTGCACTGAATTATTGTGACACGTAGGGGCCAAAGTTTGACCTGCTTTCCATGTTTTTCCTCTGTGAGAAATTAGTAGATGTTCAGTTTGCTGTATGATAAGTGCATTAAAGTCACAGCACTGTACATAACAGTGGATGGGACTTATGCTACATTCTCAAGACTACCCTATGTGTCAAAAACTACTGTTTCTCATAGTTTATAATGCCCTGTTTAGGGAACTTTGCCAAGCTCCCCCAGCCATGTCTGCCTTAGTTTCAACAGTAGATATGCACACCCAGTTCTAGTAATAGGCCTTACAAGGCAGCCTTGGGAACCCACAACTTGCATCCATAAACTGGAAGGAGTTGAATTTAGCACAGTGATTGCGCTAAAGGCGCATGAAAGACATGTTTTCATGAAGATCATGAGGTTGTTATGGGAGCCATTGGTAGAGGTTCACTGTGCATGTGTTCGGTAATATTTTGTAAGAAGGTTACTCACTGTCAGCAATGGATCACCCCAGGGTCAACAGTAGTCCTCATGCAAGGACTACCGTTAACCCTTGTGTGATCTGTTCCTGTTGTGAACACTAGGCCCAGGCACACCAATGGGGTAGCATTTTTATTGGGACATGTTGGGGAATGCTATGTGGTAAGAAGTTTGTAGATACCTGCACATTCCTGTAGTTTACATCACAGAAATGCAAGGAAAAATAATGTTCTAATTAGGCAGTGAATTCTGGGTAAGAATCCTTTGGGGGCTCCACACAAGTAATACGTCTCTGGACTTCCCTTGATATTTGCCTTTCAGAAATGTCTGAGTTTGATGGGTTTGTGTACATGGTTGACAATTCTAGGACTAGTTAGTACACCCACCATAGTTATCATTATCTCCACAATATGTTTTTGGCCCTTCCCTGTCATGGTCACTTGGCCCACCCATACAAGTGAGGTACAGTTTTTCTCTGGAGACATAGGGGAACGCAGGGTGGTAGAGAATGTGTGACTGCCTGTAGATTCCAGAACATTCCATCACAGAAATGTGAGGGAAATGTTTTTGTAGTAGATGTTTGAGGTTTACAAAGGATTCTGGGTAAAAAAATGTAGTGAGAGCCATGCAAGTCAGTCCACCCTGGATACCCCTAGGTGGCTAGTTTTAAAAAATGGACAAGTTAGCTAGATTTCCCGGGGTACTGGCTCAGCTATGTCCCAAATCTTGAGTTGCCCACATTGGAAAAAAGGGTCAATATTAGGTTGAAAAATGCACTGCGTACCAGTTGCATTTTGGGTCATTTCCTGTTGTGGGCACTTGGCCTACCCACACAATTGAGATACTATTTTTATTGGGAGACCTGTGGGAAATGCTGAGTAGAAAGACATTTGTGGCTTTCCAGATTCCAGAACTTTCTATCACAGAAATATCAGGAAAATTCGTTTTTTTAGTGAAATTTGGAGGTTTGCGAGAGATCCTGGGTGAAAAATGTGGTGAGAGCCATGCAAGTCAAACCAAGGTACCATTTGTAAAGGGAGACTGACGCAATGCCGGGTGAAAGTAAGCATGTGGCTCCCAGCAGATTCCAGAACTTTCCATTACAGGAATGTGAGGAAAATTAGTTTTTAGTGAATTATTGAGGTTTGAGGTCTGGATAAAATATGTGGTAACAGCAATGCAAGTGAGCTCGCCCGATATACTTCTATATGTCTAGTTTCCAAAACATACAGGTTGGCTAGGTTTCCCCAGGTGTCGGCTGAGCTAATGTCCAAAATCTTGAGCTACCCACATTGCTAAAAAAAGGGGTTTGCAAGGGATTCTGGTTAAAAAACATGGTGAGAGCCATGCTAGTCAGCCCACCCTATGGACCCTTAGGTGTCTAGTTTCAAAAAATGTACAGGTTGGCGAGGTTTCCCTAGGTGGCGCTGAGATAGGGTCCAAAATCTTGAGCTACCCACATGGGAAAAAAAGGCTCAGTTGGAAAAATGTACTACGTCCCTGGTGCATTTTGGTCCATTTGCTGTTACGGGCACTTGGCCTACCCACACAGATGAGATAGCATTTTGATCGGGAGCCCTGGGGGAATGCTGGGTGAAAGGAAGTTTGTAGTTCTCCACATATTCCAGAAATGTTCCTCACAGAAAAATGAGCAAATGTGTTTTTTAGTGAAAGTTTGTGGTTTGCAAGGGATTATGGGTAAGACAAAACATGGTGAGAACAATGCACAACAGCCAACCTGGGTTACCCCTAGTAGTTTTCAAAAATGATCAGGTTGGCTAGGTTTCCATAGGTGGTGGCTGATCTAGGTTTCAAATTCTCGAGCTACCCACTATGGAAAATAAGGGCCAGTTTTTAGTGGAAAAATGTGCTGTGTCCATGTTTCTTTTTGGGTTATTTCCAATTGTGGGAACATAGCCTACCAACACAAGTGAGGTACCATTTTTATTGGGAGACCTGGGGAAATACTGGGTGGGGGGAAGTTTGTTGTCCCCAAAGATTCCAGAACTTTCAATCATAGGAATGTGAGAAACAAAAGATTGTTTGGTGAAAATTTGAGGTTTGCAAGTGATTCTGCATATGAAAGTGGTGAGAGCCAAGCAAGTCAGCCCATCCTAGATACCCCTAGTTGTCTAATTTTCAAAAAAGTACAAGTTGGCTAGGTTTCTGCTAGAGTCCAAAATCCTGAACTACCCATATTGGAAAACGAGGATCATTTTTCGGTGGAAAATGCACTGCATCTGTTTCGTTTTGGGCCACCACCTGACGTTGGCACTTGGCCTAACCACACATGTCAGGTAACATTTTTATAGAGAGAGCTGAGGGAATGCCAGGTGGAAAGGTTTCCTTAGGTGCCGGCTGCACTATGGTTCAAAATCTCGAGCTACCCACATTGGAAAAAAAGGGGACATTTCTGTGGAAAAATTTGCTGCATCCATTTTGCACTTTGAGGCGTTTCCTGTTCCAGACACTTGGCCTACCCACTTAAGTGTGACATTATTTTTATTGTGAGACTTGGGAAAATGCCTGGTGGAAGAACGTTTGGGGCTCCCCACAGATTCCAGAACGTTCCATCGCAAAAACGTGGAAAAAAAAATAGTGAAAGTTTGAGGTTTTTGAGGGATTCTGTATAAAAAAAATGTGATGAGAGTCACGCAAGTTAGCCCACCCTGAATACTCTTAGGTGATAGTTTTCAAAAATGTACTGGTTGGCTAGGTTTCCCTAGATGCCGTCTGAGCTAAGACCAAAATCTTTAGCTTCCCAATTGGAGAAAAAGGGTCAGTTTTCAATGGAAAAATGCACTGCCGCCATGTTTCATTTGGGGCATTTCCTGATGCAGGCACTAGGCCTACACACACAAGTGAGACATCATTTGTTTTGGGAGACATTGGGGAATGCTGGGTTGAAGGAAGTTTGTGACTTCCCACAGATTGCAGAACTTTTGAACACAGAAATATGAGGAAAATTAGTTTTTAGTGAAAGTTTGATGTTCACAAGGGGCTCAGGGTGTAACAATGTAGTGAGAGTCACGCAAGTCAGCCCATCCTGGATACCCCTATGTGTCAAGTTTCCAAAAATATACAGGTCGCCTAGATTTCCCTAAGTGCCGGGTAAGCTAGTATCCAAAATCTTGAGATACCCACATTGGAAAAAAGGGGCAGTTTCCGGTGGAGAAATGCACTACATCCCTGTTGTGTTTTGGGCCGTTTCCTGTCACGGAGACTTGACCTACCCGCCCAAGTGAGGTACCATTTTTATCAGGAGACCAGGGGGATTTCTGGGTGGAAGGAAGTGGGTGGCTCCCCAGCTGATTCCAGAACTTTCAACAACAGAAGTGAAAGGCAAGTGTGTTTTGTAGTGATAGTTTGAGGTTTACAAGGTATTCTGGATAGAAAATTGTGGTGAGAGCCACGCATGTGAGATCACCCTGGATACCCCCAGGTGTTTAGTTTTTAATAATGTACCAGTTGGCTAGGTTTGTTTAGGTGCTGGCTGATCTAGGATCCAAAAGCTCAAGCTACCCACATTAGAAAAAAGGGTCAGGTTTCAGTGGAAAAGATCACTCCCTCTGTGTTGCATTTTGGGGCATTTCCTGACGCGAGCGCTAGGCCTACCACACAAGTGAGGTACCATTTGTTTCAGGAGAAATGGAGGGTGCCTGGTGGAAGGAAGTTTGTGGCTTCACGCACATTCCAGAACTTTCCATCACAGAAAGATGAGGAAAATGATTTTTTAGTGAAAGTTTGAGGTTTGCAAAGGATTCTGAAAAAATTGTGATGAGAACCACACAAGTCAGCAAAATCTGGATACTACTAGATGTATTTTTCCTAAAAAATATACAGGTTGGCTAGGTTTCCCTACGTTCCGGCTAAGCTACTGTCCAAGATCTCGAGCTACCCACATTGGAAAAAAGGGTTAGGTTTCAGTGGACAAATGCACTGAACATTTTGGGCCCTTTCCTATTGGAGGCACTAGGCCTACCCACAAAAGTGAGGTACCATTTTTATCCATAGACCTGAGGGATTGACTGGTGGAAGGAAGTGTGTGTCTCCCTACAGATTCAATCTTTCAATTACAGAAATGTGAGGAAAATTTGTTTTTTTTTTGATAGTTTAAGGTTTTCAAGGTGTTCTGGATTTAAAACTAGGGGCCAGATGTAGCAAGGGTTTTGCGAGTCGCAAACGGCGAAAAATGCCGTTTGCGACTTGCAAAAGCCACTTTGCTATGTTGAAATGCATTTTGCGAGTCGGATCCGACTCGCAAAATGCATTTCCGAATCGCAAATAGGAAGGGGTGTTCCCTTCCTATTTGCGATTCGCAATGGTATGCAATTCCATTTGTGACCGCGTATGCGGTCGCAAATGGAGTCGCAGTTACCATCCACTTGAAGTGGATGGTAACCCATTCGCAAACGGGAAGGGGTCCCCATGGGACCCCTTCCCCTTTGTGAATGGACCCCAAAACATTTTTTCAGGGCAGGGAGTGGTCCAAGGGACCACTCCCTGCCCTGAAAAAACCGAAAAAACAAAAGGTTTCGGATTATTTGAAATGCAGCTCGTTTTCCCTTAGGGAAAACGGGCTACATTTAAAAAAAAAAAAACTGCTTTATTTAAAAGCAGGTCGCTAACATGGAGGCCTGCTGACTACAGCAGGCCTCCATGTTAGCGAGTGCCTATACTCGCAATGGGGTCGCAAACTGCGACCCACCTCATAAATATTTATGACCCCATTGCGAGTTGCAGAAGGTGTCTGAGACACCTTTCTGCATAGCAAATTGCGACTTGCAATTTGCGAGTCGCACGGGCTCGCAAATTGCAAGTCGCAATTTGCTTTCTTCCTGCATGTGGCCCTTGGTGAGAGCCATGCAAGTCAGCCAACCATGGTTACCCATAGGTATCCCGTTTTTCAAAAATGTACAGGTTGCCTAGGTTTCCTTAGGTGCTGGCTGACCTAGAGTCCAAAATCTCGAGCTACCCACATTGATTTAAAAAGGGTCAGTTTTTGGTGGAAAAATGTGCTGCGTCCATATTGTGTTTTGGCCAACTTCCTGTTGCAGGCACTTGGCCTATCCACACAAGTGAGGTGCCATTTGTATTGGAAGACCCAGGGGAAATGCCAGGTGGAAGGAACTGTGGGGGTCATTCTGACCCTGGCGGCCGGTGGCCGCCAGGGCCACCGATCACGGGAGCACCGCCAACAGGCTGGCGGTGCTCCCACGAGCATTCTGACCGCGGCGATTCAGCCGCAGTCAGAAGCGGAAAGTCGGCGGTCTCCTGCCGACTTTCCGCTGCTCGGCGGAATCCTCCATGGCGGCGGAGCGCGCTCCGCTGCCATGGGGATTCTGACACCCCCTACCGCCATCCTGTTCATGACGGGAAACCCGCCATGAACAGGATGGCGGTAGGGGGTGCCGCGGGGCCCCCATAAGAGGGCCCCGCAAAGTATTTCAGTGTCTGCTTTGCAGACACTGAAATACGCGACGGGTGCAACTGCACCCGTCGCACCCCTGCAACTACGCCGGCTCAATTCTGAGCCGGCGTCCTCGTTGCAGGGGCATTTCTGCTGGGCCGGCGGGCGCTCTTTCGGAGAGCGCCCGCCGGCCCAGCGGAAATGTTTAAATGGCCGCTGCGGTCTTTTGACCGCGGTGCGGTCATTTCACGGCGGTACCTTGGCGGACGGCCTCTGCCGTCCGCCAAGGTTAAAATCACCCCCTGTGTGTCTCCCTGTAGATTCCAAAACTTTCTATTACAAAATTATGAGGAAAATGTGTTTTATATAAGTGAAAGTTTGAGGTTTGCAAGGGATTCCGAAATATATATTTTCTTAATACCCATTTTTCACTCTGCCTATTTTGCTGCAGGAATTGGTCTATATTCAGTACTCAATGAACAAAAATTTTTACGGTGCAGCTCAATTGTTGGCTTTAGGTACCTTAGGTACTTGGAGAACCTACAAATCCTATATATTCCCACAACAAAAAGGATATATCGGACGTAATGTTACGTTGCTTTTGTTAATCGGCCATTGTGATAAAAAGTTACACATTAAAATGTCACAAATTGGTGTTTTTTCATTCATCATTTTCAATATTTCTTTATTTCAACAGTTCTTTTCCTTGGCACAACTTTGATGGATCTACACATGTGACCCCTTGCTAAATTCACAATTGTATCTACTTTTCAGAAATCTATAGCCTTTATGGATCACTCATGGGTTTCACACTGGTTTTCATCACAAACTGGATGTAGGTTGAGAGCACACAATACAAGGAAAATAGGCTACCTCTTAAAAAAAAAAGCCTAAACTGTTGTACAAAATTAGGTTTTTGGATTCAGCTCAACTTGTTTCTGAAAACTGGGAAGATGGTTACTTTAGTACAGCAAACTTTTTGTGGATGGCATTCTTAGGAACACAAACATGCACTTTTATCTGGAGCACTTTTACCTTATTTTTCTCAAAAAACTCAAAATGTTGCTATATTTTTCTTATTTTCTCATGCCCCTCCAGGGGAATCCACAAACCCTGGGTACCTTTACAATTCCCAAGATGTTTGGGAAAGGACACACATTTAGCATGGATACCTTATTTGGGAAATAAACTATGGAGTCCTAAGCGCAAACTATCCCAAATTACCAAAAAACGGCTCAGCACAAGGGTGGGGGCAGGGGAGAGGGGGAGGCCCAGCTCCTAAGGGGTTAACAACTGCTTTGGTCACACCGTCTGCTTCCACAATAACAGTGGTACTTCTGCTGTGCTTTTTCTGTTGTGCTAGACATCAGCTAAAATCAGGCTAATCCCCGCAAGTCACTTGGGAGCGTGATGTAGCATCCCTCAGCTGCTTTTACAGCACTTCCAAGCCCCCTCAACGGCAACGCTGGAAAAACGCCTCCTACTACAGGGGAACAAACGTATTGGTCCCCATAGTGTAAAAAGCCTCAGATGCCTGAGGAGATGCCTAAATTCCTGATGCACGGCTCCGCGCAGCAATGTAGCTGAGACGTCAATCACATAAGCCTCTGCGTCAGATCGTGGCAATAGATTACCACTATCTCCTTCTCCTCCTTCTGGTGGACCAGACTCAAAAGTGCTACCTTGCAGGAGTCCGCCTAGAATTTCCTTTGTATTCTTCGTGTATGGTCCACTTACAAAACAAAAATTCTGAAATTATTTACATAGGAGTCTATTGTGAAAACAGACTGTAATTAGACCGAATAGACTAGTATATATATTGTAACAAACACCGGGCCTTACTCAATAAGTAGGAGTCGCCCAAGAAGGGCCCTTTACACTAGCATTTACGATGTTGAATATGCGATTTTGTTTCTGCGCTAATTCAAGGGGATGGTGTGATAAATCCACGTTGTCCAATTGACTTAAAATTAAATTTGACTTTTCATTTATTTAGAAGGTAATTACACTCTAAGCGGAAATGTTTCTCCTCATGATTAAAAGATCTTTTTGTCCTCCACTAAAGCATGAGTAAAAGCATCACTTAAAACAATTTATTCTAATTGTTATTCCCTCTTGAGGTTGATCTAAATACATGCTGTAATTATCTTTTTTTATCCGAGTGAATGCATTAATTAAGTTCTTGGTTATTGTTTGCATCGTTTCATTTCTCTTAACGTGCTGGCTATACTCTGCAAATTATTTTAGATATTTTGACTACCTACGGTTTTGTTCTAATTTTTTGTTGAGAACATTAAGTTATGTATGTGCGCCGTCAAGCAATTTCATTTGCTATTTTATCACTTTCCAACTTTTTAGGCATTTTTTGTGCACTGGTTTTTGTCTAAAGCAAAGCAATTGGATTAAACAAAGAATTGTTTATTCTTATTTAGACTGGAGTTCTGACTCATATTAGCACTAGCACACTTTGACCCTGAGGATATCATAGTATGTTACATCCCCTCTAAACTTAGTAAATACCAATTTCCCATATTTTCGAATCACAGGCCACCAAAATAAAGAGGTTGCATCGTTCCATTAGAACTGTGATTGATTTCAGTAACAAACATCTAGCTACTGAATCTAAGAAGCTCTCCAGAAGTTTAATTTTTAAGGAGGACCAGTGAAACCACATGAGTTGCAAAATACTGTGGAAAGCAGCATTATAAGGATAACAGCTGCAAAATCCTGGGCACCCTTAACTCATGCACATTCCAAAGAGGGCACTTAAATGAAAATGATACATTGAATGTGTTACAGAGGGCTCCTAAGGAAAATAACAGCAGAACACAGTTGCAGGTTGAAGAATCTATATTTATCTTGAGATGGTTGGTTGGGATATTCCACCACCATATAATATGTATTATTTTGTTGGTATTAGTGCCCAGGTATTCCGAATCAGTTGAAGTTCCCAATAAGTATTGAGATGCTAAAAGTGATGGCACAGTGCAAAGGTGATCAAGTACGATAATGTGATTGATTACATATAGTGCTCCTCCTATCCTTTCTGCTGAGAGTTATTGCCTGGTGCTAGGCCCTATAGCTACATCTGTCTTGAAGAAGACCCTTTTTAAATCACTTTTCAAAGGGCTGAAAACTTGAAGTTTTATCAAACACATATTCATTGAATGATGGATTTTCAATATTGTGTAATTGAGGGATTTCATATTCTCTCATGTCCTGTTGGTTGATGTCGATACATTTTATATCATTTTCTGTGTTGTGCACTGTATATAAAGCATCACATCATAACACATGACCAACTTTGCACTGTGCTGCCACTTGTAGCATCTTGATACCTATTGAAATAGTCATCTGACGAGTGTTTAATATGGTTAATCCAATCATTCAAATCTTGTACAAAAGTCTTGTCACATTGCTTAGGAGTAAAAAATAAATTAGCACTCATCATGGGCCGACCTTATTGTCTGTCACACTTGGTTGCTCATTATTCAATGGCTTTTAGTCCTGGTCTTGTGAATTTTGTGTTTATTCCTCTCCTGGAGCATTAAACTGTTTATGATAGGATGAGTTGTATCCTTCTACTGCTTAACTTAACCCCTTAGCTGCTATCCCTCCTACCCCCAGTGCTGAGCCCTTTTTTTAGCAATAATAATAACTGAGTTGAGTGTACTAATTAGTCCTGGGATCTGGAACCATTTAGCGAAACCTAGCAAACCCAGACATTTCTGAAAACTAGACCCAAGGAAGTCCACAGAGGTGTGGCTTGTGTGGATGTTCCAATGTTTTTTTTTTACCCAGAATACCCAGCAAAGGTGAAACATTGAATAAAAACCCTATTTTTCCTAGCATTTCTGTGAAGTAAACTATAGGAATATGCATGGATCCACAACCATATTACCATCTAGTGTTGCCCAACCTATCCCAATAATAATGCTACCACACTGGTGTGCCTGGGCCTAGTGCCTGTGACAGGAATGGATCACACAAGGGTCAATGGTAATCCTTGCATGAGGGATACTGTTGACCCTAGAGTGATCCATTCCTGACGCAGGTACTAGGCACAGGCACACAAGTGGGTTTTTTAGGAAGACATGTTTTTCATGCTCCTTTAATGCACTCACTGTACTAAATCCAAATCCTTCAAGTTTGTGGATGCAAGTTGGGGGGTTCTGAGTATGCCTTGTGAGGCCCATGCCTCGAACTGAGAAACATATCTACCTTTGAAACTAAGGCAGACATGCTGTGGAATTTTTGTGTAGTTCCCTAAAGAGAACGCCCTAAACTATGAAGAAGAGTAGTGTTTGACACACAGGGTAGTCTGTGAGAACATGGCACATGTCCCAGCCACTGTTATGTGCAGTGCTGTGACTGTAATGCACTTATCATGCAGCAAATTAAATATCTACTAAGTTTTGACGGAGGATAAACATAGCAGGCAGATCAAACACTGACCCATACATGTCATGGTCCGCCAGCGTGACACCAATGGATTTGAATCCATAGGTGTAGATGATGTGCATCTGTACTACCTTTACTCTCTGCCTTCTACCTGTGCAATGTCCATGGAAAAGCACACCTACTGTAAGCTTTTCTTACCAACTCATGTCTCTGTCCTCATCAGAGTCCTGACTAATCCTGTATAATTGCCAAGTGAACCTATACTAATGCCTTCAGCCATTAGCTACGTGAAGCTCAAGAAAACATGTCTTTCATGCGCCGTCAGCGCTCTTACTGTTTTAAATCCAACTCCTTCCAGTTTTTCTTTTTTGTTTTTTTAAATTTATTTATTGATTTTCCAATAGGTACATCATGCTCCATAACAGGGAGCCAAACATATACAAAACATTCATTGTAAAACAACTCTTCTGAGCCGCACCCCATTCTTATGAAGTAACTATGTCTTAGCATCGCCTCCAGAAGTGGGAGTGTTCAGCCGACGTCAATCAATGCCCCCATAGGAGGATCATACAGGAGTTTAGCAATGTGCTCGCATCACACCCTCGCCAGAGACCCCACCCCTACATACACAAGGTACACCGCGCTCTACTCACTGTCTCTAGCCCCAAAGTCCCCACATCCCAGTGGTCCCATATCTCCCAGGCGAGACCCCGCAGGGATTCCATCAGCAAGCAGATCCGACTGTACAAGCAGAAATGTATCCAATGGGGCCCAGATATCCCGGCATGTGTCTCCAACTGCATCCTACCATCTACTAAGTCAGACAGCCAGTCCTCGAACTTAGGAGCCCTGCCTCTGCCCCATCGGCATGCAACCCTCTGCTTAGCCAATAAGAGAGCGAAACCAAGATATCTTTGATCGCCTGGGGTGATCTTCTCAGTGTATATCAAGAGCGTGATCAGTGGCGTGAGTGTCAGCTGTGTGGCTATCATAATAGACAGTGCCCTCTCCACCTCCCCCCAATACTCCAGCACCCCCGGGCACGATCAGGCCAGGTGGAGAAAGTCAGCCCATCCCTCCCCACATCTGTCACAATTGTCAGTAGCACGGAGGATGTGACGATGAAGCCTCGCCGGCGTGTAGTAGAGGCGGTGTATATATTTATAGAGTATGATCCGCAGTCGACTGCTGGCAGTAATTCTCCCCGTGTGCTGACAGCAATATTTCCACTGAGCCTCAGTGATCTGTAGATGTAGTTCCTCCTCCCATCGTCCACGCGCCCCTCCCTCAAGAGCCGTCTGTTCCCGTTGGACCGAATGATACAGTATTGACACTAAGGCCCTCATTAACGACCGCCAGGGCTGTTTCGTCAGAAGCACTGCCAATAGGCTGGTGGTGCTTTCCTTGGAATTATGACCGCAGCGGAAGCGCCGCGGTCGCACTGCTGGGACCAGCGGTTTCCCGCCACTTTGGTCCCTGCGGTTCTAATCCCCCAGGGCAGTGCTGCCCAGGGGATTACGAGTCGCCCTCCCGCCAGCCTTTTCATGGCGGTATGAACCGCCATGAAAAGGCTGGCGGAAAGGGGAGTTGCGGGCCCCCTGCCACGGCCCCAAAACGCGACAGGTGTAACTGCACCCGTTGCACCACCGCAACACCGCCGGCTCCATTTGGAGCAGGCTCCCGTGTTGCGGTCGACATCCCCGCTGGGCCGGCAGGCGGAAACTAGGGATCTCGAAATGGCCACCGCAGGAGTGCGGGCGCATTGGCGGCCGCATGGCGGATACAACTTGGCGGGCGGCACTTGCCGCCCGCCAAATATGTAATGAGGGCCTAAGTGTCTCGGTGTGCTGGATTGCAGAAGGGCATGAAATGTTTGTAGGCAATGCAGCTCCTCAGGGAACGAGGGTGATAGGGCCCTAATGGAGCGCCGAAGGCAGAGGTACAGAAAAGCCTCCAGTGGGGAGAAAACATCACCTGTGCAGTCTGCTCCCGTTCACAAAAATGGGAGGTCGCATACAGGTCTCCCCATGTATGGATGTTTAACCTAGTGAGCAGCTGCACCCCCGCCGCCTCACACATCATCAAGACCATTTCATGTCCCAAGAGTGGCATCTTTGGCGAATATAGTAGGTCGCTACCTATTCTATTGGCTAGGTTTTTCCAGGCTAGCTGGGTACACCCCACGTCGAGTCTCGGGGGCTAGTAATCGCCAAGTCGGGCCTAAGGTAGGCAGTGCGGGGCACTGGCGCCATATATCCCTGTTCTATCGCTAGGTGCGCCATATGGGGGAGGGGATGATACCAGTAATGCGTGAACCGTGCCTGCGCAGAAGGGTCGGGCTGGAGGGTATGGTATGTTGAGAAATAGATAGAGGAGCTTAGGGAGTACAATCATTTTCATCAGCGATATGCGTCCCGCGAGGGAAAGGGGCAAGGTGATCCAACGTGTAACCATCGCCTGTATGTTATCCAATAATACTCCATAGTTCAAGCGCATCAGTTCACGCCTATCGCGAGTAATCTCAATGCCTAGGTATCAGAGAGAGACATCAGTCCACTGAAGGGGGAAGTCAGGGCAACACCGCGCTGTGCCATCGTCAAGGGAAAAATCTGCGATTTCTCCCAGTTCACTCGTATCCCAGACATGTGGCCAAATTTGATGAATTCTCGTAGTACAGGTTTTAAACTGTCTTCGGGGTTCCTTAAATATAATGTAACGTCATCTGCATATAGCGAGATTAGGATATGCCTTGAGGGGGCGCGTATTGCATAATGGGCATAATGCTGATGGAGCGAAGCCACCAGAGGCTCCATTACCAGGGCGAAGAGCATCGGCGAGAGTGGGCACCCCTGCCTCGTGCCCCTCTCGATACGAACCAGGGTAGATCGGTGGCCGTTGATCTGCACAATGGCCACCGGGCCAGAGTATAAAAGGGCGATCCACGACAAAAACATGTGGGGGAAGCCCATACGCCTCAGAATCGCCATCAAGTAATCCCATTCAAGGGTATCGAAGGCCTAGACGGCATCTAAAAAATACGCTACCGCTGAGATCTTGGGATCTGTACTCTGCTGTATAGCAAAAAAAGTATGCAAATTATGTGAGGTAGATCTGCCCGGTATGGATACGGATTGATCCGGCCTGACCGAAAAAGACATCAAGAGACACAAGCGGTTCGCAATCACCTTCGCCAATATCTTGGCATCGCAGTTTATAAGGGACAATGGACGATATGAGTCACAGCGTGTTGCGGGTTTATTGGGTTTCAGTATGGTAGTTAAGAGGGCCCCACTCATAGTGGGTGGTAGAGCTACCCGCTGCCTCGCCTCCCGATAGACCCTTCCCAGCCACGGGACCAGTACATCAGCATAGGCTTTATAAAACTCAGCAGGGATGCCGTTGGGGCATGGGGCTTTACCCGATTGGAGCTGCATCACGGCCTCTCGGATTTCATCATGCTCCAGCTCAGCCGCTAAAAAAGCACACTGTGCATCACTAAGCCAGACCAGTGCCACCTCTGCCAAGTATCTATCATAGTCCGGAGAGTCTGCTCTAGTATAGGTGTATAATTGCTGGTAATAATCAGCAAAGGTTTTAAGCATCTCAGGGGTATCCCTAAGCATGCGGCCAGATGCATCAGATAATTCAAGTATGGTATTCTCCGGACGAGCTGTCCGGAGAGTGTGAACAAGGGATCTGCCCGGCCTCTCTCCCTCTCCATAAAAGTGAGCCCTAGCATGCCTGCCTTTAGACAGTACCTCACGCTCTGCGGTACTCTGATACTCAGTGAGAGTTTCCCGCAGTCGTTGTGTGACAGCAACCAACGGCACCCCTACCTGCTCTGCCTCCAGTCGCTTGAGTTGTGCATTCAACCCTGCAAGGGTGGCCCGGAGGTCTAGCAAAATACCTACGCTCTTAGCTAGACAATGTCCCCTTAAGGTGACCTTAAATGCCTCCCAGACCGTGGCAACGCTATCCACAGTATCCTTATTTCTGTCAAAGAAGTCTACTATTTCAGTTTGTAGCTCGCCACGGAAGACATCATCTAGTAGAGTGTTAGGGGATAGGCGCCACGTCAGGATAGGTGTTAATGCAATGGGGATTTTCAACTCTAGTACAACCAGGGAGTGGTCAGACTACGTGCATGCCATATGTGTGACCACCACAATCCAAGGCACCATGGGGCGCGATATGAGCCAATAGTCTAGTCTAGACCAACCCTGCATGCACTGCGGAATAGAAAGTGCCCTCTCTATCACAAGGGTGTAAACATCGTCACTCATCCACTACATCCTGCACCGCCATGTCCGCGCCAAGTCTCTCTGCCGCTCTATGACGATGGGTCGTTGCCTCCGTCCCTCTGTCCCTGCGATAGTCCAGTGTTAGATTAAAGTCTCCACCCCATATCAAATATCTTGAGCCCACTTCCGCAATATAACTCCATATGGCATCAAAAAACGAAGGGTCGTCAGCGTTAGGCGCGTAGCAATTGATTACAGAATATTGTAGCACCCTGCCCCAGATAATGGTTATATCTACCCAACGTGTCATTTATGTGTCCTATTGGGACATATGGGGTGCCCCTGCGAATAAGGATGGTGGTGCCCCTGGAGTATGAAGAGTAAGCGGAATGCTGACTATACAGACCAGCGATCCGCAAACACGACTCGCCTACCAGGCGTAAAGTGTGTCTCCTGCAGGAGTGCAATGTGTATCCCGTGCCGTTCCAAATATGCCAGAATGTGACGTCGTTTGCGAGGATCTCCTAGTCCCCTGACATTCCATGTTAAGCAGTGCAGTGTGTGCCCACCCGGTAATCCCAGAGCCTTCATGTGGAGTCACCAAGATAAGTTGCCATGATCTGACGAGTGTACGGTCTGCTGAAGGGGGACCAATAGAACGCCAGGCATCCAATGTATATATAATAGTGTAGCTCAGAACAAACAATAAACTTCATCAGCCTCCCCCCACCCACCTCAGCGGCCCAATCCCGTCCGGAATGTCCCTCCCTACAACACTCACACATACAACAAAGCAAAAACAATTCAACATTTCACACAAGATTAGATGGGAATTTCCCAGTGGTAGGTCATCTAGAGGGCTGTCCCGAAAACCCCCAGGTATCAAAGGGGGTGCCCGGGTAGATATGTTTGCCCAGTGGTGCTAGCGGCCGCCAGATCACCGAGGGGGGCACACACTGGAGCCAGTCATAGAAACACAGTCATATATGTACGCCACTAGGAGCGCATTTGTGCCCCATCTCCAGGGGGGATTTACACCGATATGAGAGGCAGCCTCAGTCATCGGGTAGAATGGAGGGAGAGTCCGGAGGGCCCTCCTCTGGATCTCTTAATGTCTCTCTCTCACAGGCCCACTTTAAATAGTCGTGTACCTGTTGGGGAGCAGCGAAAATCACAACCTTGCCCTTATGGGTGATCTTCAGCCTCGTCGGGTATAGCATAGCATACGTTATGTCAATCTGTCGTAGTTTCTGCTTTACTGCTGCAAAGTTTTTTTCTAGCCTCCTGGACCGCTACAGTGAAATCAAGGTATATTGACAGTGCATTACCCTCAAACTGTAGGGGGTGTTTTTCTCTGCTCAGTCGCAGTGCATTATCTCTGGCCCTATCTTTTAGGAGACAAGCAATAATCAGGCTAGGCGGAGCACCGGGCGGAGGCCTAGCCATCAGAGACCTGTGCGCTCTTTATACTACCAGAAGTTGTGAAAAAGCATCCTCCTCAAACAATGTGATGAGCAGCCGATCCACAAATTGCTCCTTTCGGCCAGTATTTGTTGATTCTGGTATGCCCACTATGCGTATGTTATTCCGCCTAGACCTAGCTTCCAAAATCTTCATTTTTAAGCGCTATGACTTTAAGGAGTTTATCCATCTGTGTGCATTGTTCATGTCTTTTCTGCATAGCGTCCTCTACATTGGAGATTCACTGTTCAGCTTCTGTTATCCACCCTGACTGTTTGTCTAATCCAGCAGTAAGTAGATCGAGTCTTGTGGTCATAGTGTCCATTTTACCATCTATTGAAGACAGGCTGGACTGCATGGTAAGCAGGAGCGCCTTCATTTCGCCAAGGTCGGATTGTTCACCCCGGGGGGGAGGGGGCAGCGGCGAAGCACCCTCCATATGCTCCGGAGTAGTCCCTGTCTGCCTGTTTGCCCCGAATTGCACTTTCTGTTGCTTCGCGTCAGATCTACCCATCGTAGTCCCAGGGGCAGATCACTATGAGCCTTTTTCCAGCACCCAACTCTGAGTTGTATCCGAGAGGGAGACCAGTATGCCACAGGATAGGGTGCACAGCGGCAGCAGAATGATACAGGGCCCCGGGGGGGGAAGAGGGGGGGGGAGAAACAGACCTTGCAAGTGTCCCGGCGCTATTGTCAATTATCTTAGAGCGCTGTTGTTGCATCATTGTCCCAGCGCTTGTGCCGCCTACCGGGCCCAAGCGCTCCTCACCTCCAAAGTCTCAGCAAAGTCTTCACAGCCCACTCCGCCAGGCCTAACAAGCCTCAGCTTTGCGTCACGCGCCTCCTTTCTGCCGCTACAGCCGCGTTCCCCCCCACCGCAGCAAGGCCGCTCACCGCACCCCCATCTGGGCCCTTTGCAGGCAGCCGGACCTCCACTGCCCTGTGCGTGTTCCTGCCTCTCCTCTGACGTCTGCCGCGTCCCGGAGCCACCCCCGCCGTCTCGGGCCAAGAGCTCCGCTCGTTGTAGCCCAAGCAAAAAGTTTAGCGTCCGTGGGCCCATCCATCACTCCTGTCAGGGCCCTCCTCGGGAAGCCAAACCTCCTCCACCCCACAGGTGTTCTCACCTCTCCTCCGGCACCAGCTGCGTCCCGGAGCCACCCGTCGCTCTCTCGGGCCGATGACTCCGCCCGTAACGGCCTAAGCGCGAAGCCCAGCACTTGCAGGCCCGTCGGCCAACCCTCCTGGTTTTCGCTGGTGTTCAGCGGCGTCCCGCTGGGAACCGCTCCGAATAATGGAGGACCTGCACCAGCATGTTCCCCCGTCAGGCCCCGGCCCCAGCACTTAAGTTTTGGGCAGGATAATGACAGATTACTGGTCTGGGCCGCAGGAGCCTCATAGAAGTGCGGCCATCTTGCTCGGCGCCCCCTAGCGCCCCCATCCAACTCCTTCCAGTTTGTGGATGCAAGTTGGGGTGTACAAGTATGACTTGCAAGGCCTATTCCTAAAACTGTGCGAGCATATCTACTGTTGAAACTAAGGCAGCCATGATGGTGAATACTGGTCTCTAAAGTAAAAAGCCAAACAAATCTCCTGTGGGACTCATTTACCAACACTTCTACTTTTGCTTTGAAAGTGAAGCTACAAATTGAGTTTGCACACTTTCAAACAAGTAGAAATGTTGGTGAATATGTCCCACAGGACATTTGTTTGACTTATTACACTTGCTCTGGTTCTTGTTGGCAATCAGAGTGGTCCTTGTGTAGCATACATAAGTTCCCTAACAAGCACTTCAAAATTCAGTCATGCCTTTAACGTTTTGCTACTCAGGGTACTCCCTGACAATGTGGCATATGTTCTGTCCACTAGTATGTGCAGTGTGGGGACTATAATGCACATTAATCACACAGAACACCTACCATGTTCTGATGGCAGATAAAGGTGTCCAGCAGGCCATAAAGAAGTCAATGGTTTCCTGAAGTAGATGAACTATAATTCTATGGCTGTTGCCTAACAAAGCAGTGGCCCATGGATGTTTTGGTATCCATGCACAGATACTGATAACAGCTCCACCTCTGTGGATTTCCCAGAACTTTTCTTTAGTGTGATACGATGTAAAGCAAGTAGGGAAACAGAGGCCTGACAGAGATGGGCACTGGTAACAGTAATAATGACTCTCCTGCTGTTTTCCATGCTTTAAGCACACTTTACAGCGACAACATGGACAATAATATTTGGGTGTTTTAGGAATGCGATCAGCAAAGTGACGCTCCTGCAGTCTTGCCACATCCTCCAGAACATATGCAGCAGTGAGGCTTTAAATCACAGACAACTGGAAGTCAGGAAAGACATGAGTCTTCCTTTGGTTGTCTGACAATAAACAACATACGCATTGTATGTTGCCATCTGGATCAGGTGGGCCTTCAGTTTATTGTACCAAGAGCAAGGTTTACAACATGAATTTTATGGTTCAAGAACCTGGTTGTTCTTGTCCACTCTGCCCATGTACTTATTGTAATCAAGTATACAGAAGGGCTTAGGACTTCGGCCATCTGACCCCAAACCGTGATGGGGTATGTGCTCTCATCATGAACTGTAGTGAGCACATATACATCATGCCTATTCAAGAACTTGACTGTGAGCAGTTTGTTGAAATGCAACACAGTACTCTAGTATTTCTAGAGCTTCTTGCAAACAGGCTCCTGCAGGGATCCTTTACGGTTACAACAAAGTGTGCATTGCATGTATTGGAATAGCAAAAAACAATCTCTGCTCATGTATGGTGTGAAGATAAGGGTCACCCAAACCATGCAAGTCATCCAGTAGGACTGTAAGGTGGGTTTCTGCACTAACCCCATTTTGCACCCCAGGCCAAAATATATCTTCAACTCCACCAGCGAAGTGGGAGTCCACTGGCATGCCTTAGAATCGCGCCCTAGATTGCATCCATGCTCCCTCCGAAATTGTTCTGCATGCAGATTTGTTTGCTGCACAAGTTGCTGAAGGAAGTCAACATCTAAAAAGAGATGGACGTAGTTGACTGCCAAAAAGTTGGCCATATCGACTTTACATCCAGCGTCACCAGTAAAAGGAGAAATTTGGGGCTGAACTAAATTGGGGGGCTCCCAAGAGAGCACTCTGTCTTTGCTTGCCGCTGCACACACCTGCTGTCTGGGTTGGGCTAACCTGCTGTTGTCCCGCTGCAGAGACTGTGCTAGCAAAGAGACCTGTCCTCATTGTCTCCCTCAGAACCACTGGAAGAGGTGTCGTAGTATGGGACTCTGCTGACAGAACAATCACTCCCAGATTCTCCCCCATTGTTCTCTCCCTCTGTTGCTGTCTCAGTCGCTGATCCTGCCTCAGAGCTGTCTGCTATAACCTGAGTTGTGGCTTCAGCAGCAGTCACCCAATGAGACACCGTCTCTGGTACTGTCTAAACTGTCACCCTATAACTCTACGTAGAAGGTAAATATTTTGTCAGCAAAATTGTTAGTGGCACCCAGTGCGACGATCATTTATGGTGTTCCCATCCCATGACCTCCTCTTTGTATTCCCTCATTACCACCCAAAAAAGAGCCCTTCATCTCTCCATAGCCCCCCCTCGCACATACATTTAATTTGTTTTAAAGCACAGGTAATTGTTGGCTTTACTAATCCACTCAGCTATTCACATAAAATACATATCTATCTATCTATCTATCTATCTATCTATCTATCTATCTATCTATCTATCTATCTATCTATCTATCTATCTATCTATCTATCTATCTATCTATCTATCTTTATATATATATATATATGTAAATATATATATATATATATATGTAGAGAGAGAGAGAATCTATCTCTTGATATATACATATATATAAAAATCCCTTTTTTATATATATGTGGATTCCCTCGAGGCCGCTTTCCTGGTGTCCGATCACGACCCGAAGGCAAATCACACATGTATAATAGGGTTTGCCTTTATACATGGGGTTTGGGGTTCAGCCCATGTCAGGTGGGCTGAACCCAACATTTTCAATGAGTTTTTTTAAATTAAATGATGTCCCCCTTAGGGTGTCGGCCCGTGTCAGGACGGCCGACTCCACCATTTTGTGTCTCTTTAATTTAAAAACATGTGTTTTTTTAATCCACTGAGGCAATGCCATTGTGTTTTTAAAAAAATAATGCCCCAACAGGGAGGGCCAGCCCACTTACATAGGGGCTAACCCCCGCAAACAAGATCCCTGTGGTCAGGGGCCATTTCCTGGCCATGGATAGCAGCCACGCTGTGATGCGTAGCAAGGAAACAGTGCCAGGAAGGCATCGATGGAAACGGGAACATTCTTCGCCTTCAATCGATGCATCCCTGTCATTTGGGGAGGCCATTTTTGCCTACTTCTCCCCACTGAAGTGGAGATAAGATGCTTACCCGCTCCTTTATCCTCAGGTGGGGAAAAACTGTGATGTCAGCATGCCTCACGACACACTGACGTCACAGATGCTCGTCTCCCGAGGGCCTTTTAAAGAAAAAAAAATTCTCTGGTGCAAAGCACTGGTAGATTTTTTAAAGCCCTACTTGGGTTGACCAAAGGATGTGGCCCGCACCACGGAGAGTGTGCGTGTGTCGGCCATTGACTGACATGCACCTAACAGGTTAAGGCAACTACTTTTTTCTTTCAGGGCTGCATGTTAGCATTTGAGTTTTTCTTTTCATGTATGAGTGCTTGCTTTGTTGGACATTTTGCCCCTCTTTTTTGCTTTCATTGAAGTGAAATAATAACTTGAAAGCACTGTAATACACACATGACATACATTAACACACACATTGCTAAGCCTTTTTTGGCTATTTGGAGTAGTTTCGCTTTGGCCTCCATTTCCTGCTTTTTGTCCACATAAGCTATCCATGCCAGATTTGGGCCCTTTATTTCCAGCATCCTGGGGATTCCAAAGGGTTGTGGATTCCAAAGGAGGGGACCAATACTATATAGCTAAATTTTTTTGGGGGTGGGGGGAAGTGAGAAAAAAGTACTCCAGAAAAGAAGTGGCTCTTTTCTTCCTGCAAATGGCATCAACAAAAGGTCTGTGGTGCTAAAATTACCATCTTCCCAGCCACCATGAACAGGCAGACCTGATTCAGAAAACAAACCACAGTTTTTACCAGAGTTTTGGCATTTTACTGGGAGGTAGCCCATTTTGCCTATATTCGTGCTTTCAACCTCCTTTCAGTTTGTGGTAGAAATGGGTGTGAAACCCATGGTGTATCCCGGGAAGCTACACATTTCTGAAAACTAGACAAATTTTGAATTTAGCATGGTGTTATTAGCGTAGATCCTTTAAGGTTTGTTTTAAGGAAAACACATGTTGAAATAAAAAAATATTGACAATTAGAAGAAATAAACAGCTGTTAGTCCTGACAGCCTTAGGGTAGTCACCCATACATTTTGCCTGCCTCCCTCCACTTTTTGACACTGTGTTTTGCTGGGTTTAGAACTCTATGCACTTTACCACTGCTAACCAGTGCTAAAGTGCATATGCTCTCTCCCTTCAAACAGAGTGACATTGGCTCATACTCAATTGGTTTATTTAATGTACTTATAAGTCCCTAGTAAAGGTGCACTGCATGTGCCCAGGGCCTGTAGATTAAATACTACTAGTGGGCCTGCAGCACTGATTGTGCCGCCCACATGAGTAGCCCCGTAACCATGTCTCAGGCCTGCCATTGCCAGGCCTGTGTATGCAGTTTCACTGCCAGATCGACTTGTCAAGCCTTAAACTTCCCTTTTTCTACACATAAGTCACCCATAAGGTAGGCCCTAGGTAACCCATAGGGCAGGGTGCTATGTAGGGAAAAGGCAGGACAGGTACCTGTGGAGTTTATGTGTCCTCGTAGTGTAAAACTCCTAAATTCATTTTACATTGCTGTGAGGCCTGCTCCTTTCATAGACTAACATTAGGGCTAACCTCATATACTGTTTGAGTGGTATAGTCTGATCTGAAAGGAGTAATAAGGTAATATTCAGTATGGCCAGAATGGCCAGAATGGTAATACAAAAACCTGCTGACTGGTGAAGTTGGATTTAATATTACTATTTTAGGAATACCAATTTTAGAAAGTGAGCATTTCTCTGCACTTAAATTCTTCTGTGCCTCACAATCCACATCTGGCTGGGTTAGTTGACAGCTTCCTTGTGCACTTCACTCAGAAAACCTCAAACACAGGATGCTCAGTCACACCTGCACACATCTGCTTACTGAATGGGTCTTCCTGGCCTGGGAGGGTGGAGGGCCTGACATCTACATGTCAAAGGACAGTGGCCTACCCTCACACAATGGACTGCCAACCCCCCTACTGGGACCCTGGCAGACAGGATGGAACTGAAAGGGGACCTTGTGCGCTTCTAAGCTACTCTTTGAAGTCTCCCCTACTTCAAAGGCATATTTGGGTATTTAAACCGAGTCTCTGACCCTACCAACTCAGACACTTCTTGACAAGATACCTCCTGAAAAGGAAACCCTGAACCAGAACCTGCAACCTACTAAGAGAAGCTGCCTGGGTGCCCAAAGCTCTCACCTGACTGCTTTGCTGTAAAGGACTGCTGCCTTGCTGTTGCCTCGCTGCCAGGCTGCCCTCTGGTTCAGCTAAGAAGTGCTCTCCAAGGGCTTGGATTGAGCTTGCTTCCTGTTTCCCTAAGTCTCAGGGCCAAAAAGACTTAGGGGGTCATTCTGACCTCGGCGGTAAAAGGCGCCTACCGCCGGTCAGAAATCCTCCATAATCCCGCCGCGGTCGCGGAAACCCGCCACGGTCATTCTGACCCGCAGAAGGCAAACCTCCGAAAATCCGACCGCCACAACAGACCGCCAGACCAGCGGTCGGCGGAAAGGTGTAGGTGACCAAACCTCCACCGCCACGCCAACAGAAATATTCCCATGCCATTACGACCCACGAATCCACGCGGCGGTCATTCAAACGCGGTATTCCATTGGCGGGACACACCGGCGCGGTCAGAATACACACAAACGAACAAAACTCACCCACATTGGACGATTTGAATCCCACACACCTGATACACATACACACACCACTCCCACACACACAATACAATATAAAACACCCACCCACATCACCCACAAACCCCTACGCTTAAAAATTCGTAAAGAAGACAAGAGCGAGACACCAGCATCCAAAACATAACAGCCACAGCCACTCAACACCATCACCCACACACTATCCACACACAAAACAACCCACACCACCACACTCAACTCACTTAAATACACATACTCCACCCCACACATCATACACACCACCCCATGGCACCCCAAAGACAACCCCGCTTCACAGACGAAGAACTCAGGGTCATGGTGGAGGAAATTGTTCGGGTAGAGCCCCAGCTGTTCGGCACACAGATACAATACACCAGTATTGCCCGGAGGACGGAGCTATGGCAGAGGATTGTCGACAGGGTGAACGCAGTGGGACAGCACCCCAGAAATCGGGAAGACATCAGGAAGCGATGGAACGACCTACGGGGGAAGGTGCGTTCCATGGTATCCAGGCACAACATCGCCGTGCAGAAGACTGGCGGAGGACCCCCACCTCAACCCCCACAATTCACATCATGGGAGGAGGAAGTCTTGAACATCCTGCATCCTGACGGCCTCGCAGGAGTCGGCGGAGGAATGGATACTGGTAAGTTGAAGCTTCAATACTGCTTCCCCCCCACCTGCATGCCAAATCAGACCCCAACCCTCACCCCCATCCTCGAACCCCACCCTCACCCCCACCCCCATCCTCACCACCACCCTCACCCCCACCACCATCCTCACCCCCACCACCATCCTCACCCCCACCACCATCCTCACCCCCACCCCCAGCACACCTATTCCCCGCCAATGTCTCACCATCACAACCCACACATCCCAAAACCTAGGCCTGCATGCGTCCACTAAGCATGGACACCCATCACCAAAGCATGCCCAATGCATATACACATCCCCCCCACAAGCCACCCTCACCAAAGCCCCCACACACGAATGCCAGCACTTGGGGACACGAGAACCCACAGATACACCCATATGCCACACATTGAAACTATAACCATACCTCTATACCCCTGCAGGACCCGACCGTCAACACACCGCGGCGGAGGGGCCAGAATTCTCCACACCCCCCACCCAAGAGGCCGTCAGCGATGACAGCAGCTCTGTCGACCTGGACACCGATGACCAGCCCGGACAATCGGGGACCTCTGGACAGTCGGTTCCCCTCACACAGGCCCAGGCCACTACAGACCCTAACCCCTCTGGGAACACCAGCACAGCTCCCACCCAGCGGGCCCATGCCTCTGTCTCCAGGGCGCGTCAATCTGCGGTGTGTCTACCACTACAGGGCACCCAGGATAACCCACCACCCCAACAACAACAGGGACCTGGGGGCAGTGGTAGTGGGCACACCGGCCAGGGGGCAGAGGCCCAGGGAAACAGGGCAACTCGGCGGGCAGCTGTGCGACAGGGGGGGGAGGAGAGGCCCAGGGAACCCACTCTCCACGAGGTCCTCACCACCATCATGGGAGCATACAACCGCTCCCAGGAGACGATGGCGACGGTACTGGCCCGGTTCCAGGAGATCCAGGTGCTGCAGGAGGAACACTATCGGGGGTACAGGGAGGACATCAGAGCCATCAACACCACCCTGGTTACCATGGTAGGGCTGCTGCAGGACCTCATAAACAGCAGGGCGGACACTGAACAACACCCAAGGGCCCCTGCCACTAGCCTGGACCAAGAACAGCCATCCACCTCCGCCGGCGCTAGTGGACAGGAGGCCCCCGCACAGCAGCAGCCCACCAGACCCCCACCTCCTGCAGGAGAAGAACCACCCCGCAAGAGGGCCCTGAGATCTCGCAAGAAGACAGAGTAGGATGTCAAGACCCCCGCCAGCAATGGATACCACCTGATGTCATCCCACTGTCCCACATTGTCACCCTGTCCATCCTTGAACTGCCCATGCTCCATCTCTCCACAGGCCTCTGGACAATGCACCTGTGTGACTGTTACTCTGGACTCTGCCATGGACATTCCTTCACCATAGCCCCCACCCACTTGAAACCACCCATCCCATTTTGAGCACTTCAATAAACACCTATTTTGCACCAAAATATCTGGAGTCTGGCTGTGATTTCAATAGATTGTAATTGACATGACAGTGCAAATATGTCCTTGTACATGGTGAAGTCAACAAACAGCTGCCACAAAGCTGTAGTCCATGGGGAAACGAAGCACAGGACTCATAGTGGGGACCCCAGATCTGAAATAGGGAGGGAAAAGCCAAAACTCAGTCATCATACACTGGGGCAAATAGACAGGCAGCAGAGATGCTGCAGAGTAGTTAACATTTACTAAATTATCTTTGAAATGTTACCTGTGTCCTATTGGAAGTACTGTTCAATGATTCTGTCCCTGTTGTCTGTTTCAGCCCCGTCGTCTTCCTCCTCGTCACTCTCCTCAGGTTCCACCGCTGCCACAACACCACCGTCTCGACCATCCTCCTGCAGGAAAGGCACCTGGCGGCGCAAAGCCAGGTTGTGAAGCATGCAGCAGGCCACGATGATGTGACACACCTTCTTAGGTGAGTACATTAGGGATCCACCGGTCATATGCAGGCACCTAAACCTGGCCTTTAGGAGGCCAAAGGTGCGTTCGATCACCCTCCTAGTACGCCCATGGGCCTCATTGTACCGTTCCTCTGCCCTGGTCCGGGGATTCCTTACTGGGGTCAGTAGCCACGACAGGTTGGGGTACCCAGAGTCCCCCACTAGCCATACACGGTGTCTCTGTAGCTGTTCCATCACGTAAGGGATGCTGCTATTCCTGAGGATGTAGGCGTCATGCACTGACCCTGGGAATCTGGCATTTACATGCGAGATGTACTGGTCCGCCAAACACACCACCTGGATGTTCATTGAATGGTAATTTTTTCTGTTCCTGTACACCTGCTCCCTGTCTCTTGGGGGAACCAAAGCCACATGGGTCCCATCAATGGCACCAATTACGTTGGGAATATGTCCAAGGGCGTAGAAATCACCCTTCACTGTAGCCAATTCGCCCACCTCAGGGAAAATGATGTAGTTCCTCACGGATTTCATCAGGGCAGACAACACTCTGGATAACACCTTCGAAAACATGGGCTGAGACATCCCGGAAGCAATTCCCACGGTTGTCTGAAATGACCCACTTGCCAAGAAATGTAGTACTGACATGACCTGCACCAGAGGGGGAATCCCTGTGGGTTGGCGGATGGGGGACATCAGGTCGGGCTCCAGCCGGGCACACAGTTCATGGATAGTGGCACGGTTAAGACGGTAGGTCAGGATAATGTGGCGTTCTTCCATTGTCGACAGGTCCACCAGCGGTCGGTACACGGGAGGATTCATCCGTCTCCTCGCCCAACCCAGCGGACGGTGCCTAGGAAGGACAACATGGAGCACACAGTCAAGCAACCCACAGGTACGTACTCACAGCTAGCACAGTATACGATTCTCTATGCAGTGAATGGCGTGTCTGAGTGGCTATGCAAGGCCTAGGCCTGTGTGATGCAGTTGAAATTGAGCCATGTGCGCCCTGGAAATGGCGGCTGCCTGACCTGTGAAGTGTGACAATGGGATGTGAGGTGAATGCGCTGGCGTGGCACACCGCGGCGGGCGGCGGGCGAAGACCGCGGCGCGAAGCCGCATTGGTTAACATTGAAGCCTATGGGTTTCAGGAGCCAATGGCGAAGGGCGCTGGCGGTGGCGGGACGCCCCGCCGCGGTACGCAGCGCCGCGGACGTGACCGCCATTTTCTATCTACTTATCCACTTGCGACTTGAACTTTCACAGGAGAGGACCTATACTGCAAGTGTTGCTGTGACCTCGGTCTGGAAGGGACAATGGCTGCTGCGACTGGAGAAAGGGCCCCTGCCTTCACTGGAGAGGAGTTGGAGAAACTTGTGGATGGGGTCCTCCCCCAGTATGCGCTACTCTACGGTCCTCCAGACCAACAAGTGAGTTTAATTCAATATGGATTTGGGGCCACTGGCTGGCTTGGGGGCCTGGCGGGGATGGGGGGCATGTTGGGGCTGGCGGGGGGCCTGGCGGGGGGCCTGGCGGGGATGGGGGGCATGTTGGGCATGGCGGGGGGCATGGCGGGGGGCCTGGCGGGGATGGGGGGCATGTTGGGCATGGCGGGGGGCCTGGCGGGGATGGGGGGCATGTTGGGCATGGCGGGGGGCCTGGCGGGGATGGGGGGCATGTTGGGCATGGCGGGGGGCCTGGCGGGGGGCCTGGCGGGGATGGGGGGCATGTTGGGCATGGCGGGGGGCATGGCGGGGGGCCTGGCGGGGATGGGGGGCGTTGGGCCACTGGAAAGGAAAATGCTGAGTAACTTGAACGTGGTATTTCTCCCTCCCTGTACGTGTCACATAGGTCCGCGCCCATGAGAAGATCGGGATTTGGCGTGCCATCGCCAAGGAAGTCCGGGCCCTGGGGGTCCACCATCGACGGGGCACCCACTGCCGCAAGAGGTGGGAGGACATCCGCCGCGGGACCAAGAAGACCGCCGAGTCTCTGCTGGGGATGGCCTCCCAACGTAGGCGGGGTGCCTGCCGTCAACTGAGCCCCCTGATGTTCCGGATCCTGGCGGTGGCCTACCCTGATTTGGATGGGCGCGTGAGGGCAGCACAGCAGACACAAGGGGGTGAGTACAAGCATTATCTACTCTGTTGTCGCGCAGTGGAGGTGTCTGGGTGGGGGAGGAGGGCTGGGGGTCCCCCTAGGCCAGGGCGATATCTGTAGGCTGGGCACCCCCGTAAGCCCCTGTGTCCCCAGCCACCACCCTCAGTAGTTTGTCAGTACAGCCATCCCTGGGCCGTGTCATCCATGGGTGCAGTTGTCAACTCTAGGCGTGTAGGCCATGTTCCACGGAATGCGTAGCGTACCCCAAGTGCGCAACTTAGTGCAGGGGGCATCTGTGTCTGTCATGTCCGCTAACTGTACCGGAGATCCATGTACTCAATATCCCTTTATTTCTCTCTCCCCCCCCCTTTTTGTTTGTCTTTCTGTGCTTGTGTGCATCAGCATCATCAGGCGGAGGAGAAGTGGCATCGGGGCAGGAGGGAGCTGCATCTCACATGGCCCAGGAGGGCCATGCCACAGAGTCAGACTGGACCAGTGAGACGGAGGGCGAGGGGAGCTCCACGACGGGGACGACTGGAGCCTGCAGCGACACGGACACGTCCTCGGAAGGGGGCTCCCTTGCGGGGGTGGCACCATCCGTGCCCCCCGCCATTACAGGTACAGCCGCCACCCAGCGCACCATCTCCGCCCTCCCAGCAGCCCCTCCGCGTTCGCCCCGTGCCCGCTCTGCCAGGAAGCCGGGCATCTCCTTCGCCCCAGGCACCTCAGGCCCTGCCCCTGTTACCCCCGCTGCCCTCAGTGAGGAGGTCATTGACCTCCTCCGAACGCTCATTGTTGGGCAGACTACCCTTTTGAATGCCATCCAGGGGGTGGAGAGGGAGGTTCATCGCAGCAATGCGTACCTGGAGGGCATTCATTCGGGTCAGGCTGCCCATCAGCGATCGTTCCAGGCTCTGGCCTCAGCACTGACGGCAGCCATTGTCCCTGTCTCCTGCCTGCCTCTACTAACTCCCTCCTCCCAGTCTCCTGTTCCTCTGCCTGTCCCACCCACACCATCAGACCAGCCTGCACACACCTCAACACCCAAGAGAAGCTCATCCAAACATAAGCACCACAGATCACGCAGACATTCACACACGCAACATTCCGATGCAGACATGCCAACAGTCACTACCACCTCTGTGACCCCCACCTCCTCGTCTCCCTCCTCCCTCCCTGTGACGTCTACACTCACACCTCCATTCACCTCACCATCAGCCAGTGTTTCCATCACCAGCACACCCTCCACTCCAGTCCGCACACGTGCAGTCACCACCCCCACTGCCATTTACACGTCCCCTGTGTCCTCTCCCACTGTGTCTGTCACCCCCTCTTCCACACCACACAAACGCAGCCACCCACCCACCCAACAGCCATCCACCTCACGACAGCCTATCCCTCCTGCACCTGCACCCAAAGACAGCAAACTTGACTCACCTACAACCACATCCTCTCCCTCCACTCCCATTCCCACTGTACCTACCACTCTCCATTGTCCCAAGAAGCTCTTCCTCGCCACTACTAACTTCTTTCCTGACCCTGAGCCCCCCCCTCCTTCTCGTCGGGGTAAGAAGAGCACCTCAGCCACCACCAGCCCTGCAGCCCCCTTGACAAGGGTGCAGGGGTATTGGAGCCCGCCAGCCCGCATGTCTGGATCTTCGCCCAGCAGCAAGGGGACAGCCAGCCCACCCCCTGGGAAGAGGAGCAGAAGGCGGAAGGGGCGCCGCAGGAGCCCGCCTTCTACATCCCCCCCGGACACCACCCAGAGACAGTCACCAGCCACAGCTCCAAAGGGAGGAAAGGGCCACAGGCCGACGACTAAGGAGGGCAAGGGCAGCAAGTTGGAGAGGTCAGGCAGCAGGCCTGCTGCCCAGGAGGAGCCCACAACCCCCATAGCCGCTGCCCCGGGAGGAACCGGCACAGCTGCCCCGGGAGAGCCCACCACCCCCATAGCCGCTGCCCAGGGAGGACCCAGCCCAGCTGGCCAGGAGGGCCCCACCACCCACAGCCCAGGTGGGCAGTGAAGGAGCACCATCCCCGCTGCCCAGGAGGGCACCACCAGGCATTTAGCAGTTGGCCATAGACCGTCCGCCGTCTCAAGAACCGCTGAACTGGGCCCTTCAAGGCAAGAACCGCTGAACTGGGCCCCGCCGTCTCAAGAACCGCTGGACTGGGCCCCGCCGTCTCAAGAACCGCTGAACTGGGCCCTGCCGTCTCAAGAACCGCTGAACTGGGCCCTTCAAGGCAAGAACCGCTGAACTGGGCCCCGCCGTCTCAAGACCCGCTGAACTGGGCCCTTCAAGGCAAGAAGCGCTGAACTGGGCCCCGCCGTCTCAAGAACCGCTGAACTGGGCCCCGCCGTCTCAAGAACCGCTGAACTGGGCCCTTCAAGGCAAGAAGCGCTGAACTGGGCCCCGCCGTCTCAAGAACCGCTGGACTGGGCCCCGCCGTCTCAAGAACCGCTGAACTGGGCCCTTCAAGGCAAGAAGCGCTGAACTGGGCCCCGCCGTCTCAAGAACCGCTGAACTGGGCCCCGCCGTCTCAAGAACCGCTGAACTGGGCCCCGCCGTCTCAAGAACCGCTGAACTGGGCCCTTCAAGGCAAGAACCGCTGAACTGGGCCCCGCCGTCTCAAGAACCGCTGAACTGGGCCCCGCCGTCTCAAGAACCGCTGAACTGGGCCCTTCAAGGCAAGAAGCGCTGAACTGGGCCCCGCCGTCTCAAGAACCGCTGAACTGGGCCCCGCCGTCTCAAGAACCGCTGAACTGGGCCCCGCCGTCTCAAGAACCGCTGAACTGGGCCCTTCAAGGCAAGAACCGCTGAACTGGGCCCCGCCGTCTCAAGAACCGCTGAACTGGGCCCTTCAAGGCAAGGAGCGCTGAACTGGGCCCCGCCGTCTCAAGAACCGCTGAACTGGGCCCCGCCGTCTCAAGAACCGCTGAACTGGGCCCTTCAAGGCAAGGAGCGCTGAACTGGGCCCCGCCGTCTCAAGAACCGCTGAACTGGGCCCCGCCGTCTCAAGAACCGCTGAACTGGGCCCTTCAGGGCAAGAACCGCTGGCCCTTTGGCAGACGTGGCAGGGCAGGATCTATCTCGGGCAGGGCTGCAGGATGTCCTCTGGCCAACTTGCCTCCTCCAGTGGCAGTGGGGTCTGTTATGGACTGTATGGACTGTGGCTTTGCTCTCCCCAGGATGGCCCAGTGGGCAGGCCACCCACTGTATGGACTGTATGGACTGTGGCTTTGCTCTCCCCAGGATGGCCCAGTGGGCAGGCCACCCACTGTATGGACTGTATGGACTGTGACTTTGCTCTCCCCAGGATGGCCCAGTGGGCAGGCCACCCACTGTATGGACTGTTTGGACTGTGGCTTTGCTCTCCCCAGGATGGCCCAGTGGGCAGGCCACCCACTGTATGGACTGTATGGACTGTGGCTTTGCTCTCCCCAGGATGGCCCAGTGGGCAGGCCACCCACTGTATGGACTGTTTGGACTGTGGCTTTGCTCTCCCCAGGATGGCCCAGTGGGCAGGCCACCCACTGTATGGACTGTATGGACTGTGGCTTTGCTCTCCCCAGGATGGCCCAGTGGGCAGGCCACCCACTGTATGGACTGTATGGACTGTGGCTTTGCTCTCCCCAGGATGGCCCAGTGGGCAGGCCACCCACTGTATGGACTGTTTGGACTGTGGCTTTGCTCTCCCCAGGATGGCCCAGTGGGCAGGCCACCCACTGTATGGACTGTATGGACTGTGGCTTTGCTCTCCCCAGGATGGCCCAGTGGGCAGGCCACCCACTGTATGGACTGTTTGGACTGTGGCTTTGCTCTCCCCAGGATGGGCCAGTGGTCATGGAGTCCCCTCATGGATCTGGCGTCGTGTACTCAAGTGGCTGAGGTGCCCCCCCTTCCCTTCCCCCTGAGGTGCCTGTCCTATTTTCTTTCTGATGCCCCTGCAGTGTTCTCTCCGTGGAGTTCTTGTCGTGGGACTGGGCCTTGCCCCTTTGCACAGGACCCCTGTGATCCACGGACAGTGGTTGGACTACATTTAGTAGCTGTATATATTTTGTACATAGTTTATTTATTTATTGGGATTAATGGTGTCCATATTTCAATATATCTGCCCGTTTATGATCTCTTCTTTTGGTCTTTGCATTATTTCGGAGGGGGGTGGTTTGTGGGTTGTGACAGTGATCTGTGGGAATGCATTGATGTGTGTGTTGTAGTGGGTGTGGGTGGGTGGGTGTGTGCCGGTAATCTTTTCCCTCCCCTGTGTCGTAGGTGCCGTACTCACCGATGTCTTCCGCGCCGCCGGGCGTGCTCCTGGTATATGAGGAGGAATAGGAGTGCGGGGATGACCTGCAACTCTGGCTCCATACTGCCGGAATCTCGCGTGGAGTGCGTAGAGGTGAGCGTTTTCCCGTTCGTAGTCTGTTTCCGCCGTGTTCTTATCGGCGGTGCTCCCGCCCCGGAAAAGGTGGCAGATTGGTGGGTCGTAATAGGGTGGGCGGTACTTTGTCTGCCGCCGGGCTGTTGGCGGGAACCGCCGCGCTGTTTGTTTGTACCGCTGTGGCGGTCGGAGTGTTAAGTTGGCGGGCTGTGTTGGCGGTTCCCGCCAGGGTCAGAATTGCATATTTTAGACCGCCGGCCTGTTGGCGGCTTGGCCGCCGCTTTATCACCGACCGCCAGGGTCAGAATGAGGGCCTGAATCTCTGCAAAGAACTCCTTGTGCAGTGAAAAACGATGCACAGTCTGCTGGAATCGACGCTCAGCCTGACCTGCAGTGAGAAAATCACTGTATTGCCGAACCAGAACGATGCAGCCTGGCTCCCCGAGTAGAGATTGACGCAGCGCCAGTGTTGCGATTGGAAGTTCGACGCACAGCCCAACGGATCGATGCATCGCCGAGCTGGAACGACGCAGCCCAACTTCCTGCAAGAGGAATTGACGCAGCACCTGCTGTGTGACAGAACTTTCCCCGCATTGCCCACCGAATCGAAGCAGCTCCTGTGACTTCATTCTGCACACTCAGGATTCCTCCTTATCATCCCCAGGGCATCTAAACACCCCACAACCTGAAGAGGATCCAAGCCTGCAAGCCATTAATCGATGCAAAGCCCTTGCTGCTTGGAAAGCATTGACGCATAATCTGTGTGCGCCCGGAGAAACCAATGCACACCTCCCCGTTTTCCGCGCATCTCCTCCTCTGCTGTCCCATGCGGATAATTGAAACGCAAAACAGGTACATTGTGCTTGCAAGAGACACTTATTGCTTTTCAAGGACTAAAGTCTCTATCATTACAAAAGCGATATTTCAACTTGTATTTATCAAATCCTGATCATTTTGACCTAAAGTTACTCAGATAAATATTCTATGTTTTTCTAAACCTGTGAGGTGTATTTTTGTGGTGTTATAGTGTGTTATTGCATGAATTATTGCACAAATACTTTACACATTGCCTTCTAAGTTAAGCCTGACTGCCCAGTGCCAAACTACCAGAGGGTGGACACAGCATAATTTGGATTGTGTGTGACTTACGCTGACTAGAGAGAGGAGTCTCTGCTTGGACAGTGGATAACCTGACTGCCAACCAAAGACTCAATTTCTAACAACAGCCATTTGTGACAACATTTTAATTTGTAACTTCTCATCACAATGGTTCATTCACTAAAGCAGAATACAATTGCATCTGCTAGACCATTCTGCTAAAGGTGATATATAGGGTTTGTGGATTTTCCCACACCTCAAGGTACCCAGAGCCAATAACTGAACTGCACTTTGCAATGTTTTTTCATTGTGTACCGGGAATACAGCAATTCATACAGTAAAATATGAAGAGTAAAATATAGGTGTCAAGGAAATATATATATGTAAGAAATGGCATAAGATATGCAGTTTAAAAGGAATGGTTATTTGCACATCTCTGCATGTGAGGGTACCCATACTAGTGGGTGAATTAGAGGACATTTCTCAAAATGACTTCTTTCTTACACTGTGTCTTATATTTGGAAGGCCCAAATGAGGAGCAATATAATTGGCAAATAACACTTGTTCTACTACTCTGTCTTCTCCTAACTCTCCCATTAAAAATTGGTACCTCGTTTGGGTGTGTAGGTCTAGTGCCCATGACAGAAAATGGCCCAAAACACAACATGGACACATCACATTTTTAAACTGAAAACTGACCCTTGTTTACAATGTACGTAGCTGTGTATTTTGGTCCCTAGCTCAGCTGGTACCTAGGGAAACCTAGCAAACCTAAACATTTTTTTTAAACTAGACACCTAGGGGAATCCATGGTCAGGTGAATTGAATGGCTGTCACCTGGCTGTGATACCCATAATCCCTTGCAAACCTCAAACTTTGGATAAAAAACACATTTTCCTCACATTGCTATGAAGGAAGGAAAGTTCTGGAATATGTAGGGACCCACAAACGTCCTCTCTCCAAGCATTTCCCCAAGTCTTTTGATAAAACTGTACCTCACTTGTGTGGGTAGGTTTGGTGCCCTGAACAAGAAATGGCCCAAAATGCAATACAGACATACATCACATTTTTCCAATGAAAGCTGGCCCTTTTTTGCAATGTGCTTATCTATGGAGTATGGGACCTAGCTCAGCCTCCACTTAGGGAAGGCTAGCAAGCCTGAACATTTTTGAAAACTAGACACCTAGGGAACTCCAGGATGAGGTGAATTGAATGGCTCTCACCAGGTTGTGTTACCTGGAATCTCTTGCAAACCTGAAATTTTGACTAAAAACACATCTATGAGGGAAAGTTCTGGAATTTGTGGGGAACCACAAACTCTCTTCCACTGAGCATTCCCCCATACGTTCTGTTAAAAATGGTTCCCCACTTGTGTTGGTAGGCTTAGTGCCTGCGACAGGAAACAGCCCAAAATGCAACATGGACACCACATTTTTCCACTGAAAATTGACCCTTTTTTGCAAGTTGCCTTGCTGTGGACTTTGGGCCCTAGCTCAGTTAGCACCTAGGGAAATTTAGCAAACCTGTAAAAAATTTTAAATTAGATTCCTGGGGAAATCCAAGATGGGGTAACTTGCATGGCTTTCACCAGTCAGTGATTCCCATAATCCCTTGCAAACGTCAACTTTAATTAAAAAACAATTTTTCCTCACATTTCTGTGATGGAAGCTTTTGCTATCTGTAGGTAGCTAAAAAAATCTTTCTACCCAGGATTCCCCCCACATCTACTGATACAAATGGTACCTCAGTTGTCTGGGTAGACAGATGCATCTAAAAATGTGTCCAATCTGGCCCCAGAGGACAGAAAGCAGCCAAAAGTTTGCCCCAAAAAAGGGGAGCGACCCTTGTCTAAGGGGCCACTCCTCAACATATAAAAATAAAACTATCCGGTGTCTAGTGACTATAAGCTCCCTTTGGGGTCAGATGGGCCGAATAAATGTGGTTGATCTGCCACCAGGGGGGCATAAAACAGCCACAATATTTCCCCCAAAAAAGAGAAGCGACACTCCCCGTTATGTAAATAGACAACATCCTGGTGTCTAGTGGCTTTCTGCCCCACTTGGGGGCAGATGGGCTGAAAAATATGGCCGGTCTGCCCCCCAGGGGAGCAGAAAATTGCCAAAACATTTCCCCAGTAATGAGGAGTGACCGTTGCCCAAGGGTTCTCTCCCCGACATACAAATATTAATCTCTATGGTGTCTAGTGATTTTCTGCCCCACTTTGGGTCTGATGGTCCTAAAAATATGGCCGCTCTGCCCCCAGGGAGGCAGAAAATGGCCCAAACATTGACCCAAAAAACGTGAGGGACCCTTGCCCAAAGGGCCACTTCCCGACATGCACATAAAATTATCTCTGAGGTCTAGTTGCTTTCTGCTCCTCTTAGGGGTAGAGCAGCCTAAAAATATGGCTGATTTGCTCCAAGGGGGCAGAAAAGGCCAAAATATGTGCCCCATTAATGGGTAGAGACAATTGCCCAAGGGGACGCTCCCCGTAAGAAAACAAAATCCCCGGTGGCCTAGTGTGTGCATTTTTGCTGTGATGTCGCGGCCCCACCCATAATTGTGTAGCAGGAATACATTGCAAAGAGACATTGGGAATAAAAAGCAACTCTTTTCATTCACCCAGTGCCTCTTTGACCTCCCCAAACCCTTCTAGGGGAAAAACTTACCTAATTCCTCTAATGCGCTTGAAGAAAATGACTTCTAGCATGTGACCGATGTCTTTCGATGATATTGGCATGTGGCAAGTGTGCTGATGTCATCAGATCACCAAGGAGGGTCAGAACTGGCAGTGGAAGTGCTTCCACTGCCAGCACCAATGGAGGCATGTTGCGGAGGGGGGTAACAGCGGGGCACCAGCACTCCCAACATGGATGAGTGTGAGCATGGCTTGGAGCCATCCTCAACACCCACCATGGAGGAGGATGACTCCAAGCCATCCTCCACTCAAAAGAGGGTAAGGTATTTAGGGTCAGCTGTACTAAAGATTAGTTCGGTAAAAGCCATTGCAAATTGAGCACTGACTTTTACTGAATCCATTCTGTTTTGGCAAACTGACCTATGCACTAATAGGTTGGTTTGCAAAAGCATGATTCGTAGTGGGTGGCAATTTGACCTACCTCATGAATATTAATGAGGTAAGTCACAAATTGTGACCCACTATGAATCGCAACCATCACAGCATGGTGGCTTACTGAGAAAAGCAGACTACCATGTTGGTGATTGCTTTTAAATAAATCAGTCATTTTTTTCTTTTAAGTGCATTTAAATAAATGAAAAGTTTGAGAAACATTTTTTTAGACTAGGTAGTGGTCCCTGGGATCTATTTGTAAAAATATTTTTTGTCAAAGTTAAGAAAGGAGAAGGGAACCACTTCCGATGTGCGAATGCCTTCCCACTGTCTTTAAAACATTAATACATAGCTTTCTGAATCGGTATTTGGAAGGGACGCTCTAAACGCGGCCCTTAAAATACTGAATCGTTATGTACTCGCAAATCAAAATTTCAATTTGGTAATGTGTTACTGAAACGCGATTTGCATTTCATACATACCAAAATGGATTTTTGCCGGCACAAATGGCCCGATTCTGTGAATTGGACCTTTTGCAATTGCAAAAAAACTTTTAACATATGGCCCCTACCCCTGTCCTCACATTTCAGAGCTCCTTATTTCAAAAGCACATACAATACTGTACTATGTAGAGCTTTTCTTTTTTCCTCCCACCCTTCAATACTCATTCTTCATTTATATATACATAGTTTTGTTTGTTCAAGAACACAGAACTGCTGCCAAAGCACTCACTTCCCCTAGGTTGCTCTCAACCATCTTCCCAATTTTTACAGTTTTTTTGAGGACCCAGCAGATGCAAAATTGTATTTCTTCTTCATTTTCATTCTAAAATGGTCATTAGCCATATTGGAAAAGTAATTTAAAAATGCTAAAATGGCCATCACTGCATCATGACGCATATACATACATATTCAAATATAGGTGTCCACCTTTGAATGGCTTTCTCTTTTAGGAAAGCCCATTCCACTAGGGCCACCAATTCACCCGCAAGCATGTACATACTGTGTAACACACTGACAGACATTCTGTAATTACCTTATGCTAGTTCAAACAGGCATTGGCAGGTAGCTTTTTCCAATCAAAAGGGAGCCTTATTTACTTTGCCAATGCTTGTTTTGTGAGGCTGAGATGGAGTGATACTGCAGCAAGTTAAAAGCAAAAAAAACATTTTTGTTGTTGTTGAGGAAAATAGATATTATAATTGGAACCTTCCTTGTATCTGTTTATACTTTTCAGCTGTCAATCTTTAACAAGTATTTAATTACTAAATCCAAATATTTGTTTTTGCTGACGAGAGGAGAAGAGGAAGAGGCAACATTATAATTGCCCATGGCTGTCTGCATCCCTCCTTCAAACTTAATAACCCACTATAATTATTTTCATATTCAAATCTTCTCACATTGAAAAATAGAAACCTGCAAACCTGGATTCTAATCCCTGTTTGGCACAACCAAAAATATAGCAAATGTTGACAAATCATTGTTTTTTCCTCTACTTCAAATTGCAAACATGTGTAAGGTAAAAATACATGTGGAGCGTATTGCCATTGGCACGTAGCTTCTTCCTATCAGGGGGAAGCCTTATTTACTTTGCCAATGCTTGTTTTGTGAGGCTGGGATGAGATGAAGTGATACAGCAGTGGGTTAAAAGCAAAAAAATATTTTATTTTTTTATGGTTGAGGAAAATAGATATTATAATTAGAGCCCTCCTTGTATCTGTTTATACTTTTCAGCTGTCAATCTTTAGTAAGTATTTAATTGCTAAATCAAAATATTTGTTATTGCTGGAGTGAGGAGGTGATACATGGGTGGAGCGTGGGGGGTTCCTGTGCATCCATCCATGTATTTTGATGCAAATCCAGATATGCTAAAATTTGTAAACCTGAGGTTGCACCAAAATTGTATGCCTAGCCGAAGCTGGCATAAGAGATGAAGGGGGTCATTCCTACCCCGGCGGTCAAGGACCGCCGGGGCCGGGGATGCGGGAGCACCGCCAACAGGCTGGCGGTGCCCCGCAGGGCATTCTGACCGCGGCGGTTTGGCCGCGGTCAGAACAGGAAAACCGGCGGTCTCCCGCCGGTTTTCCGATGCCCTCAGGAATCCTCCATGGAGGCGCAGCTTGCTGCGCCGCCATGGGGATTCCGACACCCCATACCGCCATCCTGTTCCTGGCGGTTCGCCCGCCAGGAACAGGATGGCGGTATGGGGTGTCGTGGGGCCCCTGGGGGCCCCTGCAGTGCCCATGCCAATGGCATGGGCACTGCAGGGGCCCCCGTAAGAGGGCCCCACAAAGAATTTCAGTGTCTGCTCAGCAGACACTGAAATTCGCGACGGGTGCAACTGCACCCGTCGCACCTTCCCACTCTGCCGGCTCCATTCGGAGCCGGCTTCCTCGTGGGAAGGGGTTTCCCGCTGGGCTGGCGGGCGGCCTTCTGGCGGTCGCCCGCCAGCCCAGCGGGAAAGCCAGAATGGCCTCCGCGGTCTTTCGACCGCGGAGCGGCCATATGGCGGTTCCCTCCAGGCGGGCGGCTCCCGCCGCCCGCCGGGGTCTGAATGACCCCCGAAATCTCTATTTCTTCTTGTTACTTCTTCTTTGCATGTGTGCTGCATTCTGACATACATCATGCATTCTGTACCACACATTGAAAGAAGAATAAGCTTCTAAGAATAATTTTGAGCAGGAAGGTATGCCTTATGTTAAAAAATGTTCTGACAGAATGGAGACACCCTCACTTTTCAGCTCACCATGCCTACCCTGGCAATAGCAAGCTAGTTAGCCACAAGTGCACCAACGCAAAGAGAGAGCAGACATGCATATCTCAGCTGCTTTGGCATATTGCTACTCTCTCTCCCTTTCATGCAATGCAACAAGTTTAGTAAACAGGGTCATAGTTACTAGTCTATGTCCCACCTCTTAATTGTATCCACACTTTATTAATCTGGTTTTGATCATTACAGTTTAAGGTGCACCTGGAAGCATAAACCATTCTATGTACAGTGTTCTTGTGATGCTGAGAGTTGGTTTCATATTCTGTCAAATACCTAACATGAAACAAAAATACCTTTGAGGTTACACATGCAAACACACAAACTGATGCACACACATTTGTGTGGTACATGCACTAGTTTAACAAGCCATTCTAATGATATTTTAACTTCTGAATTGCTAATTACACACACACATGCACACACATACACAAACACATACTATCTCTCTCTCTCTCTCAATCTCTCTCTCTGCCTCTCTCTCCCCCTCTGTATCTCTGCAGCTGACACCCAGCAGACACTCAATGCACCTTATTGGAAATGGAGTCCAACCCATCCTAATGATATATTTTCCATGGCATGTTCTCAGCTCACCAATCCATAGGCAGCCCCTGCAACCACTTTTTTTACAACTTACAGAGACCTCAATGCTTAGTTACATTTGAAGAAGCCCAAATATATTGCACATCTTTCAGAGTATCATCCTCCCTTCCACATGCAACCCAAGTGCCCACATAACTTTTGCATGCAAAAAAGTCTTTATCTTGCAAGGAATACCAATAAATATCACGTTTTAAATATTGGGCTAGCAAAATATCAAAATATCATATACTGAACATTAACTACTAAATACAAAATATTGTGAAGCATATATATATGTCGCTAGTAAGTAGTTATAACTGAGACCTAGTCTCCACAGAAAAAGCATTTTTTGACTTGCACCGTTCACAAAATTTCCCAAATAAAGTGCACCCAAGAATCTTGTTGTACATGGGAGGTTTTGGGGTAATCTATTTAGCATGGGCTGAGAACAAGCAGGGGGTCAAAAAAGTGCATTTATCATTTTAATTCCCATAGGGATTTTAAACATGGCTACAGACCAAAACTGCTGGACAGAATTTCTCCAAATTTGGCAGAAAGGTAATTGTTGGTCCAGAAAGAAACCTTTTTGTTAGTTGGTGTAAATCCACTCAGTAGTTTTTGAAATATTAAAAGAAAACCAAATTTGTATATCTGTAAGTGTGAAGGCTCTGTGAATGGTTCAAATCTTGTGCAGAGATCTGATTGTCTGCCAGCACTTCATCCAGGAAGTCTTGGCATCCATTTTGAGACTCTGCTTCAGCGGAGCCTCAAAAAACAAGGAAAAAAAAGAATGGGGGCAGAGTACTGTTACCCTACCCACCTATCCTTGGTGCAGGGGTTCCCCAGGGACCACCTTCTCAGGCTTAAAAGTACTTTTTTAATAACACAGCAAAAATCATACAAAATCTGAACATTTTGATGTGAGTTTTTTGCTGTCTTCCGTGCTAGCTTTTCATTTTGCCCACAGGTGAGACACGTCCCAGGGGCCTTTTTGTAAAAATAAGGGGCGCACATGACCCCCCACCTAGGGCTTAAAGAAGCCCCGGGAACTGCCACCTCCTCCTGGGCTATCCACACTATGATTGTGGGTGAGCAGTTACTGAAATATGGGCGAAAAGAAAAAATAATTGTCGAAGTTGTGATCGGGTAGGAGAGTGGATAAGGGGTGGGAGAGTGGAGAATGGGCAGTTACTGAAATATGGCAAAAAAAAGAAGAAAACATTGTCAGAGTGGTGACTGGGCAGGAGAGAGAATAAGTAGGATGGTGAATGAGCAGTTACTGAAATACAGGCAAAAGCAGAAATGTGTGTTGAATGTGGAGGCAGTGGTAAGTGCACATGGTCTATGCCGAGAGAGGATGATATGAAGGGGGGAAGGTAAATTCATGATAGAGCCTGTATGTGCTGCAGGTAGAAGAGGGTGATGTGCCTGGAGTGGGGCCAGCAGCGGGTGTGAAGGTCTGCGGAGGGATGGGAGAGTTCGAGGAGCTGCGAGAGTGGTGGAAGGGTGAGTGAAGAGGCTAGTCAGTGGGGGTGGAGAGAGAAGGGGGCTGCGAGAGCATAGATGCGAATGAGGCAGAAGACAGACAGATGGGAGCTGCACCCCATGGGGCAGCTATGGTAGGGGGGAGGACAGGGGGGAGGACAGCAGAATGGGTGCCCGGTGCTGCTGGTAAGGGGCGGCGAGAGGGCATTACAGGGGCATGGCGCGTGAACTTGCTGACCTGGGAATGGTGCCTCCTGAGGGTCCATTACATCTCTTGCCCACTTCAAACCAGTTGTGATCTTGGTGGGGGCCACTTGGGACAATTAACCACCCCAGGCACTGACTGAGGTGCAACTGTCTGTAATGGGACAGTCCGGCAGCAGTGTCAGGCACCAGAGGCACAGGAGCCCAGCAGAGGATCCTGGGAGCGGTAGGGAGAGCACACTGCATCCAAGACACAGTTAAGGTGTAACGACTGACAAGGCCTTGACCTCTTGATGCTGCACCTCACGTCAACCCACTCCATCGGAATGGTTGCATCCGGATCACATAAATAAAAATCTGGGCACAGGGCGGGACCAGTCTGTGACACGTAAGTAAAATGGATATGCAAGTAAGTAGGCAGAATATATGTTTAAGGCTTTTTATTTTCTTCATTAATTAGTTTCTCTCTTAATTCTTCTCTATTTTTGCTGTACGTCTGTAGGATATTTCCTTCCTTTCCTTTTTCCCAGTTCCTCACATATCTTCTCTTTTGGTTTCAGGTTGAGGTATTCCAGGGCTCCAGAAGGTCAACCACACCAGGAGAGGGAGAGAAAAATAAGAAGCCTTCTAATACTTAAGTATAAGGGAAATATGGTTTCTATTTCTTCTCTTTCAGACTATTATTTTTTTTTTTCTTACTATTTCCTTTGACCTTCTCGGTGCCCCTTCTTTATTAGTAATTAGTGCCTTGGTTAATTACTAGTTTTACTTCTTTTTACTTTCTGTTCTGTTAGTCTTGTCGCTCTGATTAATCAGTGCTCTTTTTAGCTTTTCTCCTTTCTAATATACATTTTCCTGTCAAACAGTGCCCCACCCATTTTCCGTCATCCTGTGCTTTTATTCTTTATTGGTTTTAGTATTCTATAAGGTACAAGTCTTTGTAGTACAAAAACAGTCCTCCCCACTTCCGTGATCCTCTTTTCCCTCCCTTTCCCCAGTTCATTTCACATACTTGGTTGGGCCACGCTTCTCCTGGAACGTGGCCGGCTTCTGCATGTATCACTCTCCCTCTCGGTCGTCTCGAGGCGGTGTCTTTGTTGGTGTTCTGCGATGTCCGTTTCCGGGTCTCTACTCCCTGAGTTTGTTGTCCAGCACCTTTTCCTCCTCTGAATTCCTCTGGGTTCATCCATCTTCTCTCCGCTCCTAGTGCGTCCTCCTCCGTGTCGTCTCTCCTGTTTCCCGGTGTCTTCCGGATATTTCAGTCTCCTCCTCCTGTGTCGCAGAGTTATCGTGATGTAGGGGTTGTAATTCCCCTGTGACACCCTGAGCACTGCCCCTGGGGTATGGGAGGTCCGCCCCATTCCTCGTGCCCTGTCACACAGTCACTGGATGAATCCATGGCCGTAGGACGTGTGGAAGACACAGGGGATGTATCTCCCTCAAACTATGGAGGGGGAGACACATGGGACAAAGGTGGGGAAACAAGAGGGACAAACGACCTTGAAGTCTCTGAGAGCTCCAAGTTGGATAGATTTCATGGTGAAGGTGATGTCTTGGGTGGAGAGGATGTCCCAGGTGGTTAGTGTGTGGTTTGTGTTAATTACAGTGGTGGCGCATCTGTCGAGGAAGTCCGTATGTGTGAGTTGGAATTTGAAGTTTCTGTGTATGGTTGCAATCTTGTTGTGGAAGAAGTGGGTGAGGTTATTGCACAGCTCTTGTGAGGGTGTAATGTTGTTTTCGCTGGGAGTCAGGTTAGAGAATTCCTTAACGATGTTGAAAAGTTCCTTGGTGTTGTTGGCTCTGGTTTCGATATGTGCTGCAAGGGCTGTCTTGTTTGTTGCCCTCAGTTGGCGGTGGTAGAGATTGAGGGAGGTCTTGAAGGCAACTCTGTCGGAAGTGTCCTTGCTGGTGCGCCATCTCCTCTCCAGCAATATGCTGTCTCATTTCGCTGTTCTAATGTTCTTGGGAGTAACAGCTGGCCTTTGTGGATGATTTTCTCTGAATGTTGCTCTTGATGGGGACGGTGCTGTTGGTGAAATTGGTCATCCATGTTTTGAAGTTTTTCACTCCCTGTTTGAGGTTGATGGTGGTAGCAGGGTTGGAGGTGATGAAGGTGCCACCCAGCTGGTCTTTGAAATTTTGTTCCTCCTCAGGTGAGGGGTGCTTGTCATCTTGGGGATGGAAGGGCAGGGCTGGAGATGCTGAAGTGGACGATGGAATGATCGGTCCATGTGAGTTCTGTGACATGGCTGTAGTTGATGTGGTTAATGGAGGCGAAATCGGGTCCAGCATGTGTCCTGCAGTGTGTGTAGGACCGTAGACTATCAGGGTCAATCCAAGGTTGATCATACTTTCAAGGAGGTGTGCAGTGTTCTTGTTGTTAGGGTCATCGATGTGGAAATTTAGGTCACCGAGGAAGATGTAGCCCCTGGGGTCTAAAGCTAGGGGCGCAATGAAGTCTGAGCTGGTGTAGCAGAAACTGGAGCGCGGGCCTGGTGGTCTGTATGCAAGGGTACCTCTGTTGGTTGTTTTGTCATCCATGTGGAGCTTGAAGTTGAGATGTTCAATGAGAATGGTGTTGTTGTCAGTGGTGGGGGTGCACTGCATGATCTCTTTGTGTATGATGGCAGTTCGTCCTTCCGGCTTGTTGGTGCGCTCCTGGTAAGTGATTTTATATCCATCGGGGATTGCTGTGTCAATGTCTGTGGCAGATGTGGGGTTGAGATAGGTCTTTGTCATGGTTTACTCGTCGCTTCCGGTTTCGGCCAACTAGAACTGCAGGATGGTCTCGATTTTTGTAGGTCTTGCTCTGACCAAGAAAAGGGCGGCCCTTTCTGGTAGCCGCAGTGCTCCTGACTATGGTATGTCGAAAAGCAGTCTGTGCCCTCCAGAGGGAGTCCCGGAGGAAAAACCCAAAGGGAAAAAACCTCTATGACTGGAACTCCCTGGAACAGAGAATAAATACCAGAAGAAATGTATGACTTCTAATAAAAAACAATAACTCAAAGAAACTGGAACGATTAAAGGCAAAAAGGCTGGAAAAAACAACCAGAGCGTGATCACCACCAAAGAAAGTGTTGCAGCGCAAGGAACACAACAATCCCCCCCCTTAAATACCCCTTAACAGGAAGTGACAATCAGGGAAGGCAAAAGACGCCATGTTGGATTGGGAAAAGGACTACAGGATGAAATGGAAGAGGACGCCATTTTAGAAAAGAAACCAAAAGCATGCAGGGAAAGAGGTAGAAAGAAAGGCATACTGGAAGAAAGAAGAATATGGCCCCTATTTGGAAAAAAAACAAAGGAAAGAAGAAAAGAAGAAAAAAAGAAGTCCAAGGAAAAGTCAAGCACAAGGTAAGTGAAGGGTGGGGGGGCCCACTCCTAATTTCGAGGGTGCGTTGGACCCTGAACTCGCCTAGGCCCGATGCCCAATCGGCCAGGAAAATGAACTGCAGTCCCAACTGCGTCCCAAGCCGGTTTTCCCACCTGGGCCTCAGCAGGCCATGGTGCAACAGTAGGTACCCCCCCAGAGCCTCAAGTTTGTCCGGATAAAGATGAAAAAATTATGAACCAAAAGAGGATAGTGAACAGAAGAGGCATCTTCCTAAGAACACTCGCTAAAAGAATAACCCTTCCAAAGAATGAGATATTGGAGATGGTTTCGGAATATATGGGAATCACATATATCTTGAACCTCATACTCAGGTTCATCATTCACCAACATAGGTGGATAGGTTAGTTGTCTATGAAAAGGATCAGGCTTATAGGGCTTCAGTTTTGAGACGTGAAATCCAGGATGTATCTTCCAAGTTTGAGGCAAACTAAGTCAAAAGGATACTGGATTGATTTTTTGAAGAATTAGGAAGGGTCCATAATAACTGGGTTTAAACTCATTTCGTGACAGACGGAGGGGTACAAATTTGGAAGAAAGGCAGACTTTGGGGGTGATTCTAATTCTGGCGGGCGGCGGAGGCCGCCCGCCAGAATTCCGCCCCCATAATACCGCTCCGCGGTCAGAAGACCGCGGAGGGTATTATGAGTTTTTCCCTGGGCTGGCGGGCGGTCTCCAAAAGACCGCCCGCCAGCCCAGGGAAAAACTCCCTTCCCACGAGGATGCCGGCTCGTAATCGAGCCGGCGGAGTGGGAAGGTGCGACGGGTGCAGTAGCACCCGTCGCGTATTTCAGTGTCTGCAAGGCAGACACTGAAATACCTTGCGGGGCCCTCTTACGGGGGCCCCTGCCGTGCCCATGCCATTGGCATGGGCACGGCAGGGGCCCCCAGGGGCCCCGCGACCCCCCCTACCGCCATCCTGTTCATGGCGGCTTTCCCGCCATGAACAGGATGGCGGTAGGGGGGGTCAGAATCCCCCATGGCGGCGCAGCAAGCTGCGCCGCCATGGGGGATTCTGAGGGCAGCGGTAAACCGGCGGGAGACCGCCGGTTTACCCTTTCTGACCGCGGCCAAAGCGCCGCTGTCAGAATGCCCTGCGGGGCACCGCCGGCCTGTCGGCGGTGCTCCCGCCGACCCTCGCCCCGGCGGTCGAAGACCGCCGGGGTTAGAATCAGCCCCTTTGTCTCTGACTTGATAACATGGGGCATCACATTGTCTCTTATCAGCCATCCTTTTCTATGTTGTTTGGTAGACAGAAGGTTAGAATGTATAATACGTTGACTTTTACGTAACCTCCGAGAAAATTAGGTGATAGCGGGAAGTGTAGAGGATTCTTTTATAATAGCAAGAAAGGACTTAGGAAGAAAAACCATATGAGCCGAAGAAAGGAGTGACTTTTGAGGCACTACGTACTGTGTTATTATATGAAAATTCAGCAATGGGTAAGTACATAGACCAGTTACTCTGAGTAGTATTTCAGAAACAACGTAAATATTGTTTGAGTCCTTGGTTCAGGCAATTTGTTTGCCCATTAGTTTGAGGATGATTACCAGATGATAAGGCTACCTCAATGTATAGGGTTTCATAAAAATACTTCCAAAAGCGTGATATGTATTGAGGGCCACGGTCTGAAATAATAACTTAAGGGAGACCATGAAGATGAAAGATTTCTTGTATAAAGATTTTATTTAATTCTTTGAATGTGGGTAGTTTCTTCAGTGCAGTAAAATGAGCCATCTTTGTAAATGAATCCACAGTCACCATTACGATTTCCTGCTGAGCGAGGTAAGGGGCACATGAAATCAGTTGATACGGTATGCCAAGGGAATGGTGGAATGGGTAGGGGTTGAAGCAGTCCTGCTTGCTTGGTATGGGGTATTTTTGATTGAACACAGATGGGACACGCCGCCACATAACCCTTGCTGTCTTTCTTTATTGTAGGCCACCAGAAGGAACAAAGACGTAGTTCCTGTGTGGCTTTGATACCACGATGACCTGCCACAGGGGAGTCATGACACATTTGTAGAGCTCTCCTTTGAACTGTCTTAGAAGGAAGGAATAACGCATCTTTATGGTAGTAATACCCCTTAACCTCACGTAGTTTTGTATGTACATCTTTCATTTCAAGTTCAGAGAGGGTTGAATACTCAGACTGTACTTTATCAAGAAAAGATTGTACTAGTCCAATGATTTTATCTGGTTCAATGAGGTGTTGTGAAGGAGGATTGATACTTTCAGGACAGCGGCGCGCCAGGGCGTCTGCCAGAATATTTTGAGAACCCGGTATAAAGGTTATTTAAAAGTCAAATTGACTAAAGAAGAAAGCACAACGGGGTTGCCGGCTGTTCCGACATTGTAAGTTTCGTAGACACTGTAAATTTTGATGATCTGTTCTGACTTCAAATGGTTTCCTTGATCCTACAAGGAATAGTCTCCACTCATTACACACTGTTTTTAGAGCTACAAGTTCTCGTTTCAAAACTGAGTAATTGTGCTCAGAATCAAATAACACATGGGAAAGGTAAAAAATTGGATGTTCTTATCTATCGTCGTTCTGTCTTTGTAACAATGCTGCTCCTATAGCTCTTTCTGAAGCATCAGTGACTACAATAAATTGCTTGATGGTATCACGATGCCGTAATAAAGAAGCTTGGGTGAAAGCACGTTTCAGGTTTTGGAATGCTATTTCAGCAACTTCTGTCCAGACAAAACCATTCTGTAAATTTTCTTTTTTTAAGAGTTTGTGTGACTTGGCTGATTTGTTGAGCGAAATCTGCAATAAATTGGCGATAGAAATTGGCCAGTCCTAAAAAGCACGGGGTTTCTTTGATAGAAGAGGGGGACAGCCAGTCTAGGATGGCCTGAACCTTCTCTGGGTCCATGGAAATAACAACTTGACTAATATGATATCCTAAATACTTTACCTCAGTCATGTGAAATTCACATTTTTCGGGTTTACAGACGAGTTGGTATTGCCTGAGTCTGCCTGAAACTTGAAGTGCATGCATGGTGTGATGTTCTGGATGGCTGGAATATATTAGGATGTCATTTAATTGTATTACTATGGTTTTCTCTGAAAAACAGAGGGTGCATTGGTTAAACCAAAGGGCATTACCTGATATTTGTAATTACCAAAGGGTGTACAAAATGTGGTCTTCCATTCCTCACCTTCCTTTATTCTTAGAAGATGGTAGGCTCCCCTAAGGTCTAACTTAGTAAATATCTGTGCCCCTCGGACTGCTTCCAAAATATCTTTTATGAGAGGTAGTGGATACCGGTCTTTTTATGGTAATCTTATTCAGTCCATGAAAGTCTATACAGGGACGTAGATCCATTGTCTTTTTAGGTACAAAAAAGAGGGGAGCCCCAGCGGGGGAAGAAGATGGTGCAATTAGACCACTCTGTATATTTTCTTGCGGATAGTCCTTGAGTATCTTCTTTTCAAGTTCAGTAAGAGTGTACATTCTACCAAAGGGGACAACAACACCATGTTCCAAGGGAATAGAACAGTCATATTCTCTTCGTGGAGGTAGTACTGGTTTAGTGGGTTTTTGGAACACGTCTGCATAGTTCAAATAATGACTAGGTACCCCTTGGATGGAGTTTATGGAAAAACTTACTTCTGCACCATTCATAACATTTTTCTTGGTGACCAGTATGTCCCTAAGGAATAACAATGGTCTTGAAAAAACTGGGAAGAGAAAGAAATAGTTCTGGATTCCCAATTGATAAAAGGATTATGCTGTGTAAACCAGGGTATTCCTAAGATTATTGTATGATTAGGTGAGGAGATCAGATCAAAAGAGACATGTTCCTGATGTTTTCTGATGCGTAGACATAAGGTAGAAGTAGTGTTGATGACAGGACCGGAAGCTAAAAGAGATCCATCAACTGTATGATCTTGCTCTGGAATGTCCTTAGATATATGAGGAATTTTTTGTTCCATAGCCCATGTCTCATCCAGATATATTCCACTGGCACAACAGTCCAATAATGCCAATGCCCTTTCTTCCCAACCATCCCGTAACTGCAGTGTAATAGGTAAAAGAAAGAGGGCAGTAGCAGCTTCCCTAGAAGAACAAATAGAAGGTATCTCAGAGAATCCCGTCCCCTCCGTTCTCATAGAGGACTGGAATTGACATTTCCAGGATACTTCACAGGAAGGACTGGGCAGGTACGGAGCAAATGACCAAAGGCACCACAATAAAGGCACAATCCTTTTCTTTGTCTAATTTCACGTTCACTAGCAGTTAGGGGACCATGAGATGTGTCTATTTGCATAGGTTCCTCCTCAGCAGCTTCTCTCAATTCAGGTCAAGACTCTTCGGACCGATGCATGGTGGTACGTGGGTTCCCTGAATGAGATGGTCCACGATTCTTTCTCTTTTCCAACTTGCGTTCATGTAGACGATACTCTCTTCCACTCTAGCTGAGTGTACCAGTGCGTCCTTTATCTCCTCTCAAAGACCTCTACGTAAAAGGGCAACAAGGGTACATTCTACCCAAGTAGTTTCTGCTGCCAGTTGTCTGAAACGTGTAATATATTGTAGGACATCCTGGGTTTCCTGCTTGATGTCACATAAGGCTTCTTCAGCAGAGGACTCCAGTCCAGGGCGTTCAAACATTTGTTTAAAGGCAGCAACAAAAGCTGAACAGTCAGACAGCATGGAATCATTGGAAGCTGCCAAAGGAGTCATCCAGGCTAAAGCAGGACCAGACAGGGCACTAATTAGGTATCCCACTTTAGTTTTATCTTGTGCAAATTCAGATGGTTGAAATGCAAAATAAACTGTCAGGGTATCAAGGAATTCACACAATTTGTTGTGATCTCCTGAAAAGCGTGGCGAGGTAGCAGAAACAGTGGGAACATCTGTTGTTCGGGAAACCAAGGCTTGTCGTAAAGCTGCATTTTCATTTCGTAATTTTTGGAGTTCCTGGGCTAGTTGTTAGATGGTTATGAGTAGCGAATGGTTGGTTTCTGCAGCATTCATCGAAGTATTCTCCATAATGCTTGACAAAACTGGTTCTCTGGGCACTGCAATCTGTCACGGTTTGCTTGTCGCTTATAGATTCGGCCAGCTGGAACTGGAGGATGGTCTCAATTTTTGTAGGTCCTGCTCTGACCAAGTTAAGGGTGGCCCTTTCTGGTAGCCACGGTGCTGCTGACTATGGTACGTCAAAAAGCAGTCCGAGCCCTTCAGAAGGAGTCCCAGAGGAAAAAACCAAAGGGAAAAACCTCTTGACTGGAACTCCCTGGAACAGACAATAAACACAAGAAAAAATGTAAGACTTCCAATAAAAAAGAAATAACTGGAAGAAACTGGAATGAGCAAAGGCAAAAAGGCTGGAAAAAGCAACCGAAGCGTGCTCCACACCAAAGGAAGTGTTGCAGCACAAGGAGAACAAGAATCCCACCCCTTAAATACCCCTAAACAGGAAGTTACATACAGGAAAGGCAAAAGACAACTTGTTGGATTGGGAAAAGGACTATGGGATGAAATAGAAGAAGACACCATTTTAGAAAAGGAACCAAAAGCATGCAGGGAAAGAGGTAGAAAGGAAGACATACTGGGAGAAAGAAGAATATGGCCCCATTTGGAAAAAAAAAACAATGGAAAGAATAAAAGAAGAAAAGAAGAAAGAAGAAGACAGAAAAAAAGAAGTCCAAGGAAAAGTCAAGCACCAGGTAGGTGAGGGGTGGGGGGGCGCCCACTCCTAATTTTAAGGGCACGCCGCGCCCTGAATTTGCGAGGCCCAATGCCCAATATAGGGCCTCGTGCAAGATGAGGATGAAAAAAGGGGGCGAGGCTCGCCCCGCGGCAGGGAAAATGAACTGTGGTCCCAACTGCGTCCCAAGACGGTTTTTCTGCCTGGGCCGTGGCGGGCTGTGGCACAACTGGTCTTGGTGAGGAAGACGATGTCAGATGCAAGGGGGGTGATGAGGTCCCATAATTCGATGGAATGCTTGCATAGTGAGTGTGTGTTGAGAAGGGCCCATGCACGTTGGTGTTTTTGTTCAGGTGGTGTATGAGGTGAGTTCTGGGTGGGGCTGGTTGGTGGGCTGGTGAGAGTACTGTGGTAGGTAAAAAGAACTGATGATGGACAGAATGCTGAATAATGCATACATTCACCCCCAGTCACAAAGATCTGGGTTTAATCCATCATTTTTTTTGCCCACCAACCCAGTTTGGACCCAGCCATATGCAATCAGTCTTGACCCTTCTCCCAATGGGAACAGCCCAGTCCAAACTGGCAGGCCAGGTTCTCCCTTGATCGGAAACAAGCATCCTGGGACTGGTTTTGTGTTATCACCCCTCATCAGACAGGATAGCTTGAATCCAGTGGCGCACTGAGCACAGGACCCACATCTGGGCATACCCTTCTCACTTAGGGTGACAAAGGCAAAATGAATAGATGATGGACGGAATGCTGAACAATGCAAACATTCACCCTCAGTAACAAAGATCTGGGTTTAATCCATTGTTTTTTTTGTCCACCATGCCACCCCCAGTTTGGACCCAGCCATATGCAAATCATTATTGACCCTGCTCCAAATGGTAACAGTCCAGCCTGAACTGCCAGGCCAGGTCCTCCCTGGACCACAAACAAACATCCTGGGCCTGATTTTGGGGTATCACTCCTCATCAGCCAGACTAGCTTGAATCCAGTGGCACAGTAAGCACGGCAGACATGTCTGGGCATTCCCTGGTGAGATGACAGTGGGTGTAGGTAAAAGGTCCTAACTTGGAGCGTGGGTCGAAAGGATGGCAGTGCTTGTTGCAACAATCGGGGTTGAGGGTGTAGAGCTTGGCAATGGTGTATCTTCTGAGGGCAAGGGTAGTGGCACTGGGAGCAGTCCAGGTGCAGATAGGCTTGCCTTTGGTGTGCCAGCGGCACGCCTTCTGCGTGTCCCCACTGCTCAGTCATGCTGTGTGGTCAAGCTGTGACCTGCATTGAGTAGGTCCTGGGGTGGGTGGAGCTTCTGTTGGCAGGAAGAACAGAGAATGAGAAAACCCAGGTGGGAAAGCCCAGGCTGTTAAACCCAAGAAGCTGCAGTGTCACTGGATCAGTCTGGAACAAGCAGGAACTGGAAGCCACAGGCAAGAGTCAGGCTAGTTGTCCAGGTACCTAACATAACACAAAGAAGAGCTAAGTACTAATTTGCAGCAAGGGTACATTCTGTGTGGTTGTACATGGGTATTCCCATGCAACCATCCATAATGTTGAGGCAAAGCCTTATTTACTTAAAAAGGAAGAGAGGAAATCTTCCAAAAATGTACACCTCCTTGAGACAGGCATAAAGAATGAGTAAAGTTTTCTTCTCTCAAAACATTTGAATCTTTATGTATTTACAGCACTTTACAGCATATATACAGTGGTAAAAATATAAAACTATGTTATAGCATAGTGTTTGCACAGAATGGTACCCTTTCACTCCAAAAGCCTTTGCTTGACTTTACACACACACACCCATGCACTAAAGTGCATGGCTGTGTGCATTGACACAAGTCTGCCAACTGGGGTACATGCAGAGAAAGACATAACAGATGTCATATCTTAGTAGATATGGTGCTGGTCTACTCTCTCCCAATGATGCAGGAAGGCAACATTAGTTACTGTGCTACGTTGCATCTAAAGTTACAACTACGCCCCTGATCATTTAAATGCTTACAGTGCTTTAACAAATATTTTTAGTACAACACATTTGGACTGTACCTAGTGCAAACCTTTCCAAGGCTGTTAACAACCACAAAGTGCCTTTAAAAAAAGAATAACTCTTACACAAGAAAGCCTTGGATTTGCTTATTAACCAAGCAACATCCACACTCATCTCATTCTGCGTATTTCACTAGATGGAATTTCTGCGAGCATCTCAGAAGCTGGTATTACATTTCTTGTTGTTTCCAGCACCTCCTGACATAGGCTACTCTTTGGGCCAACTGTATCAATCATTTATGCGATCGCAAAAAATGAATTTTGGTATGTAACAAGTCCAAGTTGCGAATCGGTAACTTGTTACTGAATCGCAAATTGGATTTGCTGCTACATACCGATTCGGTATTAGGAAGGGGAGGGTAAAGGGCGTCCCTTCCTAATACCGAATTGCAGAAGTATGTATGATTGTTCCATGACCGTGAATGTGGTTACAAAACAATCACAGTTACCACCAATTTCAAATTAGTGGTAACCCAGTCGCAAAGGTGAAGGGGTCCCCAAGGTACCCCCCTTTCCCTTTGTGAATGCATGCAAAAAACATATTTTAGGAGCAGCCAGTGGTCCCACGGACTCTTAGTTCAAATAGAGATCAAATGACCTTGGATAATTCAAGGAGGCCTTAATTTAACAATGCATATCTTGTTAAAAGAGACATAATCAATTCATATACTGATCCTTATGACGTCTTCTTGCATAAGCCTTAAAAAGGAAGCAAAACATGTTGTCCATGTGCCCTTTTTACTTACTTGAAGAAGCTGGTTGTTTCTAGAGCATCTTTGCATGAGCCATAGTCAAGGCCTTAATTAGACTTTGGCAGCATCATCAATGTGGTGCATATTCCTTACACTATGGGGGTCATTACAACATCGGCGGTAAATGACGCTTACCGCCGCGCAGAAGACCGCCAACACACCGCCACAGCCGCGGAATTCTGCCAAAGCTATTGTGACCCACAGCTCGGAATCTGCCAAAATTTAGACACCCACACAAGTCCACACACCAAAGGTCAGTGATAAACTGGCGATGACAAAACCTCCACCGTCACGCCAACAGGAATACGCCCACACTATCACGACCCACGAATCCACGCAGCGGTCTTTCAACCGTGGTATTCCATTGGCGGTACGCACTGCTGCGCTCAAAATACACACACTCTTACAAAACACATTGGACAAATCGAAATACACACACCTGATACACATACACACACCACTCCCACACACTCAATACAATATAAAACACACACCCACATCACCCACAAACCCCTACGACAAAAATTGAGAAAGAAGGCCAGAGAGAGACAGCACCAGAAACAACACTAGCATCCACAGGCACTCAACACCATCACTCACACAACTTCCACGCACCTCACACAACACACCCCTAAATATCACCCCACACATCACAACACACACTACCCCACACATAACCCACACCACCACATGGCACCGCAAAGACACCCCAGGTTTTCTGAGGAGGAGCTCAGGGTCATGGTGGAGGAAATCATCCGGTTAGAGCCACAGCTATTCGGATCACAGGTGCAGCACACCACCATAGATAGGAAGATGGAGCTATGGTGCAGAATCATGGTCAGGGTCAACGCAGTGGGATAGCACCCAAGAACACGGGATGAGATCAGGGAGAGGTGGAACGACCTACGAGGGAAGGTGCGTTCCGTGGTCTCAAGACACCAGATTGCAGTTCAGAGGACTGGCGGCGGACTTTACCTCCTCCCCCAGAACTAACAACATGGGAGGAGCAAGTTTTGGCTATACTGCATCCTGAGGGCCATGCAGGAGTAGCTGGAGGAATGGACTCTGGTAAGTCAAATCTTAACTACTTCATCCCCCACCCTACCTGCATGCTATCACAAACCCCCACCATCGCCCTCACCCCCTCACTCCAACTCCTCACACATGTCCCACTATCACAAACCACACATCCCAACACCAAGCCCTGCATGCAACACCAAAGCATGGACACCCATCACCAAGGCATGGCCACTGCACATACCCATACACCCCCCTAAACCATTATCACACAAGGTCCCACACATGAATGCAAGCACTGGGGTACAGGGTCACCCACCCATTGCACTCCATGGCACATTCAGATGCAATAATCATGCCTTTACACCCCTGCAGGACCCCTACCCAACGTCACCAGACAGGAGGGTCCAGACATGTCCACTCCACTCACAGAAGAGGCCCACAGTGATGACAGCAGCTCTGTCCAACTGGATCTAGAAGACCAGCCCGGCCCATCTGGGACCTCTGGACAGTCGGTTCCCCTCACACTGGCATAGGCCACCACAGAGCTTCCCCACTCTGGAAACACCAGCATAGCACCCACCCAGCAGGCCCATACCTCTGTCCCCAGGACACGTCAAACAGCAGTGTGTCCACCACTTCAGGGAACCCAGGCTAACCCACCACACCAACAACACCAGGGACCTGGGGGCAGTGGTAGTGGGCACACGGTTCAGGGGACAGAGGCCCAGGAACACAAAGAAACTGGGAGGGCTGCTGTGCGACAGGGGGAGGACAGGCCCAGGAAACCCACTCTCCATGAGGCCCTATCCAACATCATGGGAGCCTACCACCATTCCCAGGAGACGATGGCAACGGTACTGGCCAAGTTTCAGGAGACCCAGCGGCTGCAGGAGGAACAGTATTTGGGGTTCAGGGAGGAACTCAAATCCATCAACACCACCCTGGGCACCCTTCTGGGGTGCTGAAGGAACTCGTCAACACCAGGAGGGACACTGTGGCACAACAAGGGGCCCCTGACACTAGCCTGGACGATGAACTGCCCACCACCTCCGCCGGCGCTAGTGGACAGGAGGCACCGCCACAGGACCACGACACCAGCACCCCACCCCCTGCAGATGGAGAACCACTCCACAAACGGTCCCTGAGATCCAGGACAAAGACAGAGAACAATGCCAAGACCCCCGCCAAGAAATGAGACCACCCTGAATGTAATCCTTCTGTCCCACTTTGTCACCCTGTCCATACTCAAACTACCCTAGCTCCACTTCCTATGCCCCTTTGGACAATGCACCTGTGAGACTAATAGACTGGACTCTGCCATGGACATTCCTCCACCATCACCCCTGACCAATTTACAACCCCCTCCACTATTTTGCACTTAAATAAACACCCTTAAATCACAAAACAACCTGGAGTCAGTCTGTGCTTTCGAAAATGTGTATTTGCAATAACTGTGGAAAAATGCCATATCCAATGTATTGTCAACATACCTATGTCACACAGCTAAGGCCCATGCGGAAACAAAGCAGATGTCACACAGTGGGACCCACATCTGTGAAACTGAAAGGGAAAGTAACAAATCAGGGTCCATACACTGGGTGAAAGTGACAGACAGATGAGAGGTAGAAGAATTAAATCAGATGTAGCAGGCGGTGTTTTCTTCTTACCTGTGTCTCACTGGAAGTATTGATGAATCACCGTGTTCCTGTTGTCTATGTCCTCTTCTTCTGCTTCCTCATCTTCACTGTCCACAGGCTCCACAGCTGCCACAACACCTCCATCTGGACCATCCTCCTGCAGAAAAGGCACCTGTCGTCGCAAAGCCAAGTTGTGAACATACAGCAGGCCACGATTATCTGACACACCTTCTTTGGTGAGTAGAATAGGGAACCACCTGTCATATGGAGGCACCGGAACCTGGCCTTCAGGAGGCCGAAGGTCCTCTCTATAATCCTCCTAGTTCGCCCATGTGCCTCATTGTAGCGTTCCTCTGCCCTTGTCCTGGGATTCCTCACGGGGTCAGTAGCCATGACAATTTGGGGTAACCAGAGTCACCTGCAAATGGCGAGGGACAACTGTTAGACACACACTAACTCTTAGGGACATCCCCAGACACCTAGTCATACTGTATTGGATCCATGTCCTCACCTAATAGCCACACATGGAGCCTCTGGAGTTGCCCCATCACAAAAGGGATGCTGCTATTCCGCAGAATGTAAGCGCCATGCACTGAGCCAGGAAACTTGGCGTTCACATGGGAGATGTACTGGTCGGCCAAACACACCATCTGCACATTCATAGAATGGTAACTCTTCTGGTTTCGGTACACCTGTTCACTCCTGCAGGGGGACCAATGCCACATGTGTCCCATCAATGGCACCTATGATGTTGGGGATATGTCCCAGGGCATAGAAGTCACCTTTCACTGTAGGCAAATCCTCCACAATGAGGGAACACGATGTAGCTGCGCATGTGTTTCAGCAGGGCAGACAACACTCTGGACAACACGTTGGAGAACATAGGCTCAGACATCCCTGATGCATTGGCCACTGTTGTTTGAAAAGACCCACTTGCCAGGAAATGGAGTACTGATAGGACCTGCACTAGAGGGGGGATTCCTGTGAGATGGGGGATAGCTGACATCAGGTCTGGCTCCAACTGGGCACACTTTTCCAGGATTGTGGTACGATCAAGTCTGTATGTGACAATTACATGTCACTCCTCCATTGTCGACAGGTCCACCAGCGGTCTGTACACCGGAGGATGCCGCCATCTCCTCACCTGCCCCAGCAGACGTGCTCTATGGAGGAGAACAGCGAGCAGAGAGTCAAGCAACACTGAGGTACGTAAACACAACTTTATTCCATAATTTTTGTAAATCGATATATATGCCTGTATTAGTGTTTATGCAAGGCCTAGATATGTGTGACGCAGTCAAAATTAATGACATGTGGCCCCCTGAAATGGCGGCTGCCTGACCTGTAAGGTAGGTCAAGGGGATATGATGTAAGGAGAGGACCTACACTGCAAGTGCTGCTGTGACCTCAGTCTGGAAGAGACAATGGCTCATGTGTCTGGGGAAAGGGCCCCTGCCTTCAGCACAGAGGAGTTGGACAAACTAGTGGATGGGGTCCTCCCCCAGTACAGGCTACTCAACGGTCCTCCAGACAAACAGGTAAGTACACTGTGAGCATGCCGAATGGGCAATGCCAGTGTGGAGTGGTGTGGATGAAAGATGGGGGGGGAGAATGAGGCGTGCATGAAACAACGGTGAGTGCATGTGCGTCATGGCAAGGGTAGGGATGCAGGCCAAAGAATGTGACGGTGCGGACGGTTATATCTTCTCCTTTTCCCCTGTACTATTCGTGTAGGTCAGCGCCCACCAGAAGAAGGATATATGGCGTGCCATCGCCAAGGAAGTCCGGACCCTCGGGGTCCACCACAGACGGAGGACCCAATGCCGTAAAAGATGGGAGGACATTCGCCGCTGGAGCAAGAAGACGACGGAGGCCCAGCTGGGGATGGCCTCCCAACGTGGGAGGGTTTGCCCGTCGCACCATGACCCCCCTGATGTTCCGGATCCTGGCGGTGGTGTATCCGGATTTGGATGGGCGCTTGAGGGCATCACAGCAGCCACAAGGGGGTGAGTACACTCTCACTCTGCTGATTCAGTGCGCATTGTAGGTGTCTGGGTGGGGGAGGTGGGCTGTGGGTTCCCCAAGGCCAGGGGCGAGTTTAGTAGGCAAGGTCCCTTCTTCAGGCAGGCCATGTGGCACCCCACCCGACTTGTGTTCAGAGGCAACTACACCTAGTCAGGCTCCTGTGACTTCCAGGTGTGCAGCAATCGGGCATAGGCCTTGTACCCCATGTCCCTGTGATTAATTAGGAAACTCAAAGTGCACAGTGTAGTGCAGGGGGTTTCTGTGTCTGTAGTGTCCGCCAACGGTAGCGGTATTGCATGCACTGAACATGTCTTTCTTCTGTCTTCCCCTCCCTTTTGTGGTCTCCCTGTTCTTGTGTGCATTAGCATCATCAGGCAGAGGAGCAGTGGCATCGGAGCAGGAGGGAGCTGCATCCCACATGGCCCTGGAGGGCGACACAACGGAGTCAGAAGCCACCAGTGGGATGGAGGGCGAGTGGAGCTCCACAGCGGAGACAAGAGCTGAAACCAACGACACGGACTCCTCCTCTGATGGGAGCTCCCTGGCGGTGGCAGGCACCTCTGTGCCCCCCGCATCTACAGGAACTGCCGCCACCCCCCCTACCAGCACCACCCTCCCAGCAGCCCCTCAGCATGTGCCCTGTGGCCGCTCACCCAGGAGGGTGGGCATCTCCTTCGCCCCAGGCACCTCAGCCCCTGCCCCTGTCAGCCCTGCTGCCCTCAGTGAGGAGGCCATTATCCTCCTCAGGTCCCTCACTGTGGGCCAGTCTACCATTTTGAATGCCATCCAGGGTGTAGAAAGGCAGTTGCAACAGACAAATGCATACCTGGAGGGCATTCATTCTGGTCAGGCAGCCCAACAGCGAGCTTTTCAGACTCTGGCCTCAGCACTGATGGCAGCCATTGTCCCTGTGTCCAGCCTCCCCCTCCAACTTCCTCCACCCAGACCCAGACACCTGTACCTCAGCCTATCCCAAGCACACCATCAGACCAGAGTGCACACACCTCAACACACAAGGGAAGCTCAGGCAAACATAAGCACCACACATCCCACAGGCACTCACGCAAGCATCATACCCATGCAGACATACCAACATCCACTGCCTCCACTGTGTCCCCCTCCTCGTCTCCCTCCTTCCTCCCAGTCTCGTCTCCACTCACACCTGCAGCCACTACCTCCATCACCAGCACACCCACCACCACACCCCGCTCCCTTGTACTCACCACCCCCACTACCATTCACACATGTCTGTGAGCCCACCTCCCAAGGTACACAAACGCAGCCACACACCCACCCAACAGCCATCCACCTCACGACAGCCTCCAGTCCATGCACCTTCACCCAAAGTCAGCAAACGTACACCTCCTGCAACCACCTCTTCCTCCACTCCCAAACCCCCTCCATCTACCCGTCCCAGTGTGTCCAAAAAACATTTCCTGTCCAACCTTGACCTCTTCCCCTCACCTCCCCCACCCCTTCAGTCCCCTAGGGCCCTCCTTTCCAGGTCCCAACCCAGCACCTCAGCCACAACATCTGCGGGAACAGTGGTGCCAGTAGTAACCGGCTTCTGTAGTGCGCCAGGCAGCAGGGCAGCCAGTATGCCAAAGAGCCAGACCACGGACAGTCCCCCACCTCAAAAGCACAAAAAGTTGGCCACTATCCGGCGGGAGAGAGGCAAAACATCTACCACCAAAGCCTCTCCCAGGAGTACAGTTGAGAGTGGGAAGACAGCTGCGCCACCATCCAAGGTGTGGAAGGGGCACAGAAAGACAGGCAAGTTGCCAAAAACCTGCATGGCGGACAAGACCGCCACCAGCACCGCTGAACAGGACACCGCCGCCACAAGCACTGCTGCCAAGGACACCACCGCCACCAGCACTGCTGCCAAGGACACCGCCGCCACCAGCACCGCCACACAGGACACCGCCGTCACCAGCACCGCTGAACAGGACACCGCCGCCACAAGCATCGCTGGCAAGGACACTGCCGCCACAAGCACCGCTGCCAAGGACACCGCCACCACCAGCACCGCTGAACAGGACACCGCCGCCACCAGCACCGCTGAACAGGATACCGCTGCCACCAGCACCGCAGACCAATGAGCGCCAAAAGCTCCGACGTTACTGAGGCCGCCATGAGCAGGATGAAGCACTCTGGGCACCAAGCCCCCTCCAGAACCAGTGGAGATTGACATCCACTACCTCAGTCCTTGGCAGGATGAAGCACTCTGGGCACCAAGCCCCCTCCAGTACCAGTGGAGATTGACATCCACTACCTCAGTCCTTGGCAGGATGAAGCACTCTGGGCACCAAGCCCCCTCCAGAACCAGTGGAGATTGACATCCCCTACCTCAGTCCTTGGCAGGATGAAGCAATCTGGGCACCAAGCCCACTCCCGAACCAGTGGAGATTGACATCCACTACCTCAGTCCTTGGTAGGATGAAGCACTCTGGGCACCAAGCCCCCTCCAGAACCAGTGGAGATTGACATCCTCTACCTCAGTCCTTGGCAGGATGAAGCACTCTGGGCATCAAGCCCCCTCCAGAACCAGTGGAGAAAGGCATCCACTACCTCAGTTCTTGGCAGGATGAAGCACTCTGGGCACCAAGGAACGGCATCCACTACCTCAGTCCTTGGCAGGATGAAGCACTCTGGGCACCAAGCCCCCTCCATATCCAGTCGAAACTGTTATCCACTTGTGAGACTGTGGCTTTGCTATCCCCAGGATGCAGCAGTGGGCAAACCACCCACTGTAAAGACTTGTGAGACTTTGGCTTTGCACTCCCCAGGAGGCAGCAGTGGGCAAATCACCCACTGTAAAGACTTGTGAGACTGTGGCTTTGCGCTCCCCGGGATGCAACAGTGGGCAAACCACCCACTGTAAAGACTTGTGAGACTGTGGCTTTGCACTCCCCGGGATGCAGCAGTGGGGAAACCACCCACTGTAAAGACTTGTGAGACTGTGGCTTTGCACTCCCCAGGATGCAGCAGTGGGCAAACCACCCACTGTAAAGACTTGTGAGACTGTGGCTTTGCGCTCCCCAGGATGCAGCAGTGGGCAAACCACCCACTGTAAAGACTTGTGAGACTGTGGCTTTGCACTTTCCAGGATGCAGCAGTCGGCAACCCACCCACTGGAGGGACTTGTGAGACTGTGGCTTTGCACTCCCTAGGATACATCAATGGGCATGGAGCCCCCTCATGGATCTGGCATCGTGCACTCATCCGGCTGAGGTGCCTCTCCTTCCCGTCCCCCTGAGGTGCCTGTTGCATTTCTATCTGATGCCCCTGCAGTGTTCTCTCCGTTTTGATCGGTCATTGAGTGTGGGCCTCGCCCATGCATTTTGGGCTCAGTGGTCCATGGACTTTAATGGTGGAATACCTTGGACTTGTATTCTTTGTGTATATATTTGTTTATAGTGTAAATATAAATATATGTTTTTGATTACTGTATTTTAATAGATTACAAACGTTCAACTCATTTCCTTTTGTCCTTGCATTCTTCCAGGGGGGGTTCGGGGTTGTAAATGTGATGTATCAACATGTACTTGTGTGTGTGTTGTAGTGGGTGAGGGTGGGGGAGGGAGTGTTGCGTGTTGCATGTTGCGTGTGTGTGTTACTCTTTTTTCCCTCCCATGTGTCATAGGTGCAGTACTCACTGTGGTCTTCGCCGCCGTCTTTGATGTTCCTGGTAGAGGAGCAGGAAGACAAAGGCTGGGAGTATCTGGAGCTCGGGTTCCATGGCGTACTGATTCCTCGTGGGGTGTGTAGAGGTGAGCGTTTTCCCTTCCAAGTCCTGTTTCCGCCGTGTTTTTGTTCGCAGTGAATCCGCCTTGGAAAAGGTAGCGGATTGGCCTCTCATGATACTGTGAGCGGTACATTGTCTTCCGCCTGTCCATTGGCAGTTACCGCCGCAGTGTTTGTTTGTACCGCCGTGGCAGTTGGAGTGTTAAAGTGGCTGTCTATGTTGGCGGTTTCCGCCACGGTCGTAATTCCATTTTTTTTAGCGCTTTAACACCGACCACCAGGGTTGTAATGACCACCTATATGTCAAGAGCATTATAAAATATGGCACTTGTATTATAACGGAATGGATATCAGACACATTTTTGATTGTCTGCCAAACTCTAAATGGAAACTTAACCTACTAAAGACCGCCTTACTTCTGCTTTCTCGACAACTTTCAGATGACACTATTTTCTGACACACATTCTGACATTTTCTTCTGGAGTGAAATTGTCCATGTACAGCACAGTTATCGCTCATGTACCCATCCTCCTTTTGTGATGAAAGCATATGCACATTGTCTCAAAAATCTCAAGGTTTCTTAAAATGGCAAGTGAATTTAAAAAAAAACATTAGAAATGTAATGTGAGCTGCTAAGAACATGTGGTTGAAGTAAGTATGGTATGTTTTCTATTTATTTGTGTGAATATAACACTGTCTATATATTTAAATACATATTAAACCAAAGCAGAACCCTCTCTGTGAGAGCAGTTGCCTCTGTCTCCATGCCTGCATCTTAGCAGACAGGGAGAAAGAGGAAACCTCTGCTTGCAGCAAGGGAGAGCTATTTGACAGCTCTCCCTTGCTGCGAGTAGTGTTTGCTGTGACTTGGCAGCAGCTGTCAAAGCTGTTGTCAAGCCACAGCAAACAGCTATGCACCGGGGGTGGGCACCCTGAGACATAGCTGGAGCTGGCCCTAGAGTGTGGAGGTCCCAAGGGCCATCAGTGGCTCCTTCAGGGGGGCGCACGGCCCCCTCCAACTAAAACAGCCCAAGGGAGGTGGTGGTTCCCGGGGCTGAAGGGGTCCAAAGCGGATCCCCATTTCTTTTTTCAACATTTGCCCCGGGGAGCCTGCCCACACATATTTTAAGAAACGCCCCAGGGAGGTGGTGGTCCCCAGGGTTGCGGGGGCTGCACAGCCCCTGCATACAATTTCAGAAATGACCCACAGAGGTGGTGGTCCGTGGAACTGCAGGGGGGCCAGGCCCCCGTTGCGATTGTTTGAAGCCCAGGGAGGTGGTGGTCCCCACGGCTGTAGGGGGCTGGGTAGCCCCACTGTGTTTCATATTTTTTTAAGGCCCCAGGGAGGTAGCGGTCTCCAGGGCTCTAGGGGTACACAGAAACAAGCGTAGGAGCCTGCACTTGCTTTTTTAATTTTTTTATGCAAATTTCTTGCATTTGCTGCAAAAATGCTTTTTAGCCATGGAGGCTCCCTCTGGGGCCACACCACCAGAGCTAAGGGGTCAATGTGTCCCTCCCCTGGACCCTTTTCCTTTTTTTCAAATTTTTTAGTGAGACTCAGCTGAAGCAGAGTCACAAGATGGCTGTCAAACTTCCTGGTTTGAAGCCAATCACAGCATTGCAATTCCACGCACAAGCTCCTCTGTTTTTTGTGCATCATCACAACGGATCCGTGGATCTAGATATACAAATGTATTTTCCATTTAATATCTCCAAAACTACTAAATGGATTTCTACCAAATAAGCAAAGCACAATCTGCTATCAGCCAGATTTGGTGTAATTCCGTCCAGTGGCTGTAGTCGTGTCTAAAGGTGCTATGGGAATTAACATTGGACAAAACAACTTTTTTGCCCCCCCCCCCACCCCCCCCCTTTATCTCGGCCCCTGCTTGACGAATCACCACAAAACTTTCTGTGCGCAACAAGAATCACTGTGGCACTTTTTTGGGGGGAACATTTAATGTAGATTCGTCAAACAGTGCCAAAGATATAGGCAAGTAAAAAAACACTTTTTCTATGGAAACATGGTCCTAACTATAAATACCTATAATATCTCTCTATCTCTCTCTCTCTCTCTCTATATATATATATATATATATATATATATATATATATATATATACATATATACTGTTTACAACTCAATGCATAATCTGATTGCTAGCTCTGTGCTAACTTTTACTATGCAAATGTGTATTTTTCTTATGTTTATGGCGACTTTTCCTCTTGTTAGCCTGGTGTGAGCAAAAAAGCAAAAAAAGCGTGTAGGCGCGTGTTATAGCCAAATGATTTTCACCAGTGTGATGTCCAAAGTATGACTTACAGAAACCGGATAGACATAAGTGCCTTGTGAGAATTTTTCTTTACCAGTCCATACCTCACATAAGTTTGCCTCACAACTGACGGGACAGTGGGCAGTCGTGAGAGAAACCTGTGTGGGGGGATTTAATGTCTACTTCAGAACAGATGGAGAAAGACGAGAACTCAAGATAAAAAAAAGCTCCACGTGCGCCTTCCCTGGCATACTACCTGTGAATTTTCAAGAAACCTCCTATGCTTAATACACGTTAACCTGGTCAGTTTTACGACAATTACTCTTATTGCACCAGCTATAAAAAAAACACATAATTTCGTCTCTTCTGAGAACTTAGTAAGTGAAATTTCTGTGACTCATCCTGCATTTTTCCCGGTGTGTAATATAGATAACTGACCCCCAGTACCTCCAAGTTGAGCTGGGCCAACCCCCGCCACAAATACATTTTTAAAAAAACGATTTTATTTAATCATATTTTAATGTTTTATCAAACCAAGCATTCAATTGTCACGACAGCAAGTCGTTCATATTGTTCATATTTTTATTAAAAATTCAAAATATAATTGCGTCCTATCGTCCATTCTCCAACATATACATAAAATGCCAGGACAAATCAAAACAGAAATAATCGATGCATCAATGTGTGTGGGCATCAGGTGAATTGTAATAGCTGATGGAGCATGAGACTAATCCATCAGTTCCAGTATTTCCTGTTTTCACCATGCAAGAAGGAGGAGGGGAAAGCTGAGATTCCGGGGAAGGACTAGAGAGACAAGCAGCTCAGTCCATGGAGAGCCGAATGTGTGAAACGTTGTAGTGTGCAGCCGAGCCCAACCTCGCAGCTGCCGAGATGACCCAGAGATGATTAGACTGAGAAGTGCACGCAGGCAATTCTCATCAGCCGAAAATAGGTCACATGTTGGATGTCGATTCGGGTCACATTTCAATCTCCTAATGAGGACAGGCTAGGCTTTTTAGTGGCTCACTGTAAGAATTAAGGGCCAGATGTAGGAACGCATTTATCGGTCGCAAAATCTGCAATTGTGTAAATCGTAGGCTTTGCAGACCGTAAATGCGTTTTTCCAATGTACCAAACGCATTCATGGCTAGGCGTACAAAGAGACATATTTAAAACCCACTAGCCTTCCTGCATCACATTAGTGTCATTTCTTTCTACGCTAATGTGGTGTTAGGAAGGCTTTTTTGCCGCGCTGTATTTACAAAGTGTGCAATGCTTGCATTGCACCACTTTGCATCCCCTTGCGCCACATTATGCCTGCGCCATGCAAAATGTATGCAAGGGGGGTGTTCCAGCACTAGGAGCCCCTCAAAAATGGCGCAAGATTTCACTGCACCATTTTCCCCTCATTTTTAACACCTGCTTAAAGCAGGAGTTGAAATGGCGCACCCATAGAAACCTATTGCGCTCCTTGCACTTTGCTGCTTTAGCTTCATCATTTTTTATTCTGATGCAGCAAAGCGTCACAATAGTGTAAAAAGTGTTGACGCGAATGCCCTATTGATGGCCATGGTGCACCGTATTCCTAATACGGCACGCACATGATGTAGCTAGGAGGGGCAGGGGCGATGCAAGAAATCTGGCGCATTGGCACTGATGCGCCAGTTTCTTGTAACTATGCCTCAACATTTTTTAACATTCGCAAAACATCTGATTTACTAAATCAGAGGGTGTGCAATAGCTCAAACTATGTTTTAAATATACTAAGCCTACAATTTCTGAATTGTTAAATGGGTTTAGTAAAATATAACGAATCAGTATTTGGAAGAAGCCTGTTTAGGGCATCTCTTCAGAATACCAATTGCTTATGGTATGTTTTAATGTTCTGCAACCAAAATCTGATTGTAAATTTTACCAGCGCCTCAAGGGAGATGGTAGACCATTCCCAAATGGGATGGCATTGTCAAGACAATCATTCCCCTTTTGTGAGTGTTAAAAATGACACTTTTCAGAGAAATCAGTGATTGGTCTATTGGACCACTGCTTACTGCCCAAAAAAGTTTGGAAACAACTTTTGTTTTACGCATTCCATTTTCCTTTAAGAAAAGTGAGCTGAGTTTTAAAAAATGATTGCTTTGTTTAAAATTAGTCACAGACATGGTGGCCTTCTGACTCTTGTAGGCCGTCTCCCCTGTGATGCCAACAAATGGTAGTGGGTTGCACTTTGTGATCTACCTCTTTAATATTAATGAGGTAGATCCAACTGCAACCCTTTAGAAATTTTGTATTTTGTCAATAGACGTATTAGTAGATAGTCAGTTCACAAACTACCACTGTAGTCAGTAAAAGTCAATGCTCAAATTGTGTTTACATTTACATAATTTATTGTATGTACATTTGGCACTATGGGGGTCATTCTGACCTTGGCGGTCCATGACCGCCATGGCGGCAGAGTGCGGCGGAAGCACCGCCAACAGGCTGGCGGTGCTTCCTGGGCGATTCTGACCACGGCGGTAAAGCCGCGGTCGGAAAAGGGGAGCCGGCGGTTCCCCGCCAGTTTCCCCCTGGCCCAGGGAACCCGCCATGGCGGCGCTGCTTGCAGCACCGCCATGGGGATTCCGACCCCCTTCCCGCCAGCCTGTTTCTGGCGGTGTCCACGGCCAGAACCAGGATGGCGGGAACGGATGCCGTGGGGCCCCTGGGGGCCCCTGCACTGCCCATGCCACTGGCATGGGCAGTGCAGGGGCCCCCTAACAGGGCCCCACAAAGATTTTCACTGTCTGCTTAGCAGACAGTGAAAATCGCGACGGGTGCCACTGCACCCGTCGCACCCCTTCAACTCCGCCGGCTCCATTCCGAGCCGGCTTCATTGTTGAAGGGGCTGTCCCGCTTGGCCGGCCGGCGGTCTTCTGGCAGTCGCCCGCCGGCCCAGCGGGAAAGCCGGAATGGCCGCTGCGGTCTTTTGACCGCGGTGCGGTCTTTCGGCGGGAACCACTTGGCGGGCGGCGACCGCCGCGGTCAGAATGACCGCCTATGTGATTTGTTAACAGTGACCAAACCACTAAATGGGTTTAGGGCATGTCTTCCAAATACTGATTCCTTATGGTATATTAGTGTTTCATCCCTGAAATCTGGTTGCAAAACAATATTATTTTACCAACTACAGAAAGGTAGTGGTAACTCATTGCTAATCTAGAAGAGGTCCAGAAGAGACCCATTCATTAAGGTGAATACTAAAAAAAACAATTCTAGGAGTAGGCATTGGTTCCTGGGCACATTGCTGACTCCTAAAAATAGTTTCTGAAATTTGCCATTTTTCTAAATGCATCACATTTACTCTTTCTGTTTTTTAAACAAGAATGATTGCTTTATTTAAAAGCAACAGATATTGTGGTCTGCTGACTCCAACAGATACCATTCCTGTGATGTCAGCAAATCATAGTGGGTCGCCGCTTCTGACCTACCTATGCATATTAATAGTGAGGTAGATTGAATTGTTACCCACTAGCATTCGATATTTTGTGAAACAATCTACTGGTGCATAGGTATATAGTGATTCTGAATCAATACGTGTGTCTACAAAAGGATAATGAATTGGTATTTGGAAGGGTCATGTTGTAGGAGATCCAAATACTGAATCAATATGCTGTGTATCAATATTTTGCAACCAAAATCCAGTTGTAAACATTTGATATTTTATTGACACCTCTGAGGAGGTGGTAACCCATTTGCAAAAGGGAAGGAGTCCCCTTTGAGCTCCTTCTCCTTTATGAATGTAAAAAAAAAGTTTGAGGGGAGGCAGTGGTCCGCAGACAAAACATAAAAAAAGAAAACAAAAAAAAAGAAATTTTCTTTTCAAATGCAGTCCAGTTTAATTTAAAGAAAATGTTCTGCAGATAAAAAAAGTTTGATTAAAAAGCGATCACAGACACAGTGGTCTACTGACCACAGCAGGCCACAATCCCTGTGACGGCAGCGAACCGTAGTGGGTCACAATTTATAGTGTACCTCATTAATAATTATGAGGTAAGATGAATTACAATGATTCAGGCTTTTGCAAACCGATCTATATGTACAAAGGTAGGTAAATTCCCGCACTGGCAGCAAAACAATATGGTCAACAAATTGTGACTCTATTTTTTTAGCACTGTTTAGTACATCTGGCCCTTAGTGCTATCTCATGAAGTGAGATATGTCATACACGTTATAATACATGCCTCACAAGTGCAATTGCCTCAGGCTAATTGGATGAGAGAAAAAATAAAATAATGTCCATACTGCAAAATAATAAATAAAAAACACACATTTACACTGAAAATAGTGCATACTGAACAGGGACGAATTCTTTGCAATTGAAGGGGCTAAATAAGTGTGAGGAAACATGATTTAACGTATGCTTCGGAATGCGACGAAACCAACAAGAAGTTACACGTCTTTAAAGAGAAAATTATTTCACAAGCTTCCCTATTGCTCACAAGGGAAACATAAAAAACAGAACGCTGATTACAAAGAACGCGACAATAGGGCTCTTTACTGCGTTTCGTGCTTCTCAACTCCTCATTTGTTTACTTTATCTGCTGGTGGCTTCCGAGAGTGCTGTATAGGTAGTAATTCTTGTCTCATGGGGTGAATTAATTTGCAGTTTTCTAGAGGCGATCTTTACCTGCCGCATGACTGGAGCTGCCCTGGAATCAGCTTAGATGGGAAGCTGCGTCAAGTCGCAGGCATATTATATTAAGGGATGTCTATTTTTTTTATATAATTGTCCCCGGCAGCTACAGGGATGTCATTTTATACGCAACGTTTAATTGTCGCAGTGAATACAAAGGGATAATTAATTTACACAATTGTTTTTATACTTGAACAAATAGTGTTTAAAAACATCTTAATTATATGAAGACGACATGAATTTTGCGGATTAAATAGGGGCGCATCGGAAGTGTATAATCCATGAAGGTTAATGTCTTCGTGTAATTAATGTGGGTTTTGCTGTATAGTAATGCTTACAGTAAACTAGTCAACCGTATACATCACAGTGTACTAACATTTCAGAGCCCCCAAATCACGAAGGGATTTCCCAGAATTAACACCATATAGAGATGTTGTAAAATAGATTAAATAATTGAATACGCATTAGCAAAGCCAGTAGGTCTGGCGTTGGCTGCCATGCAACACCAGACATTATCAAACCCTTTAGTAAAGGGGTGCTGCCACAGTGTACTGGGTTGGATGGATGGACTGGTGGATGGATGGGCTAATGGTTGGATGGATGGATATTTGAGACAGATGTGGTTATCTGGACTTTGGTTTAATTAATATAACATGTGACAGAATAAATGACTTCTTAAAAAAGTCACTTTTTTTTATGACAGTATACTAATTTTTTGAGTGGCAGTGATTATGTGTGTTAGAAATGGGGTTTCTGGTTGGCTAGGGTATGTACCTAAGCCAGGCAGAACCCATCCACTCTAGTCTGGGCAAGGGAGTTACACGTCCAAGATAACCCCTGCTCACCCCCTTGGTAGCTTGGCACGAGCAGTCAGGCCTATCCCAGAGGCAATGTGTAAAGCGTTTTCACAACACACACAACACACGTGACACACTATTCCCACCACAAAGGAAACACAACACCAAGTTATATGAAAATATACTGTATTGTACACAATGCAATTATTAGACCAAACATATGTCAGTAATATCCTGCTACCTTACACATTAGTTACTCTGCAGATCCAGCAGTAGTTACATATAACATACAGGTTACTTAGTATTCTGCAACATAAGCAGTAGCCAGGAATCACATTACTACACGAATGCACTTGTCATAGAAATATCATAAACGCCCATATCAGGAACATTATAAAACTTATGGCAAGTGTGGTACTGAAAATTCTGGACCCGTGTTATAAACATCGTCGTATCACAACGATTTTGGTATCAGCAGACCGAGAATGATTAGAATAGTATGCACAAGCATTGCATTCATATTCGGGTAACAAAATCACCCGAATATCAGAGTTTCCATCCTGAACCCTCGTGTTCCATTTAAACGACAGCCATTTTGTGATTGCCCTCACATAGGCCAATGTCTAATGCCGAAAACGAGTCTGAAGGACACGTACATCTTTGCTGACTCCTCTGTGACCTGGGCAAGCTGACTCCACTGCCTGAAGCCAAACCTGTTCGGCCAGTTTCTTTCCCAGTGGCCGAATGAGATTAGTATCAAGGCACAACACATCATAAAACCTTTCATCACACACAAACCATGCCTAATCTTACACACACCTGTCCCTGTTTCTTTCTTTATGACTTGCTTTACAAGGAGGAGGTGCCCGTTTATATTGGGGGTCCGTCGATATCTGATGAAAGTACTAAGCCTTGCCGGGTAATTGATTGAGGGCTGGACAAACTGAAATATGGGCTTGTCATCATAACCCTGCTATTTCTTTGTAGTGAAAATATGTGAATGGTCATCTGTAAAATAAGGAATGTTTGCCTAAAGCATAATATTCTGTATAAAAGAGAAGGTTAGCTTTGCAATGGGAACAGTCTCCTGAGAATATACACCGTGTTGTACTTCTAGGATACCTGTTACTGGCTGCAGCCAATAAACAAGATCTTTGACTTCACCAAGAAGACTCTGTGTTTCTGTAGTCTGAAACAGGAAGGACTCGAAGTCTTAGGGTGTGTTCCCTGGCACCACTGGGTTCTGAAAAACCCAGTACGTCAGTTGGCGCCCAACGTGGGGCGATTTCAGCAGTACCAGTCCAAGCCAGAGGTTCGTGAGGACGTTCGTGTGAAAATTCTGGAGGAAGGCCGCCACTTCATCGACCCCTGTATGTCGACGTGGTCCGAAAGTCTTTGCTGCAAGGTTCCCCGCTTCCCGACGGCTACGAAGGACTGCTGCCCTGAATATCGCCCTGTTTTGGACCCTTGATGATTTGGTAGAGCGAAACGATAAACAAGTCTTCTGGTGAAGTCATTGATACCTCTGTTAAGTATAAGTGGAGCGTCTCCCAGTCCTTAGTTTGGTTCTTAGTTTGGTATCCCCTTGGGATCTTTGATTTGGAACTTGCAAGTACCAAAGCCGAGGGATTCTTGTATTCACGAGACTATCGTATTCGATAATCCTTTGAAGTTTGAAGCTAGACTAGAGAGCGAAGATGCCTGGTCATAGCAGACATGGAAATTTGTTTTGTCTTGGTTATAATAGGGATTCCCGATTGGAGGACTCGTGTCCGGTTCCTCCAATTGGAACTCCAACCTATGAACTATATGTGAAACATGGCATAGGCCCCCTCACATATAATGAAGTATGGATCCGATACACCAGGAAAGATGGTGTTTTAAAATGGCCCCAATATGGTAGTTTTGACACAGAGATTCTGAATAATCTGGAGGTTAAACTTTTCAAGAAGAAAGCCCGGCCGGCGATGTTTGACTCTTTCCGCCTATGGCGTAAGGAAGCCAAACAGAAGGAAATTAAATTAGCAAAGAGAAATAAGAGGGAAGAGGGTATCTCGATAATGCAAGCTGCCATGCAGTTTAAAGATGATGAAGAAGAACAGATGAATGAGCAGTTGCACAGGCAACGTAAATTGGTGACCGATAAATGTTATCCAGTTTTTCCGCTTCTTCAGCAAGATGCAGCAAAAGAACTTGAGAAAGATACTTTAATGTCACACTTGTTGAGTTCGCCACCCCCTTATGCGCAGAATGCTACAGCACCTCCGCAACCTTTAGCTGTGCAACCTCCGGTTATTGTGCCTCAGGTTCTTCCACAGCCGCCAGCTCCTTTTCAGTTGGCTCCTACTACTATGGCGCAGCCCCTTCAAGGGCCGCCGACTTCGCTACCTGCTCCATCTGTACCTCCTGCGACTTTATGTACTACATCGACTGCCTCTTCTGGTGTTCTTCCTGATACTGCCTCTGCGTCTGCTTCTGCGTCTGCCTTGCCTCTCTCTGTTTTTCCTCCTGTTCTTTCATCAACTTCTCCTTCTGTCCGACAGAGAATGACAGATACTGTTGCCAGCTTTATATTTCCTCTCTTTGGGTCGTCTGGTGTGACCCCAGATTCGGAGCGTAAACAGTTGCGTAGTCAACTGCCTAATTCTCAAGAGAGAGAAATGTTTGACCGTATAGCGCGTAAATGGGTTGTTTACCCTTTAAGATACGATGTAGAGTCTGTTATGGATGTCTTCCGTCAATGGGGAGCACCGAAACAAAGATACGTTTTTGAGAAAATGTGTGCTTTCCTTTGTGAGGAACTGGAGGATAATGATTTGGAAACAAATCCGCCTGATTTGTGCCGTGTACGGTTTGAGTTTGAAAAAGGGCACGATTGTGGGTTCGGATGTTGAGACAGCAGTTGCGACGTTGTTGTCCTTTAGGAATAAGGACCCTTCTCAGTCATTGTTCCAACATGACTCCTCTGTTAAAAAAAAGGTGCGACAGTACCCAATAAGAGAAGTCCCTCCGGTATGGAAGGACGCCGTTGCGGCTGATGTTGTTAATCAAATTGATGCTGTCCCAGCTCATTTTCAGCGTGTTTGGGTACATGTTCCGTGGAAGCGAGCTGAAGTTTTAGCCCTTAAGCAGACTTTGCCTGATCCCCGTAAAAACCCTGCAGGGTATTATAAGGAATTATCACAGACTGCAGACTCATGCATTATGAATTTAGCCGACATAGACATGTTATTTGGGAATGTTGTTCCACAGCCTTTGTGGGGATTGATTCGCCATACAGATCATGCGCAAGAGTTAGGTGACTCATGGGCTAATATTAGTGCTGCAAATGATAGACAAGTTGGTGGTGCCAAGCCTGAGCCTTTGGCAGCAGAACTGCCTGCTAGGATCATTACTTACATGAAGACTTTAATGCCTGCGATGCGTGTGAATTGGGATAAATTGTCTGCGTGTAAGCAGAAGAAAGATGAAACAGTGTCTGATTTCTTCACCAGGTTTGAGGAAACGTTTATCGACCACAGTGGTCAAGATATGAGTACAGAAGGTGGTCAACGGTTGTTCGTCGACAAATTTGTGCACAATTTGCTTGCCGAGCTGTGTAAGAAATTGAAGGATTCAGAGATTTCTTGGGCCGTTTCCTCTTCAGCACAAATATTGGCTACTGCACAATGCTACGAAAATAGGGATAAAGATGAGAAGGATAGAGCAGACAAGAAAACTAAAGAATTAAAGACGAAGGTTTTTTACAACAGGCGTATCCGCCACGTGGTGGTCAGAGTAACTATCAGCAACCTCAACAGTTCCAGAGAAACTCGCAAAGGTTCTAGTTTTCTCAACCACGTGTTCCTATAGGTCCCAATCAGTGTTCATATTGTAAAGAAGAGGGTCATTTCAAGTATAGTTGTTCTATTTTGTTACAGCGTACGAATGGTGCTTCTGGCGCAAGAGGTCGAGGTGTTCAACAAGCTCCTAGAGGTAGAGGACGTGGAAGTTTTCCCCAGAACACGCGTTCCTTTCCGTCTCAAAACTCAATGAATAGTTTTGACCAGCAACATAACGCGTCTGGTAGGACGGCTCAGTACTATGCTGACGACTACTATGCAGAAGATGAGAACTTGGAAGGTAATAATTGCTAGGACAGCCATAGACGAAGAGAGGGAGTTTTTTTAGTTCCAGTGGATCAGAATGGACCTTATGTTAAGGTGATTACATCAGGTGTGTCGGAGCCTTTTCTGTTGGATACTGGTGCTACAAAGAGTTCTATTATGCACTCAAAACTCCCTGGCGCACCTTTGTCTGGCGAGATGAATGTTTCAGTAGGTTTTTCTGGTGCCCCGGTTAGGAACCCGATTTCTAGTCCTATGTCCCTTTCTGTTGGACCTTGTGAATTGGAAGCACCCCTTATTCTGACGACAGGTTGTGGTGAAAACTTGTTAGGATTGGATTTGTTGAAAAGATTGTATGCGACATTATATTGTTCTCCTTCGGGAGTACAACTTACACTGCGTAGGAAATTGGTCTCTCCAATGTATTTGTCGAAGGATAAGCTTCCGACCAAATTGTCGTTTCTTCCTGATACCATTTGGGCTACTGGTCCTAATGATGTGGGTCTTTTGGAAATACCGCCTTATGTTGTGACATTGAAAGCCAATGTTAAATTACCACGCATTCAACAATACAAGATCTCTAGTGAAGGTGAAAAGGCGTTGCTAGCGATCATTTATGATTTAATTGAAAAAGATGTAATTGAAGAGACAAGAGGCAATGTTTGTAATAGTCCTGTTTTGCCTGTTTTGAAACGTACTGACCCCTCTAAGCCACCTGTTTACAGGCTCGTGATTGATCTTAGAGAGGTAAATAAAATAGTTGTGCCACAGTTTCCAGTTGTTCCTAATATCACTGCCCTATTGACTATGATTCCAGCTTCCGCCACCTGGTTCTCGGTGATTGACTTAAAGAATGCTTTCTTCAGCATCCCGATTGCCGAGGAGAGCAGGGATATTTTTGGCTTCAGTTTAGGAGGCCGAAGTTTCCGCTTCAAACGCGCTCCACAAGGCTACTGTGAAAGTCCATCAATATATAGTCAGGCTTTAAAAACACAGCTTGATGCAATTGTTTTACCTGACGGCGCTACCCTTATTCAGTACGTCGATGATTTGCTAGTCGCTACAGATACTGAAGAGATTTGTAAAGAAGCCACCTTGTCGTTGTTGCGTCATTTATCTGATTTACATCACAAAGGGGGTCATTCCAAGTCTGGCGGGCGGCGGAGGCCGCCCGCCAGACTTCCCCCCTCCGAAATACCGCTCGACCGCGGAGGGTATTCTAAGTTTTTCCCTGGGCTGGCGGGCGGTCGCCAAAAGACCGCCCGCCAGCCCAGGGAAAAACTCCCTTCCGATGAGGATGCCGGCTCGTAATCGAGCCGGCGGAGTGGGAAGGTGCGACGGGTGCTGTTGCACCCGTCGCGTATTTCACTGTCTGCCAAGCAGACAGTGAAATACTTGTAGGGGCCCTCTTACGGGGGCCCCTGCAGTGCCCATGCCAGTGGCATGGGCACTGCAGGGGCCCCCAGGGGCCCCGCGACCCCCCCTACCGCCATCCGGTTCCCGGCGGGCGGACCGCTGGGAACTGGATGGCGGTAGGGGGGGTCGGAATCCCCTCGGCGGCGCAGCTAGCTGCGCCGCCTTGGAGGATTCAGAAGGGCGGCGGTACACTGGCGGGAGACCGCCAGTGTTGCCGGTCCGACCGCGGCTTTACCGCCGCGGTCGGAATGCCCTTGGGAGCACCGCCGGCCTGTCGGCGGTGCTCCCGCGGTCCTCCAACCCGGCGGTCATTGACCGCCAGGGTTGGAATGACCCCCAAAGTGTCCCTTTCAAAACTGCAATATTGTCGACAAGAAGTGACCTACTTAGGTCATCTCTTATCGAAGGAGGGAAGGAAACTGACCTCAGAAAGAATTCAGGCAATTGCAAAATTGAGTGTGCCAAGGACACAGAGAGAAGTACGTGCTTTCTTGGGCATTACATCATACTGCAGACAATGGATACCGAATTTTTCTTTACTGGACAAATCTTTGGTAGCATTGACCTATAAAGATACACCAAACCCCGTTCCGTGGTCTGAAGATTGTCAGAAAAGTTTTTCTGAATTGCGTAATGCATTGTGTTCGGCTCCTGTGTTGGGTACCCCCGACTAGAGTAAGCCCTTTACACTGTATGTCCATGAGAAAGAGGGTTGTGCATTGTCAGTGCTGACACAGTCTTTTGGAGACAAGCAGCGCCCATGCGCATATTTTTCGTCAACTTTGGATCCGGTAGCTAAAGCATTGCCGAGTTGCTTGAGAGCCACAGCGGCCGCAGCTGTTTCTATTCGACAGTCTGCTGGGTTAGTGATGAATAATATGTTGATTGTGATGGTTCCACATGCAGTGGACACATTGTTAAACAGGACCAAGACACAGCATTTAACTAGTGCTCGATTGTCAGGTTACGAGTTGACACTGTTAGCGAGTCATGTGCACATAAAGAGGTGCAATACGTTGAATCCAGCCACGTTATTGCCGATTTCAGTAGAGACAGATGATGTTGAACAACATGATTGTTTACTTAGGACAGAAGAAGAAACGAAAGGGAGAGTAGATCTTAAAGATACTCCTCTTGTAAAGTGTGATGGTACCTTATGGGTGGATGGTTCATGCTTCAAGCTTCTGAATGGTGATACGACTGCAGCATATGCTGTCACAACTTTGCATATGATTGTTGAAGCTGCACGTATACCACATAATTCAGCTCAAGCAGCAGAGCTGATTGCACTTACGAGAGCGTGTGTGTTATCGAAAGGAATGAAAGTGACCATATATACCGACAGCCAGTATGCGTTTGGTGTGGCCCATAGTTTTGGACGATTGTGGAAAGAACGTGGGTTCCTGACTTCGCATGGAGCTAAAATTCAGCATGGTCAGTTGGTGAATGAGCTTCTTGAGTCACTGACCTTGCCATTACAAATTGCGATTGTGAAATGCAGTGCACACAAGAAGGTTACTGATGATGTCGGTCGTGGCAATGCATTTGCTGACGAAATCGCCAAAGAAACAGCAAAAGATGTGATGAATCGAATGTATGTTGCAGGCCCCGCAAGATGGGTTGGTGACGTTGGAATATGTGAAGATACGATAGAGGGTGTGAAGTCTCTTCAAGCTGAATCTTCAGAGAAAGAGTTGAGTGTGTGGAAAGAAAGTACGGGTAAATTGAATGAAAATGGTTGTTGGGTTGACTTGTCAGAACATCAGCGATGGTTGTTACCCGATGCGTATGTGCTTGCAGTGGTGACAATGGCTCATGGAATGGCCCATATCAGTGTGAAAGGGATTTGTAAGTTGTTGGCTCCAGTATGGCAAAATGCTGGAATTCCTAAATGTGCAGAGAATGTGGTCAAGAATTGCATGGTGTGTCTGAAATACAATCCTGGCAGGGGAACCCCAACTCCAGCTGGTCATTTTGCGCCTCCAACGTATCCGTTCGAGGTTTTGCAGCTAGATTTCATCCACATGGAAAAGTGCAACAATCTGAAATACGTACTCGTTGTTGTTTGTGCCTTTTCAAGATGGGTAGAAGCATATCCCTTAAAAGACAACACTGCCTTATCCACAGCTAAAGCCCTTGCTAAAGAATTCTTCCCTAGGTTTGGAATGCCGAGAATGGTCTGGAGTGATAATGGGAGTGAATTTGTGGGTCGAGTGATGAAAAAAGTATGTGAAGGGCTAGGTATCCAGCAAAAATTCCACGCTGCAAATCACCCCCAATCAGCTGGACTATTTGAGTGCTATAATGGCACGCTAAAACTGAAGTTGGCAAAGATACAAGCGAGCTCTGGTCTTAAATGGCCTGACGCTCTGCCTCTAGCACTCCTATCAAAAAGAATGACTGTGCATTCGCGAGTGGGACTTAGTCCCTATGAAATTGTGTTCGGCCGCCCGGCCAACATATGGGGAGTGCCAAGACCAACAAAATTCAGTGAGATCGAACACCCTGTACTGCTTGATTATTTGTATGAATTGACGGCTAAATTGCGTGTTCTTCACCAACAGCTTCACGATACTCTGCCTCAGGTCTCTGAAGCTCCAGGACATCTTATCGATCCTGGATCATGGGTGCTGGTCAAGAACTTCCAGCGGACAAAGAATGACCAGCCCCGTTGGACCGGCCCCTACCTTGTCCTTCTCTCAACAAGATCAGCTGTTCGAGTGGAAGGGAAAAAGAACTGGATCCACGGCGTACACTGCAAGAGGGTCCCTTTTCCTCTACCGCACGACCGATGGGTCCGGGAGGGGATCGCTGACTCTGAGACTGAGACTGTGCCTCGTTTTTTGCCATTTAGTGATGCACGCGTAAAAGGAACAATTTCTGAACAAGAAAGGGACAATAATTTGCAAGAAGCTGTGCCACCGTCAATTCGATTGAACACTACAGAGCCTGAACTCTTGTTCCAGAACCAGACAGTACCTGGAAAAAGCTGATATAATTTGAGACCAAGAACTAAGGACAAATAATTTTTTCCCGTTCCTTTGCTATTTTTTTTTCAAGTGCGGCTCTCTCATCTGAGAAACTTTCTCATTTTTGTTTTTTTACTTTTCAAACCGCCATCTGGGTTCAGCTGTAGGGTCGTGGTTGCCCAAATCTTTGGAGTGCAGCTGAAGACGTTAGGTTGAAAGTTCTGGTCGGTCTAAGGGAGTTGCCCTGGACTGACAGAAGCATTCCCTAGCATAGAACACCCTACCACCACGAGCAGCAATTAGAGAGGATGGAGTTTTTCAAGAATGAGAGACCTGCCAGACAGATGGACTTTAAAGCCAGAATGTGTATAATAATGACAAAGAAACAATTTTTGATATTATGCATTTTCATGTTGCTTAGCGTAATGACGTTTTTAATAGGATATGTTTTATTCTCTTTTCAAGTGACATTTGCACCCATTACACAGCCCATACCTCCTTCTACTGTTTCCTCGCATTCTTTTCACCCCCTGCCTGAACACGAGTCTGCCAGAAGATTAGAATTTGTCAACAATTCATTCATTCAGCTTCTACACCAACACCAATTAGTAGTGAACACAACTAACTGTTGGGTGTGTGGTCTTATGCCTCATACTACTGATAAAGGTATCCCTTATCTGGTCCTGCCTTTCAGCCATAATGGTTCTGTGTGGGCATATAGAACGGTGTTCATATACGCGTATGAAGCCAACCCCCTACGTTCTGTGAAAGATAATCCTAAGAATAGTGCTCTAGCTAAGGGTATAGTAGATATGATTAGGGAAGATATTTCCTATGAGACTATCCAGAGAGATGAGACACTAGCATATATTGGATGGAACATAACAGGATATGGAGTTACTCTGAGTGGGAACCAGCGAGCAAAGAGATCCTCCCCGATTTGGATTGTACCCCATCAGGGTCACCTATGTCTGCAAGGTATTGGCAAGAATCCCAGAGCTCAGTTAGGGAAAAGTATCTGCACTGAAACATATGTTTTTGCGTCTCAGACTTCTCCTTCGTTCTTAGCAGCTAAGGGTACCTATTTCATCTGCCATAATAGAGCCTATACATGGTTGCCCCCTGACTTCTCAGGTACATGTTTTGTTTCGTTCCTGTTACCTACCACCTACACGGCTGCAGCAGATTACCATAAGACAAGGATAGTTAGAGGTGTCATAAGTAAAGAAGACACTACAGGACAAGATTTTGGAGATTTCGCAAAGGGTATTCTGCCGTTTTGGGGTCCTATGGTTAATAGCAGAAACATAAGGCAATTGACAAAGGTGGTTGAATCCACGGTAGTTGAAACCGCCGGTGCCCTTGGTAATTTGACTGCTGAGCTCCAGTCGGATCGCCTTATGACTCTTCAGAACGGGGTCGCATTAGACGTCATACTTGCAGACCGAGGTGGGGTATGTAAAGTGATCCAATCAAGTTGCTGTGTTTTCATCCCAGATAACACTCCGACAGTCTACCAGGCCATTTCCAAACTGCATAAGATCTCTGAGTCTATTCACGTGGATAAAGGAGATTGGTCATTGATGGGGTGGTTCTGGGAGCTGATATCCGCCTAGGGATGGAAGACTCTGGTAGTCATTGGGATGATCTTAGCCATTCTTTTCCTGTCCTGTCTGTGTGTACAGTGTGCTCCTGCAATATGTGGCCTCTGTGCTACATCGTGTGTAAGGAAACCTGTATCAAAAGACGAGCTAAGTAATAGGATGATGCTACAGCAACATCTCAACGACTTTATGAATATAGACCTGGCCTCAGATTAGCGTGAGTATAGGTTATTGCCTATGTAAGGGCAAAAGGAGGGTCTGTGGTACTGAAAATTCTGGACCCGTGTTATAAACATCGTCGTATCACAACGATTTTGGCATCAGCAGACCGAGAATGATTAGAATAGTATGCACAAGCATTGTATTCATATTCGGGTAACGAAATCACCCGAATATCAGAGTTTCCGTCCTGAACCCTCGTGTTCCATTTAAACGACAGCCATTTTGTGATTGCCCTCACATAGGCCAATGTCTAATGCCGAAAACGAGTCTGAAGGACACGTACATCTTTGCTGACTCCTCTGTGACCTGGGCAAGCTGACTCCACTGCCTGAAGCCAAACCTGTTCGGCCAGTTTCTTTCCCAGTGGCCGAATGAGATTAGTATCAAGGCACAACACATCATAAAACCTTTCATCACACACAAACCATGCCTAATCTTACACACACCTGTCCCTGTTTCTTTCTTTATGACTTGCTTTACAAGGAGGAGGTGCCCGTTTATATTGGGGGTCCGTCGATATCTGATGAAAGTACTAAGCCTTGCCGGGTAATTGATTGAGGGCTGGACAAACTGAAATATGGGCTTGTCATCATAACCCTGCTATTTCTTTGTAGTGAAAATATGTGAATGGTCAACTGTAAAATAAGGAATGTTTGCCTAAAGCATAATATTCTGTATAAAAGAGAAGGTTAGCTTTGCAATGGGAACAGTCTCCTGAGAATATACACCGTGTTGTACTTCTAGGATACCTGTTACTGGCTGCAGCCAATAAACAAGATCTTTGACTTCACCAAGAAGACTCTGTGTTTCTGTAGTCTGAAACAGGAAGGACTCGAAGTCTTAGGGTGTGTTCCCTGGCACCACTGGGTTCTGAAAAACCCAGTACTTCACAAGTCATACATTTTTTTTAGCATGTTATGCCCATAAAAGGAACATTAGCATACAGATCATAAAAAGATACCATGGGGGCACCTCTCTCAGTGTGCTTCACACTGGGGCGCTTAGAGGAGCACAGCAGCTCCCATCGTCACTCCTTCATGCCCCAGCGGGGGCACCAGCAGTAGCGCATCTCTGATGCAGTCGGATTTTGAACACTCCCGGTCGCGGCGGTGATCTCGGAAGGAACAACGCACGTTCCCAAGCATGCAACAATGTGTGGCTACAGTGCTTCCCAGCGCAAGAACTCCTACATAAAAGCGCTCTCAAGGTGCTTAGGCTAATTTTTGCAGGGCGCTTTCAAGGCGCTCTATATAAGTCCAGCAAAGCGCTCTCCAGGTGCTATTTGATGTAATGAAGCACTCCTTGTGCTTTAGGCCATTGCAGGGGTCAGGGGCCACAGCACCCTGCCCCTGAGGGACAGCAGCAACGGAAAAAGGAGCACAGGTGGCAGGGCCCAGCAGCAGGCCAGCGCAAGGGGGATGCAGGCAGATAGCAGTCTCTTCTAGTGACCCAGCAAGTCACAGGTCAGCGCAGCAGCAGCAGTCCATGGCGGTTCCTGGGGAGTCCCTCCAGCAGGCTGTGTCCAGTTCCAGGTATGTTCCCAAGTGTCTCCAAATTGTGGGGAAAATTCCCCTGTACTTATACTCAATTTTACAGTGTGTTACAAAGGAAGGGGAGAGGAGGTTCCAGCCAGTTACAACTGGTTATGTGAGTGCCGCCTCTCTCCTCCAGCACTGGCTCCAAACATCAGTTGGGGGTAAGCGACCCTATTGTGTGAGGCCACGGCACAGCCTTTACAAATGTAGGTGTGCCCTGCCTCTCCCTTCTCTCAGCCCAGGAAGATCATTGGGCATGCAGATGCACCTCTGTGACACCCCCACCCTCCCTGTGTACTGGCTGTCTGAAAAGTATGCACAAAGCCCAACTGTCACTCTGTCCAGACGTGGATTGGAGTCAATCTGCAAAACACCAGACTCATAAGAACAGAGAACTGCTTACTTTCTAGAAGTGGCATTTCTGTAATAGTAATAAAAAAATCCACCCACACCTGTAAGCAGCATTTCTCATCACAATTACAACCATATCAAACATGCCTACGCTACCCCTCATAAATTAGACAATACCCCCTACTCATAAGACAGGGCATTTCTAATGCAATCCTATGAGAAGGCAGCACTCACAGCAGTGAGACACACAGTTTGGCTGTTTGTCACCACCAGGACAGGCCACGCAAACTTGCATAGGTCCTACCTTCTACATACATAGCACCCTGCCCATAGAGCTAGCTAGGGCCGACCTTAGGGCTGACCTACATGTAGTAAAAGGGGCGTTCTGGGCCTGGCCAGGAAATTTAGATGCCCGGTCCCTGTGGCAGAAAACTGCGCACACAAACCCTGCGCTAGAAGCCCTGAGGCAGGTTTGAAATGCTACTTCAGTGGGTGGCGCAAGCAGCGCAGCAGGCCCACAAGTAGCATTTAATTTACAGTCCCTGGGTATAGAGATACCACTGTACAAGGGAATTATAGGTAAATCAAATATGCTAATTAGGTAGTGATAAAGTGCTCAGAGTCCTAGAGCAAACAGCGAGAGGTCAGAAAAATAGGAGGAAGGAGGCAAAAAGTCATGGGATGAACCTGCCACAAGGGCCAGGTCCAACAACGTGTTACTCACATGCACATCTAGAAAGAAAGGTAATATGCTAATGATAATATGCAAATGGGGCGTGGGGTTCTATCTTTTCATCTGAGGTCCGATTAATTTTTCCTTTCTGTTCCGAGGGGTGAAGAGATAGTTTTACCAGATTATTCAAATCAATTACAGTGCAACTCAATATTCACAGATTCCAATTTAAAGTTTCAAAGGGCTTTATTACAGACACAAAGCCAAGCTTAGATGGTGAGCCTCAAAACCATAGTATAGATATACAAAATCATCACTGGAGAATTAAGGCATTGTACATTATTAAATCAAAGCAGCAAATAAAAGACCAAGACTTAAAAAATAACAATGCTGAAAATCAGGAAAAGTATGCAATGCCTGAATTCTAAAATTAAGCTCTCTTGCCTAACCATTATATCCAGCTCCTAAACTATTCTAATACTAAAGGAATATCCGAGAAAGGTTAAGAAACAGAACTTCAGTAGATGATTCTACTTAAGAAAGTTGCAGTGGCATTAAGCCACTTAGAAAATGTGAGACCTGTACTTCAAAAGGTCGGCTCTGAGCAAGGGGCAGAGAGTATGAATATATCTTCTGCTAACCCCACTTAAATTTTAGTTGTTCCATGTGTGATGACATCAGGACAAAAACTATCATTTGGAAAGCAAAGTTGTAAATCAATTATAATTAACACTTCAGTCTTCTGAAGTCTTCAACATCTGACTTTGATACACCATTGCATTCAGAAATCTCAAAAGCTATAGCTGCCAGTGCCAGGATACTCCTTTCGTCCAGTAGCATTTCTCTCAGACCCTCTTATCTCTCATGTACAAGGAACTCCTTCTTAATTTCAGTACCTTCATCTTTGAAAAAACAAGCTTTCACGTTTAGGATTAGAACATACAAGAAGAATACAGCCTTCACTCCGACCAACTAAAATGAACACAAATATACTTTTAGTTCAAATATGTTTAAATGTCTAACTTGTTGATTATAAAATGATTATAAAGAATAACATTTCTAAAGTACTATAACATTGACATTCTTGCAAACGAGTATTAAATGTGGGTTTACATAAAACATTAACTTTCATTGTGCACTTTCTACCAATATTATTCAATGCACTAAGTTTAGCAATCCATTTCACGCATTACAGAAAACTATAATCATAATTTCTTCTCACGTTTTAGGAAGCATAATGGCGCAGCCAGGTTATGCTCCTTCAACCCTCCCTCTGATGACTTGTAATGCCATCACAAACCCACTTCATTCTTTCTTGAATGAGACTCTCTAAATCCCAGTCATTTTGAACAGTTTTCGCCTGGATTCCTCCCAACTCTTTATGTCACTGTAATATTTATTCTGACTATCTTCTAACTCAATATCCACTCTCTTTCTCTTTGTGCTTTTCTGAATCCTCATTCCTCAGAAAATTGTGTATCCAACAAACAGAACTATTCCTACTATGCAAATAGTCAACAATGTTCGTAACACAAACCCTGCAATTTCACTTCCCTAATTGCCAAACCAGCTACCTCTAGCAGAAAATCAATTTCCAATAGCTTTCCATGCACCGGTCGCTTCCAACTCTTTCAAATCATTTGTCAACCTTGAAATATTTCAGATATACTTCTACAAATCCTTACTTTTATCTGGAATGAAGGTACGACATTGTTGGACCTTAAGCATCTGACAGACTCTGATCTCTTTTGCGAGCAACATGCCTGACGCAAGTCGATTTTGTAAAACCATTGATCTGATCTCTATCATCTCAGAATTTACGAGAACACACCAACAGTACTAGTGACTAGTTTCTCCACTATAGTAGACAGCCTTCATATCTTCAATTCATTCAAAATCACTCCCACAGATGGGATTAAAGCTCCAAAAATGTCTCCTACCACTTCTCCTGACCTCCTACCTCGCTTAAATCTGGAACCTTGAGTCCAAACAGGATTGTCAAAATGCTCTACATGAAAAACAATCCCCAAGTAGCAGGTTCCATACCATCCTGTTGGAAATATAAAATAAGCAAGTTTTCCACAAACAAGAAAATCCACTGCCCTCTCCATCCAAATAAAACTTATTGTGCCCTCGAACTAGTATGTTCACGTTATCTCTTTCCCACAAACACATTATTAGTCTCAGATCTTTCCTTCTTGATGTACAACCTTCATTTGTGTTCCCAAATTAGAAGTAAGGCAGCTAAGTTTCCAGCTAACTGATCTTCTGTTTCTTCCTTTGTCCATTTATTTTGACTCTGGAAATGCCACTCTAACTGTGAGCTAGCTTTCAACCCTCTTCTTCTGTCCTCGACTAAATTAAGGAATTTCTTCTCAACATCTCACAATATGCAAATTAAATTGTGTCAATGTGCATAAACTGTGTTTAGAGTGGAACCGGTTGAAATATTGCACATTTATTTTTATTTCTAAGGGAGCTGGACTTCTGTTTAAATAGTCAATAATGGGGATATCTTAAAGAGCTATATCGTAGTTTGAAAAACAATCCTGATAATGGCCTGTCCCATAAAAAAAAACTTAACAAAAGACTTCATGAAATTCCATAAGTCTCCGGAATGTGATGATAGTTAATGCCTTCTGAAACAGAAGCAGGCAATTGAGTGCATACATAGCAAAACATCACCTCCATAGTCATGCAATAGGCGAAATATACATTTGCAGAATCATCTCCCTAGATGCATGTTAGTGTAATGTTTTCTCATCTAACTTACTACTTTACTTAGGATTAATAATTTGGCGGGGATCACTAGAAGATATTTCCTCTCTATAGGACTGGTAGGGGAACACACTCCTACTAGCAACATTATCAGTATTACAAAGAAAATGAGCAATAGAGCACCTATTTTCGATTTACATCTAGTTCTCTAGTTTATCTCCTTTATGACTTTAGAATCAGACCAATTATTAAGCAAATATGGCAGCAGCAAAATATTTCTTCATTGATTTTAGCATTTCAAGTGCAAAAGAAAGTTCAACATTTCATTTACTAACAATATAAAATCTTTGTGAGACTTCCCTAGGCCTACTCTCTGTTCTTCTAAGTGACAACTCTCTTTCTTCTACAGGGGCGTAGTAAATCTTCCAAACTCTGAATCCCAATCAAGGTAAATGCCTCTAATATGCACACAAACTAAAGTCATAGATGACAATGAAAGTTCAAGGTGTAGTTACATCACAATGTTCAGTTCTTAGATCTTCAATCAAAACTGTATGTTGACTCCAGTACTCCCAGATTTCTAGATCTGCGTCATTTGCAAAGTCGGTCCACTCAGGTGAAGAATACCTATGACTAGGCACTCGGTATAAAACTTTATTTCAACATCCAGTGCCATAAGAGTCACATAGCACCACAATAAATAATAAATTAAGAATCATAAAATAAATATTTGCTTCAAAATAAATAAGAACGATGCACAGAGAGCAATACAGTCAAAAAGAAACAGTCCCAAAATACAGTATGGGGGTTAGAAAGTGCAGCTAGCACTACAGGAACATAGGAGCTAGGCAATCTTGACCAGTTTGTTTCTAATGCGCCACATTCCGCCAAGGAATTTGACAACTGCAATGGCAGTGGGCAGACTAGAGTCTGATTTTAGAATCCTCATGGCTGCAGCATGATTTCGGGTCCCCAACCGTTTGGAGAAAGCCATTTCCAAGTAAAAGAGTGTAAGATGGGCATACGAAGAAGAGATGGGCGGTTGTCTCCTGAAACAGGTTTCAGCTGGGACATGACATATTAGCGGGGGCCCTATTCTGCCATCTATTGGTGAAAGTTTTAAGAGGGAGAGAACCGAATCTGAATTGCATATAGAGTGGTTCCTGTCAGTCGCCTCTAGTATGCCATCCAGGTAAGGTTCTAGGAACCAGGTAGACTTAAGGTCCAGGAACTTGCTAGTTAGTCACCCCAATGAGAGCGAGCGAGATATAGACTGAGTTACTCACTCCCAGTAACAGGTCTTCACTCTTTCTTTAGTCAGTGGTGGCCCTGTGTGTGAGGAGTTCCATGAGTCTCCCAACCCAATGGCAGTCAATGTTGACTTGGCTGAGGTGATCCACTGGATCTTGTTGGAGGTATCCAAAGAACAAACTTCCCTGAATACAGTAGCATAAGAAGAAAGTTTGGGAGTTGCCATGATTCTCCTCCAAAACAGCAATGGTCTAAGACCAACTATCAATCAAGATGGAGGAGACGTTCCTTCGTTTCCGGAAGCAGCTTAAAACTTGGCTATTTTCATACTAATGTAGCCCCCCATCTCTCTTTTCTCTATTTCTTTTCTTTTTCTTTTTCTGATAGAATGGACATCCATTTTTTTTTTTACTTTTGTAAGGACTCCTTCGATTTACTTTTAGTCTTTAGTGCTTCGATGCTACGGCCAGAATGCGCTCTATAAATGCTATCAATACAATACAATACAACTATGGTTGCTAATGGTTTACGGATCAGATCCAAGTGCGCAGGAAGAAGCGGGGTGCTCGGGGGCAGGAAGTTGAGTTTTTTCATGAATGTGTTTTCTATTTAGGTAAGCTCCTTTACATCCTTGAAGCCCCAGAGTTCAGCCCCGTAAAGTGCTGCGCTGACAGACATCATGTTATAGATCTGGAGAGAAGCAGCTATTGGTCGTGCAGTGGATGCATGGTGCTCCCTTAGAAGGATGCCTAGCAGCTGGCTAAATTGTAATGATGTAGAATTAATGCGGGTTTTCCAGGACATTGAGTCTGATAGCTTGATCCCCAAATATTCAAAGGTGATAACTCGTTCTAGTTTAGACCCACCTAGGAAAAGGTTCCCCCTATATGATCTGTGAGGGTTGATGACCATGAACTTGGTTTTGGAGGTGTTTATTTCTAAGCCTCTCCTGGAGCAGAAATGGTCAAATCGGTTCAGCAAGGATTGAAGGACAATCAGGGTTTTGGATTTTATCAGAGTATCATCTGCAAAAAGAATTGTCGTGATCTTTTCGGTGAATTGTGTTGGTGCGTCAGAGGGCTGCAATGTAAGATGTTGGATGACCTGGTTCAAATATAGGGAAAACAGAGTTAGAGCTAGTGTGCAACTCTGCTGAACGCCCCTGACTACCTTGATCGGGTCGGTGAGATCACCCTGGTTCCCCCAACGTACTTTTGCAAAATTGCCTTTGTGTAATCGAATGGTTATGGCCAGGAACACTAGAGGCATTCCCATCTCATTGAGGACCTCCCAGAGTTTGCCTCTGGGGACCAGGTCAAGGGCAGATTTGAGGTCTATAAAGGCTACTATCAATGCAACCTTCCAATACAGGAGCAAAAACCGAAACACCTGATCTATGGTGCATGTTTTGGACCTAAAGCCAGCCTGAAGTGGTGACAAGATGTTGTTCTCAGAGATCCAGTAGTCAATTTTTGATAGTATGGCACAACAAAATACCTTTTGCACTGTATCAATAAGGCTTATAGGCCTATAGTTGGCATATAGAGACCTATCACCTTTTTTTCTAGTTACCTTGGCAACCCTCCATGACTCAGGAATGGGGGCTCCCCTGGCAATTGCATTGGATAAAAGGAGAATGTACTCAGTCCATTTGTTGATGTTCTAGAGAAAAAGGTCACAGGGAATACCATTGGGCTAGCAGCTTTCAAACGTACTATGTTGTTTATTGCTTCTCAGATGTCTCCTAGGTTGAACAAACCGTCCCAATGGATGTTAAATGTCTGGGATAGGAGTGAACAGGCATAGGTGTTTGCGCATTGGCTTTTGGCAATATAGAGAGAATTAAAATGTTGGAGCCAGTCTGAGGGCTGGATGTTATTGCCAATTGCAGGAACTCTCCTTTGGTTTCTTTTTGTTACCATAAGCCAGAAGGATTTAGAATCCCTGCGTTCACAGGTGACCTTCATGAGTCTGCTTATTGAGGATCCGCAGAGTCCTTACATGGGCAACATTTTATTTGCTTGATTGCGCTGATTAGTTTTGTTCGGGCCAACCTACAGTCTCAATTAAACGAGTTATCTCCCTCGCGGGATAGAGTGCTACGAGTGTTTTGGGCAGTTGTCATGGTTAGTAGCTGTTCCAGTCTTCTAAAGAACCCAGTGTGTACATCTAATAGAGAGGAACAGTTTCCCGCTTCCATCGTGGATAGCAATGCAATGCAGTGTGTCAGATCTTGATTGATGGTAGAGAGAATGTCGTCTGGCAGGACGACCTTGCTCCAGCTTAGGTGCCGTCTGCTGTTCTCGCCCTGTACCACCTTGGTTGCTTTGGTGGCAGTTGTCACGATGGGCACCCTTCCCCAAGGGGACTCTAAGCTAAGGCAGAGTGGATTGTGGTCACTGTCCATTTAGGTCCGGACTACCATTTCGTCTACCAAGTGCCAGTGTCTGAGGTCAATCAGGATATAGTCAATATGACTCTTCCCCTGTGTGCCAATCAGTCGGATTTGGTTCTTGCACTGACTGCCTTCAGGCCTTGGCCGAGGGTCAGAGCATTTAGTTGCAGGGCAGCCTGGTGCCACTTCTTAATAGGGGGAGTTCAAGTCTTGGTATATGCCATAGGTTATCTTCTTCCAGAAAGTTGCCCATATTGTCCAGACCAAGGGGTTCAAAAGTGGCATTGAAGTCCCCTGCTACAATGAGGGCGTATTTAGAGGGTCTTTTGCCCAATTGGGTCTCAAGGGAATGCAAGGTGGCAGAGTGGTTGGGCTCCCTTGTCCCCCTAGCAAAGATGTTGTATATGTCAGTGACAGTGGTCCCACATCCCTTGAGACCGATAACAGAATATTAGAACTGTCGATAGGTAGCAATTTCACTAAGCACTGTAGTGCGATTTTCACCCATATTAGGAGGCCCCCCCAATGGATGACCCACCTTGCTGGGAGTAGTGTGTATGTGGTATGTTGCATAGCCAGGTTTGTAGGCAGGTTCAATTATCCCGGTGTCCTGGAAAATACATATGTCAAATTGGTTGATAAAGATATTCCAGTGAGGCAATTGAAGTTTGGATTTAATACCTGCCACATTCCAGGTAACAATGTTTTCTTTCCGACAGGTAGTTGTGGAGTAAAGCAATGGGGGAACTTTTTGCCTGGAAATCCAGGGCACCTGTAGAAGGTCAAGAGGCATTCTTGGTGGCTGGTGCTACGGCATCGGGTGGTACGATAGGGGCCTTCCTGTCCCTCTGGCCAGGCATATCCGCTGGGTGACTGGTAATGCAAAGAAAGTTGTCAGAGCTTGCACAACTATTGGATATATTGTGGGAGGCCTGTGCCTCGAGCTCTAGGGGTTAATCTATCTTGGCACAAAGGATCCAGTCTTCTAGAACAGCGTGAGGGGATGGTGCACCAAAAGGAATGGGTGGATCGAGTTTGAACTGTATGGTAGACCCATCTGGAGGATTGGTTCTTTGGTCTAGGGCCACGAAGTCATACGCTAGCTGCCCATTTTCTATAAGAAGCTCAAAATATTCGGACGTGAGCTCAGAGACCTATACCGCCAGGCATCCTCTGCTATGTTGGATCCAATAAGTGACTTTATTAATCAAGGAGTCTTCCCCTTCCCTCCCTCTCTTAGAGTTGAGTTTAGGTACGTTGGTCATAAAAAAAAATGTAGGCGGGAGGGTGGTGGTCTTGGCTACGTGTGTTCTACTGGAATGACGACCCTCCTCCAGTGTGCAGGGTATGGAGCTGGGACTTTTGCTCTGAGGGTAGATGGAAGGAAATTCAGTTGCCACACCTGCAGGTGTTTGGGAACCCGTTGTGGGGGCTCCAACCGATGTACTAGAGAGGGTATCCTCAAGAGGTAAGCCTGGGTGGCCCCCAAGGTGTTTTACATAAGGAGGCATAATAGGATGTGGTGCCAGAACGGGAGTGTTAGTCAAAACTGGGATGGCAAAACCTTCCCTATGTGTTCTCCCCCTCTCTTCCATGAGACACCCCACTGTAACCACAAGGTCACTATCATACACTTTAGGGCTGCTATTTCCGATCTGAGTGTTTGTATGCAACCTACTAAGGCATCATTTAAACGGGGGAACATGGCTGGTTGTTTAGGAGGCCACCTGCACCAACTTGGACAGGAGAAACTGCAAGGTCCTATATTGTGGGTGGATCTGGTATGCATGTTAGCGGTAGAACATGATTGGTGCAGGGGATGGGAGAGGGAGGAGGCACTATTACTGTGTCATGAGAGGAGCCAGAACTAGGAACTAGATCTACAGGGTTTTCGGGCACTGGGCAGGTCTTGTTCCTCATCCGCACCCTAGTTTTATTGAACATATTGGATATACTTTCCTGCTTGTTGGTCAGCGGTTGGATTGCTAAACACAGTTTGGAACTCGTTGGTTGGCCTACACCAGATGGTGGGGCTAGTATTTCCTCTCAATCATCCAGGAGGTTGTCAATATGATCAAGCACATCATTACAGCCGGACTTTTTAGAGGTTGTTTTGTGCTTTTCCTGCCACCCTTGCACCACCTTCAGTCGCTTTTCTTTTACCCATCTCTGTGGCAATATGTTAGAGCAGAACAAGGGGCCTGGAATGGTATGTTAGGGAAGAACTGGAGGGAGGTGAAGCTATTCAAAAGTGGCCAAAAAAGAATCAGACTCAGAGGGATGGCCCAGCCTCGGTCGGCCGCGGACCGGCGCAGATGGGCCTGTCCTTGGGGTATGCCCCCTCGTGCTTTATAGCGCTTGTTGGAAATGGCAATTGGGAGCAGGTGGTGCACAAGATGGCTGCCTCCTGGGGCCACAAAGCAGTCTGGGATATGTAGTCCCTCTGGTCTCGGTTAGCACGTCCCATGCTGCGGTATGCACCTTTGCGCTTTATAGTGCTCGTTGGAAATGGCAAGAGGGAGTAGGTAATGTACAAGATGGCTGCCTCCTGGGGCCACAAAGCAGTCTGGGATATGTAGTCCCTCTGGTGTCAGATAGCATGTCCCGCGCTGCGGTATGCCCCCTTGTGCTTCATAGTGCTCGTTGGAAATGGGAAGTGGGAGCCGGTGATGAACAAGATGGCTGCCTCCTGGGGACACAAAGCAGTCTGGGATAGATAGTCCCTCTGATCTTGGTTAGTGCAACTAGGCACTCTTGTTCTTTTTGACTTTCTCAATGCCACACCTTCATCTTCACTTCCACTCAAATCAGAGTTCTCAGTTTCCTCAGCAAACACCAGTGGCACACCACACTCTTTAGGCAGACTCAATTTTCATTGTTCTTGTCTTCTGTGCCAGTGGTCTCCAGCTTCCACTCACTTTCTTCCAGCCCTCATTCATTCTCCAGGGTGTGATTCTGCATCTGACTCACTCGCCAAAGAAAAAGACTCTACTGTTTCAGCTTCTGAGTCAGTCATGACTTTCTCAACTTGACTGAGTTATACTTCCAGCTCTGCTTGGTCCCTGGCAGCTTGGCTGACCTGTTTTGGTTGTCTTTCTCACACCACTGGTTCCTCTGGGACACGCACTGTCATATCAAGGGGACACTCAACTCTGCAAGTATGGGAAGTGTGGATCCAATTTGGAAGAACTCCACACTTCACTGCAGTTGTGGTCACTAAGGCCCATATTTATACTTTTTGACGCACAACTGCGCCAACGCAGTTGTGCGTCAAAAATGTTACAGCCGGCTAACGCCATTCCAAAGCGCCATGCGGGCGCCTTATTTATTGAATGACGTTAGCCGGCGCTGCGGACTGGTGTGCGTCCAAAAAAATGACTCACATCAGGCAGCGCCGGCGTAGGGGAAAATGGAGGTTGGGCGTCAAAAAATGGGGCAAGTCAGGTCTGAGGCAAAATTCAGGCCTCAACCCGATTTGCACCATTTTATTTTACGCCCAACCCCCATTGAAATGACTCCTGTCTTAGCAAAGACAGGAGTCATGCCCCCTTGCCCAATGGCCATGCCCAGGGGACTTATGTTCCCATGGCATGGTCATTGGGCAAAGTGGCATGTAGGGGGGCCCAAATCAGCCCCCCCATGCCACAAAAAAAATACGAAAAAAAATACTTACCCCAACTTACCTCTACTTCCCTGGGATGGGTCCCTGCATCCTTGGGTGTCCTCCTGGGGTGGGCAAGGGTGGCAGTGGGTGTCCCTGGGGGCATGGGAGGGCACCTCTGGGCTCCTTCCGAGCCCACAGGTCCCTTAACGCCTGCCCTGACCCAGGCGTTAAAAAACGGCACCCATCAGGCTGGGTGCCGTTTTTTAAGGCCTGCCCCCTCCTGTGCGTCAAAATGACGTCCCAGTATAAATATGGGGCACAGGCCTTAAAGTCATTTTTTGGAAGGGAACGCCTACCTTGCATATAATTAACGCAAGGCTGGTTCCCCCTTCCAAAAAATGACGCACATGGTGGAACTTTGACACCCGCGGGGTCGGACGTCAAAGTATAAATATGGGGCAGGGTTTGCGCCGATTGTGCGTCAAAAATTTTGACGCACATTAGGCGCAAACAGAGTATAAATATGCCCCTAAGATCACTTGGTATGGTCCAGGACACCGAGGTTATAGACATGGTTTATGTCATATTTCTTCACCAAGACCCAGTTGCTGCAACTGAAGTCATGGCACTGTTCCTGTAGTGGAGAAGCTGTAGTCGATCTGATGAGACACAGAACAAACCACAACAGCTTGTCCCTTGCAATAGACTAGGACCATATCATCTGTTATAGTCACAAGTGAATTTGCAGGAATCCCTGGCAGTCTCAGCACCCTCCCCATCAGGAGTTAATGGAGGGACAGTCCAGTCTTTTGATCAGGTATACTCCAGAGACTCATCAACACAAGGGACAAAGCATCAGGCCATTTCAAGGATGTCAAAGCACACACGTTTGCCAATCTCAATTTCAGTGTGCGATTCCCAGGCTCTACATGACCCTAAGCCTCAGGTCTATAACTGCAATTCAGTCTCTGCTCCATTTGCAATGCTGTGCACAACAATTTCAGAACCTCGTTAAAATGAGTTCTTGGATCTGATTCCAAAGAGGTCGGGAAGCCAAACCAAGGTATGAGCTTCCTCAACAGCAGTTTGGCTACAGTAAGATTATAATTTCTCCTTTTTGGGTATGCCTCAACCCAATGGGAAAAGATGTACACAATACTCAAAACATACCTCAATCCATTGCACACAGGCATCTCAATGAAATCATCTGTATCCTGTTAAAAAGTTCTCCTGACCTTACTATGTGACTCAATGTAGCTGCAGTTCTCTTTCCAATATTGTTTTGCTGACACACAACACATTGGTGACACAACACTTCAGCCATCAATCTGAATTTAGGATTAAACCAAGACTGTCTGAACAATCTCACCATAGCATCCCTACCAATATGATCAGGACCATGAAATGTCGAGCCATAGAAGGTAACAGCCTATTTGGCAGCACTGGTCTTCCTTCCATTGAAACTCAAATGTCATCATCTCTTTTAACATAACGTGTCCTGACCCAACCTTGTTGTTCATCTTCAGACATCACCTCTTGGAGCCTTTTCACCTCATCCCAACTAGCAGCTGTTATCAACAGAAGGTTAAAGTTAGTCTCAACCATTTCCTCATTTGTGAACTCACCATTAAAGGTACAGACATTATGGGCACAGTATCTTGCAACCTCGTCAGCACACCTATTGCCCAAACACATGATCATTGTCAGAGTGATGTGCAGGACACTTGACCACTGCAACTTGTTCTGGCAATTGTAGTGATCCAAGGAGGATTTTCACTTGTTTGCCATTCAAGATCGTAGATCCAGAGGACATGATAAAACCTCACTGAGACCTTTGTCCAAAGTCATAAATTATGCCAAAGCTATATTGACTATCAGTAAAGATTGTCACTTTAAATTGATCAGAGACACAGCATGCTCTAGTAAAAGCAATCAATTCAGCTACTTGGGAAGAAAATATTCCTTGAAGCCAAGACCCTTTAACAACTCCATACAAAGTACTAACAGCATCTCTCTGTGTTTGGGTGCACCAGTATGTCCCTAATGGTCCGGTTTATTTTTAAAGCAAAGACAGGAAGTTCTTTGAACTGCTCCAGGGATGATACTAGATTGATTTTTTTTTGTACAATCCTTTTGGAATCTGTGATGGCTGAACTGAAAGTTGTCACACATACCAATTGATTGGAACCTCTTTTGACTTTGGGCTCCCCTTTGTTGCAGTTTCCAAACTAGAAAAATAAGTTCCAATCAGTTGGTATGTGTGACAACTTTAAGTTACATTAGGAACATACTTGTGCACTCAAACACATAGACAAAGACCAAGACAAAACCTTAGGAAGAGGCTTGGCTTACTGCCGGTTACTGGTCATCATAAATGCGGAAATTATACCGCATGCGAAGCAACAATTGAGGGAAGGGTTTTGAGGTACACATTGAGATCAAACACAATGAGTTCACCAACTCTAGGTCAAAGAATGTAGTATATTGCATATTATGACTGCAATAAAGCATACTTTGGACAAACAAGTCCAGAGATAGCTTATTGTTTCAGGCAACATAAATCAAGAATAAGTTGCCATATAATGACCACGGCCCTTGTGCAGCGCTTTTTGCCAACCGGGCATAAAGAATCTGATACAAAATGCACAATATTGAGGCAGATAAAGGATGGCAGTAAAATATTCTTATTAAGACAGGAATCATTTTTAATTTTGAAGTGTCGCACAGCTGAAACAGGGCCTAAATGAAATGTTTCAAACCGGCCATGTTTTCTATGAACACGTACCTATTGATGGAACATGCTATAAGCTGCAAACATAACTGTGAACTGTGATAAACTGCCAGTACAATCTTGGATTAAAGACAAAATAGTAATACAGTGGGGACGGGTGAATATTGTGCATTTCATTTTAAAATGTTAATAACAGGACATGTTCCCTAGAAACATACTTGTGGTTTTGCTTTTTAAAATACAATCTCACTGACATAAACCTAGAGGTGTGTCCAATGATATTATATCTGTCGCAGTGAGGATGGATCAGTGCCATATATTTAAATGATTGGAAAATAATTGTATCAATCTCGGATCATTCATACTAATATCTACTTTATTCCCTATCATACTACACGCAAAGACTGGAAGGATGATAACCTGAGATGGAGTACGATTTTTCAAACAAGACACTTATGTACTACATTTCCCATCAACCCTTTTCTTCAAAACCGGAAGGCCGACAACCCTAAAGGATTTAAGTGCACACGTAAAGATGTCACTTGTTGAAATGCACCTGAATATTTTCCACTTAAAAGAAGGAAGTGGTAACGGCTCTAAATGATGTGGAGTCATAGACATTGAGGAAATTGAAAGGCCAAAAGGAAGGAAGTGAAAATGAGGACTGCTTAATGAAGGTATGAAAAGGGTGAACATACCCCAGGTATTTTGGTGGTGACAATGTATTATATCTCATGTGCTATAATGATGCATTCTTTTATTTAAAACTAGTGATGAGTGTAACAGCGTGTCGTTTTAATCGTCATGAAAGTAGTCATTATTCAGGATGAGTGAGCGTCCCATGCACCTCTGTAGCAACATAAGGGGGGTTAATACATGTTACACACAATATGAAAATTCCTCACCGAGCCTCCAAGTAAATTTGGGAATTGATAGGGTGATGCATACAGGTTAAATTGATCGTGGTTACAGGAGGACCGAGGGAGCTACGTAGAAAGTCATTAACTTTGCGAGCACACCTTTAGCCTGCCTCCATGAAAGCAATGCCCATTCTTTTCCAAAAACTCACAGATCACTTTTAATATAAGAGAGCCTGTTATTCACACTGCTTGACATCCTTGCAATATATTCTTTTAACCCAACAGAGGTGAACACATATTGGGGATTGCGTAGGAGCTTGCACTACTAATATATTTAATGATTGTTGGTCAAATGTATCTATACCTAATTTTGTGGGATGTTTACAATTGTAGAGTCCCAATCCCGAAGAATTTGGTGTGGCATGATGATGACCTCATACAAAAGAGAATGCAGAATGTTTTGAGAGGTCGAAACTCGTTGGTTTACTAGAAATGAGGAATGGTTTTGAAAAGCCTTTTGTGGACAAGAGTCAAGGACATGAAGCAACATTTAAAGTGTTGTGAAACTGAATTGAAGGGGCCAATTCATAGGCTACCTTGTACTCCTCGTCTATTAGTGGGCGACTGATGAACTCTGTTAAGCTACCCCAGTAAGTTAACTTCGGGTTAGCTGCAGTTGTGATTAAATCAGGGAAAGGACTCTGAAAGAAAGTTGATATATTTGTGAATAACTTGGTGGATACTTTGAAATGCTTATGGATACAAAGAATCATTTGTGCTTTTATGTGTAGTGTTGTATAATCCCATGTTTATATGTATATGTTGTCTTTATGATTGTTTAATTTTTAAGAATAGAAAATTAGGTGATGGTGAAAAAAGCTAATGTGAATTGATATATGAATGAAAAGAAATGTTGATTTACAGACAGGATTGATGCTCTGTTGTGTGTTTAAGTGATCACTCAATACCCATCGGGGTCCAATTGTTGATTTTGACATGTAATTCATCCCTTACACCACTTTGGCTTGACAGGATCAAAGACCCAACAGCATTCTGCTATGACATTGGGGGTTGGGGTACTTGCATCACCGGAGCTTGGGGCACATTAAACTTTGGCTCCTGGGTCTTTGGGCACCCTGCATCTGGATAGGATTATTATTATGAGAGGGCCCAAATCCTGCATTTTGGACCTGTTTAGCTGGATTTAAATAACATTCCCACTTCCAATGTCCCAGCTTATTGCAGAGATGACAAACAGTTGATCTTTTTAGACTATGTACATCCATACCTGTACTATGGTCTATTGGGACCCCTCAACCTTGCATTTGATTCTGTGGCTGTTGATAAACACCTTGTATTGCACTGGCATTGTTTACAGCCATGAGCATCTGGCTAGTTCTTTCAGCAGCTTCCATTTGGGCAAGCATCAACTTTTCCTTCAACTTTTTCTGCTTCATTTCCATTTCATCATGACAATATTTAGCATAACACAAAATCTAGTCAATTGACTTCTGCCAACAGATTAAGGCCCTCATTCTGACCCTGGCGGTCTTTGACCGCCAGGGCGGAGGACCGCGGGAGCACCGCCGACAAGCCGGCGGTGCTTCAATGGGGATTCCGACCGCGGCGGTAAAGCCGCGGTCGGACCGGCACCACTGGCGGGGTCCCGCCAGTGTACCGCGGCCCCATTGAATCCTCCGCGGCGGCGCAGCTTGCTGCACCGCCGCGGGGATTCTGACCCCCCCTACCGCCATCCAGATCCCGGCGGTCGGACCGCCGAGATCCGGATGGCGGTAGGGGGGGTCGCGGGGCCCCTGGGGGCCCCTGCAGTGCCCATGCCACTGGCATGGGCATTGCAGGGGCCCCCGTAAGAGGGCCCCTACATGTATTTCACTGTCTGCTGCGCAGACAGTGAAATACGCGACGGGTGCAACTGCACCCGTCGCACAGCTTCCACTCCGCCGGCTCGATTCCGAGCCGGCTTCATCGTGGAAGCGTCTTTCCCGCTGGGCTGGCTGGCGGTCTGAACGAGACCGCCCGCCAGCCCAGCGGGAAAGTCAGAATTACCGCCGCGGTCTTTCGACCGCGGAACGGTAACCTGACGGCGGGACTTTGGCGGGCGGCCTCCGCCGCCCGCCAAGGTCAGAATGAGGGCCTAAATGTTGTTGAATCATTAGATCGATCTCTGACCTCAATTCTGTCACAGTCCTCGACACAAAATGTCCCGTGTCCTTTGCCTCTGAAGTCTCCATACCACTCCATAACACTATTCACTGTTTGAATGCTTGTAACAGCCTATCATAGTAACAGGATTAGGAGTAATGGATTGACTTCTTTGGTTCTTGAGTTGTTCTATCAATCTTGACCAAATCAACATCTTGACGACGGACCTTTCCCTTCAGGAATGTAATGATCTTTCTTTCATCACCAATGGTGAGGACCCTTAGTCACTATGGCCCATATTTAAGAGGGCCTAGTGCCTCCTTGCACCACATTAGCATAATTTTTTATGACTCTAGTGTGCCCCTATGAGGCCAACTTTTCTGCACTATATTTACAAAGTGGCCCAATGCATGCATTGTGCTCTTTGTAACCCCTGCGCCATGCATAATGTATGCAAGGGGGAACCCCAAAAATGGTGCACTGGAATCTAAGAGATTCCACTGTGCCATTTTTTGCGGCTATTTTTAATGCTAGCACAGAGGAGGCATTAAAAGGGGACTTACCATTGTTTTCAATGGGCCCCTATGAACTCTGCAGTATTAGCGCCAAAATCTTGGTTCTAATCCTGCACAGTACATCAATAGCATCAAAAATGTTGATGCAATTGCCCCTACCCTGAGCCAAACAGCTATCTTGCACTCAGTCCACAAGTCACTTGGAACAAAAATGTCAAACAATGTATTCCAATCAATCCACAACTGTTGTGAAATTTTCACAAACCTTCCAATCTGTCAATGCCCTTCCACTGCCTTCTCTCGCAACTTTGGGAAATCATTGATAAATGATGCAAGATCACTTTGACTCCACTGCAAATTAACATAACCTCCACCAGGCACTTCTCTCAAGGGGAAGGTTGTAACACCTCCCCCTGCTCCAATGGGTGGCAGTGCACCTGAAGGTTTCTTTGCCTCTTCCCTTTTCTCCCATTTGGTCCCCCCCCTATCTAATTCAATCCATTTCCTAATGTTCTGAATCAGTTCTTTAATCAGAGTTTTTAATCCAGGAGTTCTCATATCACAAACGTCTTTTACTCTGAAACACACTCAATAACTCCTGTGCAAAGCCTTTGTTTTATTTAAGTCTACCTCATATTTTTGAGCCAATTCTGACAATTTATCATGAACATGGCCTGCTCACTTGGAAATATCTCTGTACATGAATGCTAGTTCATCTTCTTCATAGGTCTATAGCTGATCCAAGCAAAGATTTCCAATAATCATTGCATCCAAATCGATTGTGAACTTCGTCATGTTCAAAGTCCTCTCTCAGTATTGATGAAAGCATTCCCTGACTCACTTCTGAACTAGTAATCTCCTTAAATGGGGTGTTTCCATTAAAGAATTGTACCCAATCATCTATCTCCTTCGCATTAATGGATTGTGTCAGCACAGGAATTATAGGTGTGGAATCACTTCCCTGAGCACCATTTCCTAATGTTCCGAATCAGTTCTTTAATCAGAGTTTTTAATCCAGGAGTTCTCATATCACAAACGTCTTTTACTCTGAAACACACTCGATAACTCCTGTGCAAAGCCTTTGTTTTATTTAAGTCTACCTCATATTTTTGAGCCAATTCTGACAATTTATCATGAACTTGGCCTGTCCGCTTGGAAATATCTCTGTACATGAATGCTAGTTCATCTTCTTCATAGGTCTATAGCTGAACCAAGCAAAGATTTTCATTAATCATTGTGTCCAAATCTATTGTCAACTTTGCCATGTTCAAAGTCCTCTCTCAGTGTTGATGAAAGCATTTCCTGATTCACTTCTGAACTAGTAGTCTCCTTTGATGGCGTGTTTTATTAAAGAATTGTACCCAATCATCTATCTCCTTCATATTAATGGATTGTGTCAGCACAGGAATTATAGGTGTGGAATCACTTCCCTGAGCACCATTTCCTAAATTCAAAGGTGTTTCCCATGCTAAAGTGTTATGTGCAGGTATCTTCTGATATGTACCTATCGAAGTGCATCCTGACATATTCAAAGTTGTATCTGCATCCATTCCACATGGAGTACTAGTGTGTAGTGGAACGAAAAGAACAAACTCCCTTACACCTGAAGTATTTGGAACTCTGCTCTGCTTTCTGAATTGTTGAGTACAGTCACATTGTATGTATTTCTCTCGGGACCTTCTGTTTTTTACAAATGAATTACCAAGACTACAGTAACTGGGACCTTCTCACATACCTGCACTTCTTAGCTCACAGGATACACTAGTGACAGTAACTCCCACAGGACTAGTAGTCATCTTAGTTGGAGCAGTGGTGACGTTGGTTGGACTACTAACAATCTGCGGTCAGATGTACGTAGCTGTTTCTTGTCACACATTGCCTGATTTGGAGACTCGGGCCATTTGCAACAAGAAAAATGCATGTTGCTATGTACAAACCCTATTTTGGGATTTGGTAATCTATTTACTGAATAGCTAAATAGATTTGCAAGTCGCTATTTGGGAGAGGCATGCCGAGGGTGTCCCTTTCAACTAGAATGTCACAGGAGGATGTATGATTGTTTTGTGACCACAATTGCGGTCACAAAACAGCTGTGGTTACCACCATTTTCAAATTGGTGGTAACCTATATGCAAATAGGAAGGGGTCCCCATAGGACTCCTTCTCCTTTGTGAATGGAAGCAAAAGCTATTTTTTCTGAGTAGGCAGTGGTCCCATGAACTACTGCCTACTCTGAAAAAAATGGCACTGAAATGATTCATTTTTCTTTTTGAAATGCATCCTATTTTCTTTTGAGAAAAAAGGGCTGCATTTAACAATAACTGCTTTATTTAAAAAGCAGTCACAGACATGGTGATCTGCTGTCTCCAGCAAGCCACCATCCCTGTGAGTGCAGGGATTCCTCATAGGGTCGCAAATTGCAACCTATCTCCTGAATATTGATGAGGTGGATCATTTGCAACTTCATTGGGAATCCCAAACAAATGTGAGTTACACTGTTGTACATTTTGTTTTGCGACTCGCAAATGAGTCGCAAACTGAGAGTTGCAAAACTCGCAGTCGTACATCTGGTCCCTGATTTCCATTTCCATCTCTAACTTCATTATATGGAGATAGATGTTCAGAAACTACCACTTCCAAAAGACTATCTGCAGAGCCTTCATCGCTGCCCATACTCTTATCCTAAGGCTCCTTTTGTTTCCAATACCGCCGACTAGCTCCATCCCAAGATGCCAGCTGGGCTTCATATTTATGGTATGACAGTAGCCAGGAGGAAGGCCCGGCTAGCGTCATGAAAAAGGATGCTAGCCGGGTGGGGGAGGCGTAGGGGGAACAGGGGGTTTAGCGTCAAAAGATGAGGCTAGTACCGGACGAGACATAAAAATGCCTCTAACCCGACTAGCGTCATTTTCTGACATTAAAACCCCATGGACATGACTCCTGTCTAATTCAAGACAGGACTCATGCCCACCACCCTAATGGCCATTCCCTGGGGACATATGTCCCCAGGGCATGGCTACTGGGCCCAGTGTGATGTAGGGGGGCCCAAGTTAGGCCCCCTATGGCACTACAAAAAATTGAAAAACACTTACCTCTACTTGCCTATACTTACCTGGGATGGGGTTCCCATCCTCCTCTGTCCCTCTGGTGTGGGTGGGGCGTCCTGGGGCTAGGGAAGAGTACCTGTGGGCTCTTTCCATGGTCTCTGACCATGCAAAAAGGCCCACAGGTCCCCTAATGCCTGCTCTGACCCCGGTGTTAAATAATGGCACTAAGCAAGCTTAGCACCATTATTTAAGGCCCCCATCACCTCGTGCTCCCAGGGGTGGCACATTGGAGTTTTCTGCTCTTTCTATGTGTACTGCATTTTGCAGCACAAATTGAAAGTGCAAATCAACATTTAAGATTGTTTTTGTTCAGAAAGGTGTTAGTTTCTGTACAAAAACAATCTCCCCCTCAAATCAACCATCCTTGCCCATTGGTGCAGGGGTAGCTGTGTTGGCACATGGCAGCAAATTTAGCACCAGCGCAGGGGTAAACACAGGAGTGCGCCATATTCTAGTAAATAGACTCATCCCTCTGTTTTGAAAATGACGGTGCACGACGCTGCTCGTCATTTTCCATTAAATGTGGCCCTCAATGTTTTAATATGGTTCTGGCCTTTTCAGCATTTCTCTTCAGTCTTTGTCTATTTTTGTGTGGCACAGAATATCGTTGCCACTTCATAGTTCAGGGGACTAAAGTCACGTGCAGGAAACTAATTGGATCCCTTGTGGTTTCCAACTTTCGTCAGAGCCATAAAGAGTTATTATTAAACCATTGTTAAGCCTTCAATGGGTTCGTTTTTTATATATGGAGATTTGACTTTAAAAGGTAGATGATTGGGACATCTTATTGTCAAATGATTGGTTCTCTGCCCCTGATGGCTGTGATTTTAATCTTAAATTCTTGTGGCTTTTACAGGGCTTATACAGGTTCAGTTTCTCATTTAGATATATGATACTAAGGGGCAGATTTAAGGAAAGTGGTGCTGCACCCAGTGCAGCTCCCCTTTCCTTGCACCCCCCAGTGCCCCCTACTGCCACCATGTGTGCACCGTATGTAAGATACAACACACCATGGCGCAGGGTAGGGGGCAATAGCATCAAAATATTTTACGCTAATGATGTACTTTTCAGGGTTAGCACCTAAATTTTGGTGCTAACCCTGAACAGTACATATGGGCCCATTGTAAACAATGGTGTTCCCCCCTTTTAATGCCTGCTCTGGGCAGACATTCAAAGTGCCAGAAAAAACTATGCAAATACATCTCTTAGATTTCTTTGTGCCATTTTTTCAGCCCACCCTAACGGGGGATCACCACCTGTGCATATATTATGCCTGGTGCAAGCATTACGTAGCACAAAGGGTTACAAAGTGGCGCAATTCATGTTTTGCGCCACTTTGCAAAAATGGCGTGGGGAAAAGGTCACCTAAGCGTGAAACAATTATACTAAGATGGCACTAAAGAGGGACCAGGCCTTCCTAAATCAAGGCATATATTTTCTAATATGGCCCTCGCCTTTTTAGTCCTTTGTTTAGCTTCATGCAGCTCAGTCTAGTGTTGCCGCTCTGTAGGTCAGGTGATTTCAGTCGGCTGCCTTTAAATAGCACACAGGAAACTAATCAGATTCCTTTTGGTTTCTGACAATTGCCGGAGCCAAGACAATTTATTTTCACTTCATCATACTGCCATCAGGAGGTAAGTTCCTTCATAGGGGAGACTTTCATTTAAAAGGTTTGATAGTCGGGATATCCTGTTGTCAAATGGCTGTGTCTCTACCCCCCTTTGTATGTAGATTTGGTGACAGAAGCGAGCGGACTTCATGTCTGTCACTTAGGTTGCCATTATGATTTTATCCATATGGTTACATTGTGTATTGTTCCAAGTGCCACTTAATGTGTTATTTTTAATTCTGCTTTTATTGGTAAATATTTGTTTCAAGCATTTATGCAGTATTTTGGAGTGGTCGGAATAGGTGAATTTAGTTATTCCAGTAAATATCTCCACACAATATTAAGTGGGCCAGCGTCTCTAGATCAGTGTTTCACTGTCTATGGGCCTTATTATTTTTATGATTGCAATGATTCTTATTGGACCTGAGACATATATTCGCATGGCATTATATTTTAGACAACCTTTATGATAACCTGTTCAATGTTACTTTACATCTTATGAATACCGGTGTGCTTCCAATCATGTGAGTTGAATTTTGGTAGCCACTTAAGATATATTTCTATCAAAGAATGAGTAACAGATTTCATTGTGTATTTTTATATATATATATATATACATATATATATGTATATATGTTTTGTTCTTCTAGTCAAGTGGCCTTACGTTACACCTGCATTCCATGTGAGAGCCCTGAGGTAGGCTCCACTTTTTTCACCCACTTGGATAAGAATGTTTCATTGTTTAATTCAAAACGTATTGATTGAGAAGATTTTTAATCTCCATCCGGGAAGTACACATTTATATGGCTTTGTAGATAATATGATTATGGGGGTTGACAATCTGGCACATACCTAACACGTCTCAACTTTCGGTATTGGTTTCACTGCAGAACATTTTGTTTATGGTGTGTATCACTTTTAGGTGGGCTGCATGTTGTGATGTATTGAGATTAATGCTCTCATTTAGTTATTCCTTGGATGTTATTTTGCCTCTTCAGTATTTTCAAATGGGGTATTGGAGCATTTATCTTATTCTATTGTTATCTTATTCTTCTTTAGAAATAGTCTGGTGTTTCGCACATGATCTTTTAATTATTATGCCCTAAAGATGATGGCTCCTGCATGTGTGCGGTTCCCACCAAAACACAGGTAGGCACTCAACATTCAGGACTGGAGGCATCATTAGAGAGATTCATATGGTTGGATGTTTGGTAACAAAATCTTTGAAAATCTATTTGGAAGCAGTTTGAGTAGGACTGAAATCATTCAGCTACAAAATTTGGAAACTTGACCATACAGAATTTATGCCACTATAATGAGTTAAATAAGATTGCAAGGTCATATGTTATTTTAGAATTATAATGAATATATCAAGTACTATTGGATGATCATCGAGACAGGCATTCATTTATGTTGTAAACTATTGTCCAATGTAATTTTCCATTTTCAGTTAGTTGAGGGTAGGATGTATTAGCTGAATGCAGTTGATGGGATGATTGTGTTGTATGAATGATTTTGAATGGTAGAATGGGGTGGTGTGAAACACTTGGAATAATATATTGATATAGAAAAAAATGCAAATGTATATCATTTTAGATTATTTGGAACATGTGAATAGTGAGAATAATGAAATAAAAGTTTGTGTTTGTATTTATTGACCAAGCCAAACACATGTAACTTTAAAGCATTTCATGTTTCAAACTTTTCACAATATCCCTGTTGGAAAATAGGTTATTGGTAAGGGCAGGTAGGTACCTACACTTAGCAATAGGCCACTAACCACCACTTAGGTCCAGTTAGGTCTCAGTAAATGAAACCCAGCTCAACCCTTGGTAGCTTGGCAACGAGCTACAATGCTTAACTTAGGAGACAGAGGCCCTCATTACAACATTGGCGGTAAAAGCCACATACCGCCGTGCAGAAGACTGCCAACACACCGCCGCAGCCGCGGAAAACCGCCACAGCTATTATGACCCACAGCACGGAATCTGCCAAAATACAGACACCCACACAAGTCCGCCATACCAAAGGTCAGTGATAAATTGGTGATAACAAAACCTCCACCGTCACGCCAACAGAAATACGCCCACACTATCACGACACACGAATCCACGGTATTCCATTGGTGGTACACACCGCCGCGCTCAAAATACACACACATATACAAAACACAGCTACATTGGACAATTCGAAATACACACACCTGATACACATACACACACCACTCCCACACACCCAATACTATATAAAACACACACCCACATCACCCACAAATCCTTACGACAAGAAATCACGAACGAAGGCCAGAGAGAGACACCACCATCAACAATACAAGCATCCACAGGCACACAACACCATCACCCACATAACTTCCACGCATGCACACTACACACCACTACATATCAGCACACTTATCACCCCACACACCACCCCACACATCACTTACACCACCCCATGGCACGGCAACAACACCCCAGGTTCTCGGAGGAGGAGCTCAGGGTCATGGTGGAGGAAATCGTCCTGGTAGAGCCACAGCTATTCGGATCACAGGTGCCGCACACCTCAATTGCAAGGAAGATGGAGCTATGGCGAAGAATAGTGGACAGAGTCAACACAGTGGGACAGCACCTAAGAAATCAGGAGGACATCAGGAAGAGGTGGAACGACATACGGGGGAAGGTGTGTTCCGTGGTCTCAAGACACCACCTGGCGGTTCAGCAGACTGGCGGCGGACCCCCACCTCCTCCACCACAACTAACAACATGGGAGGAGCAGGTCTTGGCGATTCTGCATCCTGAGGGCCTCGCAGGACTAGGTGGAGGAATGGACTCTGGTAAGTCAAATCTTAACTATTACATCCCCCATCCTACCTGCATGCTATCACATACCCCCACCCTCACCCCCATCACTCTAACTCCTCACAAATGTCCCAACATCACAAACCACACATCCTAACCCCAAGCCCTGCATGCAGCAACAAAGCATGGACACCCATCACTAAAGCATGCCCACTGCACATACCCATACACCCCACTAAACCATCATCACACAAGGTCCCACATAGGAATGCAAGCACTGGGGTACACGGTCACCCACCCATTGCACACCATGGAAAACACAGATGTAATAAACATCCTTTTATACCCCTGCAGGACCCCTACCCAACGCCACCGGACAGGAGGGTCCACACATGTCCACACCACCAACAGAAGAGGCCCACAGTGATGACAGCACCTCTGTCCAACTGGATCTAGATGACCAGTCCGGCCCATCGGGGACCTCGGGACAGTCGGTTCCCCACACCCAGTCACAGGCCACCACAGAGCTTCCCCCCTCTGGAAACACCAGCACAGCACCCACCCAGCGGGCCCATACCTCCGTCCCCAGGACACGTCAATCAGCAGTGTGTCCACCACTACAGGGAACCCAGGCTAACCCACCACCCCAACAACAACAGGGACCTGGGGGCAGTGGTAGTGTGTACACGGTCCAGGGGACGGAGGCCCAGGAACACAGGGAAACTGGGAGGGCTGCTGTGCGACAGGGGATGGACAGGCCCAGGGAACCCACTCTCCACAAGGCCCTCTCCTCCATCATGGGAGCCTACCACCACTCCCAGGAGACAATGGCAACGGTACTGGCCAAGTTTCAGGAGACCCAGAGCCTGCAGGAGGAACAGTATATGGGCTTCAGGGAGGAACTCAGAACTATCAATTCCACCCTGGGCACCATCGTAGGGGTGCTGAAGCAAGTACTCAACACCAGGAGGGACACTGTGGCACTACAAGGGGCCCCTGACACTAGCCTGGACGATGAACTGCCCACCACCTCCGCCGGCGCCAGTGGACAGGAGCACCGCCACAGGACCACCACACCAGCACCTCACCCCCTGCAGAGGGAGAACCACCTCGCAAACGGTCCCTGAGATCCAGGAACAAGACAGAGAACGATGCCAAGACCCCGCCAAGAAATGAGACCACCCTGATTGTCATCCTACTGTCCCACTTTGTCACCCTGCCCATCCTTAAACTGCCCCAGCTCCACTTCCTATGCCCATTTTGGCAATGCACCTGTGAGACTAATAGACTGGACTCTGCCATGGACATTCCTCCACCGTCACCCTCACCATTTTGCTACCCCCTCCAATTTTGAGCACTAAAATAAACACCCTTAAAGCACAAAACAATCTGGAGTCAGTCTGTGATTTCGGAATACTGTATTAGCAATAATTGTGGCAAAAAGCTCTTTCATTTGTAATGTCAACATACCTATGTCACACAGCTCTAGTCCATGAGGAATCAAAGCAGATGTCACACTGTGGGACCCAGATCTGTGAAATCGTAAGGAAAAGTGACAACTCAGTGACCATACACTGGGTGAAAACGACAGACAGTAGAGAGGCAGTAGTGTTTAAACACATGTAGTAGGCAGGTTTGTATTCTTACCTGTGTTTCACTGGAAATATTTCTGGATCACTGAGTCCCTGTTGTCCATGTCTTCTTCCTCTGCCTCCTCGTCTTCACTGTCCACAAGCTCCACAGCTGCAACAACACCGCCATCTGGACCATCCTCCTGCAGAAAAGGCACCTGTCGTCGCAAAGCCAAGTTGTGAAGCATACAGCAGGCCACGATGATCTGGCACACCTTCTTTGGTGAGTAGAATAGGGATCCACCTGTCATATGGAGGCACCTGAACCTGGCCTTCAGGAGGCCGAAGGTCCGCTCGATCACCCTCCTAGTTCGCCCATGGGCCTCATTGTAGCGTTCCTCTGCCCTTGTCCTGGGATTCCTCACTGGGGTCAGTAGCCATGACAGTTTGTGGTAACCAGAGTCACCTGCAAATGGCGAGGGACAACTGTTAGACACACACTAACCTGGAGGGATATTCCCAGACCCAGACAACCATTCCCACTAACTAGCTTCCAGGTGCTCACCTAATAGCCACACACGGTGCCTCTGGAGTTGGGATGCTCCTACACTGCAAGTGCTGCTCTGACCTCGGTCTGGAAGAGACAATGGCTCGAGTGTCTGGGGAAAGGGCCCACATCGGAGGAGCTGGAGAAACTCGTGGACGGGGTCCTCCCCAGTACACAATACTCTATGGTCCTCCAGACAAACAGGTAAGAACACTGGGAGCATGCTGTATGGGCTATGCCTGTGTGGAGAGGGGTGGATGTAAGAAGGAAGTGGGGAGAGTGCAGCGTGCATGAAACGACGGTGAGTGCATGTGCCACATGGCAAGGGTAGGGATGGGGGCCAATCACTTTGACGGTGCAGTTGGTAATAACTTTCTCTTCTCCCTGTACAATTCATGTAGGTCAGCGCCCACCAGAAAAAATATATTTGGCGTGCCATTGCCAAGGACGTCCGGACCCTGGGGGTCTATCACAGACGGAGCACCCACTGCCAGAAAAGATGGGAGGAAATTCGCCGCAGGAGCAAGAAGACGGCGGAGGCTCAGCTGGGGATGGCCTCCCAACGTGGGAGGGGTGCCCGTTGCACCATGACCCCCCTGATGTTCAGGATCCTGGCGGTGGCGTACCCGGAGTTGGATGGCCGCTTGAGGGCATCACAGCAGACACAAGGGGGTAAGTACACTCTAATTCTGCTGATTTTGCATGCAGTGGTGGTGTCTGGGTGGGGGAGGTGGGCTGTGGGTTTCCGTAGGCCAGGGCGAGTTCCGTAGGCAAGGTCCCTCCGTAAGGCAGGCTATGTGGCACCCCACCGCACCTCTGTGGAGTGCCAAGTACACCTAGTCATGCCCCTGTGACATCCATGTGTGCAGATGTCGTCCATAGCCTAGTAGGCCATTTCCCATGAATTGAACAGTGGAGCCCAAGAGCGCGGCGTAGTGCAGGGGGCTTCTGTGTCTGTCGTGTCCGCCATCGGTAGCGGTAATGCATGCACTCAACATGTCTTTCTTCTGTCGTCCCCCCCTTTTTGTGGTCTCCCTGTTCTTGTGTGCATTAGCATCATCAGGCGGAGGAGCAGTGGCACCGGAGCACGAGGGGGCTGCATCCCACATGGCCATGGAGGGCCACACTACGGAATCGGACTTCACCAGTGGGACGGAGGGCGAGGGGAGCTCCACGGCAGGGACAGGAGCTGAGACCAGTGACACGGACTCTTCCTCTGATGAGAGCTCCCTTGTGGTGGGGGCAACATCTGTGCCCCCCCATCTACAGGTACAGCCGCCACCCCCTCTTCCAGCACCGCCCTCCCAGCAGCCCCTCAGCCTTTGCCCCGTGCTCGCTCACCCGGGAGGGTGGGCATCACCTTCGCCCCAGGCACCTCAGGCCCTGCCCCAGTCACCCCTGCTGCCCTCAGTGAGGAGGCCATTGACCTCCTCAGGTCCCTCACTGTTGGGCAGTCTACCATTTTGAATGCCATCCAGGGTGTAGAAAGGCAGTTGCAACAAACAAATGCATTCCTGGAGGGCATTCATTCTGGTTAGGCGGCCCTTCAGCAAGCTTTTCAGACTCTGGCCTCAGCACTGATGGCAGCCATTGTCCCCGTCTCTAGCCTCCCCCCTCCAACTTCCTCCACCCAGACCCAATCCCCTGTACCCCAGCCTATCACAAGCACACCCGTCAAAACACACAAGGGAAGCTCAGGCAAACATAAGCACCACACATCCCACAGGCACTCACACAAGCATCACACACATGCAGACACACCAACATCCACTGCCTCCACTGTGTCCCCCACTTCCTCGTCTCCCTCCTCCCTCCCAGTCTCGTCTACACTCACACCTGCATGCACTACCTCTACAGCCACTACTACCATCACCAGCATACCCACCACCACACCCCGCTCACGTGCAGTCACCACCCCACTACCATTCACACGTCCCCTGTGTCCTCTCCCAGTGTGTCTGTGCCGACCCCTCCCAAGATACACAAACGCAGGCACACACCCACCCACCCAACAGACATCCACCTCACGACAGCCTCCAGCGCATGCACCTTCACCCAAAGTCAGCAAACGAACACCTCCAACAACCACAACCACAACCTCTTCCTCCACTCCCAAACCCCTCCAGCTACCCATCCCAGTGTTCCCCAAAAACTTTTCCTGTCCAACCTTGACCTCTTTTCCACACCTCCACCACCCCGTCCGTCTCCTAGGTCCCGAACTAGCACCTCAGCCACAACATCTCCGGGACCAGTGGTGCCTGTAGTCACCGGAATCTGGAGTGCACCGACCACCAGGGCAGCCAGTGTGGCACGGAGCCACAGCACAGACAGTCCCCCACTTGTGAAGCATCAGAAGTAGGCCAGTGCCTGGCGGGAGAGGGGGAAGACTTCAGCCACCAAACCCGCTCCCAGGGGTACAGGTGGGAGTGTGGAGTCAGCTGCGACACCTTCCAAGGTGGGGAAGGGGCACAAGAAACTCAGCAAGTCTGGGAAGAGCAGCACGGCGGAGAAGACCGCCATCATCCCCACTGCCCAGGAGGCCACCGCCATCATCCCTGCTGCCCAGGAGGCCACCGCCACCAGCCCTGCTGCCCAGGGGGCCACCAGCCCAGCTGCCCAGGAGGCCACCGCCAGCACCAGCCCAGCTGCCCAGGAGGCCACTGCCAGCACCAGCCCAGCTGCCCCGGAGGCCACCGCCAGCACCAGCCCAGCTGCCCAGGAGGCCACCGCCACCAGCCCTGCTGCCAGGAGACCACCGCCAGCACCAGCCCCGCTGCCCAGGAGGCCACCGCCACCAGCCCTGTTGCCCAGGAGGCCACCGCCACCAGCCCTGTTGCCCAGGAGGCCACCGCCACCAGCCCTGCTGCCCAGGAGGCCACCGCTAGCATCAGCCCCGCTGGGACAGAGAGGACCGCCAGCACAAGCCCCGCTGGTAAAGAGAGGACCGCCAGCACCAGCCCCGCTGGGACAGAGAGGACCGCCAGCACAAGCCCCGCTGGGCCATGAAGGACCGCCAGCACAAGCCCCGCTGGGACAGAGAGGACCGCCAGCACCAGCCCTGCTGGGACAGAGAGGACCGCCAGGACAGGCCCCGCTGGGACAGAGAGGACCGCCAGCACCAGCCCCGCTGGGACAGAGAGGACCACCAGCACAAACCCCACTGGGCCATGAAGGACCGGCAGCAGCTGAGTCACTGCAAAGGAGACCGCCGCTCCAAACACCCCTGAACAGGGCACCGGCGTCTCAAGCACCGCTGAACAGAGCACCGCCGTCTCAAACACCGCTGAAAAGGGCACCGCCATCTCAAGCACCGCTCAACAGGGCACCGCCGTCTCAAGCACCGCTGAAAGGGGCACCGTCATCTCATGCACCGCTCAACAGGGCACCGCCGTCTCAAGCACCGCTGAACTGGGCACCGCCGTCTCAAGCAACGCTGGCCCATGAGCGCCAAGGGCACTGACGCTTCTGAGTCCCCTCACGGGCAGAATGAAGCACTCTGGGCACAAAGCCCCCTCCAGAACCAGTAGAGAGATCCATCCACAACCTCTGTCCTTAGCAGGATGAAGCACTCTGGGCACCATGCCCCCTCCAGAACCAGTGGAGAGATCCATCCACTACCTCTGTCCTTAGAAGGATGAAGCACTCTGGGCACCATGCCCCCTCCAGAACCAGTGGAGAGATCCATCCACAACCTCTGTCCTTAGCAGGATGAAGCACTCTGGGCACCATGCCCCCTCCAGAACCAGTGTAGAGATCCATCCACTACTTCTGTCCTTAGCAGGATGAAGCACTCTGGGCACCATGCCCCCTCCAGAACCAGTGAAGACTGTTATCCACTTGAGAGACTGTGGCTTTGCACTCCCCAGGATGTAACAGTGGGCAACCCACCCACTGTAGAGACTTGAGAGTCTGTGGCTTTGCACTCCCCAGGATGGAACAGTGGGTAACCCACCCACTTGTGAGACTTGAGAGACTGTGGCTTTGCACTCCCCAGGATGGAACAGTGGGCAACCCACCCACTGTAGAGACTTGAGAGACTGTGGCTTTGCACTCCCCAGGATGGAACAGTGGGCAACCCACCCACTGTAGAGACTTGAGAGACTGTGGCTTTGCACTCCCCAGGATATGGCAGTGGGCAACCAACCCACTGTAGAGACTTGAGAGACTGTGGCTTTGCACTCCCCAGGATTGAACAGTGGGCATGTGGCCCTCTCGTGGATTTGGCGTCATGCACTCAAATGGCTGAGGTTCCCCCCTTTCCCTCCCCCTGAGGTGCCTGTTTTCTTGCTCTCTGATGCCGCTGCAGTGTTCTCTCCGTCATGGTCGGGGAACTTGTGTGAGCCTGGACCATACCGTGTGGGCCCAGTGTTCCACTGACTTAATTGGAGCACTACCTGGACTACTATGCTTGGTATATATTTTGTACATGGTGTCTATATATATTTTTGCCTACTTGATTTTAATATATTACAATGGTTACACTAATTTTCTACTGTCTTTGCATTCTTCCGGGGGGTTTGTGGGGTGTAACTGTGATGTATCAATATGTATTAGTGTCTGTGTTGTGGTGGGTGAGGGTGGGGGTGGGGGTGTTGCGTGTGTGTGTCCCGGTTTTTTCCCTCCCCCTCCCCTGTGTCGTAGGTGCAGTACTCACCGTGGTCTTCGCCACCGGCATTCGTGCTCCTGGTAGAGGAGCAGGAAGACTATCGCAGGGAGAATTTGGAGTTCCGAGTCCATGGTGTCCTAGTTCCTAGTGGGGTTTGTTGAGGTAAGCGTTTTCCCTTTGGAATCCTGTTTCCGCCGTGTTTTTATCTGCGGTGAATCCGCCCCGGAAAAGGTGGTGGATTGGCCTGTTGTGATACTGTGGGCGGTACTTTGTCCTCCGCCTGTCTGTTGGCGGTGACCGCCACGCTGTTTGTTTGTACCGCCGTGGCGGTCGGAGTGTTAAAGTGGCTGTCTTTGTTGGCAGTTTCCGCCACAAAATTGAAAATTTTTTACTGCTGGCCTGTTGGCGGTCTCACCGCCGCTTTAACACTGACTGCCAGGGTTGTAATGACCACCAGAGTGTAAAGCATTCGAATATCACAAAACAGTAATTAAAGAAAACACAGGACACAGTTTAAAAATCCAAAACCAATTTATAAAAATAGATTATATTCTTATCTTTAAAATGACACTAAAACAAATGAAATCAGATGAGGGGAACCGGAGATATGAATTTTTAAAAGAATTATTGTTTTCTAGCGCCAACAAAAACAAAAAGCGCCAATCTGGTCATCTGGTTGCACCTCGACCGGGGCAAAGTCAAAGTTTAAGGCCGACCGCGATGGAGCCCGGCTCGGCTACAGCCCGCAGGGGGCCCTGGTCAAAAGTTTACCTTCGGACTTAGTAGTTTTGCTGAAGATTTTCTTCAGCGGGACGAACCTGCCGGTCCAATCCGACCTCCTGGAACTCTTCTCCAGATATGCATCGCGGGAGCCATCGGTGGAGATTTTTACCTTCGTACTTAGTACTTTTTTCGAGGTGAAAATCCTTAGACCGGGACAAACCTGGATCTTGATCCGACGTCCTTGGAGCCCTCCTTATATATGCTGGCTGGGAGGTCCCGGTCAACTTCCTATGTTCGGACTTAGGGCCTGATTACAACTTTGGAGGAGGTGTTAATCCGTCCCAAAAGTGACGGTAAAGTGACGGATATACCACCAGCCGTATTACGAGTCCATTAATATCCTATCGAACTCGTAATACGGCTGGTGGTATATCCGTCACATTTGGGGCAGATTAACACCTCCTCCAAAGTTGTAATCAGGCACTTAGGGGGTCATTACAACTTTGGCGGGCGGCTACTGCCGCCCGCCAAGATGTAACCGCCGGGCGGCCGCCAGTGCAGCCGCACTCCCGCGGTGCCCATTTGGACATCCCCGCTGGGCCGCAACATATGAGCCGGCTCCAAATGGAGCCGTCGGTGTTGCGGCCATGCGACGGGTGCAGTTGCACCTGTTGCGCATTTCACTGTCTGCCGTATGGGGCCCTGTCACCGGGCCCCTGCACTGCCCATGCCAGTGGCATGGGCAGTGCAGGGGCCCCCAGGGGCCCCACGACTCCCTGTACCGCCAGCCTTTTCCTGGCGGTTCATACCGCCAGAAAAAGCTGGTGGTCGGGGACTCGTAATCCCCTGAACAGTGCTGCAAGCAGCGCTGCCCAGGTGGATTATCACCGCCGGGGCAAAAGTGGCGGAATACCACCGGCCCCGGAGGTGCGACCGCAGCGCTTCCGCCGCGGTCGTTATAGGCCAGGAAGCACAGCCAGCCTGTTGGCGGTGCTTACGTCATTTTAGCCCTGGCGGTCTCGGACCGCCAGGGTCAAAATGACCCCCTTAGTCTCTTTTTTGGAGGTTTTCTTAACCAGGATGAACCTGCAAGTCAGGCTGGGCTGCGGTTGAGGCAAGCCAGCTAGAGTTGCTGCGGCGGGTCGGTCCCTCTTAGAGCTTTTTTTCAAAAGTTCTCCAAACTTCTGGATCTTCTCCCAGATGTTCCTTTAAGGTTCTTTTGGGGTCCACAGCTCACCCCAAGGTTCCAGAGGCTCTGAGATGATCCTTTGGGGTGTGGACTAGAATGCACCTGGTGCAAACTCCTTTTTGGCCACTGGACAGTGGTCAGCTGGATGGTTTCTTCAGGAGTTGGTGCAGGGGACTTTGGTTAGCAATTTTTCACCTGTAGCAAACAGGGAGTCCCTCCTTGAACCAGTTGAAGCCAGGCAAAGTCCTTCTTGTGGTGAAGCCCAAGTGTGCAGCTGGTACAATCCTTCAGAGTGTAGGGTCCAGGTGCAGGCCAGGGGTCCAGCAGGGCAGTTCTTCTTCTCCTGTGGTTCTTCCTTGTTGGAATCTGATGGGGATCTGAAGTGTGGGTGCAGGTCTGCCAGTTTTATCCTTGCTCCTGGGTGAAAAACGGGGGGGGGGGGGGTCCTGGTTCACCAATCAGGTGCAGGGTCCTTCCCCCTGGGATGACCACTTCCTGGGATGTGTGGCAAAAATCAACCCCAGGAGGCAACATTCCTAAAAAATCCATCATAGCTGAAAGTGATTTTTGGAGGTTACATCTGGCTGAGCCCACCCACTGGAGTGGCTAAAAAACCTAAACACACCTGTCTCCTGCCCTCTCCTAATCTAATCAAGGGGGCACCTAACTGTCTGGGTTTGCAGGATGTGGGGGTGTTGCTGGGTTGCTCCAAATGTCCTTCCCTGCCTTTGAAGACTTGTTTGGCAGCCCTCACCTTCCTGCCTCACCATCTACTGAGGGGAGATCTCCTCCCACAGGCACATCTCTTTGTGTGAAGCCAGGCCACTTCACACCTCATCAAGGCAGCCTGGCCTGGCTGCCAGAGGCTGGCCAATCAGAGTACAGCAGCAAAAACACTACAGGGCTTAAGTTGGCAACTTTTCAGGTAAAGTTTAAAACTCTTTACCTGAACAAGTTATATTAAATCCAACAACTGGAAGTTGTGGGAGTTATTATAACAATTAATTTGATACCAAACTCTTGGTATCCATTACCTAAGGGGACTTTTAAAATTAAAATAAAGTCTCCCCATTCTAGCCGATGGAGGCCATTCACTACAATGAGTGAAAAATGAATTTGGCTGTTTTACCTCACCAAGGCGTAAAAAAACAATTCTTATAAGGTCCCTGCTTATAGTTACATGGCACCCAGCCCTAGGGGCACATAGGGCACACCTTAGGGTTGACTTATATGTAAACATAAGGTGTTTTAAGACTTTGGAACTGCTTTTAATTCCAAAATCGAATTTGCATGTAACTTTAATTTAAAAGCAGCCAGCAAGGCAGGCCTGCCTTTAAAATTACACTTGGCACCTCGGCAGTGCACCTATGGGGGCACTACCTATGCTGGGGTCCCTAAACCTCCATGCCCTACCATATACCAGGAACTTATAGGTAGGTTAACTTTGCCAATTATAATTAGCCTAATTTGCATATCCACTTTACACAGAGCACTGGTCCTGGGACTGGTAAGCAGTACCCAGGGCACAGCTAAGAGTCTGTAACCACCAGTACCTGTCCAAAAAGTGTGGGGGTGACCAGGGCAAAAAGGAGGACTTTCCTACACTGCCCCCCCCCAGATAAAAGGTGATGGGTGCTAACCTACACCCTGGTGGTCCTCATCAGCTAAGTGGAAAAACCTGGAAAGGCCATCTGCATTGGCATGGGCAGTCCCAGGTCTGTGCTCCACTGTGAAGTCCATCCCCTTTAGGGAAATGGACCACCTTAACTGTTTTGGGTTCTCCCCCCTCATTTGCATCGTGGTCAGTTGGTACACGGAAGTGAGTGCCAAATAAGTATGCCCTCAACTTCTTCAGGGACCAGCCCACAGCAAAGGCCTCCCTCTCAATGGCACTCCATCTTTTCTCTCTGGGGAGTAGTCGCCTGCTGATGAAGGCAACTGGTTGATCTTGGCCCTCTTCATTAACTTGTGCTAACACTGCCCCAATCCCTTCCTCTAAAGCATCTGTTTGCACTATAAATTCCTTGCTATAGTCAGGGGCCAGTGACACTGGTGCTGAACACATAGCCTGTTTTAGGGTGTCAAAAGCTTTCTGACACTCTGGGGTCCAAATGACCTTCTTGGGCTGTTTCTTGGAGGTAAGCTCAGTCAGAGAGGCCACTATGGTGACATTATTCTGAACAAACCTCCTGTAGTAGCCAGTCAGGCCAAGAAAGGCCCTGACCTGAGTCTGGGTTTTAGGAGCCTCCCAATCCAGGATAGTCTGGATCTTGGGCCAGAGAGGTTGTACATGGCCTCCACCAACAAGGTGGCCCAGGTACACAACCGAGCTTTGCCCTAAGTGGCACTTGCTTGCCTTGATAGTCAGGCCTGCTTGAAGCAGGGCCTGAAGCACTTCCTTCAGGTGGACCAGGTGGTACTCCCAGGTGGAACTAAATACAGCTATATACTAGGGACTTATAGGTAGGTTAACTTTGCCAATTATAATTAGTCTAATTTGCAAATCCACTTTACACAGAGCAATGGCCCTGGGACTGGTAAGCAGTACCCAGGGCACAGCCAAGAGTCAGTAACCACCAGTACCTGTCCAAAAAGTGTGGGGGTGACCAGGGCAAAAAGGAGGACTTTCCTACAATCCCGATTCAATTAAAAATAATGCCATATCAACAGTCCTTTGCGCCGACAAAAACACGAATTGCAGTGCAGCACTTTATGATGTTGTCCACCAAAAGCAGCCCAGTACCACACCAACCGATCTATACCAGTGCTGCAAACTGTGACATAGATCTCACTCTTTGCAGCAGTTCCCCCTCCCTTCCAATCAGCGCATACTTGCTTTGACATATCACATGCATACAAAATACAATACAAATACCTTTCTCTGCTTCACCAAAGAATGAACAGTTTCAATCACACAAGAAACTTTACAATCACTTCTGATGATACCTCGTCCTGCTTGGTAACATCTAAATCAGTACAGTTTCTCTCTGTGCATTAAGCTCCACTATACCAATTTGTCTCTCACTCCCGCAAACCAAGTCCTTATTTTAACCATGCCAATGATGACATCTCACAATGAACACAACCACTCAGCAGACAATATAAATTGTGTCTTCTACACTGTTCTGAGGGATAAAGAGATAGTTTTACCAGGTAAATCAATTACAGAGCAGCTCAATAGTCACACATTATACCTCTGAGTCCAAATTAAAGTTTCAAAGGGCTTTATTGCAGACTCAAAGCCAAATTTACAAACATGAGTCTCAAAACGATTATATAGATATATAAAATTACCAATGGAGAATTAAGGCCTCACACAATGTTAAATCAAAGCAATATATAAAAGACCAATATTTCAATAGCAACAATGCAGAGAAACAGAAAAAGTACCTGGTGCCTGAATTTGAAAATTAAGTTCTCTTCCCATACATTGAAACTAGCTCCTAAACCATTCTAATATTAAATGAATATCTGAGAAAAGTTAGCAAACATAACCTCAGTAGAAGATTCTGTTCATGAGAGGTGATGTGGCATAATGCCCCATAGAAAATATCAGGTCTGTACCTCAAAAGGTCGTCTCTGAGCAAGGGGCAGAGAGAGTCTGAATCTCTCTTCTATTAACCCTACTTAAATCTTAGTTTTTCCAGGTGTGGTGACATCATGACAAAAAATCTCATTTGGGAAGCAAATCTGCAAATCGTTTATAAGTAACACTGCAGTCTTCCGGAGCCTTTGATACAGAAGACCTTGATACACCCTCGAATTCAGGAATCTCCAGAGCTGTAGCTGCCAGTGCCAGGATACTCCTTTTGTTAAATAGCATTTCTCCTAGACCCTCTCTCGCGCACAAGCTCCTTGTTAATTTTCAGCACTTGCAGCTTTGGAAAAACAAGCTTTCACAATGAAGATTAGAACACATAAAAAGAACACGTCCTTCACCTCGACCAACTAAAATGATCACACATATTCTTTTAGTTCAAATATGTTCAAATGTCTAACTTGTTGAATTAAAAATGGTTATAAAGAATAGCATTTCTAAAATACTATAACATTGGCGTTCTTGCAAATGAGTATTAAATGTGGCTTTACATAAAACATTAACTTTCATTGTGCACTTTTACTAATATATTTCAGTGCACTATATTTAACAATTCACTTTATACGTTACAGAAAGAAAAATAACCACACGTTTTAGGAAGCATAATGGCGCAGCCATGTTATGCACCTTTAATGCTAATAATGAAGGGCTCCAGAGCCAATTAATTCTTCACAGGTCTAGCAAGTGTAGTGGATAAGATAGGTTGGTTTTCCATGCCTCCATGATCATGTTCTCTGCAAGGGCACTACAGATATTTTACACACGTCATGACCAATACTTATGAAATACCTCATATATGTAGTAGCATTACATCTCACCTCAGGCAGAGTAATCAATGTAAAATTGTCTGATGCAATGTCCTCTGGAGTAGCGGCATCGGCATTGGTATGAAAACATAAGGCAGCTTTGTAATACCTTTCAATTACAATACAATTCTTGGTCTAATGCACAGCAGCTGTGGTTGAGGAGCAGCTGCACACTAGAATTTACTGAGGTAAGAGCCGTGCTTAACTGTTTTGACTGATGTAGTTTTTGTAGGGTTAGGGTGCTCCACATATAACTTTCAGGTCGCTCTCATCCTAACAAAAACTTGTAAAGAAATTACACAGGAACACTGTTTTTATCTTGTTAGATTTATGCATCTAGTGTGCTTGTTTTTAAGTCTGGTGAAAGCCAAGTCGTTTTTTTAAAAACAATCATATAATAAACCATACAAATTCTTGGCTTTGGTTCCGTCTTCTTCAGCCATTGGCTAGAGACATTACAAATGACACTGTGGGTCAGCCCTCAGCAGAACATACTCAAAATGGAGCAACAGTTCAGCATTTTTCAGCCATCGGCTTGGTCCTCACTTCATTCATCTTTAAGATCAGCCCACTAGACAAATATTTGGTGTTTGTACTGTTGGCTTGCTTGAGTTATGGCATTTCAGTCCTTGCAGTACCTCACATCTGCAAGTGTGTGAGTGTGCCAAGGGAGTCAATAAATGAGTTCCGGCATTCAATAAATCAACCAATCAATCACATTTTTTATTTGAATGTCAAAGACAACCATAAATGTTTCATACAAAATTTCCATACAGTTGAAATTACATATCAATACAATAAAACATGCAATGGTTTAAAATATACTCACACTTAGAAGTCCAGATGTTTACGATGTGACACAGCTGATTTCAGAAAACTACCCAATCAAAAATATGTGCCTTATTTGTGTAACTATTGTAAGAAATGAAGGGCAACTCTGCATTTCTTACGATTGCACATCCTTAGAAGAGTTAATAGAAATAGTGATCAAAAAGTTTTAGAAAAGTTACAGAATAATTTAAAGTGTAGTAGAGTTTGGGATGCAGTATCATCACAAATACCCTTTTCCCCTTCTGGCTCACCATAATATCCCTGTGGGAAATACAACAAATGACAGATAGTATCTGCTTTAAATCTCAACAACAGAGATCTCACCCAATTATTGCATACGCAGAAAAATACGGGTCTGGACTAACATTATTTTTAGGACAGCATAGTTCCTAACTAATGGCTTTCTTAGCTCCACACATTCCCCTGGGGTACAGCGTCTGCCCATAAATAGATGTTTTACAGATTTTTTACATTTTTTATATTTAGTCAGAGGATTGTCAAATAAGGAGGATTTTCCTAAATGAGCAACATTCTGGTTCACATATTCATGCTCGGGTATTTTCAAGACCCGCTCACATTGAATACAATCATCAATTATATTTTGTATAAAAGTGCCCAGGGGTTGTTCCACACTGAAAGCCATATCAAAAGGGGCCCTATCCTCAACATAAGGCAAATGCAATTCTTTGTGGCAAAAGAAATGAGGAGCTAATTGAGGAAGAGAGAGGAGACACCTGAAAAATCGATTCTCCTCTACTTGCAATATCTGACAGTCTGCGAAACCCCATCTCCCACCAGCATAACTAGCAATAACTACACAATGTTTAATGTATATTTCTAAAAGGGGAGAGATCATCTTGCCCCCCCAACAGCCTTACAATCACTGAAAAGTGAACATACTGCTTGCATAAACTAGGCAGTCCTGTATCTTTTTTATTTTCTGCCCATGACCCATTAGAATGAAATACGAGACCTAGATATGGAAATCCAGACACACCAACTAAGCTTTTCCCATTGATACATAAAGTGCTTAACAAATAGTGCTTAGGGCCACATGCCATGATGTGGGATTTAGTAAAGTTGTTTGACAGGTCTAGATCTAACATAGATTCTGAAAAAGCACTTACCAAGCTACGCAATGCATTTGGAGTTTGGGCAAGAAGCACAAAATCATCAGCATACCAAGAACAGGTATAGGAAGTGAATTGGTGCAAGGGGTGTCTTGGCTTACAACATTTAAAAAGAAAACATTTAGGGGCAGATATAAGAAAAGTGGCGCCGGCCCCAGTGCAGCGCCACATTTTTTGCACCCCTTAGCGTCCCCCTACAGCCAACATGTGTGCGCTGAATTTAAAATACAGCATACCATGGCGCATGGTAGGGAGCAGTAGTATCAACATTTTTTACTCTATTGATGTACTGTTCTGGGTTAGCACCAACATTTTGGCGCTAACCCTGAACTGTACATAGGAGCCCATGATAAATAATGGTGTGCCCCCTTTTAACCCATTCTCTGAGCAGGCGTTAAAAAAGAAGAAAAAATGGTGCAAAGAAATCTCTTAGATTTCTTTGCACCATTTTTCGGCCTCCCTAAGTGCTACAATATATATTACTAAAATGCACCACCCATTCGTCTCCAGTGATTTGATTTCTCATAATGGAGGGCAAAGTCTTCTGTGCTCTTAGATTATTAACCTCTCTCTAAAACACATTCAAGCTCCTGCGTTCAGTTCAGTGAAGCCTCAGAAATGCCAGCTACTTGTTTTGAAGAATATTAGCCTTCAGTCCCTCAGGGGTGCTGTCTTAATTGGGCATCGATCATTGACATTCAACTGTCTCATTGGATCTGTACAGTTGACGGATCCTGGGTGTAAACGATAGTCTTTGCAAACTCCATCCCTTCATACAACTCACTTGCTTCAGTTAGGGATCTAGTTGAGAGTTTATGGAAGACATCCTCCTCAGAAGGGCCTATGCTGCCTCTGCAGCTATACAGCTTTAGCCAGGTAAAGTAAAACCACATGAAGAGAACAGACTTTGGGCAAGGGATGTTAGGTTGTTAGGTTGTTCCCAAAACCCAAATCCATGAGAATTACTGATTTAGGTTTTTGTACATTGCGAAGTTCCTTTACTTGAATTAAAGAAACATATATCTTTTCACCTCCTAATACTTAACAGTCATAAAAGACATATTTTTCCCCAGCATATATTTAGACATTTAGGCCCTCATTTAGGTTTTGGCAGATGGGTTGCTCCATCACAAACATGAGGGTTATCCCATCTGCCATGTTACAAGTGCATTATATTTAATAAAACTTGTAGTACAGTGGACAGGGTATCTGTCATGCTTGTGATGGAGTAACCCGTCGACCAAAATTAAAATTAGGCCTAAGTGTTACCAAGGCTGGCTTTAGGGTGGTGCGACTAGTGTGGCCACACTGGGCACTGACCTGGAGGGTGGGCACTGACCTCAGGGTGAGAGCTATGTTGAGCAATAACTTATTATTTAAAAGCACATGCTGCAGTGTTCCTTGTGCTCAGGGTTTCAGGCAGCAGTTAAAATGTCAAGAATAACTGATTAATGTTCCTGCTAGAGAGAGAAATCAGATTTTTGTCTAGTGTGTGTTTTAACTCACCATATAATAGCGCAGAGGGTTAATATGTCTTCTGCGGAGAACAGATTTGTATTTTATGTGGCTAGCTGAGCGTGTTAGTAAAGCCAACCTGTACCAGTGCTTTAAAACAAATAAAATGCATGTGAGAGAGGGGCTATAGAGAGATGAGGGGCATTTTTGCTGTGTGGTAGTGGGAGAATCCAATGGGGAGGTCATGGTGGGTGCCCCAAAAAATTGTCGCACCGGGTCCCACCAGCGCTATAGCCAACGCTGAGTGTTATAATACATTTCACACATTCTGATGAAGTAACAACTCTATTCCATGTTGGCCAATAATGTTACTTCTCCGTCCGTTTAGGGCATACCCATCAACACTTCCTGTGCCTGCCCACAGATGACGTCACTGCTGCTACATTAGGAGACCCAGAGACATGTGCATTTGGCAGATGTTTGTTTTTCTTACATATCAAAGCAGGTGGGTGAAATACGGAGAATGTCCTCAGATTCTTTGCAGCAAGATCAGACGAGCATCATAAGTCACAAATATAAACGGAAAGTGTATTTACGTATTTTTTTGGGAATGTGTATTTATGTGTGCTTTTCAGAAGGGAATTTCGTTTTCATTTTCTGAGGAATTCTGCATTTAAATGGATTAAAATATTAAAATGCTCTTTCACCGGGCCCGTTGTTACTTGCGCAGTTACATGTCTGTCTTTGTGGTTTAACTACCTATTGTATTTCATTTTGTATTTATGAAAAGAAGATCATTGTCCCATGTGAGAACTGCAATTGAATGTTTAGTAAATTATAAACACTGCCATGTATATGCTTGCAATGTATAATAGAGATTCTAAAAACTGTATGCCATTATGATAAGCGAGCGAGGTGCTGAACAGATAAATATTGGGTTAAGTTTAGAATTATTTCATGTTATCTGTCATGCAATTCCATGCTGTGGAAATAAAAGGCATGGGGAGATGTCACCTTTATTACTACAAATTATGGGAAACAAGAATTAAAATATGTCAGACAGTGTTTTGTTCTAAACATTAACAGTTTGCACCAAGTTTACATTTGCAAGAGTGGTTCATCTGCCTTTCAGTGAGCAGAGCATATAAACACAGGCCTCATTAATATTAATATGAACCAATTTCATACTACTGTGCCCCACCATGCTGCAGATGAATATAATGGTGATTTGTGTATATCTCGCCACGATTCCAGACTATGGGGACTTCTCAATTACAAACACATCAGGAGAAGAAGGGGTATGAATGGCCATGGAAGCTCACTTATGATTCAATATAGGCAATGTGTGACTACAACAGGACATTTTCCTTTTGGGACTGACAGAGAAAAGGGCGCTCTTTCTGCAGTAGCCAGGTACTTTTCCTGAAATTTTATTTCCGGAAGTAAGCAGGTTGTTTTGTTGGCAACCATATTTACACCAGCTATATATTGGAAGATGACTGGGCTTTTAAGACCTAAACCTGTGGAGCAGGGTCATTTTGGCTCCACCCTTCCACGACACAAAATACACAATATAAATGTGCATTTAGCACCACATACTTTGTGTGTTCTAATGTTATTTATGAAAATTGTTGCACTTGAACTCAATACTGAAGTGCATCCATTGTAGAACTAGAAATTCATATACTCTGTGTGCCTTAACCTTATTAAATTAAATGTAGTCATTTGAAATGAATTACCATCCTCAGATTAATGGAATGCTTGTACTTCAGAAATGAGAAGAGTTCATGTAAACATGCACACTAATGTTTTCACATTTACATTTAAAATGTAGGTTGCGGTTGCATCTATGCTCAAGTATTCAAAGTTGCATTGCTTTTCTCTAAAACTGTAATATGAGTTTAATTTGGTTCCATGTACTGATATTCTCATATATTTGTAATAATATGTGCACCATTGAATTATACATTTAAACTTGGCATGAGGCCTGAATTTCTTTCTACATTAAATCCAATTTTCATTTCTGCTTGTATGTCTTTTTCTTTTCAGAAACGTTCACATGAATTGTTAGTTTGATAATAGATGTTACACTGTTCTATTGACAGAGAGCCTGGAAAGAGATCTTGAAAAGCATGGAGAAATGGAGTGTTAAATATTGAGTTCTCACCTTGTTCATATTCCGCAGGAGAGAAGACCAAAGACATGAAGCATAATCCCTCCTCCCTATTGGTCAGAGGGAGCCAACAGGGTCAAAGCCTCAATTCGACCAATTGGGAAAAGGCGATAGGGAGACAGAGAACACAAACTCATGTAGAATGTGTCTACTTGCTGTTCTACCTGTAGTAAACCTAAAATGCCATTAGCACAATCAGCCAGGTATGTGCCTTCCCTAAAATTCTCTTTCCCAATGTGTGTAAGTTAATTACGGTAAGTTCATGTAGATTCCCCTTTTCCTGAATGTGAGATGATTAACCAAATGGACACAGTAGGATATTCTACAAGTGCAAGTATACGTATAAGGGGTTATTCAATGCTTATATACTTACTCATATACACTTTTATGCATGCTTCTTCCAAGACATACCCTGATGCCTGATTCTTCTTCTTTTCATACTCATGAACAATGGCAGCTCTCTGTAGAATCAATAACTGAATTCTTTTTTTATTATTCTTTTTTTTTTTATTGAGATCCAAAGTCACTGAAAATATTTATAGACCAAACATAATGGCGTAGACAAAAAGAACAATATATAAATCATTCTAAATTGCACAATTATCTCCCAGGAGCCTAACAGCCTTCAAATAATCATATTTCATCATATATACAATCCAGACCATAATAGATCCTCCACCAGTGTCATCAAGTCCTTTTATTATGCTATGGTGCCTCTATAAACTACCCCAAATTTTAAGGAAATGCTTTGTTCCTCTGCTTCTCATTGCATACAACTGCTGTTGTTTCCTTACTTGCTGCATTTTGGCCACCCCGTCCTCTAAAGTGGGGATAATCAAAGTACGCCACTTCTGTAGTAGAAGAGATCTAGCAACTGCAATAGCAAGATATATCAATCTTATAAATAAATTTAGAATCCCACTTTCCCAGAGGGTCATCACCCATTGCAAGCAGCCAAATATTTGGAACAATTTTTATTGTATAAATAGGGCTATTTCAAGATACTTGAACACCTTATCCCAAAATTCTTGAATGGGGCCACACCGACATACAACGTGTGTCCAATTTGCAATGACAGCCACTTTACATTGAAAGCAGAGACCAGATTGATTAGAATCAAGCTGCGCTAAAAATTGCATGCTCCGATAGAGCAACCATTTACTAAAATATAACATTCTACACCAATTGGCTCCGCTTAATACATTAAAATTCAGCTGATTAATTTCTGCCCACATTTTCTCTGTGAATTGTAACCCTTCATACTTCTCCCATTTTCTGATTGTTTTTAAATTGGGATCCATGACCTTCATTTCCATGAGAATCTTCTTCCATTCACCTGTCCTCTTGTAGCCCGAAGATTCAACCAGCTCTTTGACTGTCTTTTTGTTGCCACACATCCAGCTTCAAGGTCACTGAAAGTATTAAGCATTGTTCTGTAGGACTCTAAAAGCAGGAAACCTCCCTGCCCAGCTTCCCCAATTTTTGACAAACTTTTCTACTTATTGCCACAGGCAAGGTCACCAACTTTCCAAAATCCAGCATGCTCACACTTTCTTATTACGTCAAGATCTAATTGGGTGCCGAACTGAGATATCAATTCTAATAAGGGGGTGGAGGTATTAATAAAAGGTATTGAATACCTGCGATAAAGGTCAACCCACATCCTAAAAAAACACCTGAGGATCTTATAACAAACTTCTTTTGGGATTTGGATAATTTAGCCACATCACATACACCATGGTCTTTACAAATCAATTCCGCAAAAAAACTGCTGAAAAAGCACCCCATGTTGCGGCTTTACTTTAAATCCAGCCACATAATGGTCTATAATATTAGGGAGTGCCAGCCCCCCCCTTCCCCAGTTCCATGTATAAAGTGGTCAATGCAATTCGGGCAGTTTTGTTTTGCCAAATAAAAGAGGTGAACATTAATTCTACTTCTCTAAAGTATGGGGTCGTTGAGATGCATGGGATGGCTGAGAGTAAGAAGTTAAATAATGGCAGTATTAACATTTTAGCCATAGCAACAGTCCCTAAAATAGTCAGAGGGAGTGAACCCCACTGTGATAGCATGGTCTGACCTTTGGTGAGCACAGGGGCAAACCCCCTTGTATGTACATAAGATTGTGTGCCTTATGACAGTTGTGTACCCGAGCTATGTCTAGTGCTTCCATGGTTTTCTGGGCCTTAGCTATGTCTAACTGAAATGGCTTTTCAGAACATAGACCCCCGAAAAGACACTCAGTAGGAATAATGTATGGGTGTTCCATCATAGGTTCCTGTATTTCATACCCTAATCAAGAGAGGGCATCGGCCTTTCCATGCTGTCTTCTGGACTGAAATTGTACCACCGAACCAACGTTTTTAAAAAGCTGTGTCCAAAATAACTGATGCATCGATAAGGCACAAACTGATTTGGAAAACTTAAGTTTCCTGTGGTCTGTTAAGACTGTGACTGTATGTAATGCACCTGTTGTGGCATGGCCACTCACCTGAAATGCAGGTTGTCTGCAGGGGCGATGCTTATTCCTCTGACCCCATGAGACACCTCTTGGTGCTGCTGATTGTACCAGGAGTCCCGGCAGGTGCCCCAAAAGGGAAGGGGATTTGCAAGAGAGAAAAAAGAAAACACCACAATCTTTGTCACCAGGTCCAGTTAGGTGTCTGGGATTTTGGTTAATGAAAGATTGTTAGCGTAACCGTTGGGGCAAAGCTTCTCTGAGATGGAGGAGAAGAAGTAGAATATTGGCCCAGCTATGGGCCACAGGAAGACTGTCAACACAAACAACATACATTAGAACATGCACTGATCACTTTTCTAATAAACACATCCCATCCGGTAATCTCAGTGCATTCACCTGGTAATCGTAGCATCTCTTAATGGCTCTCTCTTCTATTGGATTAGTGTGTAAAAAATAAAGGAACCTGAATGTCCCAAAACTGTTTACATAGTTCACCAAGTCTCTTGTGTTAATCTGACACTTTCTAAATAATTGGCATAATAATCCACTTCACAAACAAGTAAACGTTACAAAATAGTGAAATAACGAACATCAGGTATTCTCAGTACAGGGTTGCAAATAACTTCTTACATAGACAGAAACCAATAAACAATTGGAAGTCCGTGGTGCCACACTTCACACTCACAAAACAAATCTTGTCAAGGCCCCCAGGCTAATAATGTAAAGTTATCCTTATAAAGGCCCCTGTGCTTAAAAGGAGGCTTTCAAAGTAGAAAGTCACAAAAGAAGGCTTGTGTGAGTTAAGTTTCAAATTCTTCACCAACATCAAACAAAAGATAAATCCCACAAAACATTCCCAGACAGAGGGCTTCTACTTAGCTGACAGATGAACGTTTCTGTTCAGCTGGATCTCTGGTGAAGCTTCTGCTGAAGGGACGTCAGGAGGTCAGCAGGAGGGGCTGGAGGGAATTCCAGAGCTCTGAAGACCTTCCGGCAAGACAGGAAAGAAAGCCAATCAAAGTCATGCAAGAGGCAAGATTATTTATAGCCCTCATGGTTGAAAGCGCAAGGCAGCTATTCCCTGAAGGCCTTGGGCGTGGGGTTGCCTGTTAACCCGTAAACAACAAGTGTTTAAGACACAAAGTACTTGACAAAACCACATGGGCGATACAAAATAAAAAAACATTGGCAACAACCAGCATGTATTCACAGTTGTACAGCAAGATTACAGACAGCCTAGTGGTGCAATATGCACATGGTTTAAACAATGTCCCTGAGGATGCTGGCAGATCAGGCAAAGTTGTTGGGGTGGTGTCAGGGCCCTGGCAGCACCTAATAGGTAGTGTCTCCATTTCTCAAAGGTTCTCTTAATTGCTAATAATTCTTTGTCTCTCACTGTTTAATAGTTTGACTGAACTCAATTCATGTGAGTAAAAGGTGACAGGATGAAACCTCCCTGTAATCTTGTCCCTCTGTAAGAGTGCCCCATCTATGGCCTCTTGAGAAGCATCTGCCTCAACAATGAATGGCTGAGTGGGGTCAGAATGTTGTAATATCGGTGCAGGGGTGAAAGCATGTTTTAGTAACTGAAAGGCATTTTCTGCTTCTGCTGTCCAGCTAAACTTCACACCTTTGCTTAACAATTTGATTATAGGGGAGACCAGGGCAGACAAATGGTAGATAAACTTACCGTAGACATTAGCAAACCCCAGAAAGCTTTTTACTTCCTCAACAGTCTGGGTGATTTTTATTGTATAGTAGCAGAGACTTTCTGTGAATCCATGTCAAATCCCTGTGCCGACAATACATAACCCAAGAAGGAAATGCTAGGCAAATGAAACTTGGATTTCTCAATTTAGTAAATAGCTGGTTTTCTCAGGGAGTCTGTAGAATGGCTCACATATGGTTTACATGACATTGCATGATTGAGGAGTGAACTAGGACATCATTTATGTATGCCACTGCCCATACATCCAAATAACCTGTTAATACTTCATTGATAAAGAATTGAAATGCAGCTGGGGCATTACATAAACCAAATTGCATAACCAAATATTCATATGGACTATACTTTGAACAAAAAGCTATTTTCCACTCATCCCCTTCTGTAACCCGCACCAGATGGGTGGCACCTCTTGGATCTAACTTGGTGAATACCTTCGTATTCTTAACCTGGTCTAAAAGGGCTGGCATAAGAGGCAAAGTGTGTCTGTTCTTAATGGTAACATTGTTAAGAGCCTTGTAGTCAATACATGAAGGAAGTTCTCCCCCCTTTTTTGGAACAGAATATAATGGAGAAGAGGCTGGGGAGCACGACAGTCTCATAAGCCCTATAGGAAGCATTTAGTCCAGGTAATTATGAAGGTGTATGTTTTCATTTTCGGTGAGCTCATAGATCCAGCTGAAAGGAATTCCGGCTCCTGAAATGAGATCTATTTGGCACTCATACAGTCAATGTGGGAGTAGAACAGAAACTCTGTCTTTATAATATATATCTGCATAGTCTTGATAGCAAGAGGATATGACAGGAGAAGTACTCTCTTTTATCCCTGCCACCTTCACTTGGGAATCAGACTCTGATATGGTAGGAAAACAATATGCTGCACAGAATTCAGAACAAAAGGTTATAGTGTGAGTGGTCCAATTGATATTGGGATTGTGTTTTTCGAATGAGGGCATTCCTAATATTACCAGAAACTGAGGGACTTGGATAAGATCAAAACACACCACCTCCTTATGACTCTGCTGGATGATAAGGTTCAGGTCCCCTATGGAATGAGTGATAGGCCCTGATTTTATGGCACTATCATCTGTGGCTTAAACTCATCCCCTACTTCTTTGGCCAATGTAGGCATGCCATACTGGGCCACTAAAGGGATGTCCATAAAATCTTCCATTGTCCCTGAATCAAGCAGCATTTGAAGTTGTATTGATCGGCCCTCCCACTGTACTTGGGTGGTAACAAAAAAATGCTGGGTCGTATGTACAGAGGTAATTTGTGCTAGATTTTGTGAGACTGGAACATTCAGTGTACCCAAAACACTAATCTTAAAAGATTTCCGGAACGTTAGTTTTCCAAATCATTTTTTGGCTAGGCTTTACAGTACAGTCCAGCAGAAAATGACCTTTTTGCCTGCAATGCAGACATAACTTCAAGTCACTACACCTTTTTCTTTCTTCCTCTGATAATGGACTTCTTACATTGCCTATTTGCATAGGCTCAGGTTCTTCAGGTGCTTTATCAGAATGAGGTTTCTTTTCCTTATATACTGCGAACGTATTCTCTGTGCTCCCCTTATCATGGGGCCTTTCAGTGAGATGGTGATCCAGCTTCACTGCTAGATCAATCAGGTCACTACATGTTTCAGGAGGACCTATGACTTCGGCCAATAAATCTTTCAATTTCTCCGTTAAACCCTGATAAAACGAGGAACCTCTCTTACTTTCTATCCAGCCTGTCTTGGCCACTTATTCATTAAAGGTGGAAATATATGTGATAAGGTCTTCATTGTCATGTTTCAGGTTCAATAATTCCACATCCACCAAATGCAAAAAGGAATGGTGGTCCAATACCCTTTTCAATTCAGCTTTAAAGGCTGTGGGCCTGATTCACAAAGGTGAACTTAGGCCAAAAATCTAAGCTTACACCAAAAGTCTAATGGGAATATTTATAAGCCCCTAGTGCTACCTTGTGCCACATTAGCAACATTGTTGATGCGAATGTGGCCCATTGACACCAAAATCCTTGCACCATATTTACAAAGTGGTGCAATGCATGCATTGTGCCACCTAAGCCTTTGCGCTACATTATGCCTGCACCATGTATGCAAAGGGGGGGGTTCCCACGTTAAGGAGGGGCGAAAACATGGCGCAAGTAAAACAATTTCCTTGCATCATTTTTTACGGCAATTTTAGCGCCTGGTCAGCGCAGATGTTAAGAGGACTTCCATTATTTATAATGGGACCTTATCTACTCTGCAGGAGTAGCACCAATATGTTGGTGCTACTCCTGCAGAGTACATCAATAGCGTCATGAAAAATTACGCTATTGCCTCCTACCCTGCGCCATGGTGCACCGTATTTTAAATACTATGCACACATGGTAGCTGTAAGGGGGTGATGAAGGGTGCAAGAAAAGTGGTGCTGTACAAAGTGCAGCGCTCATTTTCTTAAATATGCACCTAAGTTTAGACCTAAAGTCTAACTTTACTCATGGTGAAGTTAGACTTTTTGTCTAAGTTTAGACTTTTGATCTAAACTTAGACCAAAAGTCTAAACTTACACCAAAAGTATAACTTTACTAAAAGTAAAGTTAGACTGTTGGTCTAAGCAGAGCGGTGTACATCTTATGGACAGCGCGTACTGCCTTCATTGCTGACAAAGTCCCCAGTCACAGCCCAAGTATGCACACAGGCTTGAGTCACTCACCAGCAGGCGCGACATTAACTGACAGTCTCTATTGAGGAATGTAACTGAAGAGTCATGGGTGAATAAGGCCAACATCTTTCTCAGAGCTGGTCTGGGAGAATCCGCAATTGTTGCCGTTCACAGGTGAGAATGGAGAAGATAATGTAATCCCTGATGCCATAAACAAAGCAAGTTGCTTAGAAGATTTACCGGTATCAACTAGTGCTCTCACAGGTTACTAGGGGAGACTATTATTTTGGACTTTGAGAGGTGCAGCCCTCTATGCTTTTACTCTTTTGCGCCTTAAGCTAACACAAAGTCTTTTTCCAGAAGATTCTTGACCGAGCTTCTGAAATGCTGACACATTCCCTGATATGCAAGCGCATTTACTTTTTCTTCTTTTTCATAATCTTCCCCCCAACTAATTGATGTTTTTTCTAATTTACTTATTTAGATTACTTTAGGTCCTAAGCTAGGTGACTTTAGATATTACTCATGTTAAGAAGAGAAGATTGAAGACTTTTCTCTGAGCACCAGATTTTATTGCTAATTTTCTTTATTCCTGTCACTAAACTTTGGTTTGCCTTCTACTGATTCGCCAAAACTTCTTCAGGAGATTTGATTGTCCTGTTATATTCCTGTATCTCTACAGCACTGATTTATATTAACCTGACTATTAAATTAAAATAAAACTCCATAACTTTATTCTTGATTCCTGGTCCTCATTGTGTAGCTTAATGTGTAACACTGTTAATTGGAAATTATTGAGATTAATGCTAACTCCCTTCACATCTCAACTCGGCAAGAAAAGATCCATCAGGTAACTGAAAATAGCAAGAGAGAGAATGGTCCAGTGACCATCACCTGCTTCAAGCTCTTCAGCGTTCTCCATCTAGGGCTTGTTTTGGAATAGAGGGGTGCATTTTATTGCGTCATGTTATTGTTATAGGTTCACACAACCCATGCCATTAAACCGTGGCAAATGGTGGGTCTTTAGAAAAAATAATAATACGTTCACACAAACTTTAAGATATACATGTGCATTGATATTATAATATCTCAATCAAAATGTGTTCCATAGTTGTTGTATCCCACAGTATACAAGAACTTAAAGGCGAAGGGAAATAGTAGCTCGCTCAGAATCCAACCATGCACTTATGCTGACTCATTCTCACATCCACAATGTCACACAACCCACACACAAACTCAGCAATCAAAGAGAAAGCACTTTGACTTATAAAGCAGCTAAATGCATCTACGTTTATGTTCTGAATAATTAGAAGATCCAAAAGATATGCACCACCTGCTCCCTTCCTGTCAAAATAAATTTGCACATGTAAGACAACCACGTCCAAAGAAAGCATACTCAAATGGTGCAGAATAAGAAAGGTGCATTTCGAGATGTACTAGCATGCTAGAAATGAAAAGATAAACCTCACGCTTATCTCTACTATAGAGGTTAATAGAGGTGCCATGTTGGAATTTAAAGTATCGCTTTACCACTCGTCAAGGGATGCACTGTATTCCAGTTGAATTTCTTATAGATTAAATTGGTGCTCAGATTCTAATTATCACAAATGAGATGACAGCCAAGGCACAGTGGGTGAATAGTACACAGAACACATCCTGCTACACAGCTGCATTTACAATGAAAACAGACTGCACATGGAGGCTGCCATGATATGGATGGTTACAAAAGAGGCTGGGTAATGCTCTGCGCAGCAGTGCTGCTTAACAGTGCCCCCCAGAGGTGACAGAAAAGACTGACACCAGTGCAAACTTCACTGGCTGTTCTGTTACAAATAAGTGGGCAGATTGAAAGCAATGACAGGTGCAATCACCACCTGTTATGGAGGGCCACTTCTACAGTCCACTGTTCTGTGAGCAAAAAAGTGGAGTGAGAGCAGGGTACTCACTGATACTTCTTTGTCCACAAAAAAGACACATAAAGGGGCATGACTTGGCACTGCTGTAAGATGGGTGACTTCATGTGAGCTCTGCAGCAGTCATGGGGAATGGATGAGCTGGAGCACATCATGGGGGTGAATTTCACCATCAATAAAGTGGGAAATGTCGAGGGAGCTCTTGCTGACCTGACAGGTGCGTTACAGGGATGATTCCCTTAATATTTGATGCACATTTACTTCAAAGTTTTGGGCAAGCACTGAGGGAGGAGTGCATCTGCTATTGTATATCTTCTGTCACATCAGAAATGCCCTTTTAAGCATTGTCGCTCTCTCACAATAATTTCATAACTTCAAGATATTCTCAAAATGAATTCAATACTTCAAGGCATATCATGAATGTTACTCAATATATTTAGTTTATATTTTCCTGCAAGTTTAAGCTTTTTAAGGAGAAATATACCTTAGAAAGAATGCTTTTCTTCAGTACTGTGAATATATTATTTTAATATCCAATGTAATACTTATAGGCAGGTCCAGGAATCTTCAGATGTCCAACAATAAAGCTCAACATACCAAAAATGTTAACAGTCCTCCGTTGTCTAGCTTGTTCTCTGTACTTTCAAATATGGAGAACACTGGATAAACCAGTCAAGACTCTGCCTCATCCCAACCCACTTTGTCATCCTCTACTAATAAATTGTCCTCTAAACTTCCCATAACCTCCTTTACATCCAGTAATAAGAGAGCCATGAAAGATCCTCCATTGCCTAAAACGACCACTGCAATCTCCATGAACCTGCTTCTTGAAGAAATTAGAGTGCTTAAGTCAGATATGGAGGAAACTAATAAACAATTACAAATATTGGTTGATAAAGTGTAACAAGTGGAAGATAGAATCACTCAGATAGAAAGGAAAGTGCAGGTGCTTGAGGACTCTGTGATGATCTTTAAGGTGCTACAATCTGAAGTTGCATCTTTAAAGAAGAACACGGAGGACATAGAAGGGATTATCTGCACATATCCTGGTTGAAGGATTTGAAGGATCAGATCCCACATCTTTCTTTCAATCATTTTTGCCCTAAGTTCTTGATCAACCTCCGTCACCCCTATTGAATATAAAAAGAGCACATATGCTTGATCACCCCTCACATTTTGAAACCTAGGGGAGTAACACTTTACTTTTCCAAATATCTAGACCTTGTCAAAGTCATCAAAGCTGTCAAAGCCAAGGGTCATAACTCCTGGCCTGGATCCAATCTCTTCTTCGCACAAGAGTATGCCAAATCTACAGTGGACAAGCAGAAACAAACCTTGGATATGCGTCTAGCAATTAAGTCTCTGAACGCCCCATATGGCTTTTTTTACAGCAGCTTATTTAAGGTGACTTATAATAATATGAGGACTCGGTTCTCCTGCAGAAATGTATTGATACTTGCAGGGCTGAGACTATGGACTTCTCCAAAGCATCAGTTACTTCGTCTTCATAATGTTGGAATGTGAATTATTATTACATCCCTGCTACTTTTATAGTCTTGTCCTTCTTATGTACAGATGCAATATTACATATGATTTATTTTTTGAATGTTTGTTAATTGTTTTTTATTTATCTTCTCCCCAGATAATATCCATTTACACATACACCTTTCGGTTAAAGTCTTGTATGGTCTGGTCTTCCTCCCCATGTTGGAGTTACAGTTGTGTCATTTCCATTTGTGGCTTCATCACCCTCACTATGGTGTTTGTCCTGTGGGTATGTTTCTTATACTTGTTATGCTCTTTTGTTTATTTCTTTTTCTTTTTTTAGATTTCCCGTTTTTTTCTAAACCTCTCTTCTTCTGTCTTCTCTTCTATTCTCTCATCCTGATATATTTTTTGCATTCTTACTTTCTCTCTATATTATATTGCATCATTGCCTTTCTCATTATAATTAAAAATTGTAATTGTCTATACATTAATGATATTTGAAATGTCGTTGTTATATAGCAAATGTTACAGATTTCTTGTTACTTCTTCCTTGAAATTAATAATCGTTTCTTGGAATGTTAAAGGTTTGGGCTCTCCTATTAAATGTCAAAGAGTTTTAACGCATTTATCTAAACTAAAAGGTGATATTGTTTTATTGCAAGAGACTCATATATCTAATTCTGAAACAGCCAAACTTAAAAGACAGTGGGTTGGGAATTTCTTCATCTTCAGCCACAGGGAAAAGGAATGGAACAGCCATATTTTGCTTTAAGTCCTTAGACATTCAAGTTATTTCTCAAGACTCAGACAACATAGTTAGATGGGTTATTATATCTCTAACTATTAGCAAAATACATCTAACAATTGTAATGTCTATGCACCCACACAATCAGATAAATCCTTTAGGCCTGAAATTCTATCTAAAATAATGCATCTCACGTTTAACTATTTAATATTTGGGGGTGATTGCAACATGATTATGGCTCCTATATTGACGGTCATTGTAAACCTAAATTTATTCTATCATCCATGTTCTCACAATTTACCTCTGCTAGCAAACAAAGAGCGTTGACTGATGCTTGGAAAATGTGTAACCCTAACTTACAAGAATATACCTTTTTTCCCCTGCTCATTCCCATTAATCACAAATTTACTATTTATGTGTATCACGGTGTCTCGTACAGCACATTTTGGATCTATATTAATTTCCAATACTGCTCATGTTAATGTAGATTTAGGGCCAGATGTATCAAAGTATTTTGCATGCGCAAATGGTGCGAATCAGTAGATTCCACCGTTTGCGAATGCAAAATAGCCTTTCACGATGTATGAAAGGCATTCGCAGTGCTTTCTTAAGTAATCGCTAAAATAGAGATGTGACTAGAATTTGAGAATCACAATGTGCAATTCGCAAATAAGGAATTGCAATACAATGAATGAAGCATTCACAAATTGCATTAAGTCGCAAAATGGGTTTTTTTCATGTGCAATTTACCACAAATTGAAATCAGGTGGTAAACAGGTGCAACCTATTTAAAAAGGCCCAGAATGCAACAGCCATTTTCAGCAATGGCTGCACTCTACATCATGGCGAGTGTAGAAGGCTGGCCTGGTTTGTAGTGGGTGCCTAAAATACTTACACTTCTACCAGGTCCAGTTATCCCTTATTAGTGAAATGTTGTCAGTGTCTAAAAGCCAGGGTGTCTAGAGACGTAGCTATAGGCAGAGCAGCCAAGGCTGAACTAGGAGACATGCAATGCTGTTGCAATACCACTGTAGTCACACAGTACAAGAAATACAGTACTCACTGTTACCAAAAAATAGAGGTACTTTATTTTAGTGACACAATGCCAAACATACCTTAGAGGCTATACTTCCTTAGGGGGTAAGTATTATACATAACATATACACTAGTAACCAAAATCAGGTAAGTAAACAATCATAAAATAGTGCAAATAGTGAAAATCGCCATGGGTTACAATGGGCCTAGGGGGAACACAAACCATATACTAAAATAGTGGAATGCGAATGTCGGTTTCCCACCTAGGCAAGAGTAGTGTGTAGAGGGGTGCTGGGATTGTAAGAAAACACCACAGGTAAGTAAAGTATCCCACCCCAGAGCCCAGGAAAGCAGGAGTATAGTACAGCAAGTTTCCTCAGAACACACTAGAAGTCGTGATAAAGAATTATGCAAAAACCAAGCAAGACTGCAAGACACCAATGATGGATTCCTGGACCTGAAGACCTGCAGAGAGAGGAGACCAAGTCCAATACCAGCTGAAGAGAGCAGGAGTAACAGGAGCCCCTGTAAAACCCAGATGAAGGTGCAAAAGTGGATTCTCCAGTCAGAAGAAAAAGTCAGAAATGCACCAAAGAAGACAGCTGCGGGTTCCTGCTTTGTGCAAGAGATGTCCCATGTTGAGTGATTATGCAGGCTGGTTTTAGTTGTTGGATTCTGCCAACAAGCCTTGGCTCACGCAAAAGACATATTTGGTGGGAAAAGGCGCTACCTGGGCCCAGGAGGGACCTGGGGGTCTCAACTTAGACTGAGGACACAGAGGGGGCTTTTAGGACTTCAGAGAGCCCTCAGAAGATCAGGCAGCACCCACAGGAGTCCAAGGCCACGGGGACAAAGGAGTTGCAAATTGCAGTCATTGCAGCACAACACAAAGGGATCCTACGCCACTGGAGAACAACTCAGTGAGCTGAGCATCACAGGATAGAGTGCTAGGGACCTGGGCTATGCTGTGCATGAAGGAGTTCTTGGAGAAGCACACAGAAGCAGTGGGAGCTTCAAAACATGTGGTGCACAGGGGTACTGTCTGGCTTAGGGAGGCAAGCTCTTACCTCCACCAAATTTGGACAGTTGGACCTTTGGACAGTCAGGGTCACTTTGGTCCACCACCTGTGTTCCAGGATCCACGCTCATCATCAGGAGAGGGGACCCAGAGTACCAGTTGTCGCTGCAGAGAGGTGCCTGCTGAAGCAGGGAAGTGACTCCATCACTCCACTGGAGATTTCTTCAGTCCTTCTGGTGCAGGATGAAGAAAAGCAGTCCTCGGAGCATGCACAACCTGTAAACTGTTGCAGTTGCTGTCAGGAGCTGAAGTTACAGAGTTGCAGTAGCCTTCTTGGATACTTTTTTGCAGTTGTAGAGTTCCTGGAGCAGTTCTGCGGTTGATCCGATGGTAGAAGGTGAAGCAAAGGTTGCAGAGGATTCCTGCTGGAGTCTTGCAATCCGAATCTGAGGAAACACCCACAGGAGTGACCCGAAATAGCCATGGGAGGGGGATTCGTCACCTAACCAGGTAAGCACCTATCAGGAGGGGCCTCTGACATCACCTGCTGGCACTGGCCACTCAGATGCTCCCAGAGTTCCCTGACCATCCCAAAAACAGGGTGGCAGAACCCAGGGGCACTCTGGAGGGAGCTCTGGGCACCACCACTCGGGTGGTGATGGACAGGGCAGTGGTAACTCCCCTTTTCTTTGTCCAGTTACGTGCCAGAGCAGGGACTGGGGGTCCCTGAACCGGTGTAGATTGGATTATTCAAGGAGGGCACCATCTGTGCCTTTCAAAGGACCTCCAGAGGCTCTGGGAGGATACCCCTCCCATGCCTGTAACACCTATTTCCAAAGGGAGAGGGTGTAACACCCCTCTCCTAAAGGAAATGCATTCTTCTGCCTTCCTGGGATTGAGCTTCTCAAGCACCAAAAGGTCAGAAGCCTGTCTGTGAGGTGGCAGCAGCTGGGGCTGCAGTGAAAACCTCAGAGAGCTGGTTTGGCAGAACTGGAGGTCCATGGTGGAGCCCTGAGGGTGCATGGAATTGGCCCCCAATACCAGAATTGGATTGGGGGTAAAATTTCCAGTTCCTAGACACCTCACATGGTGATATTCAGGGTTACCAATGTGAAGCTACATACATGTATTGACCTATATGTAGTGCACACTGATAATGGCGTCCCGCACTCACGATGTCCCAAAAAATGGGCCTGGACAACGTGGGGGCACTTCTGCTAGAGCAGGGGTGCCCTCACACACAGGTACTATACACCTAGCCTTCAGGGTATGAAGGTTAGATATAGGTGACTTATAAGTGACCTGGTGCAGTGAAAATGGCTGTGAAATAGTGCTTTCACTATTTCCCTCACGCTGCAATGGCAGTCCTGAAGAACTGTTTGTTTGAGCTCCTTATGGGTGACCAAAGAAATGCTACAGCCCCTAAGGATCTCCTGGAACCCCAGTGTCCTGGGTACCTAAGTACCATATACTAGGGACTTATAGGGGGGGTCCAGTATGCCAATCTGGAGTCAAATAAGTAGTCACTAGACTATAGTGACAAATTTGGAAAGAGAGACAGCATAAGCACTGGAGTTCTTATTAGCAGGACTCCAGTGACACAGTCAAGCATACTGACAAAACAGTAAAACATACTGACATATAGGCCACAAACCATAAACACTGGGGTCCTGACTAGCAGCATCACAGTGACACAGTCAAAACACACTGACAATCAGGCAGAAATTAGGGGTAACATGCCAAGAAAGATGGTACTTTCCTACAGCGAGGAGGATGAGGATCCTGGCAGGTTTGAGGAGAGGAAGGAGGAGACAGGAGCGCATTTTCAGTCACAAAGTAATCTCTCATGCTTCTTTAATACATTCCTCATGCCATGTTAACTAAAATTCATCTGCACATAAAATTCCCCAACACCCCCACAGGATTTGCAGCAAACTAAATTAGATTTCTACCAGGAAGCCCAATTTCAACATGTCATTGGCTCCATTGATGGGACACATGTAGCAATATGTCCACCATCTGCAACACAGTATATATATATATAGAGGAATCAAAAAATAGCCATTTTATGAATATCCAAGTCATATGCAATGCCTTCAACATCATAACTGATCTTGTGGCCAGATACCCTGGTAGCACACGATTCCTCCATCTTTAGGCACAGTGGAATTCACACAAGACTTCTTTCTGGGGAGCTCGGGGAGCTCTGGGGAGCTCGCCGAAGGATGCCTACTAGGTAATGTAACATAGAACAATGCTGCATAACATATATGTGATGTCACAGATAACAATAACTCATTTTACACTCCTGTCATTGTAGGGGACAGTGCATATGTGGTGCAGTCCTTCATCCTGACACTGTACCTCAATCCTGCCACGCCAAGTAAACGGAGATACAGTGTGGCACATAGGCGCATGATTGAGATGACTTTTGGCCTGCTGAAGAGTCGCTTCCGTAATGACAACACCACATCTAGTTTCACTTTTTGTTCCAGGGATCACATTTATTGCCTTGACTTCAGGACAAATATGTGTAAATAGGACATATGTATTCAAAAGACACAATCAGGTCCCGATTACAGTGTGATACTATTGACATCATAGTAGAAATGCACATTACTTTTTAAGCCCACGCACTCCGTTTGAATGCTCTTTGGGTTCAGTGGCACCTCTTGTTTGCAGGTTCTAAAACAGAACTGTGTCTGGAACTGTGACACCCAGGATCCATCACGGGATGTGACACTGCTGAGGCTAGAAAGCTCCTCACTATCCCCACCACACAAATCTCTGTTTGTAGCACTCTGGGCTGTCTGCATTGTCTCCAATACATTGGTGACTTGCACCAATCCTTGTGCCACGTCCTGACTGAAATGTGCCATTTCCACTTGCACACCCACAGCATGTTCTGAGAGCAAAGCAGTTGTGTTAATGAGCCGATTGCCAGATCTGCTGAACCCATCAATCCTACCCATCAATTGGTGATGGCACCTATGGTGGGTGACATGCTTCTGCTGCATTACAGTGCAGAGTTCCTTAATGGCATTGGTCTCATGTGTTTACAGTGTAGGCACTGCACTTTCAACATGGATGCCTCAAGACCACTGCCTTCTTCACAATGCCTCCTGAGTGGAGTTGACTGATGCCGGAACAGGGACTGCTGTCTGTGGGTGCAACTACCCTCTAAAGGTGGTGTGGGTACATCTTCCTGTAATTCATCGGAGTCCTGAGTAAACTCAGGGAGGGGTTCCACTCTTGCCCTGTGTCTGGTTGGTGCTGATATGATGGACTAAATGGTTTTTGAATCAGTCTGTCGCTGACATTCGTCATTCCCCCCTGTTCCAGTTTCTGCGGCGTCAGGGCCCGGAACATCTGCAACAACAATGTGCAGCATGTCATTCATGAAATTCTCCTTGCATTTGTAATTTCACAGTTACCTTCATTATAAACATTTCCCCTGGCATTGTGTCTCTAATTGTCTATTGTGTACTTTCTCGGTTTGGTTTACACAATACTGCTATTTATGTAGTAGATGTACTTTTGGGGTATGGACTTCCACTCCCATAAGGCATTGTTGTGTTAAATGGAAAATGTGGCATGGACTTTTTCTCAACGTGCATTGTACCATTGCAATTTTCTAAGGGACATTTGTACATGCACATATGGTGATTCAAATTATTACTGCCCTTACCTTTGCTAGTGCCTGGTGTGCCTGAGGTGTCTATGTCAGTTACACCACCTACTGCTCCAGACAGCAGTGTTGACTCCACCATGCCTTCCAAGGGGGTGGATGGTGTCTGGATGAATGGTTCACCACCAGTGCTCCTTACTTCCTTCAGCCTGCTTGCTACCTTCTCGTTGGCACATGATCTTAAGTGGTACCAGTGCTTGCATATCTACTCAATTGTACGCTGTGCAACACCCACCGTGCAGATTTTTGTCCGGATGTCAGTCCACATTTTGCTTTTCTCACTTTCTTTGTAGTGAGTGTTTGCCACATAACTGGTCATGGTTCCTGACCAGCTCTTCTGTGAGCATCTTCAATTCCTTCTCAATGAATTTCAGGTTTCCCTTTCTCCCTCCTGTGTCCATGCCATTTCAATCAGTGGCCATTGTGTTCACCTGGAACTGGCTGACTCTCCTGAGTGCCTCCCTTGTGCTGTGCTGGGTCTCTCTGCCTGCTCCTGTAACTCAGACTTCTGGAAATAGCATGCACTGACTCACTTCCTTTTTATGATATCATCGTGCTGCTCCAGAACACAAAAATCGCAATTTGTGATTTCTAAATACCAATATGCTATTTTACAGATTCGCTATTTAGTACTCGATATTTACGGTTGTGAATTTTAAGAAATCACAAAAAATTCTGCAGTGGTTTTGTTACATCGCATTTTGCGAATCCCAGTTAGCGATTCGGTAAAAATCGCTATTAGGTATTCGCGATTGAGAACCTACATACATCTGGCCCTTAGATCTCATAACACATTGTCTGGGAAGGAGGAGGTGGATTATTCATTAATTCACTACACTAATTTTACTCAACTTTTTGAAAAATTTACAACTAACTTTTATAGATAAAGATACATCTGAGGTTTCCACTATTTGGGATGCGTTCAAAGCAACTTCTAAAAAATGTATTATTTCATATGTGGCTAATAAGAGAAAGTCTGCTTTCAAAAAATACTTCAAACCATGAATCTTGTTAAACAATTCGCACACTTTCACTATACTTCTTAATCTAAATCCTGTCTTGATGAACTCATTCAAGCCAAATTGACCTTTAGTAAGAATTCAACTGAAATTACTAACTCGTATCTCTTTAAATCCAGTGCTAAATATTATAGAGGGCAAAAAATATATCTGAGAAGCTTCTTGCTAATTTCCTTATTATTAGAAAAGATATGACTAAAGTAAAGTCTATTTTAGATTCTTCTAATTCTCTTCTTCATAGAAATGAATATATTTTAAATTAGTTTGTTTGATTTTTCTCTGACCTCCCGAATCACAAGCTTCTCAGGAACAAATTTTTAATATTTATCATCCATCTACTCAGCCACACTTTTACATATTGAGTTCTCCTCTCTAGATAAAGACATTTGTGTTAAAGATATCCTTACTGCTATGACTTTTATCAAAAAAGGTAAAGCCCCAGGTCTGGATGGTTTCACCATATAATTTTATTTACATTTCTTTAGGATCGTGGCTCCAAAATTACACCAACTCTTTTCATATTTCATTACATCTAGTTCTGCTAATGGTTCCTTCCAAGATGCTTTAATCTGTCTAATCCCCTAACATAATAATGATGCAAAGATGTGTAAAACTTACAGACCTATGGCTCCTGTTAATTTAAATGATACAATGTATGTTCAAATTCTGGCTCTGCATCTTGAACCCTACTTCCTGATTTAAAAGGAAGAGAAAAATCTGGTTTTATTGAGGGATGATTACAATCAGAAAAAAATAGATTGTTTTTTTAATGTCTTGAATAAAGGTCTGATTACAAGTTTAGTGGTCCAAGGATCACCATGTTGGTGGTCAGACTGTCAACAGACTGGCGAAGTGGACTGCTGTATTATGACAGCCAGTGGTATGCAGCGGTCCCCCACCACCGCCAGGCAGCACAGACCTCCAAGGTCCTCTAGAAGCATAACCAGGCCGGCAGAGACCATGTTTCAGCTGGACCTATTAGGAGGTTGAACATTGCCAATGTGACTGCGGCAGTCCAATCACCACATAGCAGAAGGTAGAAACGGACAGTATAAAGGGAGACACTCATGTGCATACAGCCATACACGTCCAGAGCTGCCATGGAACTATTCCTAAATGTCATACCACTGCTCCTGTTCACCGAAAGAGAATGGATTCAACACCGACGTGAACGACAGCAACCGTAAGTACAACCACCTACCTGTATTATTGTTATTATCAAAAATGACTGTACCGCTAGCAAACACATAATGGGGGGGGACGCCACAGACAGCAGCCTCACCTAACATTCCACACATGCACACTCGCATATCGCAGCACGGACACCCTCACAGTCACAACATGCACACTTCAGCCAGCATACACACACTGCCCGCCAATACTACACATGTATGCACGTCTACACAGCACAGGCTCAGGGACATAGAAGGCCACACAACATTCACACGCATATCAACAACAACACAACTACTGCACATATACAAATACTTTCCACACACTCACACCCAACACTAGCTAGGGACTGGCCACACATACAACACACATATACATACATGTGCCATGCCATGCCACACACACAACACCACTATCAAAAGACCCTGCTATCGACACACACATATCACACACACACACACACACACACATATAGCACATCGGAAGCACAATGCCATGCACAATACACACAAAGACAAATAGACAAAAGACACAAAGCGCACCGCCACAACAATATCTGCACTACTGGGATAGGAGCATCAGGACCATACATAGAAGGAGGGTGCACTGGGACACATATCTCATTGAACGGGCCGCAGACAACATGCGCACAGGAATTGGCCCCAGTTGGATCTCAGGGACAAGCAACACCAATATTAAATTTCATACACAGTCACACAATGGTGAAGGGCAAGTCAATAAAGCACACACAACTCACACACTCTATGGAACATACCCCTGCACCAACCAGCTGCAAAGGACACACACCTAAAAGGACATATTCACACCAAAAGCAAACCAAACTACCACAACTCACACCATGTCTGTACTGAAAAAACTCAAGAACACACACACCACATGTAGACAATAGCCATGCGGGGAACAAATCATACATCATACATGCCCACATCGCACAACACAAAAAGAAACATACACCACAACAAATACAACACAATGCCATGACACCAGCATTGCAGCTACACACACATTGCCATCACATAACCCCCCCTTCCCTTGAGGGACAACAGCAGTATACACAAACTGACATACTTCAAAAAACACCACACAGAGCAGAAAGCAGCCCAAACACACAAAACTACAGGCACACAACCAATGTCACTCATGAACAACGGGAAGTTAGGGAAGGAAATGCAGGACAAAGGTATATCCAACAAACCAACAACAGGTTGGCTTTATTATAAAATAAGGTTTGCCAACCAGAGCCCAAGGCCATAGGCCAACCCAAAAACAGTGTTGGGCCAAAAGACACAGTGCTGGGCCCCTGCTTAACTCCTGACTGCCATGTAACTGCAACAGGTAGGGGCATCAAGGGGGCAGGCAGGCACCTCAAGGATTATCTGGGGTAGGTGGAGTGGGGTTTGGGTTTTGGCTTGGGAGGGGGGTTTGGGTTTGGGCTTTGGAGGTGGGAGCCTTCTGGGGAAGAGTGGGCTTCTTCTTGACAGGGGGCATGGGTGCTTGCAGGGGGGCAGGGGAGGCCTTGGAGGTGGAAGGAATGGTCTTTGGGAGGGGAACGATCCTTTTGGGGATGGGCTGGGGAGTGAATAGAGTAAGGTCAAGGTCACAAAGGAACACATTTTTAGACACACAGAGACGGTCGTCAGAAGAGGGTCAGGATTTAGAGGTTGAAGGAGTGGTTGTCTGACATGTAGGTGGGGATGTCTTGGGTACATATTGGTGGGGGGTGCGCTTGTGTGTGTCTGGTGGGTGGGTGAATGAGGGCATTTTTGTGTTTTGGGCTGAGGGGAGTAGTGGTGCAGGGGGATGCCTTGGTTGTCTTTTGGGTTGCTGACTGCAGTTATGGTGGATGTACTGTATGTAGGTATGTCTGTGGTGTCTGCAGGTGTGGTGACTGTGGTGGATGTCTGAGGGTCTGCATGGGGGGTGTCTGCAGGTAGGATGGGTGTGGTGGCTGTATCAGTGACTGTTGATGTGGTATCTGTAGGTGTGCAATGTCGTGTGTGTGTTGCTGGAGTAGGAGGTATCAGGGCAAGTCATGACTGTTGCTGTGTCTATGGGTGGATGTTTTCTGTGTGCATGCTGATGTGTCTTGTGGTGCTTGTGTTTGTGTGCATTACCCTTGTCTGTTGAGATGAATTCATGCAAGTCTGTCTGTTTGCTTTGGGTGGCTAGGGGAATGGGGGATTAGGACTGAGAACAAGAAGGTGGAAGGGGGACGGAAGACAGGGGGTGACTGGCTGCCATTAGTGTGGAGGCCAGAGCCTGAAAATATTTTTGTAGGCCAGCCATTGCACTGTGAATGCCCTCCAGGAATGAATTGCTCTGTTGGATTTGGGTTGCCAGTCCAAAGATGGCATTCATGATGGCAGACTGACCCACAGAGATGGACCTCAGGAGGTCAATAGTCTCCTCACTGAGGGCAGCAGGTGTAACAGTGGCTGGGACAGAGGCTCCTGTGGCAAAGGAGATGTCCACCCTCTGGGTCCCTCTGTGTCAGTGGTGTCTTGACCCGAGGTCCAATGGCCAGATGTTTGCCCATTCAGCACAGCCCTGCCTCCTTCACCTGCCGGTGCTGATGCTGGCAAAAGAAAGTGAAGTAGGGTCATGACATAGACATCAAAACACTTCAATCACAACATATGATCATGACCTAGTCCTGTGTGGGGCATCACAGTAAATGGACAACAATTGCAGGTGTACCTTTATAGCAAAGGACCACATAGACGTATCTTTTAGAGATCCCAGGCATCAACCCAACTGCATGGTTATCACATGCCTACATCTAATGCAAAGTCATGTATCCTAGTGGTAATGGAGCACATTCAGGCACATAGTCAACTGGAATGATGGCTACACTGATGACATATCACTCATGAGTGCTGTGAGTTACCAGCACCTAACATACAATAGAGAAAACCTGCACAAGATTTGCAGATGTCAACCTACACATGTCCTCAGACGCATTTCAGAGGGCAGTGAGACACATCCTACCTACCTTTGGGCTGTGACAATTGGGAGGAGTGATCTGTTGGTGGAAACTGACACTCACCAGAGTAGATAAAGCAGAAGATATGTACACTAAACACAGTCACCAATATGATCCCAAATAATCTGTGACACATGATACATCCCACATTGTCAGGAAGAGCAGTGTGTCCCTCACTCAATCACCTGGCAAAGGGTCAGGCATGAATTTGCACTGTACTCACCCCTTGTGGCTGCTATGCTGCCCTCAAATGCCCATCCAAGTCCAGGTTGGCCACTGCCAAAATGTTGGCCATTAGGGGGTCATGGTCCGATGGGCACCCCATCCTCATTGGGAGGACAGTCCCAGCTGAGCCTCAGCACTCTTCAGGGCTCAGCATCTCAGGTCGTCCCACCTCTTCTGACAGTGGGTGCTCCTCTGGCTGTGGACCCCCTGGGTCCGCATCTTCTTGACAGTGGCTCTCCAAATCCCCTTATTTTGATGGGCATTGACCTGCATGGAAGAAAATGACACATACATGTTAGTGCACCATGCTAAGAACATCCTGTTTTGACCATCCTGTCCACCTGTGGCACATAGCAGTCATTGGACCCAGGGTCATGACTACAAACACTTCCCAATAGGTGTGCTGCACCCCCCAGCTCAGGCCCTTTACTGACCAGGTAGGCCAACTGTGACTTTTGTGGGACATGAACTAGCCACATGACATTGACCTGGAACACAATGCAACACATCACACAAAGTGGCAAGAGACAGGTAAACCACCCAGCAAAGGACGTACACAAACTATGAATTTCACCTGCTGCATACAATCCCTTTAGGTCATAACCAGCCTAAAGACTGACCAATTAGGCTTAGACTTCAGGGTGTGGGGGCTGTGTGTCACATTAACATTATAATACACACTTCAACACGTGTTCATGAAACCTAGAGTACCTTAATAGAAACCTGGCCATGCATTGAACATGTTCAGCTTTATGGCCAAACCCTAGAGTCCGATTACATGGCAATCGGTTAACAACACACTGTTTGCAGATGTGCAATGTCCAAAGTGCAAGGAGCATGCACAGGACACATCAGAACTGGATGAAAGAGACACCAGGGCGGGGGATCAAGGGACCTGTTAAGGCTATGTGACACACATTGTCAGAGTTGAAAAGAGTACATCATTCACAGATCACCAGCCTGCCCCCAATGCAATTCTCATAGTAATCAGTTCAGAGAGGCTCAGTAAGCTGCCTATTGGCAGTGAGGCATGATTTAGCAACATCCCATGCTGTGTAGTGGTACAGAGTGTCGGCACAGTGTCACACTTGCATTGCAAAAGGGAATCAATACCAGACCAGATTTTGACTTTTTTTGTGAGTAACGATAGATAGGACCCAGTCTCTGCAGGCTGAGCTCACAGACCTGCACAAAACACCATATCTGACAAGTCACATTCATTACAGTACATCTTGTAGCCTATGGCCAATTGCCATTGGTTGTCTAAGTGCAGAGCTGAGGGGCATTGAGAGTCATTACCTGAGTGCAGATGAACGGTCCATCACAGGTGACCAAACATGAAACACATTGTATGGCAGGAGATGCCTGTGGATGGCTGTCATGACACTTCACTCAGTCATGTGCATCGAACACAATACGGGTCAGGGAACACCCAATACACACTCACCACATTGTCTCAGGAATCCACACCTGTCACTTGACTTAGATACATCCCTATGGACTCAACAATTATTGCACACTGTCAGCCCCTACAGGGCTTTGAGGACACAATCTGAAAAACTGGGCATAAGCTTTGGCTGATTAAAACTGAGTAGAAGTACAGAAATAATAGTGCACATAGGGCACTTACCTGCTCCTCTGGTGCACTATAGAGGGATCAATACAGGGGTAGGACCTCATCCACCAGCTTCTAAGGTTTTTCTGGCGAGAAGGCAGGGGCCCTATCACCTTTTAGACAAGGCATGATTGCTTCCAGAGGCGGTACACAGCAGCTCAGGTAGTGGAGGTCTTGCTGGCAGCAGTGTCAGGAGTCAAATGAGAGATTCAGCAGATGGTAGTTGTAGGAGGCTGGCCTGGCTTGTAGTGGGTACCAGAGGTACTTACACCTTGTGCCAGGTCCAGTTATCCCTTATTAGTGTAGAAGAGGTGTTTCTAGCAGCTTAGGCTGATAGAAGGTAGCTATAGCAGAGCAGCTTAGACTGAACTAGGAGACATGCAAAGCTCCTACTATACCACTGGTGTCATATGCACAATATCATAAGAAAACACAATACACAGATATACTAAAAATAAAGGTACTTTATTTTTATGACAATATGCCAAAAGTATCTCAGTGAGTACCCTCAGTATGAGGATGCCAAATATACACAAGATATATGTACACAATACCAAAAATATGCAGTAATAGCAAAAGGAAGTAATGCAAGCAGTGTAAAGTTACAATAGATTGCAATAGGAGCACATGGGTATAGGGGCAACACAAACCATATACTCCAAAAGTGGAATGCGAACCACGAATGGACCCCAAACCTATGTGAGCTTGTAGAGGGTCACTGGGACTGTAAGAAAACAGTGAGGGTTAGAAAAATAGCCCACCCCAAGACCCTGTAAGGTAGGTGAAAAGTGCACCTACAACCCCCAGAGAGCACAGACGTCGTGATAGGGGGATTCTGCAAGGAAAACCAACACCAGCAAAGCAACAACAGTGGATTTCCGGACCTGTGTACCTGTAAGACAAGGGGACCAAGTCCAAGAGTCACGACAGTGTCGAGAGTGGGCAGGAGCCCAGGAAATGCCAGCTGAGGGTGCAAGGAAGCTGCCACCGGATGGAAGAAGCTTGGTGTTTTGCAAGAACAAAGAGGACTAGGAACTTCCCCTTTGGAAGATGGATGTCCCACATCGTGAAGAAGCTTGCAGAGGTATTCCCACGCAGGAAGATCGCAAACAAGCCTTGCTAGCTGCAAGGGTCGCGGTTAGGGTTTTTGGATGCTGCTGTGGCCCAAGAGGGACCAGGATGTCACCACTTGGATGAGGAGACAGAGGGGGCGCCCAGCAAATCAGGGAGCCCTCACAGAAGCAGGCAGCACACGCAGAAACACCGGAACAGGCACTTAGAAGAGTAGTGAACCGGAGTCCACCCGAAGTCACAAAAGGCAGTCCCGCGATGCCGGAGGACAGCTCAGAAGGTTGTGCACTGCAGGTTAGAGTGTTGGGGACCCAGGCTTGGCTGTGCACAAAGGAAATCCTGGAAGAGTGCACAGGAGCCGGAGCAGCTGCAAATCACGTGGTACCCAGCAATGCAGTCTAGTGTGGGGAGGCAAGGACTTACCTCCACCAAACTTGGACTGAAGAGTCACTGGACTGTGGGAGTCACTTGGACAGAGTTGCTGAGTTCCAGGGACCACGCTCGTTGTGCTGAGAGGGGACCCAGAGGACCGGTGATGCAGTCTTTTGTTGCCTGCGGTTGCAGGGGGAAGATTCTGTCGACACACGGGAGATTTCTTCAAAGCTCCTGGTGCAAGAAGGAGGCAGGCTACCCCCAGAGCATGCACCACCAGGAAACAGGCGAGAAAGCCGGCAGGATGAATCGATACAAGGTTGCAGTAGTCGTCTTTGCTACTTTGTTGCGGTTTTGCAGGCGTCCTGAGCAGTCAGCGATTGATCCTTTGGCAGAAGGTGAAGAGGGGGATGCAGACGAACTCTGGTGAGCTCTTGCATTCGGTATCTGAAGAATTCCCCAAAGCAGAGACCCTAAATATCCAGAAAAGGACGTTTGGCTACCTAGGAAGGAGGATAGGCTAGTAAGAAAGGTAAGAGCCTATCAGAAGGAGTCTCTGACGTCACCTGCTGGCACTGGCCACTCAGAGCAGTCCAGTGTGCCAGCAACACCTCTGTTTCCAAGATGGCAGAGGTCTGGGGCACACTGGAGGAGCTCTGGGCACCTCCCCTGGGAGGTGCAGGTCAGGGGAGTGGTCACTCCCCTTTTCTTTGTCCAGTTTCGTTCCAGAGCAGGGCTGGGGGATCCCTAAACCGGTGTAGACTGGCTTATGCAGAGATGGGCAGCATCTGTGCCCATCAAAGCATTTCCAGAGGCTGGGGGAGGCTACTCCTCCCCAGCCATCACACCTATTTCCAAAGGGAGAGGGTGTCACACCCTCTCTCAGACGAAATCCTTTGTTCTGCCTTCCTGGGCCAGGGCTGTCTGGACCCCAGGAGGGCAGAAACCTGTCTGAGGGGTTGGCAGCAGCAGCAGCTGCAGTGGAGACCCCGGAAAGGCAGTTTGGCAGTACCCGGGTTCTGTGCTAGAGACCCGGGGGATCATGGAATTGTCTCCCCAATGCCAGAATGGCATTGGGGTGACAATTCCTTGATCTTAGACATGTTACATGGCCATGTTCGGAGTTACCATTGTGACGCCATACATAGGTAGTGACCTTATGTATAGTGCACGCGTGAAATTGTGTCCCCGCACTCACAAAGTCCGGGGAATTTGCCCTGAACAATGTGGGGACACCTTGGCTAGTGCCAGGGTGCCCACACACTAAGTAACTTTGCACCCAACCTTCACCAGGTGACTTATAAGTTACTTAAGTGCAGTGGTAAATGGCTGTGAAAGAACGTGGACGTTATTTCACTCAGGCTGCTCTGGCAGGCCTGTGTAAGATTTGTCAGATCTCCCTATGAGTTGCAAAAGAAATGCTGCAGCCCATAGGGATCTCCTGGAACCCCAATACCCTGGGAACCTCAATACCATATACTAGGGAATTATAAGGGTGTTCCAGTATGCCAATGTGAATTGGTGAATTTGGTCACTAGCCTGTTAGTGACAATTTGGAAAGCAGAGAGAGCATAACCACTGAGGTTCTGGTTAGCAGAGCCTCAGTGAGACAGTTAGGCATCACACAGGGAACACATACATACAGGCCACAAACTTATGAGCACTGGGGTCCTGGCTAGCAGGGTCCCAGTGACACATAACAAACATACTGACAACATAGGGTTTTCACTATGAGCACTTGGCCCTGGCTAGCAGGATCCCAGTGAGACAGTGAAAACACCCTGACATACACTCACAAACAGGCCAAAAGTGGGGGTAACAAGGCTAGAAAGAGGCTACTTTTTCACAGTAGTCACTTCCACCATGTACGCGACCATCACCACCGTCAGACACTGCCATTGGCCAAGAGCGCCACAGGCAACAATGTTATTCAATGGCAAAGTCTGCCGCTGTAGCATCCGTCTACCACCATGAAGACTTCGGCTGAAGGACACAGGCAGTTTCTAATGTCCAGTGTAGTAGGTCAGGCAGCCGCCATTTTAGAGACATACAAGATAATGTAATGCAATTTTTAGATGTGTCAAACGTTTTAAATGTGTTGTCCTGGCCAATCACAAGTGCTGGCCTTCTCCTGTCTTGTAGGTCAATCCTTTTAGTCTACATATTGGTACGTGGTTGTTAGACCAGACTTTTTGCCTACCTCCCTCCACTTTTTGGACACTGTTTTAGCTGGTTTTAGGACTCTGCACACATTGCCACTGCTAACCAGTGCTAAAGTGCATATGCTCTCTCCCTTAAAACATGGTGACATTAGTTCATACCCAATTGGTTTATTTAATCTACTTGTAAGATCCACAGAAAAATGCACTACATGTGCCCAAGGCCTGTAGATTAAATGCTGCAGGGCCTGCAGCACTGATTGTGACACCCACATAAGTAGCCTCTTAATCATGCCTCAGGCCTGCCATTGCAAGGCCTGTGTGTGCAGTTTCACTGCTACTTTGACTTGGCATTTAAAAGTACTTGCCAAGCCTTAAACTCCCCTTTTTCTACACATAAGTCACCCATAAGGTAGGCCCTAGGTACCCCCTAGAGCAGGGTGCTATGTAGATGAAAGGCAGGACACGTACCTGTGCAGTTTATATGTCCTGGTAGTGTAAAACTCCTAATTTAGTTTGCACACTGCTGTGAGGCCTGCTCCTTTCCTAGGCTAACATTAGAGCTACCCTCATATGCTGTAACAAGGTCATATTTAGTATGGTCAGAATGGTAATACCAAATCCTGCTGACTGGTGAAGTTGGATTTAATATTACTATTCTATAAATGCCACTTTTAGATAGTGAGCATTTCTTAGCACTTATATCCTTCTGTGCCTTACAATCCACGTATGGCTGGGTTAGTTGACAGCTCGCTTGTGCATTCCTTTCAGACAACCCCTAAACACAGGATACTCAGTCACACCTGCACACATCTGCATACTGAATGGGTCTTCCTGGACTGGGAGGGTGGAGGGCCTGATACTTGCATGTAAAAGGACAGTAATCTATCTTCACATAATGGACTGCCACACCCCATACTAGGACCCTGGCAGACGGGATGGAACTGAAAGGGGGCCTTGTGCAATTCTAAGCCACTCTTTGAAGTCTCCCCCATTTCAAAGGCACATTTGGGTATTTAAGCAGGGTCCCTGACCCTACCAACTCAGACACTTCTGGACAGGATACCACTGGAGAAGAAACCCTGAACCAGAACCTGCAACCTGCCAAGAGGAACTGCCTGGCTGGCCATAGGACTCACCTGACTGATTTTCTGCAAAGGACTGCTGCCCTGCTGTTGACCTGCTGCCTTGCTGCCCTCTGGTTCTGCTGAGAAGTGCTCTCCAAGGGCTTGGATAGAGCTTGCCTCCTGTTCCTTGAAGTCTAAGGACCAAAAAGACTTTGGAACGACGCAGCCCGGCTCCCCGAGAGGAGATCAATGCAGCACCAGCATTGCGACTGGAACTTCGATGCACAGCCCATTGGATCAACGCAAAGCTGAGCTAAAATGACGCAGCCCAACTTCCTGCAAAAAGAATTGATGCAGGACCTGTAGTGCCACAGAAATTTCCACGCATCACCCACCGGATCGACGCAGCTCCTGTGACTTCGTCCTGCACGTCCAGAATTTCTCTGCATCGGCCCCGGGGTGTCCGAAAACCCCGCAACCCAAAGAGGATCCCAGTCCTCACAGTGGAAATCAACGGAAAGCCTGCCCTGCGTGAAAACTGATCGACGCATCGTCTGTGTGCACCAGAAATATCGACGCACACCACCCGCCTTCCACGATTCTTCTCCTCTGCGGTCTCTTGCAGAGAATTTAAATGTAAACCAGGTACTTTGTGCTTGCAAGAGACACTTGTTGCTTTTTAAAGACTAATGACTCCTTTTATCATTTTCTACAGTGATAATTCAAAGTGTACTTTGACCTACATTTAACCGGATAAATATTATCCATTTTTCTAAACACTGTGTAGTGAATTTTGTGGTGTTATACTGCGTTATTGCAAGATTTATTGCACAAACACTTTACACATTGCCTTCTAAGTTGAGCTTGACTGCTCAGTCCAAGCTACCAGAGAGTGGGCACAGGATAATTTGGATTGTGTGTGACTTAGCCTGACTAGAGTGAGGGTCCTTGCTTGGACAGGGAGTAACCTGACTGCAAACCAAAGACCCCATTTCTAACAGTTGTCTAGCACATATGACAACATAATTGGTGGAGAGGCAACACCCTCTCCCCCATGGGCATTTCAGGATTTGGGACATTGAATCTCAGTCAGTGTTACAAGTTAGATGCATATATTGTTGGTGTCCAGATAGAGGATGTGTACACATATGCTTAAAAGCAAGGGGATATTGTGTTACAAAAATGTTTAAATGTTAGTCTTCATGAGTGCTGTGTGTCATGTTTTCAGTGACACATGTGACATGTCACAGTTTGTGTATTACATGTATTAAGTAATATGCAAGGTACACAATGAAAGATGGCCACAACTTATTTTTCCCCACATAGTTATCCTGGGAGGAGAAGGATCAGACAATCTTTTGTGTACCATCCACTAGCAGACTTGCAGGCCATGGAGAACAGACACATCATCCAGATATACCACCTGGATAGGCAGACAATCTGGATCTTGGTTGTCATTTGGAGCCAGATCTGGTACCAGCCATCCATCATCCAAATAGCATCCCATTCATTACACAAGTCATGTCCGTGTTGCACTTCTTGCTCACAGCATCCTTCCAAAAATACAGTGGCCCTAACTGCTGAGATGTCCCAGCCTATGGTCAGTCTGGGCTTGAAAGATGTTCTCTCAGCAATGTTGAAACATCTGGATAGCTACATCCGGTTTCCTCACCATGAGGATCTTGCCCATGTAAAGGTAGAGTTCTCTGGTTTGGCGCATATCCCACATGTTGTGGAAGCTACTGACGGCACCCATGATTTGGGGTGTATGAGAACCTATGTCCAGACTGCCTGGACAGTGGGAGGTCAGGAATTAGAGCTGCACAATAGACCTCTTTGCCGTATTGTGTTGGTCCAATGGCCCCATGTGTGTGATTATGTGGCCTTGTAACATGTCATCCTGTGCAATGCAGTCCTTCTACCTTCACATTGTTTTGACATTGAGCCTGTATGACCTGTTAGGGTCTGTCAATGTGTTTCCTCATTGCAGGCTAGTGTGCCTGTGCCACAACACTGACACAGGTTTGTGACATTCCACCATGTGCTTGCGCATTGTTATGGGAAGGGCCTGGGCTCAGGCTCTGTTGTACTTCCCTTTGTCTGTGCCATAGCATATGTTAAGTTGGCAGGCCTGGTTTTGGTGTATGATAAGGGTCAAACTAGAGACACAATCCCATACTTTGTTTGTCTAATCTACAGGACAAGGTCTTACAGGCCCTTTCTGGTGGGGTCTGGTGCACGTTAGTAATAGGATATCTGGTCTTTCTCCATTTGGCTGGGACGTTCTTGGGTATGACTGTGCAGACCTTCTTAACTCCTTATGTGGTATATAGTACAATAAAACGTTTGATGTGACCACACACCTGTGACATTTTGTTGCTAGTCATCCTCAGCATGACACTACCTGAGACACCTCCCTCCATCCATTGTCCTCTAATGCCTAAAGCATGTACATTACATGTGATTAGCATTCAACATTCCAGGTAGATAAAAAAGAGAGGTAGTAGGCGGCTTTCAGTGATGGGTATGCTTATTTACATTTGAACAAAAATGAAGAGTGATATTAGATAAAAACAATACTTCAGGTGAAGGGATCAGTCATGGTGGATGCAATCAATAGAGTAGAGGCCACAACATTTGGGGTCCAGAGTCCAATGTCCTACTAGCATGGAATATGGAAAGTGGTTATGGAATAGTCAACAGAGTGAGTCTGTGCCACACAAAGGAGTAACATCAGGAAGTGGTCAGTTGCTGGCAGTGGTGGTTGGTGTCTTGCCACCCACACCTCCTGGATGCTATGCTGGATGTCCCCACTCGTGGCGCGCTCAGTAACTACAGAGGCAGGGGTGTCTGAGGTAGGTGCTTCCCCTGGCAGGGCCTCCCTTCCAGTGGCTGAGATTGATGAAGGGTCTGGTATGGATACGCCAAAGGAATGGGTATGATGTTGTTGCCTATCCCTGCTCATGGTACCGTTCCTGTCCCTCAGCACCCCTGTTAGGGAGGACATGTTGGAATTGTGGGCCTCAGAGTGTTTCTGCATTCCACAATGGAAATCCCTCTGTAGCTCCTTGATTTCCTTGAGTTCGTTCAATACCTGGCTCATCACGCCTTGGGAAAGTTGGTATGCACCCAAGACCTGACTGATGGTATCCTGGCCAGGGGCATCACCAACAGCTTCTTGTAGCTGGACCACACCATCCCTCCCATGCACCCTACCCCCACTTGCCTGTGCCCTTAGTGCAGCCTGCACCCTTCCACTGGTTCCAGGTCCATCATTTTCAGAGTTGGTAGTTGTGACTCAGGAACCTGGACTTGGGGGCACAAGATGTAGGAGACTGTTGTAGGGATGTGAGCCTGGAGGTAACTAGCTGCCTGCATTGTTGAGAACCCTGGGCTTGGAGGAGTTGATGTGGTCAGGCTGAGGCTGACCAGTGTCATCTCCCCAGGTTGCCTGGATGGGCCAGAACTGTCCTCAACATCCAACAGTTCAGGAGTGTTTGTTTCCCTGAGAGCTTCATCCATTTGGTTAGTGGCAGTCTCCTCTGTGGTGTCGGTGATAGCACTCACAGTTGCATTGGCAGCACAATCTGTTGATGTGGAGAGATAATGTTAGTGGTTGTATTGTAACATCTGCCTCCAAAAGTTGACAGTGACTATGGGCTAGGGCCATGTTCACATTGTATTTGCTGTGACAGGTACACATATTGTCATTTGCAGGGAGCTGACTTTGTAACCACATACCAATTCCTGTTCAGTGACCTAGCCTCAGACTGTCTAGAATCCTTAACTGTTGGAGGAATGGTGCCAGCAGTGCAGGCAGGACATTGTCTGGGCATGATGTTGTTTGAGTCATCGTGAAAGCTTTCTGTTTGCCATCCAGGCATTGTCAGGACCTTGAATGATGTGTGATAGTTGCCATCCTGTGGTCAGTGCATTGTGGAAGTGAATGCTGCCAATTCCATACAGCGGAAACATTTTGGGAGCTTTGATCTTTGTAGGAAGTTGCTACCAGACATTTTGAGCTGTCATTCCTGTCTATAATATTTTCATCTTGGCATGTGAGCTCTAGATGGATCTGGGCGTGTTGCCACAGCACAGGGTGTGCCATGACCTGTATCCTTGTCCCTCCACAATGTATCACGTTCATTGTGGGTTCATGGACTAAGGCACAATATCATCTGGACAGTGGTCTGGTGTTTGGGGTTGAATGTCCTGATCCTCCTTGGATTTATTCTGACATTGCTCTTGACACAACTCACAGTTCACATTGTGCGTCCTCTGAGGTGAGTGGACTTACATAACAAGTATACCAACAGGGATAATTGACCATATGCAAAGTGGATTGGGTAATAAAAGTTGGTAGACAGAGCCTCCTGGCCTCAGCCGTCATGTGACTCTTTGTACTACATGCAGTTTTTCAGTTCTCGCTCTCAAATGTGTACACGTCATTAGTGTTTTTTCAGGTAAATGTATTCTTGCAGGTGTACAGTGTAATGTTGCATGAATTGTGAGTAAGGGATCCTCCTATCACAGTGGTTCCCAAACTGTGCGCCGAGGCACCCTGGTGCGCCGTTAAAAGTTGCCAGGGGTGCCACGCACATTTTGGAAACATGATATGAACATTTAAAAAAAGATTTATGCCGAGTAACTCTTTAGCATTTTATGTGGGGGAGTTACATAAGCCCCACCTGTCAAGGTCTTGCCCTCTGCAGCATGGTTTCACCAAACGTGATTAGTTCTTAAATATTCGTCATTGCCAGCCGGTCGGAAATTCAACTAATGTTCTGTTTTTAAAACAGATGGATATTTCCCAGGGGCGAGCACAAGGCCCCTGTGTAGTTTCCAGACAGGAGAAAACTGCTAACAGCTTGATTCAAAACACACACAGAAGTTGAGTTTGTTTATTTAGGTTAGAAGACATTATTAGAATTATTAGTTCCTTGTTGATGACAAGTCCAGGGGAAAATTGCAGCATTTCTGCTTTGTGAAAGATTAACCTTCCACCCTTTTCTTATTATTAAGCACACCTTTCCTTTTTTCCCCATTTGTGTTTACTAAATGCTAGTAAATTGTTAAAAATAAATTATAGGACCACAGTCCTCCCTCACTTGCATGCCCAAATCAGATTACTTACTGAGTCTTACTGCCAGGGGAAGGCAATTTTCGTTGGGATTCCAGAAAAACGGCTATGGGAGGTACAGACCAAGTTGAACTTGGAAAGCACAGCTATCAAAAGCTGAAGCCTTTGAAATAATTTAAGGCAGCAGTGCCTCCTAAATTCTCAAGAAACTGTAGAGTGGGAGTGTGAACGGCAGTGCTTAATTTGTAAATAAAAATGTGCCGGTGCCCAAAGTCCTCCTTTTAAACATGTGGCTACTGCAATTAAATGTGCGAAAATGGAATACTGAGGCAGTGTAATACTGAAGCCATCTCAGGCCTCTTCAATTATTTTAAAGCCACTCCCTGCCCCTTCTGCTCACTCTTGCAGCTTTCTGTTTTCTCCCATTGTGACACTATTTCGTTTTTCTCTTCCTTGCTTAGCACCGGAAACAACAAGCACAAATTAAGCACTGGTGAATGAACAAGTACTGTTAAGTAGTTTTAGAGGAGAAAGTGTCCAGATTGAAGGCAGAATGTGTGCACCAAAGGTGAGGTGTGAGATGTGTGTGTGGTCAAGGCAATGTAATGACGTTGTAAACAGAGAAGAAAATACGTGCATGGAGGACAGCAAGTGTGACACAGGGGGGAGATGTGGCTAAATTTTTTAGACGTTTAAGAATGAGAGGTTGAATTGGAGGAGATGTGGTCTAGCAGGGAGGAGGAAACATACAAAACATCCATGTTATGCTCGTTGATATAATTAAAGTACTCCCGAGGCTGGGCTTACATCGCCCACCCGAAAAGAAAAAAAAAAGTAACACAATGGGGAGCCGCGGGCAATGGCAAATATAGGTGAAGGGAGCCGCAGGTCGAAAAAGTTTGGGAACCACTGTCCTATCAGTATGATCCATTTCAATCCCTGTTTTCCACGCACTGTAGAGTTATTTTCCTGTCAGTTGTATGGTTGATTAGATGAAGAATGATCATAGTAGCAGGGTGCACAGTTGTGGCAGAGTGTAGTGAGAGTCCCAGTGCCTCCTGTCCATAGCAGTCCTGTCATTGCCTGTCCTACCCACACACTATATAGTTGTGATTCCCTCAGGTGAGTACAGTTGTGTGGCTGATTAGATGGAGAATGGTCATAGTGGCAAAGCACACAGTTGTGGCAGAGTGTAATGAGAGTCCCAGTGCCTCCTGGCCTTAGCAGTCCTGTCATTGCCTGTCCTACCCACACACTATACAGTTGTAATCCCCTCCGGTGATATAGTTGTATGGCTGATTAGATGAAGGATAGTCATAGTACCAGAGCACACAGTTGTAGCAGAGTGTAGTTAGAGTCCAGTGCCTCCTGGCCTTAACAGTCCCGTTATTGTCTGTTCTACATACACACACTACTGATGTCATCCTCTCAGGTAGGTACACTCCAATGGGGATTTGACAAACTAGGTAATCTGTACTAGGCTACACTGTTCTGGTTTTAGTGATGTGGAACTGTGCCTGCTGGGACTTGTAGTGCTGTCAATCCCTTTTCTACACCCACTATACAAAGATGTTGTTTCCCCAGGTGAGTCTACTTGATATGTTGAAGGCTAGACAGGGGTCTACGAACAGGTGGACACCGGCCTGTTGAGTGGGGTGACATAGTAGGTGGCAAGAGGTGATTAGTAAGCATGCATGCCAATACATTTTGGTGCCATGTTTGTTGTTGTGACTTACCCGAATATACTCCCCCAGGTATTCATGTGAAGTCCTCTAGAAGCAAGATGGACAAGACCTTCTCCTCCCATGATGTTAGTTCTAGGGGAGGAGGTGGGGACCACCGGCAGTCTTCAGGACCGCAAGGTGGTACCTGGACGCCATGGTACAAATCTTCCCCCTGAGGTCGTTCCATCTCTACCTGATGTCACCCCTTATGTGCAGGTAGCTGCCTACAGAGTTCACTCTGTTGCCTATCCTTTGCCACATTTCTGTTTTCCTAATGATAGTGGTTTGCTGGACTGGGGCTTGGGACTTGGCTTCAAATAGTTGTAGCTCTACTCTGATGATTTCGTCCAACATGACTCTTAACTCGTCATCTGGTGGGGGTAATTAACTTGAAAAATAGATTTACTGGTTAGGTGCTGTGTATTGAGGAGGTGACGGGGAGTACATGGAGTGTAGAGGTGCAAACATTTGGTGGGGGTGTGTTGAGGTTGTAGACTAAGGGGGTCATTCTGACCCCCGCCGGCGGCAGATGCCGCCGGCCTGGCGGGAACCGCCAGAAAACCGTACCGCGGTCATTCTGAGTTTCCCGCTGGGCTGGCGGGCGACCGCCAGAAGGCCGCCCGCCCAGTGGGAAACCCCCTTCCACGAGGATGCCGGCTCCGAATGGAGCCGGCGGAGTGGAAAGGGTGCGACGGGTGCAGTTGCACCCGTCGCGATTTTCAGTGTCTGCTATGCAGACACTGAAAATCTTTGTGGGGCCCTGTTAGGGGGCCGCTGCAGTGCCCATGCCATTGGCATGGGCACTGCAGGGGCCCCCAGGGGCCCCACGACACCCCTTCCCGCCAGCCTGGTTCTGGCAGTCAGGCAGCGCCGCCATAGAGAATTCCTCAGGCCAGGGGAAAACCGGCGGAAAACCGCTGGTTACCCTTTTCTGACCGCGGCCTTACCGCCGCGGTCAGAATTGGCCTGGATGCACCGCCAGCCTGTTGGCGGTGCATCCGCGGTCCGACCGCCAGGGTCGGAATGACCCCCTAAGTGCTTAGTGCAAGTTAGAAGGGTGCCTAATCAATGGTTGGTGATTGAGTTGATTAGCTTTTTAATTTCTCCACCCTTTCCTGGTTTGGTTTTGGTACAAAATTAATAGAACTAGTATCCTTAATATATTCTTCACCCCAGGCATCCGTTTTTGTAAACAGCCTCATATCCTCCCCTTTTGCACTTTATGGGGGTCTATCAAGGATGTCCTTTGGCACCACTCTTATTTATCTTTGTTTTGGAACCCTTCCTAATGAAACTCCATTTTAAATACTGCACTTCATTGCTTTCAATATGGGAATGATCAATTGAAAGTTTCTTCCTATGCAGATGATAATGAACTTTTTATGTCAAAACTACTATCTTCACCACCAGCTTTCCTGATGGAAGTTAATATCTTTGCTTCAGTTTCGGGATACAAAGACAATTGTGAAATACTTCCTTTAAATGCAGCTTGTTTTCATGTGGTGTTTTAGGATCTCCCAATTTCACTGGAATCAACACAAAATTAAATACCTAGGTCTTTTGTTCAAAGCTTCTACCAAAGAAACAGTTTCTTCCAATATGTTGCAGGTTCTTTCCACTAGTACTTCCCTCATATCCAAATGGAATCCTCTCTTCCTATCCTGGTGGGGCAGATTAAACACTCTTAAGATGATGTTAGTCCATATAATACTTTTTTATTTATCCAATATTCCAATTAATATTCTCTGTCATTATTGTAAAAGATTAACTCAGTTCTATGTGGATTCTTATGGAATAATAAAATACCTCAAATGTCCCTCCAAAAGCTTAACAAACCTAAACATTTGGGAGGAGTACATTTTCTGGACTTCCATTAATACAATACATTTATCTTTAAAAAAGTCTCTTTTTTATTAAATTAGGATGACTCTATGACACCACCATTATGGGTAGATGTTGAAAGAACCTTTCTTAATCTATTCTCAATATGAGAATTCTTAACATTTACACAGAAATCCCTTTCTTTATCTCTTCCTTTTTTCAAAAATTCTCGTAAGATTTTAAGTTCCAGTTACACTACCATAACAATATTAAAAACCAATTTCTCAATTCATCAATTTGGTATAACAAACATATTAAGATTAATAACAAAGCTATGTTTTGGAAATCGTGGCACACAAATGGTCTAAAATGGGTTTGTCAATTGTTTGATAATGAGTGTTTTCTTTCCTTTGCATAACTCAGTAACACTATTCCTTCCCAACCTCATTGTCCATTAAGAATTCTACTCTAATAAGCACCTTACCAAAAAAAACTATCAGGAATTTACACTTCGTAACTGTTGGAAATGGCCTTTCTGCAGGGTCACCCCCAAACCTTTTGCCTTCCTCCTTCTCCTTTTCTTACCTAATTTTTGCTGGCTTTAGGACTCTGCACACTTTACCACTGCTAACCAGTTCTAAAGTGCATATGCTCTCTCCCTTAAAACATGGTGATATTGGCTCATACCCAATTGGCTTATTTATTTGACTTATAAGTCCCTAGTAAAAGTGCACTACATGTACCCCGGGCCTGTAAATTAAATGCTACTAGTGGGTCTGCAGCACTGATTGTGCCACCCAGATAAGTAGCCCCCTAACCATGTCTCAGCCCTGCCATTGCAAGGCCTGAGTATGTAGTTTCACTGCCCATTCGGCTTGGCATTTAAAAGTACTTGCCAAGTCTTAAACTCCCCTTTTTCTACATATGTCACCCCTAAGGTAGACCCTAGGTAACCCATATGGGAGGGTACTATGTACGGAGAAGGCAGGACATGTACCTGTGTAGTTTATATCTCCTGGTAGTGTAAAACCCATCAATTCTTTTTACACTGCTGTGAGACCTGCTCCTTTCATAGGCTAATATTAGGGCTACCCTCATATACTGATTGAGTGGTAGATTCTGATCTGAAAGGAGTAACAAGATCATATTTAGTATGGTCAGAATGGTAATTCAAAATCCTGCTGACTGGTGAAGTTGGATTTAATAATACTATTTTAGAAATGGAACTTTTAGAAAGTGAGCATTTCTCTGCACTTAAATCCTTTTGTGCCTTAAAATCCACGTATGGCTGGGTTAGTTGACAGCTCCCTTGTGCATTTCACTCAGACAACCCCAAACACAGGATACTCAGTCACACCTGCACATATCTGCATACTGAATGGGTCTTCCTGGGCTGGGAGGGTAGAGGGCCTGACACTTACATGTCAAAGGACAGTGGCCTGCCCTCACACAATAGACTGCCAAACACCCTACTGGGACCCTGGCAGATAGGATGGAACTGAAAGGGGACCTTGTGCACTTCTAAGCCACTCTTTCAAGTGTCCCCCACTTCAAAGGCACATTTGGGTATTTAAACAGGGCCTCTGACCCTACCAACTCAGACACTTCTTGACAAGATAACTCCTGGGAAAGAAACTCTGAACCAGAACCTGCAAATTGCTAAGAGGAGCTGCCTGGCTGCCCAAAGGACTCACCTGAAAGCTTTTCTGCAAAGTACTGCTGCCCTCTGCTGAGAAGTGCTCCCCAAGGGCTTGGATTGAGCTTGCCTCCTGTTTCCCTAAGTCTCAAGGCCAAAAAGACTTCATCTTTGCAAAAAACTCCTTGTGTGGCCAAAATCACCGCACAGCCTTCCAGAATCGATGCACAGCCTGCCCTGCGGTGAGAAAATCACTGCACGCCGAACTGGAATGACGTAGCCCGTCTCCCTAAGTGGAGATAAAAACAGCGTCAGCTAGAAGAATCGCCGTGGGACAGAAAGTTCCCCGCATCGCCCACCGGATTGATGCAGCTACCGTGACTTCGTCCTGCACGCCTATGAATTCTCTGCATTGTCCTCGGGGCGTCCAAATACTACGCACCCCAAAGAGGATCCAAGCCTGTGCACCGGAAATTGATGCAAAGTCGTTGCTGCGTGGAAAAACATCAACACATCATCTGTGTGCTCCCAGAGAAACCGAAGCACACCCCCCCGTTTTCCACGCATCTCCTCCTCTGCGGTTCTGTGAGGATAATTTAGATGAAAACCAGGTACTTTGTGCTTGCAAGAGACACTTATTGCTTTTTAAGAACTAAAGACTTTGTTGATCATTTCAAAAGTGATATTTCAACTTGTATTTATCAAATCTTGATCGTTTTGACCTTAATCTACTCAGATACATTTTCTATATTTTTCTAAACCTGTGTGGTGTATTTTTGTGGCATTTATACAGTGTTATTGCATGATTTATTACACAAATACTTTACACATTGCCTTCTAAGTTAAGCCTGACTGCTCAGAATCAAGCTACAGGAGGGTGGAGACAGGATAATTTGGATTGTGTATGACTTACCCTGACTAGAGAGAGGGTCCTTACTTGGACAGGGGGTAACCTGACTGCCAACCAAAGACCCCATTTCTAACAATAACATTTCCACTTCTCAAATTTTGCAGCTAAAGACTTTGGCCCTCATTACAACACTGATGGTCGGTGATAAAGTGGCAGTAATAACGCTAACAGGTCAGCGGTAATAACTGCGAAATTATGACCACGGCGGAAACTGCTCAGACAGACAGCCACTTTAACACACCGACCACCAGGGAGGAATCAACAGGCACCACGGCAGTAACCGCCTACAGCCAGGCGGAAGAAAATGTTCCGTCCACTGTATTATGAGACACCAATCTGCCACCTTTTCTGGGGCGGTACCAATGACATCAAAAGCCTGGCGGAAACACTGCACAGAAGTGAAACAACTCAGCTCTGGATACTCAGGGAACAACCACAACGCCATGGAGCCCGAGTTGCATGTTTTCCTCATGCTCTTCTACGTACTGCTCCACTACGAACAGCAATGACGGCGAAGATGACCATGGTGAGTACGGCGGCCTAGCACACAGGGGAGGGGAGCAGGAAAAAGAGATGTACACGCAACACGCAACACCATACACACAACCAGATGCAGTAACATAACATATTCACCCTATACCCCTCAGGAATAATGCAAGGACAACTACAATAGAGTAAAAGAGTGTAATAAGATAAATCTAGTAGTAATACATGCATCCAAATCAAAAAGTAGATAAATATTTACAAATCAAGGGACACTGCCCAGTCCTCAATGTTCGTGGGCCACAGGGCCACATTATAAAGTCCAAGACCCCACCTCACTCCTGCAACAATATGGAGACAACACTGCAGGGGCATCAGGTTGAAAATATCCAGGCACCTCAGGGGGACGGGGAATGGGGGACACTTCAGCCGGAAGATGGTACAACGCCACTGATCCTTGAGGGGGCAACATGCCCTGTGCTCTCTCCTGGGGAGTGCAAGGCCACAGTCTCTCAAATGGGTGACTTGCCCACATGCTCTGGGGGGGGGGGCATCGTGCCCTGTGTTCTATCCTGGGGAGTGCAAGGTCACAGTCTCTCAAGTGGGTGGCTTGCCCACATGCTCTGGAGGGGGCAACATGCCCTGTGCTCTGTCCTGGGGAGTGCAATGCCACAGCCTCTTAAGTGGGTGACTTGCCCACATGCTCAGGAGGGGGCATCGTGCCCAGTGAGCTTCATCCTGGGGAGGATGAGGTGAGTGGATGTTCTCTCCACTGGTTCTGGAGGGGGCATCATGCCCAGTGAGCTTCATCCTGGGGAGGATGGGGTGAGTGGATGTCTTCTCCACTGGTTCTGGAGGAAGCATCGTGCCCAGTAAGCTTCATCCTGCAGAGGATGGGGTGAGTGGATGGCATTTCCACTGGTTCTGGAGGGGGCATTGTGCCCAGTGAGCTTCATCCTAGGGAGGATGGGGTGAGTGGATGTTCTCTCCACTGGTTCTGGAGGGGGCATCGTGCACAGTGAGCTTCATCCTGTGGAGGATGGGGCAAGAGGATGTCTTCTCCACTGGATCTGGAGGGGGCATCGTGCCCAGTGAGTTTCATCCTGGGGACAATAGGTTGAGAGGATGGCATCTCCACTGGTTCTGGAGGGGGCATCGTACCCTGTGACGCAGATCTTGGGGAGTGCAAGGTCACTGTCTCTCAGCTGAGTGTCAGACCCAAAGGATTTGCAGGGGCCAGACCACACAACAGCCCATGGACGCAGGACTACACACTGTCCACCGGCAGTGACGGCTGCTCAGTGGTGGCAGTGGTGGTGGTGCTGGTGGAGCTTGTAGTGGTGGGGGGGCTCCATCCCATCTCTTGCAGCCTCGGACGGCTGCCCACTGGGGCTGCTGGTGCTGGTGGCAGTGCTGGTGGCGGTGCTGGTAGTGGTGGGGGGGAGGCTCCAGTCCATCTCTTTCAGCCTTGGACGGCTGCCCGCTGGGGCAGGTGGCGGTGCTGATGGTGGTGCTGCTTGTGGAGCTGGCAGTTGGTGGGGAGGCTCCAGCCTAACCCCTGCAGCCTCGGACGGCTGACCACTGGGGCAGGTGACGGTGCTGGTGGCGGTGCTGGTAGTGGTGGGGGAGGTTCCAGCCCAACCCCTGCAGCCTAAGACATCTGCACCACCATGGTTTGTGGTGGGGGCTCCGACAGAGTCCCAGCACCAGACCCCTGTCTCTACTGCCTGCTGTTGCAGGCCCCTTCCTTACTGCAGTTGGGGCCGGCTCCTTTCTCTTCCTTCCTGCAGCTGGGGCTGCTTCCTTGTCCTTCCTTCCTGCAGCTGGGGCTGGCTCCTTGTCATTCCTTCCTGCAGATGGGGCTGCCTCCTTGCCCCTCCTTCATGCAGCTGGGGCTGCCTCCTTATCCTTCCTTCCTGCAGCTGGGGCTGGCTCCTTGCCCTTTCTTCCTGCAGCTGGGGATGCCTCCTTGCCCTTCCTTGAGGCACTTGGGGCAGGCACCCCTTCAGTCTGGCTGGCTGGTGGCTGGGGTCCTTTCCCACCTGGAGTTGCTGGGGACACAACTGTGCCCGTGACTGGGTGGCTGAGGTGTTTGCCTCGGTTTTGACCACCCTGGCCTGACATGAGGGACGGGGGGAGGGCTAGGGAAGAGGTCAATGGTGGCAAGGAAAAGCTTCTTAGGGACATTGGGGCGGAAAGAGGGAGATGGTTTGGGAGTGGAGGAAGAGGGAGTGGTGGTAGGAGGTGTCAGTTTGCTGTATTTGGGTGCAGGTGCATGGGCTGGATGCTGTTGTGAGGTGGATGGCTTTTGGGTGTCTGAGTGCTTGCGTTTGCGTACTTTGGGAGGAGGTGGGCACAGACACAGTGGGAGAGGACCCAGGGGACGTGTGCATGGATGTGGGGGTGGTGACTGCCAGTGAGGGGTGTGTACTGATAGGTGTGCTGGTGATGGTGGTAGTGGATGAGGATGTAGTGCATGCAGGTGTGAGTAGAGACGCCTCTGGGAGGGAGGTGGACGAGGAGGAGGAGGGGGCCACAGTGGAGGCAGTGGATGTTGGTATGTCTTCTTCTGGATGGTGTTTGTGTGAGTGCCTGTGGGATGAAGTGTGGTGCTTGTGTTTGCCATGTCCACTCTTGTGTGTTGTCCTGGGTGCCTGCTCATCTGACTGTGTGCTTGGGATGGGTTGGGGTTGAGGGGAATGGGATTACAAAGAGGAAGTTGGAGGGTGGAATCACGGACAATGGTGCCATCAGAGCGGAGGCCAGAGCCTGGATTGATCTCTGTTGGGCCGCCAAGCCAGTGTGAATGCCTTCCAGAAATGCATTGGACTGTTGCATTTGGGCTGCCAGCCCCTGGATGGCATTCACAATGGTTGACTGCCCAACAGAGATGGATAGCAGGAAGTCAATAGCCTCCTCACTCAGGGCAGCAGAGCTTACTGGGGCAGGGCCTCAGGTGGCTGGGGCAAAGGAGATGTCCACCCTCCTGGGTGAGCGGGCACGGGAAACTCATTGAGGGGCTGCTGGGAAGGCAGTGTTGGTACAGGGGTGGCGGCTGTACCTGTAGCTGGGGTGGGCACAGAGGTGTCCGCACCACCAGGGAGCTTCCATCTGAGGAGGTATCCGTGTCCAAACTGTCCCCTCCAGTATCTGCCGTGGTGCTCTCCTCACCCTCTGTCCCACCGGTGCCCTCACCATCAGTAGATTCAGCCTCCTAGGTCCTGTGGGATGCTGCTCCCTCCATTGTAGGTGCCTCTGCTCCTCCGCCAGATGATGCTAATGCACATAAGGACAGGGTGACAAAACAAAAAGGGTGAGGGAAGAGACAAAGGATACCCTTGATCAGTGACGGCAACAATACCACCATTGGCGTACACAACACACTCACACACAGGGAACAGCCCTACGAATTAGGCAATGCACTAGCAGTCACAATGCTAGTCACCAGCCCATAGACAGGGGCACCTAATGAAAATTGCAGCATACCTGAGACCCACAGACCCCTGCCCAGTAGTAGATGCCTACTAGCTTGGTTGGAGGACTTTCACATCAGAACCCTGCCCAACATGGGACCTACTCTGCAATGCCAGGCCTGGCCTAGGGGCACACACAGGCCCCCCTCACTCGAATACCTCCCAACCAGGCGTAAGTTGTAAATTAGGGCACTGTACTCACCCCCTTGTGGCTGCTGTGATGCCCCCAAGCGCCCATCTAGCTGCAGATAGGCCACCACCAGTATGCAGGCCATCAGGGGGGTCAGGGTTCGACGGGCACCCCTTCCTCGTTGGGAGGCCATCCCCAGCTGGTCCTCTGCTATCTTCTGTGCCCAGGGTCTCAGGCCCTCCCTCCGTTTCCGACAGTGGGTGCTCCGCCTGCCATAGACCCCCAGGGTCTGCACGTCCTTGGCGATGGCATGCCATAGTCCCTTCTTTTGATGGGCGCTGACCGGCAGGGAAATAGACATAGGGAAAGGTATTAGTCCGACCGTCCTGCTTGTTACACTTATGGGCCACCATGCCTCTTCCCATCCCCATTAGCACAGACATGGCCCGACATACATGCTGCACGCTGCCCAGGGCCCATCCACCAACCCCCCCCCTACATGAGGCCTTCACACACAGCACTCCATGCATTCACACCCCATGCATCGTACTCATGGTGTACTCACCTGTTGGTCTGGAGGTGAGTACATACAGCAGTCGGTACTGGGGTAGGACCCCATCCACCGGTCGCTCCATCTCTGCCGAGGTGAAGACAGGGACCCTTTCCCCAGTAACACGAGCCATGGTTGGTTCCAGGCACAGGTCAAAGCAGCACTTCCAGTGTAGGTCTTCTCCTGTTGAAGGTCAGGTAGCAAGTGAGTGAACAGATAGAAAATGGTGTTCACATCCGCGACGGTGCATAACACCACCGCTGGTGTACACCAGCATTGCCATTATACCCCATTAGGCCCAATGATAACCAATGAGGAGTTGCACAGCGGTTCTCGACCGCCTCCCGCAACGGCACACAATGTCAGCGGAATTACCTCATTTCCACCTGTCCCTCCATACAGGACAGGCAGGCCCCATTTCGGGGGGGGGCTGCAGACCATGGATTCTAACTGTGTCACAGTATAAATTCACTATTTGGATATATCCCACCAAAATAATGTTACAATCACAATATGCATTGAAATGTAGTGGTTGGAATGTACCGATAATGACCAGCTGCTCACTCTTTTGCCCCATAGATTGCAACCGCTGCAGATGACTAGGAGATGGAGCCATACCCCTGTGTACAGACCCCTGGTGGACTTGGCAACAATGGAGGACAGGCACATTATCCTCATCTATAGACTTGACAGGGCCACAATCACAGAGCTGTGTGCCCAATTGGAGCCTCACCATATATCTGCTATCCGTCACCCCACCGGAAGCCCCTCTCTTGTTCAAGTGCTATCAGTGCTCCATTTCCTGGCAACTGGTTATTTCAAAGTGACAGTGGGCTTGGCAGCAGGAATGTCACAGCCAGTGTTGATAAGAGTGTTGTCTTCCCTGATTAAACACATGCGCAGCTACATCATTTTCCCCCAGGTAGAGGATTTGGCCACAGTGAAAGCTGCCTTCTATGCAATGGGACATATACCCAACATCCTTGGGGCAATAGATGGAACACATATTGCAATTGTCCCCCCCCCCCACTGAAATGAACAGGTGTTCAGAGATCAAAAGAGTTTTCACTCCATGAATGTCCAGATGGTGTGCCTGGCGGACCAGTACATCTCCCACTTAAATGCAAAGTATCATGGGTCTGTGCATAATGCCTTTATCCTGAGGAATATCAGCATCCTAAATGTGATGGCCCAACTCCAGAGGCACAGGGTGTGGCTAATGGGTGAGCCCTGGTTCGCACCCAGTGGATATTGGTGTATGGGTATGGTGTGGGCCCTAAGGGTTAGTGTGTGGCTAACCGTTGTCCCTCGATATTTGCAGGTGACTCTGGTTACCCAAACCTCTCATGGCTACTGACCCCTGTGAGGAATGCCATGACAAGGGCAGAGGAACGTTACAATGAGGCACATGGGCGAACATGAAGGATTATAGAAAGGACCTTCGGACTGCTGAGGTCAGGTTTGGTTGCCTCTATCTAACAGGTGGATCCCTGTGCTACTCACCCAAGAAGGTCTGCCAGATAGCAGTGGCATGTTGCACAACCTTGCCTTGTGATGCCGTGTGCCTTTTCTGTAGTAGGAGGAGGATGTTGGACATGGCCGTGTGGTAGCAGTGGATCCTGTGGACAGTGAAGATGAGGAAGCAGAGGATGAGGATGAGGACAACAGAAGTGCAATTATTCATCAATACGTCCAATGAGACAAAGGTAAGACCGTGTTAATACACATATAATTAACAGTTTGATGTGTGACATTGTGGCAGGCTGTGTATTCCTACTCCTTTGCCCACTCACTGTACCCTTTGGCATCTCTTTTTGCAGATGTTGGTACCCCACTATTGCTCCTGGTGTGTTCAGTGCAGCCAACTACAGGTCTTTCCTATGTAAACATTCCCGTACAGATGAATTGCAATGTTTGAACCTGGTTAAATGAATACATTTTGAAAACATTTGACATGCACCATAATTGTATTTTATCAAAGTGTGTTTATTGCAGTGCTGTGAAGAACAGGGGGTAGTGCAATGGGCTTGGGTGATGATGGAGGAAAGTCCAGGTTAGAGTCCAGTCTATTTGTATCACAGGTACATTGTCCAAGGGTACATATGAAGGGGTGCAATGGCAGTTCAAGGTGGACAGGGTGACAGAGTGGGACACAATGGTGACACTCAGGAGAGTCTTATTTCCTGGCAGAGGTCTTGGCAATAGTCTCTGGCTTCTGCCTGGATCGCAGGGAACGTTTGTGGGGTGGTTCTTCTTCTGCAGGGAGAGGGGTGCTGGTAGCCTGGTGGTCCTGTGATGGGGCCTCCTGTCCACTAGCGGCAGCGGAGGTGGAGGGCTGTTCAGTGCTTTTGCTAGTGTCAGGGGCCCGGTGGTGTGCCACTGCCTCCCTCATACTGTTGGCCATGTCTGCCAACACCCCTGCAATGGAGACCAGGGTGGTGTTGATGGCCTGCAAGTCCTACCTGATCCCCAGGTACTGTCCCTCCTGCAGCTGCATGTTCTCCTGCAACCTGTCCAGGATCTGGCCCAGCGTATCCTGGGAATGTTGGTATGCTCCCAGGATCCCTGGGCCTGTCCTCCCCCTGTAGCACACCAGTCCTCCCAGCTTCCCTGTTGTCCTGTGTCTCTGTCCCCTGAACCGTGTGCCCACTGCCAATGACCCAGTGTCCCTGATTGTCCTGTGTTTGCGGGGTGGCCTGGGGTCCCTGTAGTGGTGGACACACTGCTGACTGACATGTCCTGGGGGCAGAGGTATGGGCCCGCTGGGTGGGTGCAGAAGTGGTGTTTCCTGTGGGTGAGGCTCTGTGGTGGTGTGAGAGTGTGCCTGGGTAGCCGACTGTCCGGATGTCCCTGATGGGCCATGTTGGTCATCCAGATCCAGGCGACCAGTGCTGCTGTCATCACTGTGGGCCTCTTCTGTGGGGGGACTGGATGTTGCTGGCACCTCTTCTCCTGTGACATTGGGTGGGTTACTTGTAGGGATGTAAATGCAGTGTTATTGTTTCTGAATGTGACATATTGTGCATGGGTGTGTTGCCCTATATGGTTGTGTTTGCCCTGGCAGCTTTGCCTTGTGTGAGTAGTTATTTGGTGGGCTAGGTGATTCTCTGTAGTGTGCATGCTGTGGTGATAGGTGTCCATGTAGGTCTGTGAGGGGTGGCCATGCAATGGTGTTGCATGCAGGGCTTGGCATTGGGATGAGTGGGTTGTGATGGGTGTGGGTGTGATGGCATGCAGGTAGGGTGGTGATAGTAATAGGAAATTGACTTACCAGAGTCCAGTCCTCCTCCTACTCTTGCCAGGCTCTCAGGATGCATGATTGCCAAGACTTACTCCTCCCACGTTGTTAGTGGGGGTCCACCGCCAGTCCTCTGTACTGCGAGTTGGTGTCTTGCTGGTATGGAACGCACCTTCCCCCGTAGGTTGTTCCACCTCTTCCCAAAGTCATCCCTTTGTTCTGGGGTGCTGTCCCACTGCGTTGACCCTGTCCACGATACTCCGCCACAGCTCCATCTTCTTAGCAATGGATATCTGCTGAACCTGTGATCCAAATAGCTGTGGCTCTACCCGGATGGTTTCGTCCACCATGACCCTTAGCTCCTCCTCAGAGAACCTGGGGTGTTGTTGTGGTGCCATGAGTGTGCTGCGAGTGGTGTGGGTGAGGGTGTGTAGGGTGTTGTATTGGGGTGTGTGTTGTGAGGTGCGTGGGTGGTGTATAGGTGATGGTGGTATGTGGCTCTGGTTGTGTGAGTGCTCTTGCTGTCTCTCTGGTGGCAATTGTTTGTAGTCATAAAGGGTTGTGGGTAATGTGGGTGGGTGTTGTATAGTGGTGTGGGTGTCTGGGTGTGGTGTGTGTATGTGTGTCAGGTGTATGTAGTTTTAATTGACCAATGTAGTGTTGTTTTGTATGTGTGTGTGTATTTTGAATGCGGCGGTATGTACCGCCTTTGGTCTACCACCATTGAATGTCCGCCGTGGTGATTCGTGGGTCATAATGTTGTGGTCAATGTTCTGTTGGCGTAGCGGTGTGGATTTGGATACTGCTAGTTTATCACTGACCATTGGGCTGGCGGACTTGTGTGTGTGGCTGTATAGCGACGGATTGGTATGTGTGTGTCATAATATGGTTGGCAGATATCCGCGGCGGCGGTATGTTGGTGGCAGTTGGCATTGCGGTAAGTGGGATTTACCACCCATGTCATAATGAGGGCCTTTGTTATTTACCTTTTCTGCAACGTCCCATATTTACCTTACAATCACTACTCCTCCAAAAGAGTGCAAAAAGTCAGAAGTAGAGTTACAACGGGAAAAAGACTTAAATACATCTTTCCGAATTTCCTTATGGAATAAAATTTGGATCAAAATAAGGAAATCCTCAACAGCAGCTAACACAATTCAAACTTTATTTTTTGTCTGTAATAGGATATCGGTTACACCAATCCAGTTACACAAAATAAATTCCACATGTCCCCCTTCTGCTGGTCTTGTAATTTATCACCCTCAGACCTTAAACATATGCTCTTTGAATGTCCCTCCACGCATCAATTTTCGGTAATGGTTTGGAATCATTTTTAACACAGATGTCCCCTTTGGCTTCACAAATATATTCTTAGATAGTCTTGCAGAAGAGTGGTCACCTCATCAAAATCAGATTCTTATTTTGGACCTACTTCTTAGTGTTGTTTATCAACAGCTCACCAAGTCTTGCAAAGAATCTTCCAAAATGTCCTTCCAGACTTGGTGGCATGGTGTTTGCTACAGCCACAGACCAGATAGAGCTTATGTGACCCCCGTTATCTCTTGCCATTAAGAGACACATCCCATGGATACCTGTCACTTATTTCCTAAATTCCTTTGGTCACTTGTCACATACTCATAATCCCTGAAATGAAGAAGTCACCAAACCTACATGAATTGCTCACCATTGTTGTTTGTAATAACCTTAACATCCTAATAAGAATATATATTAACTGGTATATTTCATTGCAATGATGATGTATCTAAGTAATGTTTCTGAGAGATTTGTTTTCCCTTTTATCTTTCTTTTTTCTCTTTGTTTCTTGATGTCTTTACAATTCTTCTCTTGTCTTTTCTCATATTGAACTTATCAATTATAGTTTACTGTTGTGTTTTTGTTCTAACTGCTAATATATTATCTCTTTAAAACTTAAAAAGCAGTGATTGCCATAGTAGTCTCTGGCATGGAGAGAACTGCTCTGTGTGCAGATGGGTTCCTTATGAAGGGCCAAAATGCGAAGTTGTCAAGTTTTCAGATTGCTTATGTGTGTTATTTATATTCCTTTAATGTTCTTATGAGTGACATTCAACTGCCAAATGTGTCACACTTAAAGTGACACTTTCCTGCGAGTAAAACCAAGCAGTAAAGTCCATTGAAAGGGCTACACATCAGGAAATTGCAGCCTTTTAAAAATAGGGAAGTTCTAAAAAGATCATGAAACTGGTGGAAATCCTTTATCTTACAATACTGACTTGCATTTTTACAGTGCTTTTGGTTGCAGGCTGGGACCTCGTAGCACTATAACTACTAAAGTTACCTATTCACCACTGCCAGAAACAGAATTCAATTCTGTTAGTCTCTGATTATACACACACACCTGCAGGGATTGGATTAATTAATTGAGATTTTATAACCAAAAAGAATGCATTTTCGTTTAATGTTATTCTATAAAATAATTGCCTTTGCATATTATATATATATATATTTTGAAATTAGTTGTTTTATATTAAATACTTAGGCCTTCACCAGGCCCACAGTGGCGTTCCACCACCGACAGGCTGGGGGTGAAGACTGCCAAATATTGAGTCTCCCCTCCTGTACGGCCAGGGTGGTTGGACCCGCCAGGCCTGAGATCAGCATCTCCGACCTGGCAGTCCAATGAAGACCACTGGCAGCATTTGGAGTCGGCTTTCCACCAGGGTTTCAGCGGCAGTAGTGTCGCGTGGGCTCTCATTATCCTAAATGAGACTACTGGATTTCTAGGCAGCAGGATCGATAACGGTGTGGGGGACTGAGTCTGACCCACGTGTAAGGAACTCTGTCACCCTAAATCCGGTTGTTGCTCCGGCTAACTAGCAGTGCCTCATTTCTCCCACGGGGAAGAAATGATTGGGCAGCCGAGCGCATGACATCTTTGGAACTTCTCAGGGAAGTCGTGGTCACTCAGATCCAAACCAACTCTCTCATTCACTATATGGTCTCATATACAAATGACAAAGACAGTATAAGTTTTATATAATGTTTTAATAAAACGACTGTATTTTAGCTATTAAGGCGTGAGCCGCAATAACCAGAACAATACAACATAGTAGGATTGATATAGTAACCAGGAGAGTAAAACATAGAAATAAAGCTATCATAATTCCTAACCGTTTCTACTCTCCCTCTGCTTGTTCTATTTAGAGCACAGCATGTTAAGCTTTCAGCTTGCCTTTCTGTATCACTAGGGAGACGGACACACTCATACCTGAGCAAAGGCCTGTGATCTAGTTCAGCATCTGCAACGAGGCAGTCAGCGTCTAGTTGTGGTTCCCTGGTCGGAATCTCCCTCTTGATGTATTGGGACAAGGAAGTGATTTTATAACTAACATGTCATTGTGATCACAAAATGTTCCTGCGCAGGAATGGCAAGTCTAGACTCCTAACACGTCTATCGGCAATGTACCAGACTGTATCCTTGACTAAAGCACAGAGTGAATATGTTATGAAGAACTCCAGTGCTGAAGTAGGCAAAACAGTGTGATATGAATAAAAAACAACACCGTAGAACTGGCTATTCTGTAAAATAACAGTACGAAGCCTAATAGAAAGCATTTAGAGTAAAGTGCACAGAGGCTCTAAGCTGTTAGCAAATGAATAAAATATATTTAGGGCAAAGTGCACAGAGGCCTAAGGCCTGAAGCTAATGCGCAAAATATACGTAAAACTGACCACACTACACCCTCCCCTTGTCGGTAGCAAGTGGTTCTAACAACATAAAAAAATAAATAAAAAAAAATGACCTAAATTTAAACCCAACATTTCGACAAGATGAGAAGACAGCAAAGTCATAAATTTAGGAAACATGTGACGAGAGAGCGAATTGCAATATAGTGTCAATTTAGTCGGGAGAGAGAGAAAAAAAATCCAATTGTCAGACAGAAGCAATAGAACGTAGAAGCTCCTCCACTTCGAGATATGTCAATATCGGAAGATCCACGCCACAAAGTACCATGGAGCAGGTGTGTTCCAAAGCCCCAAAACCATTCAGGGCGGCACCCCGTGTAGTGCCAAGGAAAGAGACAAAACCATCTTCCTCCAGGAAGGGAATCTCATAATCCGCTTCACGAAGCAAACGCAACCGTAGTGCACAAGTCTGGGAATGAGCCCTAATCGGGAACATCAACAGATCAAGATCAACCACTGGAGAGCGCTGCAGTGAGAGACAGAAAGCCAGTGCATGTTCAAACGAGCACCAAAGGCATCGAAACACGGGTTGCACACAATCCAAAACCGGTCGGAACGACAAAGACCAGTCACACTCCAAATGAGCCAGGAGTGTTGCTCCAAAACACTGCATCATGCGTTCACGACACAGCTGCGCTGACGGGAGCAGCAATACAGGATCTCGTTGCGGCGGGACAGCCATTGCGAAAAAATAGCAACAATAGCAAAACTCCAGCCAATAAAGCCAAAGTAATTGGGAAACCCCCAAAAATGCTTCCGAAAATAGAGTGTATAGCCGAAGGTATCAAACCGAATATGGAAGAGAAGGTGTGAACGAAACCAACACCAACGGCTTTGAAAAAATGAGCAATACCAGCAGTGCTGGATGCATTAAATATACGTCCCACAAGTTCACCGAAGTGACTCGGAAAGTTAGTATTCAAAAGGGACTGTATCTCCGCCGATGACCTTGCCACTTGAAGTGCATAGGTCTCGCTAGCAGATGTAAGGGCCACATGCTTTTGAAACAATAAAGCTTTCAGCCTACTCAACTTGTCGAAATCAAACTTGGAAGTAGCAATATGAGGCCAGATGTCCGCTACCTCCCTAAATTCAGTAGGGGGAAACAACACATTACCGCAGCACGTAACGGCCTTGTTGACAACGACGATGTAAACTATTCCGGCACGCATGCCACAGCAGCGTTCGCTGTTAAGAACAATGTAACTGCCGTTAGAAAGCACCTGGAAAGTGTTTTTAATTACCGGGACCGGAACTCCCTTCAGATAACAAGCTAAGTTAGCAATCGAAGCATTACACGCTCCGTGCAAGGACAGCTGTTTACAAACCATGGAATGGCCAACAGAAGTTTCGCAGTCGCTACCGCTAAGAAAAACTTCCCGCAAACCATTAACACATCTGTACTGAAAAGGAAGCTCCCACACCTCGTGTATGTAACTGTCACCCAATAGTTCATATCTTCCCACCGGAATGTGCTTCAAACAAGAAGTAAATTGCAGAGTGGAGATAGGCAAATTAATAACCCCATGAATCAACCACTCAGCTGACGGAATCTCAGCCACCGTAAAAGGCAGTTTCTCCAACTTTTCAATATTTAACATAACATACGTCGCTTCCTTCTTAGCCATCAATTGTTGTTGACGAGTTAAATTAAAGGAGATAAAGATCTCTCTGGCACGAATGTGCTGCCATGGAACGCGACCCGCCTTCAAGGTCTGAAGAGTCCAACCCAGCTGCATGATAGATCGTGTCTGACTCTGCCCATGATATAAAGAAGACATGTCTGATTTTATAATGTCAAAAGCAGAAGAGACAATGCTGTCAATCGTGTAAACACGGTCAGAAAGGGTATGCATGCCATTATCAACAACAGACAAAGTCTGCAGCAGATTTTCTCGATCAATCTGTCTTAACCTGGCTGCAGCCTCCTGCTGGGAAAGTTTCCAAAACTCATTATACACTTCGTATAAGAACCTTTTTCTCCGGGGCACCTTGGGACCTGACAAGAAATCTTGTAAATCAGTACCATTAGACAGTAACTTGAGGTGTGACTTAACTGCACCCAGCGTGGAGTACTTCAACCATTGTTGACAAAGTTTCCCCACACTGTATGTAGTTATTATATCTGCATGTTCTGGTGAAATGTAACGAGGGTCTGCCCTACTAGTCCTGAACCCCCCAGAAGAGGTAACAAAACATTGATGACACTGATTAGTGTCTACAGGCCACAATAACCACCCGCCCGGATGTAACGATGAAGCGTTAAGCGTACCATTCTGGACCCAATGCGTAAATTCACTAAAAGTAGCATTCACATAGTGCTGCCAGTTATTTAATTTAGAAGGGACAGGTATGCTAGGCAAAGTCAATTCTCTAATTGACGCCAAGCCCAAACAACTAGTCTGTTGGACTGTGTCATTGAGGAAAATCATTTGCACAGGGATAATGCATGCTCGAAATAATGTATCTGTGCCTTGCATCTGCCAATTTTTCGTACCCCAAACACTTTTCAAGTCAACAGTCTTCAACCAGTATTCATATCCTTCGACCGAAAGTTTAGATACAAACGAATTAGAATACAGTAATTTAGTATCGGTCAACAAAATCTGCTTATTAGAATACGGTGTCACTTTGAAATAGTAAGACTTAGCGCTTCGCTGATCATGCCCAGAAAAATATGCAAATTTATCATTATACGTTTTCGAACTCCCTTGTGGAGGAGTCGAGCAATGTTCCCATTGTACATAATTAAATATGGACTTAGGGCTACTCGCTTTGTGAATAAAGTGGTGTCCATAATAGGTGTAGCAAAACATATCACCATGATTATCTTTAAATTGGTAAGCATCTTCATCGTCATAGACAGTATAATATTGCAAATCTTTTAGCATAGCATCTACTGTCTTCACATCCCAATCATCAGAAACAATGCCTGGAATAACAATATCATTCATTGATAACTTAAGAACATACGGTATTTGAATCAATTCAGTGGGACCATATATTTCAAACATTACTTTATCCCACACAATTCCATCCGGAATTGGTATTGCAGAAATGTTCACATTGGATAAGTCTCTTCGAACCATATGAGATGAAAAATGTGGTCTCAACACAGTCTCCACGTGCTCAATGTCTGATCGATCAGGAAGAAAATGACCATGTATTACCAGAAAAAAGGTAACCACAAATCCCAACCATAAAAAAATTGTCAGTACAGCCATAAAAAGCCACAAATAGTTCCAAGGAACAACAAAATATGTACGTTTAAGCCAACTTAGTAGCTTACGTGGACCTCGGATTGAAGACAGCGAAGACGAAGAGCTGGATACAGCTGCATCCGCGTCGTTGAAGCAGCCAGAGGCAGTTCTCGCAAAAGGTGCAACAGTGAACAAGGAAGCCGATGGAGGTTCTCTCCTAGGCACGCTATAAATCACATGTTCAGAAACATCAGTAGAACGTACAGCAACTTGAGAAAAAGAATCAATATCAATCGTTGACTGTGGAACAATCGCAAGATCATCTTCCACCCTCCCCAAGCTCGGAGAGGAAACATGGTCGGTGCTAATCAACTGCAGCGGGACTTCCTGAGAGGGATGCCGGAACTACTGGGTGTCCCTCTTGGTCTGCTGTGCAGAATCGGCCACATGTTGTAACTTGACATTATCAATGGAAACAAAACGATTTCCTTTGGCCCCTTGCAGCGGCGGCAAAATCACAGTTCTTGTGCCGCTCACCCCCAACACCGGGACAGGTGCTCGATAAGAAGGACCAAATTCTTTCTTTACTGCGACCTTTTCACGCACTAGATCCCCAATCCTGGGTATCCAACCAGTAGGTGTTACTGGCTCATCCTTAATTCCAGAGGAGGCAGCACTCGCAGAAGAGTTATCTTCACGAAATTGTTGTAAATCCTGCAAAACAGTGACACGATCATTTATGTCAAAGGGCGTATCTGCCGCCTCCACACCAGGACCATCTAGATCAGGAACATACATTCGTGTTCCGAACAGGCACTCATATGAAGTACGACCCCCCAGTGACCTTCTAGGCAAGTTATTAAGTGCTCTCTGTACTCCATACAGGTGGGCTAGCCAACTACGACCCGTACCTATAACCCTGGCTGTTAAGGATTGCTTTAAATCACGATTTAAACGCTCCACGACAGAATTTCCCTCGGGATGAAATGGAGACGAGAATTGGAGCTGGACCCCCAACGAAGCCATGGTGTCCCTGAATGCCTTAGAGGCAAAAGCAGGGCCCTGGTCCGAATGAAAAGCCGCAACTGCAAATGTATCGACAAAGATACGCAAATCTTTAATAACAGTCCGAGCGTCAGCCGAGCGCTGTGGCCAGACCCACACAAATCTGGAGCACGAATCTACAGCAACCAATATGTATTTGTATGCACTATCTGGTGTCAGTGGACCACAATGGTCCAAGTACACACACTGTAATGGTCTATTTGGTATCAGAAGAGGAGTCTGCTGCGGGCGTCTAGCCGACGATGCTTTAATTTGTTGACAGACGTCACAACAAAGGACATACTGCTTTGTCTCCTTATAGAGACCAGGCCACCAATAATGGGCCTGTAAAAGCGAAATCGTGGCAGCCACACCAGCATGCGCAGATGCCACCCCTTCATGCGCTGCAGAAATGAATCGAGGTCTCTCAATCTTATTCGGTAACTCACGTACACCAACGCCTGGAATATTAACTACAGCATTTAGTGCACCACTCAAGCAGTAACTATATTTAGAAGGGAATCCTTTAGGAAATGGCGTGCCATCAGCCGTAGCTTTTATGGCAGCCGAAATCTCTATGTCTGGTTTTGAACTCGAACGAGTTACCGCGGCTACAGTAGCGTAGCCGCTGCCGACTTTGCAGCCTCATCAGCCAAAGTATTCCCAGCAACGTGTATTCCAACGCGCTGGTGTCCAAGTGTATGTACAACATGGACTTTAGGAAGCGTCTCTTTCAGACCCGCAACCTTACCCCACAACAATTTATGTTTAATGGTGTTGCCTTTAGAATCTCTGAACCCATTCATCTTCCAATAATGCAGATATTCATTGAAGGATTGCACACAGTAGTAGGAGTCACAGACCAGCAAGGTCAATATCGCCGGCTCTGCATGCTCCAACGCTAACAAAAGAGCTTTGAGCTCAGCCAGCTGCGCCGTGCAATCTCCCAATGTTTTAGTATAAGTATGTCGGGGGCAGAAAACTCCCCCCTCCATAGTCCCGCTCACCACCGCACAAGCAGCAGAATACTGTTGTTTAGTCCCAACCGCCGGTTGCGCAGAGCCATCGGTATACATGACCACTTCATATTGGTCAATAGGTAATGTGCCAGCAGGAACCGGGTACTCTATTTCATATTGAAGAAATTCTTGAGTCTGCAGCTTAGGGTCAAATATGTAATCCACATCAGTGGCCGTCAAAGACGTAGCCCATTGTATCCACCGCGGGTGTAAAGCTTTCGAATTAGGAACACTCGCTTTTGTAACAGCCTCCAAGGCCGTAATTGGGGAAACAACAATAATGCGTTGGCCCTGGGCTAGCGGTCTTTCTTTGATCACAGCCATCTGTACTGCAGTGAGAATTTTCTCAGTCTGTGCAAAACGTTGTTCTGCAGCAGAATACAAGTGGGACTTGTATGCTATCGGGACTGTCTCCCCTTCATTAAAGGTGACATACGTAAATCCAACAGCCCCAGGAATCACCCTGATGACCAAATGAGTTTTATTGTCCCGCGTGTGTAAATGTTTAACTGCTAAGAGATCATTCTGCAGCTCTCGTAGTATGTGTGTATGCTCAATCGTCCAAAATCTACTTGAAAAATTCTGGCGAATCAGTTCATATAAGGGTTTTATACGTGTAGCATAATCAGGAATGTAAGTTCTGCCAAAATTCAGAAACCCCAACAAAGACTGGAGCTTCCGAACCGTATTAGGAGGCTGCAGTAAAGCACATTTCTCCAAAAAATGTGGCGCCAGGCTCTTGCCCTCACTCGATAACTCATATCCCAGGAAAATAACACTGAGGAAGGCAATCTTCGATTTCTTAAAATTAAACTTATAACCAATATCAGCAAAACCCACAACAATGCGCGATACGCGACTGAGATGTTGTAGAATCTCATCGTCCGTCAAATAAATGTCATCAACATATGATAACGCTCAGGGTCCAACTCGTGCAGAAGTTCAGTCACATGAGCCGAGAACAGTCCTGGGCTATTCTTATACCCCTGAGGTAAACGACAAAACTTTTTCTGAGAGCCAAACGCACTGAAACCAGTATAGTCCCGACTTTCGGGTGCTATATTCTGGCAGAAAAATCCATTCGAGATATCCAAGGTTGTTTTGTATTTTTTACGCACTATATTATTCATAAGCGCTATGTGAATTCTGTATAGCATATGTGCGTGTATGACTATTCAAATGTCTGTAATCCACCACTATCCTATAGGAATGGTCCGGTTTAGCAACCGGAAATAAGGGATTATTCATCGGTGAGACACAAGGCTCAATCACACCTTGGTACTCCAATTGTGTAAGAATTTTCCGAACCGATGCCCTTGCTTCAAATTTAAGAGGATATTGCGGCTGTGGCTGAGGTTCTCCTTTAATGGGAATGACATGATAAGGTGATTGTTTATCCCACCCCACATTATTTCTATATAGGGCGGGGGCTTGTGCTAGAGCCCATGATTTACCATATGACTCCGCTAGTTCTCTCGGAACAAGTGGTGAAAAGGAAGGCGCAATAACCTCCTCCCCAACTGGACAGTCGCGAACAAAGTCAGGTGGCCAATCTTGTTCGGCCAACAGGACATCATATGATTTCACCATATGGTCCCAAAAGATGGCGTGTACAACGCGGTCAATGTCCCCTTCTAATCGTAGAGTCACAAGATATACTTGATCAGGATCAGAGACTCGCATATCCGCCGTCTCGACTTGTATGAAGTCATCAGTTGCTTTCGCCTCCAGATGCTCTAGAAGACTCCGGCGAACTATTGTGACCTCTGCCGCGCTGTCTAACAGCGCTAACGCCCATGTCTTGTTCGTCAAGAGAACTCTCTTCTTGAGCGGCATGTCTAACTGAGACTGTGCCACTTTCTTCTTTTTAAACTGCTGTTTTTGTTGCAGCGGTTTCTCTTCTTGTTTAATAGAAACCTCCACTGAGCGTTGTGAATCCTGTCTCGGTTTCACGTACTCCGTCCTCCGCTCTGACGCCCACCTCTCTCACTTCTTTTCTCCGAGGAGTCCTGAAAGGAACGAGATTGGCGCGTATCAGTATATTGATATCTATCAGGCGTCTTCAAAGTACCCTTATTCCTGAGATTATACTTATTTTGTGGGGTCTCCGGTTGCGGAGACTGCCCATCATCTATCTTAGGTGTTTGCTGTTTCTTATCCCAGCGCTTTTTCGCACCCTCAGGTTGCTGTTGCTTAGAATTATCCTTATTATTTTTACCCTGCAATTGTGGTTTCTGCGGTCGAGCCCCTAGGCTATCACGACCAATACTAGAATATGTTTCAGCTATTATTCTCGGAAGTTCCCACTCCTGATTAATCTGCGGAACGTCCCGAAGACGCATTCGCACTGCTAGTGCTACAGCCTCCCCCTTGAGATTACTCAAAATAATAGAAGAAACCGCGTCAAAATTACCCATCAATTGCATGCCTAAATCCAAGGCAGGGGCAGCCCCATATTCATCCTGAACTTGTTTAAGCACCTCCGGCAAATTAGCCAAAGTCGGTGTACCGTGTGCTGTAGTATAGAGAGCGGCAAACACCGTGCCCCAAGTATTACAAAGATCCACCGTAGGAACCATCCCATACGGCAAACACATCGTCAAAATTCTATGCTTATCCTGAGGTCCCGTATGGGGAAATACTGCTTCCAGCGTATTATTTTTTTGCGCCAGCCAAAATGGAGTCTCCTCACGTTTAGCCGGTACCTTGCCCATTACAGAGTGTACAGTGGCCGGATTTATTCCCGGCACCACCGCATGTGGATGAGCTGGAGCAGCACGCGCTGCATTAGTATTTAATGTCTGCATCACAAACTGAACTAATCGTCTGTACGTTGCAGTTAATTCCACATATAAACGACGCACTTCAGCCACTGCCACATTTGCCACTCCAGGATATGGTGTATATGTAGCCAATAAAGGCCAGGTCGGACCATCATTACTCAACGGACCTAACCGTACTGGTGTTACTGAATGTGGGAGTGCGCCATCAAGCCAATTATGGTGTTCTTGATAAGATAAAGGTATTTCTAAGTATGCATAAGCCCTGTATTGTCCAGGGACATTCGCAACAGTATATTCGTGAAAAGTATTTGTACCCCCATCAGCTGCCGGAAATACGACCCAAGAATAAAAAAGTTCTGATCTATAGGCTGCATGGGCGTCCACCACAAAAGTGACCGGACCCCCCGGGACCATCAGTCGATGTGCTATCAGATGACCCGTGAGCGGAAATCGCATATTAAGCGGTATATTTACTACAACTGGATTCGCCATTAGTATAACAATAATAGCTCTAGGACAGAGAAGGCACACCAATATCGGGGTATTTCCTTTCAAAGTTCAAGCTTGAACAACCAACCACTAAGTAATAGGATGTACCCAACCTGTGGTGGCGGAAACCCTCAGCCCCACGGACGTCTCCGCATACGGAACCGAGGAGTCAAAATATATACGAGACCGAGAGAGTCAGTCGGACCCAAACATTAGAGCCAGACCAAACGTTGGCGGCGCCATGTCGCGTGGGCTCTCATTATCCTAAATGAGACTACTGGATTTCTAGGCAGCAGGATCGATAACGGTGTGGGGGACTGAGTCTGACCCACGTGTAAGGAACTCTGTCACCCTAAATCCGGTTGTTGCTCCGGCTAACTAGCAGTGCCTCATTTCTCCCACGGGGAAGAAATGATTGGGCAGCCGAGCGCATGACATCTTTGGAACTTCTCAGGGAAGTCGTGGTCACTCAGATCCAAACCAACTCTCTCATTCACTATATGGTCTCATATACAAATGACAAAGACAGTATAAGTTTTATATAATGTTTTAATAAAACGACTGTATTTTAGATGTTAAGGCGTGAGCCGCAATAACCAGAACAATACAACATAGTAGGATTGATATAGTAACCAGGAGAGTAAAACATAGAAATAAAGCTATCATAATTCCTAACCGTTTCTACTCTCCCTCTGCTTGTTCTATTTAGAGCACAGCATGTTAAGCTTTCAGCTTGCCTTTCTGTATCACTAGGGAGACGGACACACTCATACCTGAGCAAAGGCCTGTGATCTAGTTCAGCATCTGCAACGAGGCAGTCAGCGTCTAGTTGTGGTTCCCTGGTCGGAATCTCCCTCTTGATGTATTGGGACAAGGAAGTGATTTTATAACTAACATGTCATCGTGATCACAAAATGTTCCTGCGCAGGAATGGCAAGTCTAGACTTCTACCACGTCTATCGGCAATGTACCAGACTGTATCCTTGACTAAAGCACAGAGTGAATATGTTATGAAGAACTCCAGTGCTGAAGTAGGCAAAACAGTGTGATATGAATAAAAAACAACACCGTAGAACTGGCTATTCTGTAAAATAACAGTACGAAGCCTAATAGAAAGCATTTAGAGTAAAGTGCACAGAGGCTCTAAGCTGTTAGCAAATGAATAAAATATATTTAGGGCAAAGTGCACAGAGGCCTAAGGCCTGAAGCTAATGCGCAAAATATACGTAAAACTGACCACACTACAGTAGCATCGCCACGAAAACGCTGATGGAAGGGCTACTGGTGACTGGAAATGTCTTTCTTGTCACCGGCAAATGACTCCCACACCCCCCCCCCAATACCCCCACACAAGCCCCCGCCATACCAGAACCCCCACCCCTCCTTCTCGAACAACACCCCCCACTCCTCCTTCTGGAACAGTGCCCCCACACCTCCACTTCTGGAACAGCACCCCCACCCGCCCTTCTGGAACAGTGCGCCCACAACCCTCTGGGAATAGCACCCTCAACCCCATCCTGGAACAGCGCCCCTACATACATGCACACAGAAACCCACACTCATTCACGCACCCGGCATACACTCATTCACCAACACTGACATACACGCATTCGCTCACAAGCATCCATACACACAGTCACCTCAATATTCATAGACGCACTCACTTCAACATTCATACACGCATTCAACCACGTATACTCACACCCATACACACACACAAACACACATACATTCACACAAACATACGCACAACCATGCACACACGCATAGACACATACATGCACACACACAGACAACGCCCACTCACACACACACAACACCCTCCACCCTCCCATGCCCCTCCCCTGTCAGACACTTGAGTTACTTTTTTGTCCAACGACAAGGTCGTCCGGCAGGGAACGGACATACCACCGCCGGCAGCACCCCACCAGCAGGACACCGCCAGGCAGTATTACTGCTCATAATATGGCTGGTGGAGTCCTGTTGGCAGGGGGGGCCAGTGGTGGAACCGCCCAAGAGCCTCTGACAGCCAGCACGAATACCGGAGAATTTCCGCCCAAAATATGGCAGAAATCCTTCAGTACTGGAGATCTGGTGGGCGGAAGACCGCCAGCACTGATGGTCTTCTGGTGCCCGTGGCTTTGGCGGTCTTGGAAAAAGGCCGCCAAAGTCAAAATGAGGGCCTTAATCTCTTTGCACAATTTGCTTCAGCCTATTTTATACTATCTGTAATACAATTTTGAAAGTACAATTTGCACTTGCACTGTGTTTAAAGCTGCAGTTTGGGGCTTTGTAGCACTACAGATTTAAAAGTTGCTATTCCCTACTGCCCCAACCAGGATTCAATTCTGTTTGTCTCTGGATACCCACACTGATACCTGCAGTAATTGTATTACCCAATTAGGCTTCATAACATAAAAAGTGCATTCCTGCTCATAACATTACTTAAATTTAAGCTTTGAGTGGGTAATTTAAAAGCTGTTTCTGAATTTGAAAGACCAACAAAAATTATGGCAGGATTATTTTGATCTTCTAATCCATATCTGTAAATTTGGCAGAGACAGCACCTTTAAACGGCTTCATTAAAGCATAAAAGTGTCCGGTAGGCTGACTGAAAGGAATGTTTTACCATAGCAGTTATCCTTGGAAGGTCTGACAGTTGGGACACTGAGGTGCACTGGTGAGAGCTGGACGGGTAGCCGGGGGCTGCACTGAAAAGAGGAAGAAGGAGCAAAGGACAAAAGGGGGAGGGGCCTGGGGATGTGAGCCCCCACAGGTGGCATGGAGGTAAAAGGCGTACGCTGGTTGGTAAAGGAGGCATACCAGAGAGCGGTGTGCCTGAGGAAGGCCAATTACCTTGGGATGCCTCACAGCAGGGTAAATAGGCCGACAGAGAATTAAGCAGAGCATGGCATTCGCAGCCCAGACCCCCCGGTTGGCAGGGCACAAAATGAACAGACAAGGTAGAGAGTTGAAGAGAACAGCAGTAATAGGCTACCCACCTCATGATCAGAGAAAGAGCCAAAAAAAGACCAACAAACATTTATGACCACAAAAAGTGGCATAGAGAACAGCCTCAACAACAAATGGTGTTAGAATTATGACAAGCAAAAGACTTGATTGATATGTGGCAGAGATAATTTAGGGCATGTCAATCGGTGATGTTTATGACTTGTCATGCATTAACGTTTTATGATCCTGTTGAACTTATTTATGTATGGCTGAGATGATGTATAATTTATGATCATGTCAAGAACGATGTGTGGCACTCAGAATGAGTTATAACACTGTAATGTTTTATGGCCTTGTCATCTTGATTTATGACTGACCATTGTGATTAATGAGGTCAATGATGTACCTTAAGAGTCCATGCATGTAATAAAACTGTGGCCTAGTATTCCCACACCAAAATGCAAACACACAGCAGGTGTAAGTTTATTCATGAATGTATATGTGGAATTGCATGAATTGGAGTGGGCCAAGTGTTGGGGTTCTGCACTGTGCTGGGAGACTCACCTATGCCAACCACAGGTTCCTCGAGAACACCTCTGGGGCTGGGCCTGGGGCTGAGCTGGTGACCACCTGCATGCAAACTAACTTGTGCCAGACTGATTGTAGACCGAGCGCCCTGCCAGAAGGCCTGCTCTTGGCCTTTGATGTTGATCCCCTAACATCTGCAAGCTGTTTCCTCACACTGGGCCACACCTCTAGTTTCACTGTGACTGTGATTGTGTTGCCATGGTCACATTTGTGCCGTTCAGAGGAGTCAATTCATGGTAATTGAGGACAGGCCAGCCTGCACTGGCAATTTTATGGGTGCGCTAATCCCCAGGCTGGGAGTGGGGGGTTGTGGCCAGAGAGAAGGTCAATTATCACTTCTTGTTATATCAGAAAAAAAAAAACTACTCCCTTTGCCAAGCCACAAACAACACAGTCATCTGCACCAGAAAACACACAAAGGACTGGGTTGCATGGCACTATTAAAAAAACACACAGACTGCCTGCCAATCAATAGGCATCAGGACATGCCAGAAAATGCAACAGCACCTTGTTTTTTAGGGTCGAGCCTGTGTTGCATGCGCTCACGCATGCGTATCGCAGCGAGAGGCTTTAGTATTTAGAAAAGGGCTCGGAGCCCTGTCAACTTCACGTCAGTGTTTTTTATTGGTTCGTGGGCTTGCCTAATAAAATCTGCTTGCTTTCATTAGTCGAAGGCACGCATACGTCATGCCTTTTCCGGTGGCTAGCCCTCCTTGAGCGCAGCGACCAAGTACAGAAAACATGCGTGGCTCTCTGTTTTCCATCGGGCTCGTGGACTTCTTTTTCTCTAATTTACGAGCGCGATCTCGCTTGGCAGAAGTGGAGCGCTTTACATAGTTAATTTCACTTTTTCGGGTTACGTACATTAATGCACTTTTGCCCGATAGGTGAAAAGTCGGGTTAGGAGTTTACAACGCGATCAGCTCTAACATGAGCAAACGCGAGACCCGTTGCATTGTAAATGCTTGTTTAATGTTGCGTTCACCAACTCACTGTGACGTCGGATCCACATGGCCCAAAGAGGCTAAGCTAATTTGTTTATTGATTGAACAAACAAATGTTGCCAAATTTAGCTGTTCACACTTAGCAGCCCAGTAAATGCTCACTCTCCCAGCCCGGCTCATGATAACATTGAGGCTGCGCGCGCAGCTGGCAACACAGAGCAATCCAGAGTGCTCTAATTGACTATAGGAATACAGTGCCTCAGTGCACATGTTGGCCCAAGGAGCTGTAATAAGAGTGACTAATGCATTTTAATGCAATGATGCAGACATCAGCTCTATAATATGTTAGTCTAGCCCCTGGTGTGTGGTACTTGGCAGGTCTTCAAATGTCATCACTCAAAGTGAAGCTTGCAAGTGGCTGAAGCTGACATCAGTTTGCCCATGCTGTTTGCGAGGGTGAGACAAAATGTGAATGACACGAGAGACCCCCATGGATGAAGAGGGCTGATTGAAAGCCCCTCTGAATATTTGATACAAACTCTTAGTAAAATCCAAAGGTGTTTTCTAATACCAGACCTAAAATGAGTTTTCCCTTAAGAAAATATTAGTACTTCCTTAAATTTTAAATGTCAGTCTTAAGTCTGTCTTGTGTAAGATTGCCTTGAGCGAGGACAAATCCATTTGTAAAACAGGCTATTTTACCTTTTTGAAAGGAGCAATGTGGTGAATGATGTCGCAACAGTTCTCAAAACCCCAAACGACGTCATTAAAAAAAAACACTCCAGAATGTCTATCCTTGCTGATCGCTAGAGAGGCAGTACTGGACACTGATAACTGTCTTTTTCCTCTGTGCTAAATGGCGCCTTTAAGAACAGTTTTAAGACTATTTTAGCATAACAGTTTAGTTTTCAGAATCACACCAAAACGCTTACCACGGAAGCCTCGCTGAAATTTCAACACTCTTGTAACAAAGTGGTCCAGCATGTTGTATCATGCGATCTATGTGCTAATGTACTTGGTGTCTCTTCAGGGTTATGAATGATGTAGAAATACAGACACAGTACAATCCAGGCGATTGAATGCGTATGAAAGACACCATCAGTGTCAGAGCAATTTATAATAATCTGTAGGAGAGAACTTCCTCAATCTATGCTATTTGAATGTAAGAAATCACAGACAGTGAAATTAAAAGTGAGGCACTGTCCAAAACCTCTATCAATCTATTCATTCATTTAGTCAACATTCCATCTATTCTTTCAATAAAATAAAACACAGAGGCTATGCAAGGATCAGACACGAAATCACACAAGATTATATGAAAACAGGTGAGCCTGCAAAGCCACCATAAAAGGCACTCTCGCTCCTAGTCACCTGTAATGAAGAAATGAGTAGCCACACAACTGTTACAAATGATTACAGTTGACTTCTGACATCACAATGCCAAAAGCCTGGGGTACAGGCAGGTCATGGAGCACAATTAAAGCTGCAGTTTTATAAATGAAAGCAAAACGTTGCTTTTCCTTCTGCTTTTTTGCTAGATGAACAGTGACAAGAAGAAAGGACATATTTATGACAACACGTTTATTTGCATTTGGTAATTATAGGAAAGATAGAATCATTCTGCATGGATCTACACATTCTAAGCAACACGTTTTTTTAATAATCTGACTTGTAATAATCTGATATATTTTGGAACACATTTCTAACTGTTTTTTGATGTGTTAATTTTTGTACTAGGAATTCTAATTGTATTCTTCATGTTCATAAATGTCCTTTCTCTATCATATGAAAAAGCGGCATACCAAGGGTTACATTTTTTTGTGGGAAGGATGATGCAGCCATTTGTTATCAGGAATAAAGTGTGGGCGGCCATGCATAAAAAGGATAATGCAAGTCACCACAGAGTTCCTTGACCTTATAAAAGAACTCGGCCTTCTGCATGTTTCTCTAATGGTTACTTGACTTCTGGGTGACTAACAACTTCTTTATAAAGTAATGGAGTATCAATCAATAGTTTATTCGGTCCAGATTTGGACCATTTGAGAAGTAAAAAGTGATCATACATACAAAAGGATAGAAGCCATAAACCATCGCATAATAGAAAAATAGAAAAAAGACATTAGCAATTAATACACCGCTTATATATATAAAAATAAAAATAAAAAAAAGGGTTCGTAAAACTACATTAAAAAGTTTCATAAATAATTAAGACAACACTCTCAAAATAGTCTCTGAATCTTACCCTGTGCAAGACGCTAAATGCTAAAATAATACTGATCAATTGTTAAAAGCATAAAAACCATTCTAAAACAGGTTTAAACATAAAATAAGACATAAAAACTACATACAATAGCTCCTATTAGCAAAAGTTAGAAGTCAACCAGTGGAAAATGGAGCCCTAAGTTAGTCAGTTCTCTTAAATAAGTTGGTCAAATAAATTGCATCTTGCCATTTGTAAAATTATATATGCTGGGGAGCTATAAGTCACTTCAATTGGAGTAACCCACTAGACAACATGCTCGGGGATACAGTCTTATATCCTCGATGGGTCGCACTAATAGTTTTATTTAAAATCCCAGACTAATATAACAGGGTGCTAGTTCGCTAACTTCTAGACCGTTCTTCGACCGGTGGATTAAGATCTGTAATGATCCTACTGCGGATTTTCCATGCTGCTGCCAAATATTTAGAAACAGAACTCACTATCAGCATGGAAGTGTCATATTTGCATATTCTATATACACTGTTTCGGTTTTGTGTTAACAGTGTTTTGCACAGAGGGATAATCCACTTCCCTCGTGGGCATTTGTACAGAGGACAGAAAAATAGGACATGCTCAGAAGTTTCCTTGCATAGATGGCAGTTTATGCATTTATCAAATAAAGAACTATTGGTCGACCACCAAGCCGTGAAGCTGTTGAATGCCAATGTTCCATATCTGAACTGAAGTAGCAAAGAGCGAGCACGGGCTGGTATAGGGAGATCCAGGAAGCTTTCAGGCAGAGGTTCGTGCTTGACCAGCAGAAACTCTGCTGTCAGCCGGCCTAACCCAATTAAGCCAAGAGATTCCTCATGGATTTTTTCCCAATAACGGTCTTTGGTCAGGCGTTTAGCGTTACCAGGAATCATCTCGTGATTCTCCCAATAATGGGATAGATTCAGTTTGACCCAAGCCGCTTTCATCTCCCTTAGCCACTGTACTTTTTCCCATCCATAGCAAGGTGGCAATAGTTCTTTAACTGCTGACCTGAAGGGTTCGAGTTCATCCGTTTTCCATAGTCTGACCCAGTAAAGAAGTGGTCTTAAAAATGCTGTATCTTTAATACTATTTAGACCCAGGTCCAGTCTTAGGGGGAGCATCGGCGTGCCCTTCCCTAGTCTGGATATGTGTCTAAGGAAGTTATTTTCTTTGATTTGAAGTGTATCCAGTTGTCTGTGAGATCCCCAAAGTTCCGCTCCATGGGACACCCATGTTGGCTAGTGTCAGCCATAACTGGTTTCTGGGGATCAAATCAAACGCGGCTCTAAGATCAATAAAAACTACAAAAAGGTTGCCCCCTCCTACTTCCACAGTCTTCCATTTTATTGTTAAAAATCTTAGCACCTGATCTATGGTACTAACTGCTGGCCTAAACCCTGCTTGCAAATCAGAAATGGCATTGGTTTCCAGAATCCATTCTTCTAGACGGGACAGAATTTGCTTTGCAAAAAGTTTTTGGAAGTTGTCGAGTAAGGAGATTGGGCGGTAGTTAACAGGGTTAGAGGGGTTACCTTTCTTAAAGATGGGAACTATCTCTGCTCCCATCCAGGAGCTCGGGACAGGTGCTCCTGCAGTTACCGCATTGGAAATAAGGTTCAGATATGGGGCCCATATATCTGGGTTTGTCTTGTATAAATCGCCTGGTATTTTATCAAGGCCGGGGGCCTTTCCCCATTTCAGTGAAGCGATCGCAGCCTTGGTTTCTGCCAGGGTAAATTCAATTTTGGGGGTCTCAGTAATCATGGTATGGGTCAATTCCCTGGTAGTATCACCTGTGATCCCAGAATATAATCGGGAAAAGTGATCTGTCCACTCTACAGGGAGTATTGAGGCACCAGGCGAACAATTAGGTTCTTCACTGGCATCAGCCACCAATTTCCAAAATTTCGAGGTGTCATTTATTTTAGCAGACTCCAGGAGGGAAACCCATCTAGATTCATCCCATCTCCTTCGGGCTCTACTTTGTTCCTGTTTATAATCTTTCCTGGCTTCCCTTATATGATCTGACTGGCCTCCCCTTAAAGCTCTCAGCAGTTTGTGCTGTGCTTCCCTGCATGCGGCGTTGAACCACCTTGCGTTGCACTTCTTTTTAACTTCTTTTGCAGACTCTTTAGTAAAAAGATTTTTTAAAGAATAAAAAAATTGTGTGTGGGCTGCTATAAGCCCACCACTATCTTCTAAAGGCTGAGATATACAATCCATGTGATTAGCCAACTGCCTGTACACAGATGCCAAGGTGGCTGTGTCGGTGCTCAGGGATTCCCATCTAACATTTTGTCTATTGTTGGTCAGTGCGAACTGTTGTTCGTGGGTCTTGGAACAGGAGACTTCAAGTAGGGGTAGTAGGTTCCTAAGAAATAAAATCAACGGTTCATGGTCACTTTCCTCATGTTCTACAATGTTCATGTCAACCATATAGCCCCACAGGCGGATGTCAAGCAAAATATAGTCTATCTGGCTCTTCTGTGTCCCGCGCCTAAATGTAGGGTGAAGATTAGGGTCCGAGCGGGAACGTCCATTGCAGGCCCGCAGGCCATGTGCCAGTGTAATATCGACAACCTGATGTGTTAATCAATTTATTTTTGGTCTTTTGCTTGATACCAGTTGAGGGATAGCCCAGTAGGCATCTTCATCTTTGTATAGTTCCTGGGCCAGCAAGTAGGGTTCAAAAGTGACATTAAAATCTCCAGCAATAAGAATAAAGTGGGAAGGTGATTTACAAGAAAGAAAGCTGTCCAAAATAGTCAATGTGTCGGACTCATATTTGCTACCCAGGCTCCTATTATAAATATTGATTATTAAAAGTGGTTTCTCACTGAGGGATGGTATTGATAAACCCATTAAATCAGGGCAGCCCAAGTCAATTGTTTCAATCCGACATTTAAAGGAACAGCTAAGCCATATAAGCAGCCCACCTGAGGGTCTCCCTGAATTCACCTTAGTTGCTGGGACCCAGTAAGTTTTGTACCCAATTCTGTATTTGGGCTCCAGTGCCCATGTTTCTTGGAAAATACATATTTTATGTTCGTCTATGAATTTGCCCCATTCAGGGTTGTTAATTTTATTCTCCAACCCTGCAATATTCCAACTAAGGATGGTATCTAGGCCATCTGTTTTGTCTTGGGGAGCTTCAGCCACAGGGTTCTCTCTTGCAAATGGAGTACTGTGGGGAAGTTTTATACCCTTTTCAATCATATCTATACCAGCCACGTTTGGATTTCCCACTGCAGTATTGCCCAATATATTTCTTGCCCCGTCTAGATCGGGGGGTGGCGTGAGCAGTTCGAGTGTCTGAGATGGTGGTGAATATCCAAGTTTACTGGGGTCTAATAAATCTGTGGCTAAATTGGTCTCAATCGCCTTGCGCTCCTTATTTGCACCCCCAATACAGATTTCAGAACTCTGGGCACCGGAGGAAAGCCAGATACTAATTTCCATCTTAGAAAGATCTGTCTGAGCAAGTGCGGAAATTGGCGTAGGGTCTCTGGTGTCTGCAGTAGGGGTTTGTTCGACCTCAGGATTGCCTTGCCCTATTTCGTGAGTTTCAATATTTCCGACTATAGGGTACTCTTTATCCCAATTATTTGAACATTGAGGCTGAAATGAACTGTACTCAGTGCTGGCTTTTAGTCAATCAATTTCAGAAAGCGAGAGCGAGAAAGGGCTGCGTTTCAGCTGGGAATTAGGCTGCATCTGTACCCTAGTGGGACCTCTGGGTGACATTGTTACCCCCTTCGTAGCTGGTCCAGCTTTGTGAGGGTAGAAAGCCTGGAGCCTACAAAGTGAGGTTACTCCCCCTAGAGGGTTAGAATGACACACATTCAAGGAAAGCTGTTGGACAAGGGAAGGCGCATCGAAGTTAATAACAATACAGTCCCCTGTACCAGGGTTTTTGAGTGGACCCACCCAACCCACCCTCCTCACCATTAATATTGAGGGTATCATATAAAAAGCAAATCTAGCGAGGCGGGAGCGCTGTTACAATGTTTAAAGGGCTCCTGCCCGAAAACGAGGTTGCCGCCTCCTTCCCCCGCCTTCCAAGCGCGTCCCGTAATGGAGTAGGTACTTTATCTGGCATATGTAAACATAGCAGACCGAGTCTACCAGGGAGAATACTGTGTAATATTTAATCATTTTCTGTGACACATTTTGAAAACTTCACAGGGGTTGCAAAGATCTTCACTTTAATGACCTATGCATGACAAGTTAGAACTTTAGTACAATTTATATCTGCATAACGCTGTTTGAAAGAACATTCCTGCCAAAGTCATGCTTCCCAGAGGAAATATCAGGATTCTCCAGTGCCATTTGTGTAGGAAATATACCCAAAACATACACCAGCAAAGGATTAAGTCCGCCTGTCCAGCATAGTACATGATGCATATTTCAAAGCTATATGGATCACACCCTACTGCTCGTTTCCGCTGCTGCTGACATCAATACACTGAGAATCTAGCATGATGCGCCCCCTGTCAGAATGCTGGCCCTCATTCCTTGTGTACGTCTCTATACTACCATTGTCTTCTGTAGAGGATATACTTTGATATCTAATGACTGTTTGCCAAAATCTACTTTAATGCCACATTTTCCAGTCATCCTTGGGTATTGCAGTATTTCAGTGATGGGACACCTGAATACTCTACTAATTCTCCTTCTACATTACCAGAAGAAAGAGCACCTCTTCTAGGTAGCCATTGTGCCACCTGGCACAGGATAGCATACATGGAATGTGTTAGGTGTCTCATTAGGAGGTCATAACAAAGAAGTCAAAATAGTATCACTCATTAGCAGCGCAGAACAATAGTAATTTGAATTATTCAGTAGTTCAATATCTATCTTTAAATTTAAGGTAAATTTCAAAATACTTACACTCAGTGGATGATGTCATCAGTGATGTCATTTGAGATGTTATCAGTGGTGTAATCAGTGATGTCGCTGACCATGTCATGAATGATGTAATACATGAGGTCATAAGCAGTACCTTGCAGGGGCGAAAGTTGTAGTTAGGTCAGGTAAATATAACTGCTGAATTTCAGTGGCTTTATACAAGTGAAATCTGAGCCATTCTATAAAGTTTGTGTAACCTTTGGGTTTTTCAGTGAATTTCAAAGGTATTTTAAATTCAATTTCCTAACTATAAAGGCCCTGTAACCTTTATTTTTTCAATTAATTTTTAAAGTTTTTTATTCTTATTTCTTAACCATAATATCTCTGTAACTTTTGTTTTGTTTAAATTTAGATGTTTTTTTCTTTCATTTTATTTCCTAACTCTAATCTGTAGCCTTTGAAAGTGGGTGTTTGAGTGCCTGTATAGGTCAGTGAGTGGGTGTCTTAGTGTGTGTATGGGTGTATGAGTGGGTGTGAGTAGTTTCAAGGGTGTGTAAGTGTGAATGGATTTTTGACTTGGTGACTGAGTGAGAGTCGCTGTATGGATTTGTAAATGAATGTGTGAGTGGATGAGGAGATGTGTGAGTGGGTTTATTAGTGGCTATATGAATCTGTTAGCGGTTGTGTAAGTAGTTTAATAGGTCTGTGAGTAGGTGTAAGAGTGGTTGCATGAGTTGGTGACTGGATGTATAAGTGCTGTATGGGTCTCTGAGTGTCATTGTGAGTGGTGTTGTGGATGTATGAGTAGCTGTATGAGAGGCTATATGGGTCTGTGAATTTCATAGCAGTATGATGGACGGTTTAGCCCCAAACAGGTAATGCCTTCATGTGATTTTGCAGTTTTGTATTGTCCTACTCATTTAAAGGAGGACTGATGTACTTTGCTGTAATTAGTAGAAACCAAGGAAGAATCTACCTGTCACTGTAACAACAGATTGCTGTATCATAGATAAACAATGCATTAAAGTTCATCAAGAATTGTAGACTGTTTTTTTAATTTGTCTACAAACTTAACATCTTTTATAATTTACAGAATTGAAGGTTCACCTCTCCGTTTAGCCAAATTTGAGACCACTAGGTTTTAAAGATCATAATATTAAGAAGGTATATCTGGTGTTTTAGTACTTCCTTTTTAATTCAGGCTCCTCATGTAATTTTTACATATGTGCTTACATTATAAAGTGTTGTAATGCCTACAAAGGGTGCATTATATGCTTTATATGTTTTTGATTTTCGCCACAACAGATTTTATCTGTTTATTTGTACAGTTGCTTGAAATTTACAATATTTGCTTATTTAAAAAAAAGTGTTTTTGATAATTGCGAATCCTTCTCAAACTGTCCCAACACATACATTCTGATTTTGTGTGGAGATGTGCGAAACTTGGCATGCTTTTTATCAACACTTAAAATGATATATAGATGTTATAAAAATTATTTTTGATGTAGGTGGTTTACTGATATTATGTATTAATTTATGTACCCAAAAGTGATTTAGGCCCGTATTTATACTTTTTTTAGCGCCGCATTTGCGCCGCTTTTTGACGCAAAACGGCGCAAACCTTCAAAATACAAAGGTATTTTGCAAGTTTGCGCCGTTTGAGCGTCAAAAAAAGACGCAAATGCGGCGCTAAAAATTTATAAATACGGGCCTTAATGTTATACACATGTTTTAATATATATTTTGGTATTCTCAGTGACAATGCAACATCATTGCAACAACCTCATAAATCCAATGTGACACAAAAATGAAGAGATTTGATTGGCTAAAACAGTTTTCATGTCTGAAGAGAGGAAGTCCCATACCACTTTTTAACTCTTTTGGGTATAGATTTCTGCTTGCACATCTGTGTTAACACCTACTGGCTACAATTATTTTTGGATGATTTTTTCCATCTTAAAATGGCAACATCTAGGGCCATATGTACAAACACATTTTCCCATTGACACAGAATGGGAAAAACCCTTTGCTACATCTGGCCCCTAGTTCTACTCAGGCCCCTGACCCAGAGGAGAATTCTTAATCATCCTCAGAGGAAGAACAGCCAAAGAAGAAGAAAAGCATTCCTTGGAAGTTCTTGACTATCCCATCCGGCATCTCTTCAGAGCTGAAAAAGAACGTGAGGAAGCTTCAGCACCTTTCTACAGGACAACTGCGAGTTGGTGACACTGTTGCTGAGCCTGGAACAGAAGAATTTCCTGCTGCCATTCCAGATCTAAAAGATATGGGCACTTCCTGCAGAAAATGTCATAAGGTATTGTCTGTGGGGAGCAGTAATTCTCTGCAATTCTAGCAGCAAAACAGTGCCTCAAGTGTTAATTTTTGTAATAAATTTAGCTTGAAGCAGATGCACAAATTTTGTGCATGTTGAGTTTGTACTTGTACTTGTATTGTCCAGTTGCTGTTTTTGAAAATGAAAAACAACCAAGCAGTAGCAAAAAATTGTTAGAAACACCAAACAAAATACTTCTTAAAATAACAAGCAAAAAAGATGATTTTTAGAGCCACCTTATCAGGGTAAAAGAAAGATTAACTTTATGTGTTTTGTTCACATGTCCTCGTACACTCTTTTTAGTATCTATATATTTCTGTTAGTTCAAATTAATGTTTGAGTGATTGTATATGTCTGACTGAAAGGGTACACAAGGGGTTGTATGACTGAGTGAGGGGGTAGAGGAGTGGCTGTATGGCTGTATTGGGTGTATAACTGATTGACTGGCTTCATGAATATGTTTATGATTGAGTAAGATACTATGGCCCATATGATATCATCCAGAAGTGCAGACTAAACTGGCAAGCCACACAGCAGCTGCTGTGCCACATTGAGCCACAGCTGGCGGAACAATGCTTTCTTTAACCACGACTTTGTTATTTTGTGCCTTAACCACGCATGTCCTGAACAACGAACATGCGTGGTTAAGGTACAAACAAGGGAGTCGGCTGAGGAGGACGACGCGGATGACGAGGCGACGACTCAGGTAAGTGGTGGGTCGGGGGTTTTAGGTTTTGGGGTGGGGTGGGGTGGGAGGTCAGGGGGTTTTAGGTTTTGGGGTGGGGGTTTTAGGTTTTGGAGTGGGGGTTTGGGGGTAGGCGTTTTAGGTTTTGGGGTGGGGGGTCGGGGGTTTTAGGTTTTGGGGCGGGGTGGGGGTTTTAGGTTTTGGGGTGGGGTTGGGGCATTTTAGGTTTTGGGGCGGGGTGGGAGGTCAGGGGGTTTTAGGGTGGGGGTGGGGGGGTCAGGTGGTTTTAGGTTTTGGGGTGGGGGTTTTAGGTTTTGGAGTAGAGGTTGTGGGGGTGGGGCATTTTAGGTTTTGGGGTGGGGGGTCGGGGTTTTAGGTTTTGGGGCGGGGTGGGGTGGGGGTTTTAGGTTTTGGGGTGGGGTTGGGGCATTTTAGGTTTTGGGGCAGGGGTGGGTGGTCAGGGGGTTTTAGGTTTTGGGGCGGGGTCGGGGGTCAGGGGGTTTTAGGTTTTGGAGCAGGGGTTGGGGTGGGCGGGGCATTTTAGGTTTTGGGGCGGGGGTGGGGGGTCAGGGGGTTTTAGGTTTTGGAGCGGGGGATGGGGGGTGGGGCGGTTTAGGTTTTGGGGTGGGAGGTCAGGGGGTTTTAGGTTTTGGGGCAGGGGGTCAGGGGGTTTTAGGTTTTGGGGTGGGGTTGGGGTGTTTTAGGTTTTGGGGTGGGGTGCGGGGTCAGGGGGTTTTAGGTTTTGGGTTGGGGGTTGAGGGGCGGGGCGTTTTAGGTTTTGGGGTGGGGTGGGGGGTCGAGGGGTTTTAGGTTTTGGGGCGTGGGTTGGAGGGGCGGGACGTTTTAGGTTTTGGGGCGGGGGGTCAGGGGATTTTAGGTTTTGGGGTGGGGTTGGGGGCGCAGGCGTTTTAGGTATTGGGGTGGGGTTGGAGTTTGGGGTGACGCATGCAGGATCATTGGGTGCCTATTACTAATGCCTTTACCAGGAATGCCTTTACAACAAAATATCGTTGTTAAGGCATTCGTTGTAAAGGCATTAGTAGTAACAACGAGGTCGGTGTTCCGACCTCGTTGTTCAGGCTCTCGTTGTTTCGGCAGTCGGCGTTCTGACATACAACCAACTGCAAGTTTCTTAATATACCACTGATCTCATGTCAATCAGACAAACACCAGTTTTTATAGTTAAACAAGCCAATGCAGAAAGAACATCACAGAAGCCTAGGATCCCACTCAATACCACAAACACTGATGGGTCACAGACAACACAATATAACAACTGCCATGCAAAGTGACAATCACGGTGCAACCAACAACAAAATACTTACCCTCATTTTTTCTTTCAGCTGATCAGGTTTACGGGATCCAGCCATGGATCATGACCCCAATTGCCTACCCAAGCACAGCAGCAGAGCGTGCCTATAATGAGGCACATCGTAGGATACGCACCATAGTTGAGAGGACCTTTGGCATCCTGAAGTCCAGATTCAGGTACCTGGACATCACCAGAGGCAGCCCCCTATAGTCCTCTGAAATGGTCTGCAAGATCATTTTGACCTGTGCCAACCTGCAAAACATATGTGTGAGGAGGAACATTCCCTTCTTATGAACCAGATCCACAAATGCCTGAAGAGGAGGAAGAGGAGGATGCTGTCCGTGAAAATGAGAGGGGAACATCCAAACACAGCTACAGGATTGTGTAGGAGACAACACATCATACAAAACTTCTTCTAACTATAGACACCAACACAACTTTGTGATCATATGTAATTAAACACCTTACTTCATCACTCAATCATGTTCTGGGTAATTATTTATGCATCACATGATCCCTAGGAATCATAATCAGAGTTTAGACTCATGGAGCATTGCAGAAATACAGATTAGGATACTGAAAAAGCCACCTCACATTTGATGGGTATGAATGTACAGAAAACATCACACACACTGTAAATGACATTAATCCTGTCTATTTCACATTTGAAGGGCAATACGGGAGGACCACAGCTATGTGACACATACATGTTGCCAACATGGTCCAGTGCAGCAAATGACACACAACTAAGACACCATCAATAATAAGGTAAAAAAGTGTTTCATACATGAGGCAGTGGATGTGCTATAGCATTGGTAACAGGAATGTATGACCAGACCCTTGACAGCAGTAAGTGTGACATCATCTATCTCTGCAAGGAGCATGTGTGACAAGATGTCCATCTTAGCTGAAAATGGATAGCACGAGTACCCCAGGTATGACAAGCATTTCTCACAAGACATGCCCTGCGCAGTCCATCCCAGGTAATAAGTCCTGCCACTGCCATGTTTTCAGTCTCTGCCCACCCTTCTCTAGGTGGCCCTGTAAATGGACTATCTGCATCCTGAGAATCTACATCTACACACACCCAGACTCCCATTCTGACTCCTGTGTGCTTCCCTCTTCAGTATGGCATGCCATAGTCATAGTTCATCAGTCTGCATGGACTTCAGGTCCGATAATACACAGCCTGGTAGTCGGTAGGACCTATAATCAGCTGTCCATTGCTTCCCATGTGAAAGGTCCAGTTGGCCCTTTGAACTTGATTCTCAACTCCAAGACTTGTGAGCGATTGAAGGTGCACACACCTGTGAGCACTTCCATGCAGACCAGCCACTTAAACCAGCCCTGCCCTTGCTGCTGGCTGGAACTGCTTAGAAGCTGCCATTTTCTGAATCTGCTTCTTGTGCATTGGCGTACAAATCACTTGTGTTCCAGAGCCCATGGGGGATTGTGTAACGTTGCAGACCACAGCACAAATTGTTTTAGTTCCCACATTGTTGTTCCTGCTTTTCCCAGTCAGAGTCTGCTCACTGTGTATTTGCCTTGTTCATGTTTGTTTCTGACAGAGCCTGCATCCTGTTAGCCTGACTGGTTCCTGCCTTTGCATTAACCATAGATCCCTGTGGCTACATTTATCTCATAGTTGCTTTCCATGCCCTCTCTTTCCTCCGGTGGTATTGTGTCTGGTAGGTCTACGATGAATCCTCAAATGTATAGTATAGTTTAACAGTTTACTTATTGTATTCAGTTCTGGGACATGCATTCAAATTGCCTAATCTAGCCCCCATCCATTGTCTGGTTTTGCATGTATTCATTAGTGCCAAACCGTGACATTGTGCTATGGCTGTATGCATGGATTCGGTACGATGCCTCCAGCACATCAAACAAGGGTTGCCAATGTGTATGTAAGGACGAAACATGTTTGTGCCCTGACGGTCCACACACAGATTCACTTCTGCTGCCACCTTTTGATGGTGTTTGCATGGTGACTAGCTGTGAGACTAATCAGCACAGAGGCACTGATGTTCCCTGTTGCAGTGGGAATTTCCTAGCCCACCCTGTGTACAAATGTTGTGATGAAAGCTGCCTGTTTCCTATTACTGATCCATAAAGTTTTTAAGCACACTAAGGTTGCCCTGTCGTCAGCTTTATTAAAGTTCTGCAGTGCCATAGCTGGACTACCCCCATGTGTGTCGTTAGTTGATCTTTGGCTTTTGGTCAAATCTGCTTTGAAGGATACTCTGTTAATTCAAGGAATGGATCCACAGACTCATGACTAGACCTGCACATAACTGTGACAACATGGAGGCCAATACTGACACAGGATACACATGGCCACACACATGAACTGGACATCTTTGTGCAATGAACCACTGGAAATATGTGAACACATGCAGCATGGTCTTCTGGTCCTCCACAGCCACAGGAGAAACATAGGTCATTTACATGACTCAAACTGTGGTGTACATAATAATTTTAGGATTGGATTTGAGGCTCTGTGTCACAAACACTGTACCTACCAAGCATGTTCAAATGCCTGACTCATGGGTAGTATACACACAAGTGACCATGAGGTGGTATTCAACATCTCATTAAATGTGATGGCTTACATTTCTGACATAGCCATTATCAACCGTCCTCTATCTATCCTGTGTATAGTTCGTCATGGGAAGTGTTTTGTCCCCAAAGTCAAGGAAGTACACACAGCATAAGATGCAACAGATATAACAAACACATATCATGACTGCTGTACCTCAATGATTGGCATCTGATGGTTATACACAATTATAACACATTCATACATGCACATTATGCAAAGAATTTCTTTTGACGTTCACACAGAGGCACAACAACAATTTAAATAGCCAATTCACAGACATAAACACACAGGCCATGAGTCTATTTGTTTAGTTGCTTAGCCTTGCTGTCCTCTATTGATGCAACACATGCTCAAACTAGGAAATACCAAATTTTATTCCAAAAGTTTGGTTGCTGTTGTGTCAGTTTAAAGAGCTAATTCGGCACAACAACATGAGTATTATGGTCTGCAGTAGTGTGGTCTGCCACATGTGCTCCAACACTAGAACACACACTGCAGGTCATACCATCCTATCTTTGTATAGGTGTAGCCTTCATGTATGTTAAAGAAGATAAAAATGACACAAACACAGTTATAGACAGATATTTTGATGCAAATGCTTAAAAAAGACGCATATAGTTAAAAATATGATGCATGTGCGTTAAAAAATGCGGCTCACACACATTATACATCGATTGGTCCCTCACGTTAATTCCAACACTGGTCCCCATGAAATCGTTTATCCATTAAAAAAATATTGATCCTTGAATGTGGGGGTATTTTCAAGCATATGTGTAAACAAATATTGACGCAAAGCCTGTAAGCGTCATAAAATGTCATGCATCATAATAAAAACGCACTGCATTTGAAACAGGAAGTGATGTAATAGGATATCCTGTTTACATAAATGGTACAGTGGGTGTACTTTCACCTTAACTTTGCAGTCTGTGATTCTTCTAGACTGTGTGGCTGTGTATTGAGTTGTGTCTGTGAATATTGTGCTTTTGTCTCCTGTGTGCTATTGCCATTGTATGCTGTTTTTTGTAAGTGTCTGTGTTAATCAGTGTAAGTGTGTTTTTGTCATTTTTTTAATTAGATTTGTCTTTGTACTGTTGGGAGTGTGTTAGTTGGTATTGTTAGTTGGGGTATTGTTGGGCTGTTGGTGGGTTATTTAAGTTTCCTTTCCATACCTCTTTTCCCTGTTTTTCCCTCTTTACCCTTTCCTATCCTTATAGTTTTTGAGATGTTGGGAAGGCCGCGTCTGGGGAGAATGGGTGAGGAGGAGCTGGAGGCTTTTGTGTGGCTGGTGTGCCACTTCCTCCTCCTGATGTTGGAGGCTGGGGGCCGGGTGATACGGGGGTATCACACGGAGGCTAGTGGGCTCAGGTGGGCAAAGGTGCTGTTCCACCTAAGAAGACTCTTCAACAGCCAGCGGAACAACCACCAATTAAAACATCGCTGGGCTGACCTGGTGGCCCGAGAGCAGGACCTGCTGGACAATCTGGGTGTGGTGATTGGTGGCCCTGTTGGTGAGTACAGATTAGACTAATGTGTACAGTACAGTGCTCTGGAGTGAAAGTAGCAGATTTTGTGACATGCTGCATGCAATGTTTGTGGACATGTGGAATGCAAGTTGAACAAACAGTGGCCTTTATTTATAAAAATTTTGCAACGCATTACCGTCATTTGTTGATGCAAAAGCTGCACAAACTTACAAAACACAATTTTATCTTGTAAATTAGTGCTGCTTTGGCATCAATAGATGAAAGTAATGCGGCAAAACAGCACTTTATGATTAAGGGCTTCCGAGTGTACCAGGAATGGTATATATTTCACATTCTAATACAAGGAACCAATGTAGTCCCCATTTTTTTTAAACCAAGTCTGAACAGTATTCATGGCCATATGTACAAAGATCTTCCTAACCTCTGCTAATATCTTAGGCCGATATTTCAAGCTTGTTTGTGCAGCATTTGCATTATTTTTGGATGCCAAAGTATAGCACACTTGCTAAAATCAAAAATGTTTGTGCTACTTTCCATAGCTGTAGAGTAAACAAATGAAGCAAATGCTACACATAAAAAACAAAAACGTTTGGCCCCTAAGTTAATTGTTTCTGTGTGTTTATGTCTGGACAGATAATCTTTCACATGGCCAAACCTAATTGTGCCCAGATGCTACCAGATTGAAGTAGCACTAAACAGGTTCATCTTGTGGCTTTTCGGAGTAGGTGTAGAAATCCTATCATTCAGTAGCATTGCCCAACAACATTTTTGCCTTGGGCACAATTGCTGGTACAGAGCTGGTGCATTTGCCATTTGTGTCACTTTATAGGCAAAAATGTTCAATAGTGAAAGGGTAATCATGGGATCCCTGCTCTTTGTGAATGCATGGTCACAAACTATTTATTTGCATGATGTTGTGCAAGGGACCACTGACTGCTTCCATTATACATTTAAAGTGACAAAATAGTTTGTTATTTTATGTTTGGTACACCCCTGCTGATATAGTGCAGCATATGTACAATAATTAACTTCTCAGTATGGAGGCTGTCACAGACATGGTGGTATGCTAAGATCAGCAGGCCAGCATTCCTGTGAGTGCCGCCATTCCCAAGGTGATTTCAAAAAGAGACCTACCTCATCAAGATTGCAGAAGTAGGACATTTGCTAACCGATGTTTTAATTAGTGGATAGTGTCAGTTCGGTTGTATTACCACAGATCACCCAACTTGGTAATACTAAGTTAATGAATGTGCCAACTGTGATTTACAATACCTGATATAGGTACACAGGGCCCAGAGTAACACATTTCAGGTGCAATGACTACACATGTGCCCATGCATTCTGTCACGCATGATCAAATTAGACACTGTCAGCATACATCTTTTTGTTGTTTTGATTCAGATAAATGGCCAATCCATGTTTAGCGTAACATTGTCATCAAGTAACACACAGGATCCCTCCCATCATGTTGTCATAGGGTGCATATACGGCTCTGGGTACACTGCCAATCTGGCGTATGTAACCTACATACAACACAGGCACACATATAATGGACCATTGAAAGCACAATAATTCCTGAACAAAACTCAACCCACATGAGCATCACACAGTAACTCATTGTCCCTTGATGCACAATTCACAATACCTCAGTTACTGGTATTGCAGTACACCAGGAATGTGGCATTGCATGTCTCTCACAATAACACACAATGAAATGGAGTACCCTCTTGAAATAATTAAGCACAAAATTGAGTATTCATGTTTGGCACCACATGATTGTTAGGGCCAGTGAATGTGTGCATATGTGTGTCTATCACTAACTGGAGTGACAGTGTCAATGCATGTTTGCATGACTATGTCTGTTGGTGTGTCTACATGCCTGATGTGCTGCTCTATCATATAAAATGTCACACACAGTAATTTGTTGAACCAAGTTTTGTACAGTGAGCAGACATTGAGCACATATCACACCTTCCATGTTTTACAGGTGGACCCGCCCCCTATACAATTGGTGAAGTGGCTCGATTTGCAGACCCAGACGTATCCAGTAAGTGTTAATATGTTTGTGCTGTGTTGTGTTTGCAGCTGCTGTGTGATTGACTCCTGAGTGTTGAACTCATTGCAAGGTATGATGTGCTGGCACGTGGTCTTATATGTGACTTGACTGGAGGTTGACATTTTGTTCCATGTTTGAGTTGGACATTCTGTGGCAGAGAGTCATATATTGGGAGTCGAGTTCTGCACTATAGGCATGGGCAGGTGAACAGGGTGATTTGTTGCTACATGTATGCCAATGATTAATTTGGAGGTGGCCAGTGTCATGATTTTGTCAGCAAGTCATACCCTGATTCACACAGACCAGTGATGCAGAAGTTTTATCCACATACTTGAGCATCCCTGTTAAGTAATGAACATGTAGGACTGTATGGGTGACTTTCCCGCAGCATCTAGCTCCACATGTTGTTCTCCATTTATGTGGCACTTGAGTGAAATGTCATACGCGTGCATGCAGGTCAAGGCCAGATGGGTGCTTGCACCAATGTGCTTGATTCTGAAAATGTGTCAGTGAGGTATAATGATGTTGACAATTGTCCTCAAATAGAAAAATGAATGCAGATGTGATTGTCCAATGGTTGACTCAATCCCAGTTGGCAGGCCTCGTTACCTGTGGTAGAGTGACTAAACACATGGACAGCTGTCCAAAGCTTTGTGGTTGTTTTTGATGTTTGCAAGTATGTGTTGCATGTCCATCCCCCCCCACCCCCCCCAGGCACAGGGTTAGGGCTAAAAAATATGTGTAGCTGGGTGTGATGATCACAGTGTAGATGACAGACTTGTAATTCAAGCATTCATGTATTCCAAACTACAATGCCCCCTCATGATTACCAACCGCATACCGTCCTGGCAGTTCCATATACAAATCACAGTTCTTGTGTGCCTAGATTTTGATCCTGAAGATAGTTATTAGTCGGCCTGGCACATGTGGAGTACTTGCAGCATTTGTTATGTGACAAATAGCAGTACAAAGATGCACTGATCATTTAATTAAGTGCATACCTTGTTGTGCATTTCTGTGCTGTTAGATAGTTGATGTGTAGGCTGCATTGGCATGCCATTTCTCACGGACTTTCTATCATCTGTACTGTGATTTGCACTGTATGTGCTATTTTCGATGAAGTGTTAGAACATCATCTTTAGATTTATCACACAATGATGTAAATAATGTTTGACCTTCTCTATTTTTACAGCTGCCAACATGAATGCCCAGGAGATACGGGAATTCAAGAGGCGGGCAGTGCATTACTGCCACATACTAGATGTGGAGGCTGGGTTCTGCAATATGGCACGTCGTTATCACCATGAGAGAGCCACAGAGGTATGGAGGGCATTTGCCCTGGGGGGGAGGCAGCATTGCCCACATGAGCCACCACCACCACAGCACAGACCACAGAGGCCCCAAGGAAGACAGCCACTGTAGCAGGTCCCTCGACTTCATCTGCTCCGGCCCCACAAGCAGCACCTCCTGCACCTCCCCCTCCAACCACGGCATGAGCAATGCCATCTACAACTGGTACCCAGACAACACCAGCTCCTGTGATAGACAATCAGGACTTTCAGACACTGAAACGTGACATGCAACGAATGTTGCACAGGATGAACAGGCTGCAGCAGGAGGTGTCCCGCAACAGCAGGAGACTGCAGGGTATCAAAAGATCCTGCGGAGGGCCAATTTGTAAATGATGGATCCTCACCCATGATTCCCTCCTTTCCCTCCTCTTTCCTCGTTCTTTTCTTTAGTGGGTTTAGGAGGTTTAGTGTTAGGTTAGAGTAGGCTGTTAGTATAGTTAGTATAAGTGGGTTGGGGGTGGAGGGTGTTATATTACTCCATTTTTTTTGTGGGTGAGTCGGTGGTGAATGATGTTAGGGTTTGTGTGTTTATAAAAATAAAAAAATACAAAACAAAATATATTTAAAAAAATACAAAAATTATATATATTTGTTTAGGATAAGTTAGTATGTGTTTAGGTTAGTTAATGTTGTCCTACATGTGTCCCGTTATATAAGGGGTGGTGGTGGGCTGATGTTTAGAGTGTTTAGTTAAATGTGGTAAGTAAGTTTAGCTGAGGATAGTTAGGGCCAGTTGTGGGTAATGTATAGTTAGGATAGGTTAGGTTAGTTAAGGTTTCTCCCCTAGTTTAAGTTTCCTTTATTACTGTAAGTGTTAGGTACTCATTTACAGTATGTGTCATATGCTTGGAGATCAGGGCCTTGGCATGGGTGTACAGTGTCAATTTAGTATTTGCATTTGTGTTCCATCCTGCATCAGAATCCCATTATTGACATGGATATTCCCTCTTCCAAATGAGCTGTCACATTGGCAGCTCCAACAAAACTACTTATCTATACATCTGCCATCCATTGCACCCACCACTCAAGGTTACTATATTTACCACTGTGTTGTACAGGTTGGTGTGTTTTTAAATCTGTCATTGTTTGAGTCCTGTATTGGAATCTTGGCCACTGTGGGGCATCTGCCTGCAGCCAGATGTTCATGTGAACCCTGATAAGCTGAATTATGTTACATTCTTATGAAGTTCTGTATACATAACTCACACCTATCATTTCTTACATTGTACTCCCAGGTTACATAATTCTCCATACACTCGTACACATCCATTCCTGCTGTAAGGGGTGTGTGTGTGATTAAAGTTTATATTCAGATGCCACATATATAAAGATTGTCTTGAAGGGAATGTTGGCCACATTGAGTTTCATCTTATACATACTTTGGAGCAGACTTTTGCTGTTCTACACAGTATTATACTGTTTGTTCTCATTTCGCTTCGGAAATAAGCCTAAGGAAGCACAGATGATGATAAAATCCAGACCCCGGTGCATAGTTATCAGCCCACATTCTTTCTACACTGTCGTATTGACATTCTATGGCCATTGCCATGCTACATACATCCCAAATCTCCTACACAGTTGATGTGTCACATTACACAGAGAAAAAGTGGTTGTGTAAGTGCTATTTATTTTAAAGTGCTGTAGTGCAATATTTACATAGTCCAGCATTGTACGTCCATTAGTGTGACGCCTTCTATTGTGATGCAACACAAGTGCAATGGTGAGGGACATGTCAATGGACGTGCTGTGGTGAAGTGTCATTCAGTGCAGAGGAACATGAATTGACAGTGAGGTAGTGACAGACAATTGCAGTGCATAGTGGTAAGGTAAACAGTGTGCTGGAGAACAGTGCATGTTACCAACTGTAGCAAGACTGGCATGTTAACAAGCACAGTACCTTGGAAATCAGTGCCCATGTGGCATGAACTTGTGCTACCGGGTACTCCTATGGGTGAAGGTGATCTCTTCCATGTCTTCTTCTTCTGATGTGTGTGTAATCTCCTCTGCCCTTGGTGGTGGTGGGTTTGAAGGGGCAACACACACACTTCAGTGTTGGAAGATGTGGAGTCAGAATTCCCAGTACCTGCCAACTGTGGGGCTATTAAGGGCATTACTGCAGCAAGGAGGAGCTGCTGGTTCTTGAGACTAACAGCTACATCGCTGTGGTAGGCAGCCAGGTCAGACCTGAGGGGGACATGGTTGTATTCGTGCACGCAGTGAAAGGTTTGGGATGCCAGGTGTTGTGGCAACTCCCTAACTGCTATGGTGAAGTCCCTCACACATTGTTGTAGTCCTTGCAGGAGGGATGGTAGTGCTTGCATGGCTGCTGCCTGTTCTGCAGATAACATCATGCACATGGGCATCCCCTCAAGGCTGGCTGCCATATTTTGCATCCCCACCTGCACCTCCTTGGCCAGCTCCCACTGTACTCCCACTACTGTCCTCTCAAAGGTGGTACCAGTGTCCTCAGAGTCCTCAGCTGAGTTGAATCTGGCGGGTCGTACTATTGGGGTGGTGGGTGGATACTCTGTGATGGCTGCTGCATCTGCATTCCTCCTTGCGACTGAAGGTGGGGTCTGGAGGGTTCCAAGGACATCTTTGAGGGTCTGCTGGCTAATGTTTGTCAGCCCGTCATCCATGTCATCAGGGAAGGCCAGGACAGCCATATCCACAGGAGAGCCATCGTTCTCTGCAATGAGATATTGTACAATTAGTGTGTCTGTGTTGTGGCAGTTGTCATATGATGTCACTGACTTCCTATTAGTGAGACATTGTAATCTGGGTTCCTGTTTATTGTTCCTGTCATTATTATTAGCTTTCTCAAAGGCCTATGCCCCACCTGCATGTTACATGTAGTGTGGGCAGTTTGGGGAATTGTCTGCGTCACATCCTCTAGGTGTAGGTTCTGTCTAAATTGTATGTTGCCACCTTCTTGTCCTACTCAACCCTCCGTCTACTTACATTGACATGGTGAGGCCTTGCAATGGCTGTGGGTGTTCTGATGCCACTTGCACCACACTTAACAATATGGGACTGACCCAGTCTCTGATATTTCACAGACACCTATATGTTGCTGAGATCAAGCACATACTATGTATAGCATTGGCATGGCACGATACAGGTGTCAGCATTCGTAGTGTGTCATGTTGATGTTGGGGAATGTGTGCCACGTTGGATTGCAGTGGCAGTGTTCCATTTCCTCTTATGACTGTGCGGATATGTTTAACTAGCTAGACACATATGTCCTCCCCCTCAAGGCTGTTGTCTTAGCAGTATGACATTTGGGATGTTGCAAGGTGGCATTGCAGCTATTGTCACATGGGCACGGGGTAGACCATATAATGTGCAGCATGGGGATGACATCACTGCTGTGTACTTCATAATGTAAGTAACAATACCTGATGTTTATTGTACCTCTAGACATGAGCATTTGACAGGGTTTACACTTTGTTAGGAATTACAGGGGATTGATAATGTTGTCATCCTGAACCCTCCATTTTGGGTGTGTTTGATCTATGGGCACCTAACTGCTATTCGCTGCTAGACCAGCACACACAGCACAGGGGGTAGTGGCAAATGTTGTCAATGGTAAATGCCACTTGCAGGTATGGCCTGAGACTGGAAATTGAACCTAGTTCATGTTGAGACAATACCAGCTGTCCTGTGACAGCAGGACAGTTTTACATTGTATCCCACCCTCCTGGACTGGCTTTGCTTTTCCAACATCCTTGGCATGACAGAGTACCCCCATGCTAAGTTTCTTGTTGTAGTGTTGTGCTGTGCCCCTGGTTTTCCCTGCACAGCCCATGAACCTGTGCCATGCCAATTTGCCCTTTCCACTGCTTGATGTTCAGGGCTTATTACAACCCACAGAGGGCTAACCCAACAAAAAGCCAAGGAGTTGGGTAAGTTATAAATACAAAACTACATTGCCCACTCGGGACCCAAATTAGATAACACATACATCCAGAAAAATCACATGCAGAATTGAAATGTAATCATTTAGAAATCCTCCTTCATTCCACATATATAAAATTATAAATATATTCTCTAACCTTATAAAAAAAAAATTCTGATATCCCCTATCAAACCACCAAAGTAGAAGGACATAAAAAATCAAGTGCTCGTGACGAAAAGAAGAATAGAAAAAGAGCATGAATCACAAATCTATCAAACCAAAAAACAATAATTTTCAATGATTGCCTGCTGGTTAATCCTTTTATGCATTGAATCATTCCATGTTTATAAAAGTATCAATTCCCCACTAGAGTCCTTCAATCCTATATACAAAAAACACATCCAGGCACAACCATCATCGTTGAAGTTTCGACCCCCTCTGGCTCTCGGGCTGATTCTCGGCTCACATACGGGTCTTCTTCAGGACTAGCAATGATAGCGGACCTCTAAAATAATCCAAAAACAATTTTTAATCCCTCAACTAGGACCTCTCTTTTTAAGAAATATCACACTGCTGCAAAACTAACAACATAAATACTCAGCTTAATACAACATCTTGCTTATGATAAAAATCTTCGTCAAAAACCACATCACATTGCCTCCAGTCTACAAAATAAAACCAGATAACCATCCATCTATGTTAAAAGCTCACATACACCCAAAGATTAATACCATCTCAAAACCTAACATCAACACACTCTTACCCCAAAAAGTTATGAATTTCCTCCTTCAGACATGGGCTTACATTTTACCAATGTTGTTCCAAGATACAGGGGGTCATTCCGACCCCGGCGGGCGGCGGGCACCGCCCACCGGGCAGAAACCGCCCAAAGACCGCACCGCGGTCAAATGACGGCGGGGGACATTTCAACTTTCCCGCTGGGCTGGCGGGCGATCTCCAAAAGATCGCCCGCCGGCCCAGCGGGAAAGCCCCTGCAAAGAGGAAGCCGGCTCCGAATGGAGCCGGCGGATTTGCAGGGGTGCGACGGGTGCAGTGGCACCCGTCGCGATTTTCACTGTCTGCTAAGCAGACAGTGAAAATCTATGTGGGGCCCAGTTAGGGGGCCCACAACACCCGTTCCTGCCAGCCTCTTCCTGGCGGTGTAAACCGCCAGGAACAGGCTGGCGGAAAGGGGGTCGGAATCCCCATGGCGGCGCTGCTTACTTTTTGGGGTAAGAGTGTGTTGATGTTAGGTTTTGAGATGGTATTAATCTTTGGGTGTATGTGAGCTTTTAACATAGATGGATGGTTATCTGGTTTTATTTTGTAGACTGGAGGCAATGTGATGTGGTTTTTGACGAAGATTTTTATCATAAGCAAGCGCCGCCATGGAGGATTCCCTGGGCCAGGGGAAAACCGGCGGGAAACCGGCGGTTCCCCTTTTCTGACCGCGGCTTTACCGCCGCGGTCAGAATAGCCCTGGAAGCACCGCCAGCCTGTTGGCGGTGCTTCCTCTGCCCTCCACCCTGGCGGTTTGAAACCGCCACGGTCGGAATGAGGGCCACAATCTTCAAATGCCACTTTGTAATGAAAAAAGCCATCCGACTCACGGTCCGTTTATATTATGCCCTTCAATTGACATCCTTCCGGCAACTGAAGGAACATCAACAATGCCTAAATCGTGTTCCTCTTCGGTTCGCACGCATTATCCAAATTACCTTCTGTTCACGCCTCTACTGCGGCTAAAGAAAAGCTGTGTCTGAAGTCAAACATATTCATGGGAAATCAACAAGAACATTACGTATAAGTATTCACCAATCTAATTAATTAAACAGATTGCACAGTCATATAAAACTGCGGTCCGAACCCAGTCCCTGTTATTTTTTACAGCAAACACCCGATGTGTGGCGGTCCGTCTATTATTATGATAGTGTTACATGATATGATTTTGCACAATAATGTTTAAGTTTCTGCAATGCATAAGGTAATGTTAATAATAATGCATTACACATTTCTAACAGTGTAAAGCGAGCACTTATTTAATTTAAACATTTAATTTTCACCTTTTTACTATTCTCAGCATCTATAATTTCACACCATAAATGATGCATTCTGTAAAGAATCACCATTGAACATTGGGAAAAAAAGCAATTACATAGATTTTAGAAAAAACGAGAACTGCATAGTATCTCACTGTAATTTATTTACTTGAGTGTTTTACTTATAATTGCTAACTAATTTAAATAAATATATGGTAAAGGAATTAACAATTTTATGAGACAAATAATTCCTATAAAAAATACTAGCATATGGAAAGCTTTATACAGACATCACCCATGGCAGGTTTTACGATGCCAGAAAAAATGAAAGTGGATGAATTAGAAGTACACTATTTTTCTTTTCTGATTGTAATTGTCCTTGGAACTTTGTAGTCTTGTTGTAATATTGGTTTGATTGTGATGTTATTCTCATTGTGTTGAGTCCATCCGGTCTTATTTTTTTAAACACAAACTGCTGTATCCCAAGGTAATAGTAACTGCCTCATAAAAAAATAAAACCCTTAGTAGTATTTCTTTCTCCACAAAACAGTTTTACTTCCTGGTTTTTAATTTGTGGGCCGTATGATGTCATAAATAGTTGTAGTAGAGAAAAGACAAGTATATTATTTCATTTTCACAGTTACACTCTTCCTTAAGCCTTAAGTTGAAGAAACAAAAGATATAAATTGGGTAGTTTAAAAGGCAGTTTTTTCTTGAATGTGAAGTTGCTGTCATTACATTGAGTCCATCCAGTTGCAGTTTTCAAATAGTGTAATGTCCAGATGTGATCGTTATTCCTTCATGGTAAATAATAGCCATAGTGCTGCATGTTTTTCCAGAAACAGTTATTTGTTCTGCTTTAAAATTAGTAATTTGTGCTTCCAATTTACTTCCATCTGCTGTACATCGCTGTAGCATTAGCATAACATATTTGACACTTTGCTGTATTTGCCATGTTGATAGAATATCTGATTGACAATTTCCCAGGTATTATTCTGTGATGCTTCTTTAAACAACTTGTCAAAAATGACAGTTGTTCAGTCCAGTAGAGTTACATAAATACATTGTTCTGTCACTATTTGTGTTGTTGATGAAAAAGAACAATTTTCACATTCATGGTCTCATGAATAACCAAGTCCAAATATGTCATCAATAGGAACCATCTCTTCTTCTAAGATGCCTAAGATTATCATCAGAATTTCTTGTGCATCTTCTTGAGTGTTTTGAGTAAAGTGTACATAATCAGTACACACAGCAACATCTCTTAAATAAGATGTAGAAAATGTTTTAGTTCTTTCACTACACAGGTGTTGTAACAAAGCAAAGATCGCAGAGTACAATCTTCTGTATTGTCTCTGTTCAATAGCATGAACAGCATGAGGCAAAGAGAACAGTGTATTGAGAGCCATGTTGACATGCCAGTTGACACCAGAGGGGTTTGACAGCTGGTAACCAACAATATCACAGGCAGTGTCAGTATTTTTTTCCCAAGATGTCCTTATTCTCTTTCTTACACTTATTCTCAACAACATCACTACAATCCTTCAAAAGCTTTCACTTCGGGCAGATAGTAGGTTTTTCATAAACTGGATACTGTCCTAAATGAGGAGCATAAACACTTCTGAATCAGCTGTACTCTTCGAAACAACTTGAATAGGCATTTACTTTACTGTCATCAAAGTTTACCTGATACAAACCAGACAATGTTCTAACCCGGGACAAGGCTATATATGACCAACCTTCCTTAAAGACAGGTAGTAGCATTGATGTTAAGTAATGCTGCATTTACACTTATACATTGAGAGTTAGAAATAGTTACAGTATAGCACATGCTAGAGACAGTGGGAACTGCTTCCTCCGAACATACAAGTCTTTTACATGCAAGAAATGTGCAACAGACCTTGCAGTATTTTATAAACCTTCAACTTGATCAGATTATTCACTGGGTATTCAATCTCATTCCTATTAGGAAACAAAATGAAATCAATTACTTTACCTATTTAGCACCATCAAGCTAACCCTTCCTTAACATTTAAATTTCACTGCAAAATTACCGTACAGTTTTTGCCAACAGGTAAATACTGTTCTTACTAAGCAGTTTTAGAAACAGATTTCTCCAATAAATCCAATTTTTCTTGTAGGTTTTCTCTTAACAGTACTATCACCCCTGGTGCTCTAATTTGTCAATTGCTGTGAGTTCTGAAAAATCTTCTTTCTCCAGTTGTAGTAATTGTTCATTAAAAGAGTAGCACTCCTGAAGAGTAAGTATAAGGCAGACAATGGATTCCCTTTCTTCAATAAAATTGAACATTATCTATGCTGTTGTTTTATTTTTAGGAGATAGTTTCTTTATAAGTCAACTTTCTAAGCAACACTTTCCCTTTTTTGTAAGAAGTCCTAGTCTAATATGCTTTAGAATATTTCCATATTCCAGGTCAGAAGCTTGACGCATATACCAAACTACTTCCTTGTATTGGATATTTAGTCACATATTTACATTTTTAATACTTCTAAAGGAATTATGGGTTTCTTCATAGATCAGTGTCTTGAACACAGGCTGTCCTTTGATAGGGGTAATTTCTAGTAGATCACCGAGCACAATAAATTGCTTTACTCCAAACAGTTTGTCATAATCTGTTTTCAGAATTTGTTGCATTCTCAAGTGTACAAAAGCAAGCGTTAATTTTGAGACCATGCTCACCTCGATGATTAAAAGTTTCAATTTTCTCAGAGTTTTGAGACTTCAACGCATAACTTTTGATACTTCAGTTTGTTGTCATGTTCTACAGGTAGCATAAGTAGTCAATGTGAAGTAATTTCTTTAATGTTGTGTGCAGCTAATCTGGTTGGTGCTATCACCACACATGACAAATTTGAGTCTGTAGTCCTATGTAGGTAAGCAGTGAGAAACTCCATTAAAACTTTTTCCAATGGCAGCTTGACCACTGACTTATAATAGTATTGGCTTAAATGATGAGCATTTACATTCATTCTTCTCAAAGAGGAATTCATGCTCTAATTTCTCTTTTACCTCCAGATACATTTCTTTCTGCTCATTGTTCAGTTGTTCAACTAACTGCTCCATATCAACATTTTCTAGTCTTGCTTATTGCATTGCAGTTTCCACCTCATTCATGTCTATGTCAGCTTCACTTTCAATAATTGGTTGTACAAGAAGATCTTGACTTAGAGGTCCTGAACTTTAGCTCTTTGTGGCCTCTCCTTAGCATTCTCAGCACCAATTGTTTTCTCCTGTTTAATCTCATCATTTAACATTCTCATGTAGCTGAGAAATACTGAAAACTGAATGCTGGCTTTCACAGTATTGAACAAATCTTTGCAACAGTCAAATTGTCTGAGTAGCTCCGATTCAGTAGGTCAAAGTTTGAACAGTAGTAGAAGTGGCTATTAGAAAAGCTCTCTTTTATCTGGAATTTGGCAACTTTGGCCTGATTTAGATTTCGGTGGACTGGTTACTTCATAACAATGGTGACAGACATCCCACATGCTTAAATAGATATCAGATTATTTCCTTTGAGTTATTCGGTGATTTTTTTGTCAGTGTATGTCGGACTGCAGACAAAAAGCTATTCACACTTCCTGTGGAAATTACAGGTCTTGGAAATCCAAAATGGCACCTTGTGTACAATGTTACTTTACATCTGTATTTTCAACAACAGTACTTGTCACATCTGTGTGTTTGAAACCACAGAAAGTAATGTTTGAGGAGTTTTTCATCATTGTCTTTTGGGCTGGCGCATACTGTTCTACGAAAGACAGTACAGAGTCATCACTGTCTGTGGTAAATTTTGGTGCATCTTTTATCTATAACAGCGTGCGAATATAAGGAGCACCTCTTGCTTGGTATTCTTTACGCCCCAAAATTCAGTAACTTCACCAAGAGGAAGATTTGTTTTGTTGCAGATAAAAGACAGCATGGCTTGAAACCTGTGGTTGAAATATTTGCAAACATTAGCAGGATCCAAAGAGCCGAGTTCTTCTGCTGTCTTCATATTTATGTCTTTAATGTTTGAGTTTGCTTTTCTTAAAAAGTAGGTATGTCATCCCAAGTGTACTCTGCACAACTGAGTGTGACAAGCCAAGTAGGTGCACCTTCAAAATACATGAGAGTTCTCCATGACGACGATGCCAATATTCATTAGTCCCACATTGGCATGCCACCAAATTAATCAAATAATATTCCAACTTTTCATCATTACCTTGAACTTTGTCGACAAATTCTCATGAGGAAATATTTTGTAGATTAACTCCTTTCTTCAATATGTGGTTTATAGTATATGATAGTCCATAAAAGTCACTCTCAAATAACAGATGGAATATGTTCGGAATGCACTGACAAAATCTAACATCCTCTGAATATAATATAGTTGACCTATACTCAGCTCCTGGTATTTGTATGGAGCGGTCATCATACCGACCATCTACTCCTGTTGGGAATAGTTGTGGAAAACAGCAAGCCTCTAAAGTTCTCCTACACACTCACTGGAGATCCTATTGCTTGTTTCAATGGAATGAGATCATAGCATTACCAATAACTTCTTTGGAATGGAGAGAATGGATACTGTAGTGTTCATACAATTCTTCTGACTTTGATCCATCAACTTTTTCAGTCTGTGCACTTGATGGTAAGATTTTCATCGTCCATACACGCAACAGCTCTAACAACATCAACACTTTTGTAATAAATATTATATTGTTTCGGGTATAATGTAGCTTTTTTTTACTTTATTTACATCTACTAACTCTTGCTTTGGGTTTGGTAGGAACACCATTTACTAGAATGATGAGTGGTTCATCAATATTGCTCTCTATATACCCATAGTCTCAACATTCTGTTTAATATCTAAAGGTAAGAACGCAACTCTTCCTTTAAGCCTTTAAGGCTTTTCTGAAGCTCTGTTGGTGAAAGTTTCCCACTCTTTGGTTCCATTAAAACTATTGCTTGAAAAAGGGTGTATCAAGTGTATCAGAACTGATTCATAAACATTTAATTGTTGAAGTTCTTCTGGGATTAACATCAATTCTAACCTGTTGTGTATTGCTGTAGCTGGCATTTTGTTATCCTTTAAGGTATCATAATAATACTTGCATATAGTTTGCTGTAGTGACAAATCAAATCAAAGCATTCCTCCACGAATAAATATACACCAACTTTCTGCCACCTGCCTCTGCTCAGTTTTTGAGAATACAGCAACATTGCAAGTTTGTTTTTTGTAATGTGTGTGTCGACAAAAAATACAAACACAGTTTGGCTTCTCTGAAGAAACTGTGTTAAAATTTGCAATCTCTTGAGTAACGTTTTCAATAGTAATACCTGTTCCTCCACACCTCCAGTAACCATCCCCTCATTTTCTTTAGAGTCCTCTGCAGGATCAAAGAAACAAAACTGAACATCTTCACAAACATTTTCTAACTTTGCCAGAGTACTATGAAATAGAACTTTAGTCATCTCTTCTAAACATAAGGCTGACGTTTTCACTATACGTATCAGGGATTGCCTGGCTCTGTTAGCGAATAGATCAGTAAGTGCCTGGCTGTGTTAATGTATGGATGAGAGCGTGACTAGGTGTGTCAGTATAATCAAGGGTATCTACCTGGTTCTGCCATGATATACATCAGTGTGAGCCTCGCTGTGTTAGTGTATGGATCACTATGGGGGTCATTAAAACACTGGCGGTCTTCGACCGCCAGGGCTGTTTTGGAGGAAGCACCGCCAACAGGCTGGCGGTGCTTCCAGGGGGGATTATGACTGCGGTGGAAGCGCCGCGGTCGCACCGCCGGGAAAGGTGGTTTCCCGCCACTTTTGTCCCAGCAGGAGTAATCTTCCAGGGCAGCGCTGCTTGCAGAGCTGCCCAGGGGATTACGAGTCCCCCTCCCGCCAGCCTTTTCATGGCGGTAAGAACCGCCATGAAAAGGCTGGCGGAAAGGGGAGTCGCAGGGCCACTGGCATGGGCAGTGCAGAGGCCCCCTGCCACGGCAGACAGTGAAAAGCGCGATGGGTGCAACTGCACCTGTCGCACAGCCGCAACACCGCCGGCTCCTGTGTAGCGGCCGAGATCCCCGCTGGGCCGGCGGGAGGAAACCAGGTTTCCGCCCGCCTGCCCAGCGGGGATCTCATTTTGGCTGCGGCGGGAGTGCGGCTGCATTGGCGGCTGCCTGGCGGTCCCCACCCGCCACAGTTGTAATGACCCCCACTGTGCCTGGGTGTGTTACTGTATGTATCCAAGCATGCCTGGATATCTTGGTGTTTACATGAAAGTGTGCCTCGTTGTATTATTGCATGCATCACTGTGTGCCTGAGTATGTCAGTATATATAAGTGTGTTTCTGCGTGTTTTAGTGTATGCATGGGTACATCAGTGTATGCATGACTATGGACCTCATTACAACCCTAGCTGTCGGTGTTAAAGTGGCGGTAATACCAGCAACAGGCCGCTGGTAAAATAAATGGGATCACGACCATGGCGGAAACCACCAACACAGAAAGCCACTTTAACACTCTGACCGCCACAGCGGTAGAAACAAATACTGCTGCGGTAATCGCCAGCAGACAGGCGGAAGACAATGTACCGCCCACTGTATTACAAGGCACCAATCCGCCAGCTTTTCCGGGGTGGTACCAATGCCATCAAAAGCACAGCGGAAACAGTACTTGGAAGGGAAACCACTCACCTCTCGACACCCGACGAGGCACTAGGACGCCAAGGAGCCCGAACTACAAGTGTTACCAATGTTGATTTACCTCCTCTTCTACCAGGAACATCAAAGACGGCGGCGACGACCACAGTGAGTACTGCACCTAGCACACAGGGAGGGAGGGAGGAAAAAGAAACTGACACACACACGCAACACGCAACACCCTCTCCCACGACACCATACACATGAATACATGCATCAACATTACATTTACACCCCGTCACCCTCTGGAAGAAGACAAGGACCAAATGAAATGATTGTAACAAGTGTAATCATCGAAAATCCAGATAGAGAAACAGGTCTGTAAAAGAGAAATATATACAAAATGTACAGCAACTACACAAGTCTGGATAGTGTTCCATTCATTGTCCGTGGACCAGTAGTCCCAAAATGCATGGGCGAAGCCCACACATGATACCTGCCTCAAAACGGATTGAACACTGCAGGGGCATCAGGTTGAAAATAAACAGGCACCTCAGGGGGAAGGGGAGGGGGGGCACCTCAGTCGGATGATGGGACAACACCACTGCGCAACGAGGGGGATCCATGCCCACAGATTGGTCCTGGGGAGTGCAAAGCCACAGTCTCACAAGTCTCTCAAGTGGGTGGGTTGCCCACTGATTGGTCCTGGGGAGTGCAAAGCCACAGTCTCTCTAGTGGATCCTTTTCTCCACTGGTTCTGGAGGGGCTTTGTGCCCAGAGTGCTTCATCCTGCCAAGGACTGGGGTAGTGGATGCTTTTCTCCGCTGGTTCTGGAGGGGGCTTGGTGCCCAGAGTGCTGCACATGGTGTGTGGCAGTTTCCATTCCCTCACCTGGGTGTGTGAGCCACAAGATTTTCTGGGAATAGGTAGCATGATACTCCATGGAGACAGAGACACACTCCACTCTGCGGCGACTTTGCCTACCAACGTCTGGTACTGCCAATGCTGGTTGTGGTGCCTCATGTAGTCTGTGCAGGGTCCAGGATGTCTCCTGCAGCCTTGGATAGCTGCCCACTGGGAATGATGTTCATGTCGGCTGTGGCACTGTCTGAACACGTCGCAGGGCAGATGGCAGTGGTTGCAGCGGTGTCTGTGGCGGAGATGCTGCCAGTGGTGCATGTGTGCATCTGTGGAGGGAGACAGCAGGATGTCTCCTGCAGCCTCGGACATCTGCCCACTGGGGATGATGCTGGGGACTGTTGCAGAGGCAGCAGACGTGCAGGTGGTGGTGCAGGTGGTGGTGCAGGTGGCGGTGCAGGTGGCGGTGCAGATGGCGGTGTTTACGGCATTGGCCACCGCTGTACAGGTTGCTGTTCTGTCTTGCAGAAGGGGTGACACTAGTCCCTCACCCGGAGGCTCCGTGCCCTGAGCTGACTTCCCTTTAGCCTTGTGTCCCTTCCCCACCTTTGAAGTCGCTGCTGGGACCTTGGCACTGTCCTCTTTTGTCTTGGATGATGGCTTGCTGGGTGGTTGATGCGGCTTTTCCTTATGGCATGTGGGCCCCTTCTTCACCTTGAGGGGTGGTGGACTAGGGTGATCCTTGGACTCACTAGGTGGCAGACTGGCAGCCCTGATGGGTGCCGCCCGCTATGTTACTGGACTTGCAGGGATCACAGTGCTCAATGATTTTGTGGCTGAGGTGCTGGGCTGGGATCTGGACATCCTGGCCGTACAGGAAGGACGGGTGGGGATTGTAGGGAAGAGGTCAATGTTATCCAGGAAAAGCTTTTTAGACACACTGGGACAGGAAGATGGAGGGGGTTTGGGAGTGGAGGAAGAGGTAGTGGTTGTAGGAGGTGTACATCTGCTGAGTTTGGGTGAGAGTGCATGGGCTGGAGGCTGTTGTGAGGTGGAGGGCTGCTGAGTGGATGTGTGCCTGCGTTTGTGTAGTTTTGGAGGAGGGCTCACAGGCACACAGGCACACTGGGAGAGGACACAGGGGATGTGTGCATGGTAGTGGGGGTGGTGATTGCACGTGAACAGTGTGTGGTGATCGGTGTGCTGGTGATGGAGGTAGTGGCTGAGGATGTAGTGCATGCAGTTGGAGACGAGACTGGGAGGGAGGAGGAGGACGTGGATGAGCGGGACACAGTGGAGGCAGTGGATGTTGGTGTGTCTGCATCTAGTGAGGCCAAGGATCACCCTATTCTGCCACCTGCCAAGGTGAAGAAGGGGATGGTGCTTGTGTGAGTGCCTGTGGGATGTGTGGTGCTTATGTTTGCCATGTCCACTCTTGTGTGTTGATGAGTGTGCATGCTGGTCTGATGGTGTGCTTGGGATAGGCTGAGGTAGAGGGGATTGGGTCTGGGTAGTGGAAGTTGGAGGGGGGAGGCTGGACACAGGGACAAGGGCTGCCATTAGTGCTGAGGCCAGAGCCTGAAATGCTCTCTGTTGGGCTGCCACGCCAGAATGAATGCCCTCCAGGTATGCATTTGTTTGTTGCAAATGCCTCTCGACACCCTGGATGGCATTCAGAATGGTTGATTGCCCAACAGTGATGGTTCTCAGGAGGTCAATAGCCTCTTCACTGAGTGCAGCAGGGCTGACTGGGGCAGGGCCTGAGGTGCCTGGGGCGAAGGAGATGCCCACCCTCCTAGGTGAGTGGGCACAGGAAACACGCTGAGGGGCTGCTGGGAGGGCAGTGCTGGTAGGGGGTGGCAGCTGTACCTGTTGATGCAGTGGGCACGGTTGTGCCCGCCACCGCAAGGGAGCTCCCTTCAGAGGTGATGTCGCTGTCACTGGTGTCTCCTCCTGTTCCCGTCATGGAGCTCCCCTCGCCCTCCGTCCCACTGGTGCCTTCGGACTCCGTACATTCACCCTCCTGGGCCATGTGGGCTGCAGCTCCCTCTTGCTCCGGTGCCAATGCTCCTCCGCCAGATTATGCTAATGCACACAAGGACAGGGTGACAAAACAAAAAGGGGAGGAAAGACAGAAGAGACACATGGTCAATGCCTGCAACAACACCACCGCTGGCGGACACAACACACAGGGAGCAGCCCTATGCACTAGGCCATGCACTAACAGTTCAGGGGAAAATCACATACCCATGGGGGACGGTGCCTAGACCTATTTGATGCACACCTGGATCCCACAGGAGCCTGACTAGGTGTACAGGGCCACTACCACTTTTGGGGTTGGAGTGCCACTGAACCTGCCTAACAATGGATCTACCCTAGCACGTCTGCCCTGGCCTATGGGACCCCACAGCACCCTTCCCCCACCCAGAAACCACATAAAGCGCGCAGAGTCAGCTGAATGAGACTGTACTCACCCCCTTGTGGCTGCTGTGATGCCCTCAAGCACCCATCCAACTTAGGATATGCCACCGCCAGGATCCGGTACATCAGGGGGGTCATGGTCCGATGGGCACCCCTTTCACTTTGGGAGACCATCCCTAGCTGGGCCTCCGCCGTCTTCTTGCTCCAGCGGCGCAGGTCCTCCCATCTTTTGCAGCAGTCGGTGCTCTGTCTATGCTAGACCCCCAGGGTCCGCACTTCCTTGGCGATGGCACGCCAAATACCATTCTTCTGGTGGGCGCTGACCTAGAGGAAAAGTTAAGTAATAATGGATTTTACTCCCCCGTCTGGTTTGGGTTGGGCCCCAAACCTCCCACCCTGGCCCAGAAACACATACACTGACCATCCTCACATGCTGGCCTCTGCCCCCCCTGTATCTTCCATTAACGCCACTCCAAACATTAATGTCCCATCCATCATGCTTAGAGTGTACCCACCTGTTTGTCTGGAGGACCGTAGAGTAGCGTCTACTGGGGGAGGACCCCAGCCACCAGGTTGTCCAACTCCTCTGCGATGAAGGCAGGGGCCCTTTCCCCAGACACTGTAGCCATTGTCGCTTCCAGACTCAGGTTACAGCAGCACTTGCAGTGTAGACCCTCTCCTATTGAAGGTCAGGTATCAAGTGAGTGAACAGATAGAAAATGCCGGTCATGTCTGCGGCAGTGCGTACCGTCACCGCTGGCGTACATCGTCATTGGCTCCTGGAACCCATAGGGCACAATGATAACCAATGCTGATTTGTGCCACAGTCTTCGTCCGCCTACTGCGACGTTGCACAACTCCAGTGCAGTTACCTCAGTTCCCCTTGTCCCTCCTTACAGGTCAGGCAGCTGCCATTTAAGGGGGGCACATGGGAGGGCAAAGAACTGCGTCACAGCACTTTTGGGCAGGAATCCGGACAGACAGCACAACACGATGATTACATCACGATTGTTCTAAACACCCTTGTGCAAGCTACGTGGTGTATGACACTCTGCTTACCCTTCTCCTCCATAGGGCACGTCCGCTGGGGCAGATGACGAGATGGCGTCATCCTCCGGTATACAGATCCCAGGTGGACCTGTAGACAATGGAAGACAGACACATCATTATCACCTACTGACTTGATAGGGCCACAATCCAAGAACGGTGTGCCCAGTTGGAGCCAGACCTGATGTCAGCTATCCGCCACCCCACAGGAATCCCCCCTCTAGTGCAGTTCCTGTCAGTACTCCATTTCCTGGCCAGTGGTTCCTTTCAGACAAAAGTGGCCATGGCATCGGGATGTCACAGCCAATGTTCTCTAACGTGTTGTCCAGGGTGTTGTCTGCCCTGCTGAAACACATGCAAAGCTACATCGTTTTACCTCAGGTGGAGGATTTGCCCACAGTGAAAGGTGACTTCTGTGCCCTGGGACATATCACTAACATCATTGGTGCCATTGATGGTACACATGTGGCATTTGTCCCACCTCCCCGCAGGAATGAACAGGAGTACAGAAACCACAAAAGCTACCATTCAATGAATGTGCAGCTGGTATGTTTGGCAGACCAGTACATCTCCCATGTGAATGCCAAGTATCCTGGCTCTGTGCATGATGCATACATTTTGAGAAATAGCAGCATCCCTTATGTGATGGGGCAACTCCAGAGGTACCATGTGTGGCTAATAGGTGAGCCCAAGGTCACAACACAGTTGACATAGGTGTCTGGGTATGGGGTTGTCCCTAAGGATTAGTGTGTGTCTAACATTTGTCCCTCGATATTTGCAGTTGACTCTGGTTACCCCAACATGTCATGGCTACTGACCCCAGTGAGGAATCCCAGGACAAGGGCAGAGAAACGCTACAATGAGGCACATGGGCGAACTAGAAGGATAATTCAGCGGACTTTCTGCCTCCTGAAGGCCAGGTTCCGGTGCCTCCATCTGACAGGTGGCTCCCTATACTACTCACCAAAGAAGGTGTTCCAGATAACTGTGGCATGCTGTACGTTGCACAACCTGGCTTTGGGACGCCAGGTGCCTTTTCTGCAGGAGGATGGGCCTGATGTTGGTCTTGAGGCAGCTGTGGAGCCTGTGGACAGTGAAGAAGAGGAGGCAGAAGAAGAAGATATAGACAACCAGAACAACATCATCATTCAATACTTCCAGTGCGATACAGGTAAGAGACTGGCACTGCTCCTCTCATATCATAATACTGTAGGACATTGCATGATTCTGCCTTTTAACCTTTGTGTATGGACCCGGATATTTCACTTTGGCTTTCCATTTCACAGATCTGGGTACCACTTTCTGCCTACTGCTATGTTTACTGATGCCCAACAAATGTCGAACATTGGTATGTGAAAATGAACATTGACATTTCTATTTTTCTGAGAGGTTGCAATTACACATTTTTGAAAGTACAGACTGACTCCCGATTGATTTGTGATTCAAGGGTGTTTATTTCAGTGCTAATATGTGGAGGGGGCTGTGCAATGGGCTGGGGTGATGGTGGAGGAAGGTCCATGGTAGAGTCCAGTCTATTGGTATCACAGGTGCATTGTCCAAGGGGGCAAAGGAAGTGGAATTATGGCAGGTCAAAGTTGTCAGGGTGACATCGTGGGACAGAAGGGTGACAATCAGGAGAGTCTTATTTCCTGGCGGGGGTCTTGGCAATGTTCTCTGTCTTGTTCCTAGATCTCAGGGACTGTTTGCGGCTGGTTCTCCTTCTGCAGGGGGTGGGGTGCTGGTGGCCTGTTGTTCCTGTGGCGGGCCTCCTTTCCACTAGCACCGGCGGAGGTGGAGGGCTGTTCATCATTCATGCTAGGGTCATGGGCCCGTTGGTATGCCACTGTGTCCCTCATGGTGTTGGCCATGTCTGCCAGCACCCATGCAATGGTGACCAGGGTGGTGTTAATGGACTTCAAGTCCTCCTTGATCCCCAGGTACTGTTCCTCCTGCAGCCGCTGGGTCTCCTGAAACTTGGCCAGTACCGTGCCCATGGTCTCCTGGGATTGATGGTATGCTCCCATGATGTTAGAGAGTGCCTCGTGGAGAGTGGGTTCCCTGGGCTTGTCCTCCCCCAGTCGCACAGCAGTCCTCCCAGTTTCCCTGTTATCCTGTGCCTCTGTCCCCTGAACCGTGTGCCCACTGACCCCAGGTCCCTGATTGTCTTGGGTTGGTGGGTTTGCCTAGGGTCCCTGTAGTGGTGGACACACTGCTGATTGACGTGTCCCGGGGACAGAGGGATGGGCCTGCTGGGTGGGTGCTGTGCTGGTGTGTCCTGAGGGGGGAGGTTCAGTTGTGGTTTGTGACTGTGGCAGGAGAACCGACTGTCCAGAGGTCCCTGATGGGCCGGGCTGGTCCTCTTAATCCAGCCGTGCAGAGCTACTGTTGTCACTGAGGGTCTGTTCTGTGGGGGGACTGGATATGTTTGGCACCTCCTGTCCGGTGCTGTTGGGTATGGGTCCTGTTGGGGTGTAAATGCACAGTTATTGTATCTGTGTGTGTCATCTTGTGCAATGGGTGAGTTACCCTCTACTCCTGTGCTTGGCTTATTGTTTGTGCCCTTGTGTGATTAGTGATTTTGGGGCCTGGGTGAGTATCTGTAATGGACATGCTTTGGTGATGGGTGTCCATGCATTGGTGTGACATGCAGGCCTTGGTTTTGGGATGTGTGGATTGTGATAGTGGGGTATCAGTGGGGTGTTGGGGTGATGGGTATGAGGGTTGGGCAAGGAGTTTGTATTAGCATGCGGGTGGGGGGATATAGTAGTAAAGCTATGACTTACCAGAGTCAAGTCCTCCTGCTACTCCTGCGAGGCCCTCAGGATGCCTTATTGCCAAGACTTGCTCCTCCCATGTTGTTAATTGTGGGGGAGGAGATGGGGGTCCACCGCCAGTCCTCTGTACTGCTACCTGGTGTCTGGATACAACGGAATGTACCTTCCCCCGTAGGTCGTTCCACCTCTTCCTGATGTCATCCCGTGTTCTGGGGTGTTGTCCCACTGCTTTGACCCTGTCGACAGTTCTCTGCCATAGCTCCATCTTCCTTGCAATAGAGGTCTGCTGCACCTGTGATCCGAAAAGCTGTGGCTCTACCCGGATGATTTCCTCCACCATGACCCTGAGCTCCTCCTCAGAAAACCTGGGGTGTCTTGGAGGTGCCATAATGTGGTGTGGGTGATGTGTGTGGTGCTGTTTGTTGTGCTGTGTGATGTGTTGTGTTGGTGTGTGTTGTTTGAAGTGCGTGAATGTTGTATGAGTGATGGTGTTGTGTGCCTGTGGATGCTGGTGTTGTGTTTGCTATTCTCTCTCTCTGTGCTTCTTCCCAAATAATTGTTGTAAGGGTTTGTGGGTAATGTGGGTGTGTGTTTTATAGTGTTGTGAGTGTGTGGGTGTGGTGTGTGTATGTGTACCTGGTGTGTGTATTTTGAATTGTCCAATGTGGTTGTGTTTTGTAAATGTGTGTGTATTTTGAGCGCAGTGGTGTGTACCGCCAATGGATTACCGCGGTTGAATGACGCCGCGTTGATTCGTGGGTCGTGATAGTGTGGGCGTAGTTCTGTTGGCGTGACGGTGTAGGTTTTGCTATCGCCAGTTTATCACTGACCTTTGGTGTGGCAGACTTGTGTGGGTGTCTGTATTGTGGTGGATTACGAGATGTGGGTCGTAATACCTGAAGCGGATTTCTGCCACGGTATCTTGATGGCTGTCAGCACGGCGGTAAGCAAGATTTACCGCCAGGTTTGTAATGAGGGCCTATGTCTCTGATTCTGTGAATGTTTTCATCGCTGTGTGCCTAAGAATGTCAGTTTATACATAAGTGTGTTTGTGGATCTGTTACTGTATGTATCAGTGTGTGCCGGGGTGTTTCACTGTATGCATGATTATGACCCCGGTTATGTGAATGTTTGCATCAGTATGTATGTGGGTGTTTCACTGTATTAATCAGACATCATATGGGTGTGTTAGTGTATGCATAAGTGTGTGCCTGGGTGTTTTGATGTATGCATCACTGAGTATCTGAGTGTGTTATGATATGCATAATGCTGTTTCTCTCTGTGTTACTACACACATCAGTGTCTGCCGGGGTATATGAGCATATGCATCAGTGTGTGTCTGGGTGTTTCAGAGTACTGATCAGTGTGAGCCTTCCTGTGTTACAGAGTGCAACTGTATGTCCCTGCATGTCTCAGTGTTTGGATGAATGTGCAGCTGGGTGGCTCAGTGTCTGTATTTGTGTTAGTGAGTTTGTTAGTATATATATATATATATAAATGGTTCAATACTCAGAGAAAACCATTAGTAACTCTGTAGGTATCTTAATAGGTACATAGACAACTAAATGAATAGGTTATCTTCTTTGCTAATGAGTTTTGGTGAATGATTGTCACAAACACTACTGTAATGCAATGTGTAACTTGCTCTCCGGTATAGTACTTTCTTCATCAAAGTTACTTCTCTAAAACTGACACATGCTCTTCAAATATACATTTAAGTTTCTTACTCAGTATTAACTATTTACTACTTACTTATTTACAGATATTATGCATGTATACCTTCTTTCATAATATTTACTTTCTTCATTTTCTGATCCCTATACTATACCTTATTATCATTATGTGCTCTCTCTTTTACCTTCCCTTTCACTCTTTTCTTCATACTAGACACTTTCAGCCACCTATTGCACTCACACTTTTTAAAGTCATTTTTTCTTTAAACTACACACTAACTCACATACCTTTCTTTCAAAAATGTTTGATGGTTTGTATTGTTGTGTGTGAGTACCGGTTAGAATCTATTTGCACAGGAAAAGCAAAAAAGACAAGCAGAAGAATAGTACCCCACTCTCATACAAGGCAACCATTAATGGCAACCTTTTTAATTTTGCTTTCAAGGTTAGTCTGGGAGAAATCAAATATTGAGTTTCCTTAAATTTTTGGCCTACGCTGCACTACTTCTAAATGGTCAGTTTTGTTAACCTTTTCTAACACCCCTCTGAAGAAACCCAATTTGGTAGGAGATTTTGAGATGATTCAGGAATCTGTTGCAGGGTTCAGCGCGGCCCCCAGTGTATAATTGCGGCAGATTAACAAATAGATAAGGACTCCAAACACAGTTTTTTATAATCTGTTGCTAGTTGTTCTAATTTTTACTCCATTTGCTGTACATAAATAAACTTTGAGTTAAATATGCCATAATCACTAGCAGTTCTATTAGCTTTCTTCTTTCAAAAGCAATCTAATCTTTTTTTTTTCCCTTCCACAATGCTCCAGTAGATCTGTTACCATGGTGACAAAGTTTGAAATGTTCTATGCTAGTAGTAGGTCACAGGTTCACAACACTTTCTGAGAGCTGCATGCTAACTTCTAAACCAACTGTAGCATATGTGGTTGACTGTTTGGAATTATAGCTATAGCCAAACACCTTTACTTTTCTGTTATTTCTCTACAGCCACTCTCACATGCATTTATTTACTTTTCTCTTAATATCACTACCTACTTTTAGACACTACTATACTTACACCCTCCAATCAAATTAGATCTTTTACACTTTAGGTGCTAGACTCCATGTCAAGTGCCTTTCATTTGAAATCTGTCTCATTCAACTGCAGCCTTCTTCTCTGTGCTACTCCAGCTTCCCTCCTAAATGGTCAGCGTGTGGATTGTGGGTCATAGCTTTTTGTTTTGAGCCAGAGCGAGTGCTAGGAAGACTGGTATTGGCAGGGACCTGGGTCTCCCTGATGTGGGCATTACTTGGATTGGCCAGAGAGGGTTAAATTGGCATTAATTGCTTCGTTTGGTTGAAAGCATTATGGATTGTTAACATCCAGACCTCATGATTGTGCACTGTGATTGTAATAACCTGGACACAGCTACTGGAGTTGGAGTGGAAATCCTAATGAAAGATATCTTTGGTGAATTAATGTCATTTTTCCCAAATACTGCCTTGGTATTTTCCAATATTTGACAAAGGCAGAAGTGGAAGTGGTTAAGTGAAATCTGTCAACTGACTGAAAAATCCAGGAAACATGTTAATAAAACTGTTTCTGCATTCTCCAGAGACCACAAATGGGCTCTATATACCTCAACAATTTACGCTTTGATATGGATGGTATATATATAAATGATGGAGTGGCATTGGGAGAATATCTCCCTCATTGGGTCTGTGAATGGGTGTAACAGTGTCTGAGTAGGTCTCTCAGTGAATGTTGTGAGTGGGAATGAGTGGGTATGCAAGTGTCTGAGTAGGTCTGAGAGTGGGTACAGTAATGCCTATATAGTGAATCCTAGTTTGTTTTAATGGGATAACAGGAGTTAGCTTAGCCATTGGCTTGCGAACTCGTGCCTCCGTCACCTAGTGACTTTTAACCTACTTAGCTTGCTCTGTCTTAGCCCATTAATTATTTAATTCTTCTAAGATGGCTGCCTTGTTTAAAGTTAGAATGAAAACAACAAGGCAAAAATGACAATTAGAATCGCCGCACATCCAATAACAAAGTGTCATCATTACAGTTGCTCAATACGACTATACGCACATCTGTTACCAACATGTTCATACTGGAAAGACCAGTTACAAATAAATATAAAATGATAGTGGAGCACTCACCATATATATATTCAAAATTTCAAGGCAATACTTAATATGACCATTTGCGAAAATGAGTCCTATTCTTTGATATATATCTTTTTGAAGCATCAGAAATATATGAGACTTATGTGAAGAATGACATGGGATAATTGAATGTCTTTGTTCATGTTAATGTTTATTATATTGCCAGCCTTGATGAAGTCCCGTTTTGGGATGAAACACGTGTCTGCGGCTATAAGCTCTTACATGTGCTGAAATATCCCATCACGCATGGACAGATCTATGGAGATTTGACAATTTGGAGATGCTTCCCAATATCTGGAGTCCTATTAATTGGTCGACACCTTATTGAGAACGGACTGTTGTAGCTTTACTACTGCATAGAGCTTTACATAGATGGACATTAACTTCTTCTTTTGTCCTTGGATTGAGCCTCAAATACTTTGGATACATGAATTGACATTAATCTTTTCAGTGTGCTTTTGGACTGAGCTAAAAAAGCACTTTTGCTTTCCATATTAATGTATGAATTCTAGGTTTTGTACTTATTGTGTTTGTCTTTTTCTTTGTACATAATAATCAATCATTATTAAAATTATCGTTGTTTGTCTGAACACAACTTATACACCCATATGAGTCTTATCTAATTGCGTATATTCTTTTTGTGTATTTACCACTATTCTTGGAAATACGTTTTCCCAAATGGTTATAATGCCTTGGAATTTTGTTTATAGTTAGGCCACTTGTTATGATTTGCATTATCAGTGTCACTGCGTTAAGGCATCAAAATCAAGTGACAAAGACAAACAAACTGTAGGTGTTCACATTTAGGGACTTTCCTTCTTCATGCTTTCGAGGGAATTGTTTATATTAATTGCCGCCACAAGCATGCCTGTTATCTATTGTTTGGGGACACACCTACGTCAGGGGTCCAGGTAGATCTGTATTGATATTGATGCTGCACGTCACCTTGACACTGACTCAGTCTTCGTGTTCCTGCAGAGTCTGGGATAGGGACCTCATTCCAAGGTAACAAGGGTTGGGGGCTCCTCTCGTGGACATGGCATTGGCAGATTATGTTTAACATACCCAGGTCTCCTTTAGGTTGGAGGTTAGGCCTATCAGGATAGGGTATTAGGACATATTGTACACTTTGGGGGTCATTCTGAGCTTGGCGGGCGGCGGGAGCCGCCCGCCAAGCGGGAACCGTCAGAATACCGCTGCGCGGTCAAAAGACTGCCGCGGTTATTCTGAGTTTCCCGCTGGGCTGGCGGGCGACCGCCAGAAGGCCGCCCACCAGCCCAGCTGGAAACCCCCTTCCATGAGGATGCCGGCTCCGAATGGAGCCGGCGGAGTGGAAGGGGTGCGACGGGTGCAGTTGCACCCGTCGCGATTTTCAGTGTCTGCTTGGCAGACACTGAAAATCTTGGTGGGGCCCTGTTAGGGGGCCCCACGACACCCGTTGCCGCCAGCCAGGTTCTGGCAGTCAAAACCGCCAGAGCCAGGCTGGCGGTAAGGGGGTCGGAATCCCCATGGCGGCGCTGCCTGCAGCGCCGCCATGGAGGATTCCCTTGGGCAGCGGGAAACCGGCGGGACACCGCCGGTTTCCCGTTTCTGACCGCGGCTGTACCGTCGCGGTCAGAATGCCCATAGGAGCACCGCCAGCCTGTTGGCGGTGCTCCCGCGGTCGTTGATGGTCAGAATGACCCCCTTTATGTCTTTTCATGTTATTGCAAGATGGTGGTGGTCTTTGTAATAATGACTCTTGTCTTTACAATTCTGTTCCTTGCACTGTTCATTATCCTAAACATTGCAGCCAATGCAACTTATCGCAGATTGAAGTTGTGTTAAATAAAAACTATTGAGACTTTACTGCATCTTCGTTATTGCCTGTGTTTGGTTAAGGCATGATATATCTGTGAGAAAGAGGTAATCTCCGTTTAACCAGGACACTCCCTGAGATGTCATACTCTTGAGCCCATGCGTAAAGGCTGCCACAAATCACCTTTTACTATTTGGGTTTTGGTGAGGTGCTGCTAGTGAGCCGGAAGGGTTGGGACGACAGCTGGGATTTGTTTTAGGATAGGCATAGTCACATACAAACATGAGTACTGTCATCCTTAAACCAGCAGTCTTGCCCAGAGCAAAAGTCCAAACTACGACATAACGCCACCAACGATGGGGTTTAGGCAATAATTTACGGATACCCTGACTATCACTGTCTCACAGACAACACGTTCCCTTAGTACCATTAAACAGAGACGTCTGTTGTCTTTAGGAAGATCCTACTCAGCTAAAAAGGTATCACCTGATTAGGCTGTAGGTTGTTCGAGCTCAAACTCATGAAAGGACTATACTCTCCATTTGGTGTTCCGTTTCTCTGACCAATGTTACAAATATGGCTAACGCCATAGAAATTCCTGAGAATGCTAGACAAGCATTAACACAACACCTACTAGTGCAGGGCTTTGTAGAAGAGGACGGGATGTTACTCTTATAATAGAAGCTAATGAAGCATACCAAACAGAAACATTTTACTGTTGGGTCACCCTTTTAAGGTGAACCAAAGAACACATACATTCCACACATACGAAATTGGAAACGTACCTCAACGGTACCAAGCATACCAGTATCATGGAATATCGCTCACATACCAAGAGCATCAGAACTGGTTTAAAGGCGCCCTAACACATGTATTACAAAGAGTGAGACTAGGTCCTCCATGTAATGATGGACCAAAGTGGACTATGTTTACCACATACACACCTCACCCAGGCATGCAAAATATGCCAATAGCAGATCTATGACATTTATATAATGAATTAGTAACACTTTATAGATGACTAGTCCAGTTCGTAATGCGAACTTTGAACACAACACCAGCGCGTCCAGCTCCACCAGCACCTGGGGGATACCAATGGGCTACTGGGATTTATCCACAAACAGTGCATACTATAATGGGTAAAATACCAACAGAACGAGAGAAAATACCTTTCTAGATAGCCCAGAAAACAAACCAGCTGGAAGCTGTGTTTCCCCATACTGGACCACAGGAAAAACATAGACTTCTCACAATGTGCTTGCCCTTCGGGATGGTTCCCTCGGTGGATGATTACGCCACATGGGGTACAGTCTTCGCTGCTATATATACTACCACACATGGTACCCCAACACTTGCCAATTTACCGGAAGTGTTAAAACAAATACAGAATGAGCACGGGGCTGCACGAGCCTTAGATTTGGGGATGGAATTAAGGCGTAACTTTGATGCAGTTTCCTCAATAATACTCAGTAATATTAAAGGGGAAGCCCTAGCACTGGCTATACGCCAGTGTCTCAGAGAAACTCCATATTTGGAACAGGAGAGACAGCTACCAAAAATAATTTCTGACACCTATACTAGTATACGGCAGGATAGTTTGGGAGCCAAACCAAAGAAGTTGGAATCACAAAGTACCATCCTTAAGGAAAGTACAAAGCAGGCACAAGAGGACTCAAAAAAGCACTGGGAAAAACAAAAAAGAATTTAAGGATAGACTAAATAAGAGAGCTGATTCTCCACACCCGGAGAACTCCGAAAAGAGATACAATCTCAGAAATAGGGAAAATATAAAAATTCATGATAGATATACTGATTCACGTCCCTCTTGTTCCTTTCAGGATGCACCGGATATACGTAGCGAGAGAAGGGGCCGTCCTGATCGACGTCCTGAATACATGAAACAAAAGAAAGACTTTACACAGTCTACAGTCAAAAAAAGAAGAAAAAACTCCTCAGCAGAAGCCACAGTTTAAAAAGAAAAAGGTGGCAACACTGACAATTAAAAATGCCAGTACACTTGAGAACATTGTTGAAGAACAAGACGTGGGCAGTGACACCGTTAGACAGGTCACAATATGACGCCAGAGTTTGAAAGATCATCTGGATGTGACAGCAACTAGCGATTTTATTGCAGTTGAGACTGCGGACAGCTGCGTTCTCCCACCTGACAGGGTTTATGATTTAAAATTTCAAATAGAGGAAGAGTAGAGCGCACCATTGGTGTGATATTCTGGGATGAACTTAATAGTGCTATCCTGTTGACCAAAAGAGACTGGCCACCTGAGCACGTCCGTAAACTCCCACACGGGGAAGATGTCATTTTGCCTTATTTCTCTAATCTTGTTCCAGAAGCAGAAAAACATACCTATGCTGTTGAATGGGCTTTAGCGCAGGCACCTGCGTTATACCGCAATCATGTAGGTTGGGACAAGGACTCTCCTTGTCATGTAATTCCTATTAGGTCTACACCCCAACCTCAGCCACAATATCCTGTTAAACATGAAGCTAAAGCTCCAGTGAAGGAGATCCTCACACAGCTCGAGTACCAGGGAGTAATTGAGCCCTGTACATCTACAATGAATAACCCGTTATTCCCCGTTGCAAAGCCAGACCATTCCTACAGAATAGTCATAGATTACAGACATTTAAATAGTCATACACGCACATATGCTATATAAAACTCACATAGCATGGCACTAATAAACAATATAGTGCATAAAAAATATAAAATAACGTTAGATATTTCTAATGTTTTTTTTTGCCACAACTTAGCACATGAAAGTCAGGACCTGAGTACATTCTTATTTGGCTCACAAAGAAGCTTTTGCCGTTTACCTGAAGGCTATAAGAACAGCCCAGGGCTATTCTCAGCCCGTGTAACATCAATATTACATGAGAGTGATCCCAAGGCGTTATCCTACGTGGATGACATATATCTCACTGACGACGACCTCAACATTCATCTTGTAAGGGTCGATCGGATCATTTTGGGATTTGCAGACCTCGGTTACAAATTAAACTTTAAGAAAAGTAAGATTTCCTTTCTCAGTGTATTTTTCCTGGGATACGAGCTATCGAATGAGGGGAAGAGCCTGGCCCCGCACTTTCTAGAGAAATATGCTCAATTGCACCCTCTTAACACTCTCAAGAAACTACAGTTATTACTAGGTTTCTTCAACTTTGGCAGAACATACATTCCAGACTATGCACAGCGTATCAAGCCACTTTATGACTTGATGCTGCCAAACATTTCGAGTAGACACTGGACAATGGAACACACATGCATCCTTAGGGAATTGCAACAGGACATGCTAGAAACTAAACACTTGCACACACATGACAATAAAACAAATTTGGTCATCAGAATAATTGCTGGTGCCACTGGATTTACTTTACTTATGTCACCTTCAATGAAGTCGACACGGTACCAATAGCATATAAATCACATTTATACTCAAATACAGAACAACTTTTTGCACCTACAGAAAAGATTGACTGCAGTTCAAATGGCTGTCATAAAGGAGAGGCCACTTGCCCAAGGGAAACGCATTATTGTCGTTACCCCAGTGCCAGCCTTAGAGGCTGTCACCAAAGCAAGCGTTCTCAACGCTAAAGCATTACATCCACGTTGGATTCAGTGGGCAGCGTCCCTGATCGCCACTGATGTTGATTACATCTTTGATCCTAAACTTCAGACACAAGAGTTTCTCCAGTATGAACAGGAGTACTCCGCTCCTCTAAATGTCTTGCCACTTGACAGATACCATAATGTCATCTACACTGATGGTTCAACACAACCAGCTGTAGGTACCAAACATCAATACTCAGCCACTTGTGCAGCTGTGAGCGGTGTGATGGAAGATGGAGTCTAGGGGACTGCACAGCTCAGTTGGCCTAAATTAAAGCTCTTATATTAGCACTAGAACACACAGAGCCAGGACACGACTTTAATAGTCTGCAACTCATACTACTGCGTCCAGTCATACAATGATTATCTTAATCATTGGAAGCTGAACAGGTTTAGAGATTCCAAAGGGAACACCAAAAAACACAAAACATTGTGAGGGAGGGTGGCTGATCTTAAGGATAAGCTACTGTGTGTACATGTAGTACATACATTGGGCCATCAACGTGTAGGAGTACATGTTATCGGCAACACTTTGGCTGATGAAGCAGCCATATCTGCAGTAGCTATGGCTTCTATGGCTACATTGACTCATTCACAGACGAGATTGGATAATGAAATACTGACTGCCTTGAAAGCTGCGGCTGAAGGCAAGTCCCTCCCAGAAGGATACCCTACAAATTATTCTTACCATATCAGTGCACAGAATGTTGCCTACGCAACAATTCCTGGGGTTGGAGATCTAGTAATCCCCAACGAAGACCAGAGATTAGATCTAGTAAAAAGCAGTGCATGAGGGTGTCGCTTCTACACATGCTCGTATTTTGGCCACAATAACACTCTTACAGAAACGCTTCTGGTGGCCTGGTCTATGCAGACGGACAAAAAAGTACATCATTTTTTGTGACATTTGCCAGCAAATAAAAGGCTCCAATATCAAACGCCCACCACAGACAACCCTCTTAGTGTCCAGCAGGCCACTACAATGTGTGTACGTGGACCATTGCCGTCCACTCCAACCTGATGGTACATACAAATACATCTCAGTCGCTGTAGATTCTTGTTCTAGATTCCTGTGGGTATGGCCTCAGTGGTCGGCTGACACTCAAACTGTTATAAAAGACTTGCTGATATTTATTGGTACATATGCGGTTGCAGCATTCCATTTGGACCAGGGCCCTGAATTTGCCTATAAGGCATTCAGGGACACCATGGGGATGATGGGTGTTGAACTCCATTACTCCTCACCATACCCTCCTGAGGGAAATTCGGTCATGAAGAGGCAGTCCTTAACAGCTCGAGTATTAGGTTCAGGCCGCAGTTGGCTTCATCACCTATATGGGGTCCAGAGAGCACTGAATAATCTGCCAAGACGGTCCTTGGGGGGCGCACTCCTTATGAGGTTCTCTTTGGGATACATATGCATGTCCCAGATCTTGATGGCTCTGGTTTGGTGGCAGCAGAAACACCATTTGACATGATTGAACATCTCACTGTCTTACAGGAGCTTCAGCAATTTCGTGATGATAAATCATCTACCAGTGCTGCCACCTTGGATTCCTAAAGTTGGGGATCTGGTTCATGCGAAGATCGCTGTGAAGAAGGAACTCAGTCCATCTTACAGAGCACCTATCCCGGTCTTGGGAATTCAAGGTACCAGAATTGTCGTCTTACTATCACTGCCTGGTTCCAGAACAAACAGATTAATTTCCATCGATGATGTCAAAGTTCACCATGTGGCCGATCCTTCACAGTAGACCAAATGGTCCCTTGGGTAGTTACCTATACCCTCTAAGTACCCAATAGGACATACCTCTACATAGTAGAATGAACAACACTACTACGGACTATGCAACAATTTCCAACGCTGTCACAGAGACCTCCTCGACTATGGGGAGGGCGGAAAACAAACTCTTGCTAGTTCCAGTTACCTCTTCAATGACAACACCTATCCAAGATTTGGCTGTGTAGTGGATAAGATTTGTCCACTATAGTGGATAAGATTTGTCCACTACACAGACTGATGACACGGTCTACCATGAGCCTCCACGTGAAGTAGACCAATCTACAAGTAATGCTCCAACATTTGCAGAGACTGCCTCTGTGAAAGAACAGGGCTGATTGCAGAGGCCCGTAACGTTTTGCCCCCATTTTCCACTTTTTGCTGTTGTTTTCCTGACTCTGATGGTGCCCTGGGTACTGCTAACCAGTCCCAGGGCCTGTGCTCTGTGTAAAATCGATATGCAAATTAGCTAATTATAATGGGCTAAGTCAGCCTACCTATAAGTCCCTAGTATATGGTAGGGCATGTAGGTTTAGGGACCCCAGCAAAGGTAGAGCACCCATAGGTGTACTGCTGAGGTGCCCAGTGTCATTTTAAAGGCAGGCCTGCCTTGCTGGCTGCTTTTAAATTAACGTTCTATGCAAATTCGACTTTGGAATTAAAAGTAGTTCCAAAGTCTTAAACTACCTTATTTTTACATATAAGTCACCCCTAAGGTGTGCCCTATGTTCCCCCCCAGGGCTGGGTGCCATGTAACCTTAAGCAGGGACCTTATAAAAATAGTTTTATAAGCCCTGGTGAGGTAAAAGCAGCCAACTTTGTTTTTCCCTCATTGTAGTGAATGGCCTTCATAGGCTAGAATGCGGAGACTTTATTTTAATTTTAAAAGTCCCCTTAAGTGACAGATACAAAGAGTATGGTATCAAATGAATTGTTATAATAAATCCCACAACTTCCAGTTGTTGGATTTAATATAACTTGTTCCGGTAAAGAGTTTTAAACTTTACCTGAAAAGTTGCCAACTTCAGCCCTGCATTGTTTTTGCTGCTGTGCTCTGATTGGCCGGCCTCTGGCAGCCTGGCCAGGCTGCCTTGATGAGGTGTGAAGTGGCCTGGCTTCACACAAAGAGATGTGCCTGTGGGAGGGGATCTCCCCTCAACAGATGGTGAGGCAGGAAGGGGGAGGGCTGCCAAACTGGTCTTCAAAGGCAGAGAAGGACATTTGGAGCAACACCCCCATATCCTGCAACCCCAGACAACTAGGAGCCCCCCTTGATTAGATTAGGAGAGGGCAGGAGAGGGTTGTGTTTATGATTTTTAGCCACACCAGTGGGTAGGCTTAGCCAGATGTAACCTCCAAAAATCACTTTCAGCCATGATGGATTTTTGAGGAATGTTGCCTCCTGGGCTTGATTTTTGCCACACTTCCTAGGAAGTGGTCATCACAGGGGGAAGGACCCTGCCCCTGATTGGAGAACCAGGACCCCCCTGTTTTTTACCCAGGAGCAAGGATAAAACTGGCAGACCTGCACCCACATCTCAGATCCCTATCAGATTCCAACAAGGAAGAACTACAGGAGAAGAAGGACTGACCTGCACCTGGACACTGCACTCTGTAAGACTGCACCAGCTGCACACTTGGGCTTCTCAACTAAAATGACTTTACCTGTCTTCTACTGCTTCAAGAAGAGACTCCCTGTTTGCTACAGGTACAAAGGAGCTGCCCAGAGTCCCCTGCATCAAGTCCTGCAGGCAGAGCCCAGCTGACCTGCGTCCAGTGGCCATCTGAGGATTCTGACCAGGTGCATTCTGGGAATTGTAGTCCCAACTCCCAAGGAGCAACTCAGAGCTTCTGGAACCTTGGATCAAGTTGTGGACACTTCAAGGATGCAAAAAGGAACTCTGGAAGAATATCCAGAGGTTTGGAGATGTTTGGAGCAACTCCATAAGTTGAAGAGGTGCATTGCGGGAGTTCTAGTCCCAGACCCCAAGACGCACACCAGAGCCTCTGAACCCTTGGCTGGTGCTGTGGACCACTTTCCTGAATCAAACACTCCTGAAAGTAAGTGTGACAGTGTTACCTCATGGGTGGCCTGAACTCTGGACTTTGTTCCTTTCCAGTGTGACTTTTTTTTATTAACCCTTCAAGCACTAGTTGCTTCTATGCGCTAGAAAGCATTAATTCTTTGAAAATTCATATCTCCGGTTCCCCTTATCCGATTTTATTCCTTTTTGGGTCATTTTAAAGATAAAAATATCATCTATTATCATAAATTGATTTTGGATTTTTAAACTGTTTCCTGTGTTTTTTTAATTACTGTTTTGTGATATTTGAATGCTTTACACTCTGTCTCCTAAGTTAAGCCTTGCCGCTCGTTGCCAAGCTACCATGGGTTGAGCTGGGTTTAATTTACTGAGACCTAACTGGACCTAAGTGGAGGTTAGTGGCTTATTGCTAAGTGTAGGTAGTTACCTGCCCTTACCAATAGCCCATTTTCCAACAGCCTCTGGCTATTTTGTAGACATTGATGATTTTTTTTCAGACTCATCCACTATTATGATTGACAATGTTTTGAAAACACGTAAGCTGTATCAATGGTTTAAAAAGAACTATTTAATTTACCCATGGAACTATTTATGGTTCTGTTTAACATTTACTGCATTATTTTTTGGGTTGGTTTTGTGTCTGCTTTCTTTTTGCTTATAAATGGTCATTACATTCCTGAACGCTCCTCTGTCAAGCCCGTGGATGAAGTCTTAACTCCATATCATTCCTCACATAACGTCTGAAGAGACTTCTCCCTTGTGAAAATTTCAGCAATACCGATTCCTGATAGGATTGTGTGGGGCAATGTTCCCTTTGATATATACGGGCCTACTGAGGTCATTCGAATGCGTTATGTGTTCAAAATATCTACGACAGATGTGGTTACACCTGATGTTGTATCTGATGATTGGAATGTCCAAACAGTTGATTCCATGCTAATTTAAATGAAAGACTACTCTCTATTTGAAAGTGATGATGTAGATAGACATACAATGAATTATGGGGAAATGTTCTGTTACAACAATTGGGGATATTACTACCTACACTGTGCCACTAGACACAGGCCACTATTGAACTACACACAGTGGGAACACTGTTCAACAACACCAGTGGGGAGCCCAAAGCACTATTAGGATAAATTTACATATTTCACTGGGCATGACACGAAAAATGCAATCATATTATTTTAAGTTACCTCCATTCCATCACAAATTAGGAAGATTTTACTAACAAACACGAAACTCATTTATTCAGATCCCTTTGTTTCCTGGCTTGCAGTTGAAGGTTACGAATACTGGAAGAACACTATTGACTTAAAAAATGTATGGGGAACACAAGATTGGCAAATACAGGGTAAGGAAGCTTTATTTAGAGTATGCCTAATTCCTGTGCAAATGATCTTTTTAAATGACAGTATTCAACAGACATCCTGTCTGGTGTTAGCGAAAATTAAAGACATGAACACGCCCATTTTCCCCACACCGTCAAAGTTTGATGACTGGCAATATTTCCTTAATATCACTGAGAAAACGCTAGACGCGATGGTTAAGGCTGGTACCTATCATTCTTCACTTTCCAGTCCTGGCGGGTGGTTAATATGGCCGATAGACACTGATAGATGTTAAGCACGTTTTTTGAACACTTCCAGGGGGTTTTACAATCAAAAGGCCAGACCCTCACTGTGTATCAGGTCAACACACAGGTATAGTTACAACATACAGTGTGGGTAAACTGTGCCAAAAATGGGTACAGACTAACATGTTAACCACAGTTAAAAAACATCTGAACACTCTTTCTGAAAATGTAGACTTGCAGGTTTTTCTGCTAGGTCCTAGGAAACAGAGCTCTAAAAGGTTCCTGTATGCTAAGTATAATGAAATATGGAAACTTTCTCAGATGGAAGCTGCTGCACGTTTGAGGCAATTAGATAAGGAAAACTTGGAGAAGGCTTTAGCAGTTGTCGACAACGGCATGAACACTCTGTCCAACAGGATTTATTCACTATCCAACATTGTGTTGTCTGCTATTGATATCATTCAGACAGACATGTCCCATTTATATCATGGACAAACTCAGCTGCGGTCCATCATGCAGCTGGGTTGGACATTACAGACACTGAAAAATGGCCGCATTCCATGGAAGTATATTAATGGTAGTGAATTGTTCACTGCTTTAATCTTTCCAGGGAACAGCAGACAATGGCTAAAAGGGAAGCTAGTTTCACCATGCTTTATATTGAAAAGTTAGATAAGTTGCCCTTCACGGTAGCAGAGAGTCCTTCAACAATTTGGCTCCTACATGGCATAATCAATTTGCACATTTCAACATTACGTTTCTCGAATTGCTTGGAACATCTTGCAGTGGGCAGGTTCGAGCAACTAGGCGATAGCTACATTAAGGAAGAGTGGGAGCTGCCCTTTGATTATAAATGTTTGAGCGGCGAAACAGAGGTTTTTCAAATGTGAGACTCCTGTTAGTCATTCAATGATATGTAAGCAGGTGTCTCTTCACGGCCTTTGCAATGCGGGGGTTATGAACTTGGTCTGTTTTCTGATATACTTTCCAATGGAAGTTCTGTGGTACTGAGCAATCAAAGTTGTTGCGGCATGCGACCAGGAATTGCCTACGCAATCTCGGTCTTGAAGGTAGTTACGTTTTGCGGACATGTTTTATTCCCCCCCCCACACAAGAGATAAAACAATCTGACATGTGGCCCCACATAGATACTATTATTGTAAATTATGACAAGCTGAGCAGACTAAAGGTGTTACTGTTTCAAAAACAGGTTGGGTTGACATCTGCTAGAGAGACTTATGCTCTCCAGATAGCGAGATCATCAACCGAGATACAATCCTTTTTAGGTACCAACTTCCCCAAGCACTTTGGAGAACTGATATCCAGAATATTCAATGCTTCGAGCACTGCTAGGATTGTCCATTTCTTCAAGGCTGTAGTGACTGGATTTGTGTCCATCTTCCAGACTGTTTTCGGAGTCATCCCATTATCCATCTATTTACTGTTTTCAAGCATGTTTGGCGGTTTTCCGATTATTTTGGCATTGATTGGTGTACTACTACTGCTATTTCTTCTGATTCACAGTGGTTGTTTCTTTCCAGCTACACAGAGCAATGGAGCCACTCCCACCAACTCAACTGCGCAGTGAACGCATGGTTCGGATCTTCGATGCCTCCTTGCTGCGGGAATTGGAGCGTGATTGGTGGTTGTCATTTCGGCCACTTCTCTGGTGCGTACAACCAGTTTTCCGCTGAGTGTGGTGCCTCTTCGAACACCTGCCTATGGTGTGTCTTGCTGTTGCATCGGCATCTCCTGTGAACCAAGAACTGCTGATGTCCCCGATGAGGGTTCATTAACGGTCGTGCCCCTTGAGACTAAGGCTGCTCCGCAAGGCCACTTATGAGCCTTTGGTTCTAATATCTACTATGGAAAATGGCACTGCTGCAGGTGGACCTCCACAAGAGACTGACACGCACTACTGCTCTGTGGATCCGTCTACCCACCCGGTGATCGATCTAACATCTGACGATGTGGACTCGTTCTTGAGGTCCTTGATTGGTGACTTCAATAACACTCTTCGAGATCATGACTATAGCAAATAATTTGATGAATTGGCTTGCCATTCCCAATTCCAAGTATGCATTCAAATTGCCTTTACTTTGGCCTGATGTGCTTGTCATGGTTGACATTACATTTCTCTGTATGTATTTTTAACTAATATTTTTAAGTACTACTTTTTAATAAGTTTTAAACAGACTTGTTAGCTAGTTTTTATGCTTTTAGCTTTTAGTCCAGAGCAATTTTAGTGTTTGGATTCATTCACCTTTGGTGGCGTCCAGTTATGGTGTCATACTTGTTACGGCAATGGGGAGGGTGTAGTGAATCCTAGTTTGTTTTAATGGGATAAAAGGAGTTAGCTTAGCCATTGGCTTGTGGACTCGTGCTCCCATCACCTAGTGAATTTTAACCTACTTAGCTTGCTCTGTCTTAGCCCATTTAATTATTTAATTCTTCTAAGATCGCTGGTTTGTTTACAGTTAGGCTACTTGTTATGATTTGCATTGTCAGTGCCACCATGTTAAGGTGTCAAAATCAAGTGACAAAGACAAACAAACTGTAGGTATCCACATTTAGGGACTTTCCCTCTTCATGCTTTCGAGGGAATTGTTTATATTAATTGCGCCCCAAGCATGCCTGTTATCTATTGTTTGGGAACACACCTACCTCAGGGGTCCAAGTAGATCTGTATGAATACACCACACTTTAAACAGATAATTAGAGGGATTCCGACCAGAGGGCATCGCCACCATCGCCGATATCGATGCTGCACGTCGTCTTGATGCTGACTCAGTCTTCGTGTTCCTGCGGAGTCTGAGATAGAGACCTCATTCCAAAGTAACGAGGGTTGGGGCACCTCTCATGGACATGGCATTGGCAGATTAGGTTTAACATACCCAGTTCTCCTTTAGGTAGGAGGTTAGGCCTATCATGATAGGGTAATTGGACATATTACGCACTTTACGTCTTCTCATGTTATTGCAAGATGGTGGGGATCTTAATGATCGTAATAATGGCTCTTGTCTTTACAATTTTGTTCCTTGCACTGTTCATTATCCCAATCATTGCAGCCCATGCAACTTATCGCAGATAGCAGTTGTGTTAAATAAAAACTATTGAAACTTTACTGCATCTTCGTTATTGCCTGTGTTTGGTTAAGACATGATATATCTATGAGAAAGGGGTAATCTCCCTGAGATGTCATACTCTCGAGTCCATGCGTAAAGGCTTTCACAAACCACCTTTTACTATTTGGGTTTTGGTGAGGTGCTGCTAGTGAGCCGGAAGGGTTGGGACGACAGCTGCGATTTGTTGTAGGATAGGCATAGTCGCCTACAAACATAAGTACTGTCATCCTTAAACCAGCAGTCTCGCCCAGAGCAAAAGTCCAAACTACGACACCTAAGTAGGTCTGTGAGTCAATGCATGAGTCTCTCAGTGGATGATTGAGAGCATATGTGAGTTTCTGAGTAGATCTGTGTTTGGGAGTGGAAGTATCTGACTTAGTCTGTGAGCAGGTACATGACTGTCTGAGTGGGTCTGTGAGTGGCTACTTGAGGGAATGAGTGGGTTTGTGAGTAAATGCATGAGTGTTTCATGGAGTCTGTGAGTGGGTGCATGAATTTTTGAGTGGGTCTGTGAGTGGGTGTATAAGTCTCTCAATGGGTATGTGAGTGAGTGTGTGAGTATCGGAGTAGATCTGTGAATGGGTGCATAAGTATCTGAGTGAGTCTGGAGTCGGTACAAGAGTAACTGAGTGGGTCTGTCAGTGGGTACATAATTGTCTGAGTGGGTGGGTAAATGGATGCCAGAGTGTCTGAGTGGGTCTGTCAATGTGTGAGTGTATCTGACTTGGTTTCTGAGTTGGTGTGCAAGTGTCTGACAGAGTCTGTGAGTGGGTGCATGAATGAGTGGGTCACTGAGTGAGTGCATGAGATTCTCAGGGGATGTGTGAGTGTCTAACTAGGTCTGTGAGTGGTTGCGTGAGTGTCTGAGTGGGTCTCTAAATCGGTACGTCAGTGTCTGAGTGGACTTACAAGTGGGTGAGTCAGTGTCTGCGTGGGTCCGTGAGTGGGTTCATAACTGTCTGAGTTGGTCTGTGTATGGATGCATTAGTGTCTGAATGGAGCAGTGAGTCATGTGTAACTGTCTGAGTACGTCTGTGAATTGGTGCAAGAGTAACAACTAAGAAGATCTGTGAGTGACAGTATGAGTGTCAGAGTGGGTCTGGTAGTGCATAAGTATCTCAGTGGGTCTGTGAGTGGGTGCATAAATGTCTGGGTAGGTCTGTGAGTGGGTGCATAAGTGTCTCAATGGGAGTGTGAGTGTCAGAGAGGATTTGTGAGTGGGTGCATAGGTATTTGAGTGGATCTGTTAGTGGATGCATTCATCACTGAATGGGTGGTGAGTAGGTGTGTGAGTGTCTGATCGGGTCTCTGAGTGAGAGGAAGAGGAAATACATGGCTCTTTCAGTGGCTGCATAACTGTCTGAGTGGATGTCTGAATGGGTATGAGAGTGTCTGAGGGGTCCGTCAGTGAGTATAAGAGGGTCTGACTGAGTTTCTGAATAGGTGTATGAATGTCTGAGTGAGTGTGTGAGCGTATATTTATTGTTTAAAAAAATTTCAGCAGAATTCACAAATCCAGTACAAAGTTACACTGGGGGCCACGCTGAGCATCACAATGGATTTGCGATTTCTCAGAGAAGGAAAAAAAATGTTTCTGGGCACTTTCTTCACATTTGGGGTCCCTCAAAGACCCCGATATCACACCCAGGGGGACAGGATACCTCTACCCTGCCTAGAGAGTGCACAAATCCACCGCAAGTGGGTCCACGAATGGTTCACGCCTCATGATATGTACATTTGTTTTCCCTTTAAAAGCTCTAAAACTACTGAATGGATTTACACAAAATAATAAATATGTGGTAGCGGCTCTCCTTATATCTCACTTAATATTGCTTCTAATTGGTGTTCCACTTTTCTAGGCCTCACCAAAAGAAACATTATGATAAACAGCAGATAATCCCCAGCGTGTTGGACTAAATGTAATATATACTATATTGATAGTGGCTGGCTGTAGAGTGTGTCAGATTTACAGCAAATGATGGGAGTACTACGGAAAAATGATTTGATGGAATGATAATTGTACTTTAAAAGAAAAATTCATTTTGAGTATTGCAATTGGATTTAAATGAGGTAAACTTGATTCACTGTGATGGAAAAGGATGTGACATATAACTGCAGAAACAGTAAGAACATTTGAATCATTGTTCAAAATATTCCTTACAAAAACACACTGTGGACAGATATGAATGCATAGCTCTGAGGAGGGATATATTGTAAATATGTCAGAGAGAACAGGTACTGCAAAGTTGTAGGAGAACTGGAACATTACTTGCTGATGGTGATGTCTCTCACATACACTGTTCCCATTATCTTAAAACCCCTTTTTAAACATCTCTTCTTAAAAGAAACGTCTTCTTACAAACCCTTAAAAATGTCTAATCCCCTGTACTGGCGTTTTAATGAAGAGATGCACGGTTTACAAGGAATTAATTAAGAGTTTACAGGGTATTATTGTATTTGGCTGAAACCTCTATAAAGGTCTGCACTGATAAGTAATTCTTCTGTGTTTGATAGTGGGCAGGTCATGTGACCCCTTTTTTAACTCACTGTCATGTTAGCATTTTATGTCCAGTAGAAGGCTCTGGCCAAAACGTGTCGCCATAATTTTCAGCACTTGCACTTATATTTTAACTCTGCTATTTAATATTGAAAAATTAAATGCACCTAATTTCAATAGAGACATACCCATGTTGTTTCCTGTTTTTTTAATGGCCACCTGGAGGAGAAATCTTATTGTGTTTGATAACGCGGCAGTGGGAGGAAGGTGAAGATTTACAACAATTTTTTATATATATATATATATATATATATATATATATATATATATAAATGAGATATTTTATATATATACACACAAACACACACACACACACATTTATCTTCACTCATGTCAATACGTGAACTCCAATGTTAAAAACACAATACAAGTCAATCTCACATTGCAGTTTACACTTTAATATTCCAGTACAGTCACCAAAAAGCAAACTCAATGCGTTTCGCAGTATAACATGCCTTTATCTTGGATTGAGTAAACAACTGTAAAACACCCAAGAAGTAGACACTATTGTGAACATAGACATTGAGCAGGCACTTACAACAGTGTGAACATCAATGTAAAAGTGGCAGCCAACTTCAAATGTGATTAGATCAATATGTATTTCTATGGTTCATGCGTCAAAATGTGAAAATCCAATTCATGATAATCATTTGTACAGATTTAAATTGTAAAAGAGCATGTACCCAACAGTAATATCCTCCAAAAAATGCAAATCTTAACTGATAAAGAGTAGAACACCTCCATACTTGAACTGCACAATAAGGAGCAGTGACATATCAAATAGGCCAAATTGAGGGCGACAACAACAAAATATCAATGCAAATAATGATGAAGCCCAGTAGGAAAAAAAGAGGTCAGCCAAATAGGGCAACTGTAATTGTCTTGGTAGGCAAATGACCATGGGGTGCCCCATCAAGATGTACCCAGGAAATCCTCTCTGCTGTACATACTCCAAAGCAGTCATCCAGCCAACCTCATTAATAGCATCCCCTATGGGAAATTCTTGAGGGCATGCAGACGGCGAGAGTCCAAGATACGGTGTACCTCATACTCCTCCTCACCATGAACTAGTTGAGGAGAAGGCTTTGTCGTACACTTTTGTACTGTACGCTTTAACAGTGAGATAGGAAATAAACTGTGTGTCTTGAGTTGTGCAGGGAGCACCAATCGGAAAGTAACTGGATTGAACTGGTGAACTACTGTGTAAGGATCAATACATTTTGAGTTGGAGGCCTTCTTTTTGTGGACGACTATATGCCTGGTAGACAACCAAATCTTATCATCCACTGTTTATGTAGGCCCAGGACGATGCCTTTTGTCCGCACAAGTAGCAGCTTTATAAATTTGTTTTGCTTTTTCTCAGGACCACATCCTGATGTTTTGGCCATTGATCTGGGAGGTAATTGGGCTGGAAACTATATGTACAGTGAAAGGGTGGAATTTGTATTGATGAGTGGTGAGCTGAACTATAAACTATCTCCCCTAAGCAGAGCATATTCATCCAAGAATCATCTGTGATAGTAACATAGCATCTTAGATATTGTTTTGAATGTTCAGTTTGCCCATCTGATTCTGGGTGGTAACTAGTAGATAATGCTGGGGCAATTTGTAAGGATCTACACCAACTGTTCCAAAATTTAGCCTTGAACTGGGTGCCTCTGTCTGGGATAATCTTTTTTGGGATGCCATGTAATCAAGCAATATTATGAAAGATGAGTTGAGCTAATTACCCTGAGGTGGTGAACTTCCTGTAGACTGTGAAATGGCCCAATTTAGAGAAACAGTTCACTACCACAAGAATGCAGGTTTATCCCTGATCATTGGGTAAGTCCATAATAAAGTCTAGAGAACAATGATCTTTCCATGATCACTTTTGGCTCTGGCACAGGTTTCATATTCCCTTATCCATTTTTGGACACCTTGATTCATAGTGGCCCTCCAAACATTTTGCATGATGGCAAGATTTGTTTGCTGTATACATGAGTGGCCTGCACATGGGTAGTCATGATTCCACCGAAAAACTAGTTTGGTTAGGCATTCTGTGGTTACGTATAATTTGAAGCCATGAATTGGTAAGTCTTGTACAATTTGTCTTTTAGGTGTTTGCTGTAGCCATGCTTGCCAGTCCTGTATTTTAACATTATTTCTTTCTTCATCCAGAAATCCCTCAGTGGAAAGCAGATTCAAGACCGTAATGGGGTCTATGATCAACTGTGGAGCTTCATTTGTTGGTAATGCAGTAGCATCTTGCCTGGTTAATGCATCATGCTTTTTGTTTTCCGCACCAGGGTGAAAACTGACTACGAAGTCAAATCCTGCAAAGAATGACATCCATCTCAGTTATTGAGGAGTAAGCACTCTTGCAGTTTTCATGAACTTTAAGTTAAGATGGTCTGTAAATACGGTGACGGGGTGTTTTGCACCAAGCAAGTAGTTCCTCCTTTCTTTGAAAACTGTGAAAGCCTCACAAATAGCCTCACAATTAGCCCAGTGTTCTTTTTCGTTTATTGCATAATTATTTTTGGCTGAGGTTAATTTCTTTGACATATAGGCCACTGCATGTACCTGCCATGTGATGTCATGCCTCTGAGACAAGATTGCCCTGATTGCCACCTCGGAAGCATCAGCTTTCACAATGTTTAGTGAGAATGGGCTGGGATGCACTAAAATGGATACTGAAGCAAACACAGTTTTCAATTGTTTAAATGCTTTTTGGCCATCAGGATTCCATTCAAAGGCAGCATGTTTTCTTAGTAGGCGAGTTTTTGGTGCTACAACCTATGAGTATGTCTTTTAGGATGAATTGAAAGGCCATTGGCTACATTGCTTTGGACAAATTACATCACCATATATTCAAAGAGGCTATATCAGGTTTTGAAGGCAGTTTTCCATGTATCACCATAACACATTCTTATCAAATGATACGCCCCTTTGAAATCCAATTTGGTGTAAATAACAGCCAAGTTCACTTGATCTAAGAGCACTTAAATAAGGAAAAGTGGATATTTGTTCTTGATGGTTATTGAATTCAGCACTCTATAATCAATGCCAGAGCAGAGTTTGCCATTGGCTTTAGGCACAAATAAATAGAGGAGAATCTGCAGGGGATTTTGAAGGTATTATGAACCCGTTTGCCAGATATTTGTCCAGATAATCCCAGAGATGGTTATTTTCATTTTTTGATAAGGCATAAATGTGGCAATTGGAGATCACTGCCCCTGGTGCAAGGTTGATCTGGCCATCACATGGGCAATGTGGTGATAATTCTTCTGCCTGCATTTCATTCAGCACCTGGTCAAACGGTGACTGTTGTTCTGGTAAGGACTTTTCCTTTTCTGCAGTAGTTAAGACCGAATGGTCTTGCCCTGCTATTAGAAATTGTTTCTTGCCGTATGAAGACAAAGCATTGATTGGCCGAGTAGGCCAATCTATTCTGGAATTGTGCAACATTAGCCAGGACATGCCTAGAATAAAGCTGTATTGTGGGATGCTAATGAGATTGAAATGGATTGTTTCTGCATGTTGTAAGTCTGCCATGTGAAATTCTAAAGTACTATCAGCAGTTTGCATGGTGGTTGCTCCTCAGATCAGAACACGCCCATCTACAGTTTGAACAATCTATGTTTTTTTCTTATGTACACAGGGTAAACACAGTGTTTGTGTTACGTCCCCATCAACAAACTTGCCTGTGGCTCCGGAGCCCAATAAGACCACAATAGGGTGTCATTTCTTGAGTTTCAATAGTAATTCCATTTTCAGAGTGAAATGTGCCACATAATCACTCACTTGTAAACTAAGTGAGGGCATTCTCCAGTCACTCAATAGATTCCCCTCTTTGTCTTTAGAGCTCTCTAGTCTTTTGCCTGGAGTTCTGTGGCATTCACTGCTATTTTAGAGGGAGTTCAAGAGAGCTTTGCTTTTGGCTTGGTGGGATAGTCCTTGACAAAATGCCCCTATTTGCCCCAATATAAACATTGGCCATGTTTACATCTGAGCTTTTTCACATCATTGGTAAGGGCTTGGCAAACTGAACCTAGCTCGATGGGTTCACCAGAATTATCATGATTGATAACATTGGTTACTGTTCAAATCTAGGGCCTGAGCAATTGCTGCATTGCCCATCTCCTTTACGCTCCACTAAGCGATGATCAAGCCTCAAAGTAAGGTCAATGAGTTCTATGCAGGCTTGAGGTTTCGGATCTATCTGCACCAGAATGTCTTTTAATTCCTATCTGAGGCTTGGGAGTACACCAAAGACTCCTTTTCCTCTAGCCAAGCTGTCTCGGTAAACCAAATGGGTAATTTGATTCAAATAAGTGATCAAATTCTGGTTGCCTTGATTAAGTTCTAAAAGTGCTCTATCCACTAATAGAACGGCTGCTCTCCTATTGAACACTTTCTCAAATGGTTTTATGAAGGCTTTCAAGTTGTACAATATGTGATTGTCACTCCTGACTAAAGGTACTGCCTATGAGGTGGCATCTTTTTGCCAGATAGGAGATCAGGAAGGCAATTCAGGACTATGCATCCGGAAAGGAAACTGTTTGGCATGTAAAATGTAACTATGAGTAAGGAACACCTGAACTTTCCCTAAATCTCCTTAAAACCTTTCTAGGGCAGCTAATGGTATCTGTGGGAGGAATATCACTGAAATAGTAGTGTATGTTGATCACCCCGCTGATGCACCCTGACCTGCAGGGTATACTAAGCGACGGTATTTTCATAAAGGAATATCAAATGGATTCCTATCTGTTACACCTGTGAGTCCACCCTCTGTTGTAGTTACGAAACCTTCTCATCCAGTGGCCAATGTGGTAGCCCTAGAGTCTGCTAGTTCATAAAGTCACCTAGAGCAAACATTCTAAAATCAAGCAAGCCAGGAGGAAGATTGCCCATGGCTCGCTATTCTGTCACATCGCTTCAATTCGTCAAAGCTTGCTCGATGATTAGAAATTCCATCTCCAGGCACCATTAAGTCTCTATGCCATCATCCTGGAGACTATTAGAGTATCCAGGAGAGGGAAAGAGTGTATTTGTAAGGAACTGCAGGGAAGGAGACCTGATCATGGGATCGTGACGGTTGCTTAAAAAGTCCTCCCTACTTCCTTGTGGCTAACTGACTTTAGAAAAATCACCTGCAACCCTTGTCTGGGGGTCTCTGAATTGGTGATGTGTTGCAAAACAGTCTAGTCATGCCTTCAGACAAAAGATCACAAATGATAAACACACTTCATTTTTTTTCACTACAGCACATTAAATATATACCATGTATTTTGTCATGTACAGTGTCATTAGGTCAATATATCTAACATAACATAGCTCTGTATTCACTGTGAGCAGATCCCTCTATGGTACAAGTCTGTTAGACAGTTTGAGCACCATCTGTTATACTGATATGTTATGCACTGTAAGCGCACATTGTGTGTGTATGACTAGACTCACTTCAGGGCAATGTCTGTAGCTCCTTTCTGTCCACTATCGATTCCTAGAAAAGTTGTGGTGTGGCACCTGTGCTGCATGACTTAATAATACTATAGGCATGAAATATTCAGTAGTTGTATGCACACTACAACCCACGGCTTCCAAAAATGTGTGTCTTCTTTGTGAAATTACATGTCTGGGTGATGCACTCTCACCAATGAGATTCGGCCAATGTCACTAGAACACAAACAATGGCTTGGCTGACTGGATTGCTCGAAGGTTACTGTCACCAATCCTGGTTTTGGTGTGCTCCGAAGGCGGCTGCTGCCAAAATCCTCTGCGGTCTATACCCATTGGAACCACACCCCTGCAATGTGCGACCAGCAGTAGAACCTCCGACCAGTGACTGCACTTGGGCTAGATGGACTGCAGCTCTCCAAAACTGTAGACATTCTAATATGTGTGCTATATTTAAAAGTTGAACAGCCAGCGACCCTTCAGGAACCTCCATGATATGAGAACAGTGGACATGGGCTAGTTTAAAGATCCACAGGTCCATTTGATTCCACAAATTCCTTAAAGGGCACGTGTACACATGGGATATGTATAAAATGACCATTTATAAAGCGAGACTTCAGATTTAGAATGGAATAAAATGTGTTCATGCAGTTCAGTGTTTTTACTGCTTGCTCCATTGTTGTATTTTATATCAGCACTATTTTGCCTCTAACTCAACTTCAAATTTGACACTAAAGTATGTCCAGACTAGTGAGCCATTTGGGGAAAGCTTTGGTTGTATCTTTTAGCCATATCTCATGCTGCACAATGAAGGGCTGCAAGTTACCACACTATAATTTGTATTCTACTTTTTGTAGTTTTATATAGCACAAACAATTTTTTAGGCCTAGGGAGACCGAAGGCCAGATCTAGAGTTTGGGGTACAGTACTCCATCCATCAGGTTAGTGAAGGACATAATGGCCCTCATTTCAACATTGGCGGTATCGACCGCCTACTGCCATGGCAACAGCCATCAACATACCGCTGCGGTGGCTACCAGCCGTCTACCGGTATCATGACCGCCGACGGTATTCCGCCAGAAAGCTGGAGGAACACCGCCGACAGTCATGGCGGCTGATGGCAGTAAGGCGGCGCTGCTGACAGCAGCACCGCAACGCCACCAAAACACCACTGACCATATCAGGAGCAAGGATACAGCCTGGCGGTGTTTTGCTGGTGGACGGTGCTGATGACAGCAGCGCCGCGGACTGTCTCCAGCCGGAGGACCCCCTGCAAGCAGGTAAGTCAGGTTCTACGACCGGAGAGTGGGGTGGAGGGTGTTGTGTGTATGTGGGGGGTGTGTTGCTTCACTCTTCAGAATAACAGAACTATGCACTTCAGGATAGTTTAGGGCACAATGTGAAACAATCACTCTCACACACCTTAGTAAATAGAATAATCAAGTTTATTTATGGGGCAAGTTCTCATATAGCAAAACTTACCATACTAATATAACATGAAAAATAACATGAGAATAACTGTGAGAATATAAACACTCTGTGATATCATGAAAAATAACACGAAGATAACTGCAAGAATAAGTGCATATAACACATGCACACACAATATGCTTCAATGCTTATAAATTGAAAGGCTTCACCGAAAAGAGATTCTGCATCCCTCCGCCGCACACAAAGCCGGGGAACCCAAATCGACTGGTACAGGGAGTCTCCTTCGGGACAATCAGTCCTCCTGGCGTTGCGTACAACCCAGAAGAGAGTTCCTAAACCAGTCCATCCAGGCTCCTGACCTTTATAGTATTTACTAACGCCCAGGAGTCTTTTCTAGAAAAACACACCCTCCTTTACAAATTGTGCAATCGGCGGTACCTTGTTCACCCTTCGAGACGTCTCCTCGGAATGGGCCAGGTTCCCAGAAGAGGGCTCCAAGGTGAAGCTTGCATTCCTCCTTGAGTACAGGCGCATCCCCCTGTTGTCCTAACTGATAGCTCGTGGAATGTAAATAGCACCCTTCGTATCAGGCAGATGGAGCGAAGTTGAGCAGAAAAACACCCCACCCTGCAGCTTGCCGAAGCTTGTGGAAAACCACAGAACAGTGCTTTACGCACAGAACCAGAATCAACAAAATGGAGTCGTGAACCAATGTAAAATGGAAGCAGAGGCCAATGGTCCATACCCTGCACCACTGTTCACCTTACATGTAGTGCATGTAGCAATACAGGGTGTGTGTGTGTATGTAGTGGTATGTGTGCATGCGGGTGTGAGTCGCGTAGGATGCAATGCGTGAATGAGTGATTGTGAGTGTTGTGTGTTGTGAATGCATGTGTGTGACAAGGTATGTTGGTGTGTGTTGCGGTGTGTGGGTATGTGTGTGAGCATGCATGGGTGGTGGTGGGTATGGGTGTGGGCATGTGTGTATATGGGTGCACGTGTGGGTGTGTATATGTGCGGGGGCAGGAGCAGGAGGGGGGTGGGGGAGGACTCTGGGGAGGGGGCCGGGGAGACCCCTATCAGTGCCAGGGAAAGGATTCCATGGCACTGATAGCGCCTACCACCATGGTTTTCATTGCAGTATGTTTGGCACGAAAAGCATGGTTGTAGGCTGGGTTGTAATCCCGAGGGTGGGATTGTGGTGGCTGCCGGGCTGGAGACCGAAGTCTCCAGCCCAGCGGCTGTTATCACCCTAGAGGTCGGTGTGTTAAAGTGGTGCTTTTAGATGGTGGTAACCACCATGCTCGAAATCCCATTTTTTTTACCGCCAGTCTGTTGGCGCTATCACCACCGCATTAACACCGACCACCAGGGTTGTAATGAGGGCCTTTGTCATAAGGTCTGACACCCCAACAAACTACTGTTTGCTACATATAGAGATCACCACTTGCCTATCAGTGATTTCTGTACCTTGACAGGAACCACCATCATGGCGGTCAAAGTACTAAATGTTTGGTGAAAAGCTGCTGTTGGTTTTCCATCTACCAAAAGTTAACACATTTTTTTGTTTATCATAAACAAACTCTCAGAATGGGTTTTTGTTGTGGAAAAACAAAAATCTAATGACCCTCGCACCCAGGGAGTTGTCTCTCTGGTTTCCTCACTCGGATTTTACCTGGTGGTGATGAACAGAAAAAAGAAGAATAACACACCATCTACCCTAAATAGGCTAAGCAATGTTATGCCCGTACTCCACAGCTACTACTCTATTGGACTGTTGGACATAAATTCCTATTGATGGAGCTAACATGATGACTCTAAAGAGGATGGGTAAACCTTCAATTTGGTGGACAAGTTACTCTGTTTTATTTGACATGGAGTACCCTGTCTCCTAAACTCTAAATTGCTCCTTATATGATTTGTCAGGAATTACAGGCAGTTGAGCAGATATTAGGAATCAAACATGGTTTACCTAGTTACAAAGTTGGCAGCTCTAGGCAGTAGGCCACATCATCATGGCTCGATCAAACTAAAGAAAGAAGTTAGTGTGACTGGGCTACTCCAGATGAAGGATGGTACAAAAACTGATGAAATTGTCAAATGTGTAAGCCACAATTGTTAAATACATGGACAGTACATCATGTTCTCTTTGGAATTCTGGACATTATTAGAGGTGAACGTGAAAAGAAAGGTGACTAATTAAGAACATTGTACACCTAGTTGGGTGTGTTAGGTACTAACAATTAGCAAGAGCTAACATAATACATAAAGACCATTACACAGACTATTTATAGTGAATTATCCTGGAACCAAGAATGACTGGTATCATTTGAAAATGTCAAAAAAGAAGACATGAATAATATTGGCACTTTGCATAATGGGTTTTGAAAACAAATATTTTTTAGTAATAAACCTGATTTTTAGCATGATATTGTTGCACCTGGGACTGTGAGGTTGGATTTATGTTTGTATTTGGAGAACTCAGAGTTCTGACATGTGGGGAAAAATATGGTGGAGGGTAGAGCCTACAGTGAGTGCATACCTGCCTCCTCACCTCCGCTTCTACTGGAAGCCCATACTGTTTTCCCTGAGTGCTCTTCTCGACTGGTAGGCAGACTCTAGAAGCAGGCTGATGAGGCTGCCTTGCTTGCGGGCCTCACTTGGTGGACTTACGAGTCCCTGTAGGAATCACCTGCTGACTCAGCTTGCACTTGTGGTGCTGACCAAACCCAGCATGTCCTGTGGAGGCCTAGGCAGATATCAGCTTTCAGCTATGGTAGGCCTTGTTGGTCGGGATGGCTTTCAGCAATACTGGGAACTACACCCTGCTTCCCAGATCGGGTTCCCAATCATGAAGCTGCTTGAGTGTTGGAGCTACCCTACTGTTGCAGGATTGCTCGGGACCCAGGTATTCTTCCACACTACGTCTTTATTTGCGGAAGTACTGCTAGATGCTGCAAGATGCAGTAAGGAAGGATCATCTGGACTACCTGGTTCCCCGTCACCCACTCCAACTGAGTCATCGGCTTGTGTTCCACAAGGTAACATGTTTTCTCATGCTGACTGTCATTCTGCTGATGGTCTAGCAAGGGAAACTGGACCCATCCTCACTGATTCTTTGTCATATAATAATGCAAAATTGCCCTCTGAAAAAACGAAAATGTTTCATGCATTTTTGGGGGGTTGTGGGCTCCAAAACCTGGTATTAGGAACTGAGATATTCAGTCACAGTAGTGAGAATATAAATAATGGGGCAGCTCATGTCAAATCTGTGCTCTCTTTAGAGGTGGCTACATTGAATGAGGCAAACTTTGATTCGAGTGCTAAACAGCACCCACTTGCAGGGATTGAAATAAGCAACCTAATCAATTCGACTAAAAAGGTGACCAGTCATGAGCTCAAGGATGCAGCAGTGTTGATGCTGATTAATCTCAGCCTAAAGAAGCAGGGAGGACTGGGTAGGCAGGAGGTACAATTAAACACCAATGTCTCAGTACCTTCTTTACTTTTAAATGCTAAGAATGCCAGCCATAGTAAGCCTACTGCAGCTTGACCTAAAGATAGTTTAATGTGGCAGTTGGTCACTTCAAATACAAAGACATCTTCTTCTAATTATGTGGGGATGTTAGACGGGCGATCAGTAGGCAGCTGCCTGTGACAACACTAAGAAGGATGATATCTTGCTCAGCAGCATAACACCCACTCTTTTTAACTGCACCAGGACCCGTTGTCTGCAACAGTCTTTTTTTTAGATGTCTTCAGATTTGTGATTACGTCTTACATAATCCCCCATATACGTTGCTCCTAATGATACAGATATTTTGACACAACTCTATACTTCGGCAGGCAGGCTAAGGATGAGAAAGACGTATAAGCTTATGTATGATCACAGAGATCATGATAGGGCCAATCTTGCAGCTGAATGGATTCGTCGTCTAATGTAGACCATTCAACCAGAAAACATCTCCCATGCCCTAGATTTAAACAACCTTTCAGCTTTCTCTGTCAGTTTTAAGCTTCAGAAGTATAAAACTATTTGTATGTTATATTAAACACCGAAATGAAAATGTAAATGGGATGTTCATACCTCCAGTAATATGTTTTGTTGCCTAAAATCTGGTCTGCAATTTGCAGATATTGTGCATATATGTGTTGGATGCCCCTTTTTGAATGCCTGTTGGTCTAGTGTAGTTCAGCTCTTCTTGCATCTGGGACTTGTTATTTAGAAATCCACTAAAGATACTATGTTGGCATGTGAGTTAGTCCTAGGTTACCCACAATTGTTTCTATTGCACTTATAAATATCATTCTCTGTAGTGCAAGATCTTGGATAACACCCACATCTTCTAAGGTATATGAGTGGTGGGCACTCTGTCAGATATTTGAGCTTGAAGCAGCAATTCTGAGACTAAAAGGTAATAAGGGCTATAAACGCCTTAAATATATCTGAAACAACATCTTCATGTCACAAAAACAATAACATGTGTTACAAACCCCACATCAAATAAAAGTCAACACATTGAGATAAACACAAATTGATATGCATAACAACAAAAAACATAATGTAAACATGTGGCATTCAATTTATCAGTTCTAAATTTGAAAGCATCTAAAGGAGCACAAGGTGGAATGCCTTGATGAGCCCCTACTTAATTGGCTTATAACCTAGGATTGTCAACATTGCTGTTTCCTCACAGGGCTGTAACTGTTCGTATGATACCATGCTAATTTTAGGAATTGTGGCGTATGGGAAAGTGATTTTACCCTGTATAAAATGGTGACCATGTTTGGGATAAAAATGTTTGCTGTCATGATTACCTCATAGAGGTTCTGGTAGGTACTACAAATTCGAAAATGAGAGCATATGTTCTGTAAATTCACTCCATCTCCCTCAGCCACGTGAGAATAAAATCGGACATGCTAAGTAAAGCATGTACTTCAGTCAGTTGATTCTGTAGTGTTCTACTACCGCCTCCCAATGTGTTCTAACGAGAAACTAGAGTGCTAACATTCTCATTTATGACAAACCTGAGGCACACCAGAAGCCATCTTGATTAAATAAATGATGTAAAACCTAATGCATTTTGTTGGACTTTTGGCCATACGCATGGTCATCCCTAGTCTTTTTGCCTCCTTCCTCCTGGTTTTTCTGACCTTTCGCTGTTGGCTCTAGGACTCTGAGCACTTTATCACTGCTGACCAGTGTTAAAGTGCAGGTGCTCTCCCATCTAAAGTTGGTATGATTGGCTTATACCTGATTGGCATATTTAATTTACCTATAAGTCCCTTGTACAGTGGTATCTCTATACCCAGGGCCTGTAAATTAAATACTACTAGTGGGCCTGCAGCGCTGCTTGCGCCACCCACTGAAGTAGACTTTCAAACCTGTCTCAGGCCTGCTAGCGCAGGGCCTGTGTGCGCAGTTTTCTGCCACAGGGACCTGGCATCTAAATTTACTTGCCAGGCCCAGGACTCCCCTTTTACTACATGTAAGTCACCCCTAAAGTACGCCCTAGCTAGCCCTGTGGGCAGGGTGCCATGTATGTAGAAAGGCAGGACATGTGCCATATTGCATGGCCTGTCCTGGTAGTGACAAACAGCCTAACTGGTGTCTCACTGCTGTGAGTGCTGCCTTCTCATAGGATTGCATTAGAAATGCCCTGCCTTATGTGTAGGGGTATTGTCTGATTTATGAGGGCTAGCGTAGGCGTGTTTGGTATGGTTGTGATGGTGATAATAAATACTGCTTACTGGTGTGTGTGTATTTTTTATTACTATCACAGAAATGCCACTTCTAGAAAGTGCGCATTTATCTGTGCTTATAATTCTGGTGTTTTGCAGCTTGACTCCAATCCACGTCTGGGCAGAGTGACAGTTGGGGCTTTGTGCATACTTTTCAGACAGCCTGTACACAGGGAGGGTGGAGGTGTCACTGAGGTGCATCTACATACTGAATAGTCTTCCTGGGCTGAGAGAAGGGAGAGGCGGGGCACACCTACATTTGTAAAGGCTGTGCCCTGGCCTCACACAATAGGGTCGTTAACCCCCCACTGATGTTTGGAGCCTGTGCTGAAAGGAGAGAGGGGGCACTCCCAGAACCAGTTGTAACTGGCTGGAACCTCCTCTCCCTATCATTGTAAAACACTGTAAAAATGGACTATAAGTACAGGGGAATTTTCCCCACAATTTGAACATTCTTGGAACTTGAAACTGGACACAGAACGCTGATGAATGGACTCACCAGGAAACCGCCATGGACTGCTGCTGCTGTGCTGACCTGTGACCTGCCTGGTCACTAGGAGGAACTGCCACCATCTGCACCCCCTGTGCTGGCCTGTAGCTGGACCCACCAGCTTTGTGCTTTTTCTGGTTTGGTTGTTCCCAGGGGCAGGGTGCTGTGGCCCCTGATCCCTGCAACGCTCGTTTAAACCTTTGCCCAGAATGCTTTGAAGGAGAACAAGGCATTCCTTCAGTTGCTGGGCTGTTGATGCACTATAGCGCTTGGAAAGCGCTTTTCTTTTCCAAAAAGAAATCACCGCCGCAGCCCGGGCTTTAAACTGTGCCCTAGCGCTTTGTGAAGCGCTTCTTCGTTGATGAAAATCACCGCCGCAGCCCAGGCTGCATATTTTGCCTAAGCGCTGTGAAAAGCGCTTCGTGGGTAAAAAAATCACCGCCGCAGCCCGGGGAGATAAATGCTGTGAAGCGCGAGGATCGCGCTCCGCTCCGTGCCCCCGGGGCACGAGGAAACCACTTCGGAAATAACGAGGAGCAAGCCTGCTCCTAGCGGTGCCCCCGGGGTAGGGATCGCTCCGAGGAGCGCCCCCGGGGCACCGGCCGGCCCAACCTGGTGCCGGCGTTTGTTGTTGGAGCCGGAGGGAGAGGAGGACGCCTCTCCCTCTCCTGCTCCAGCCCCGAAGGGCTCTCCCCGACGTGTGCGGGCAGGGAGGCAGCCTCATCGGAGGCTCGCCCCCGCCGCCAGCTCTCTGGTGGGCCCCCTCGTGGGCCCAAGGCCAGCACAAAGGGGTCTCCCCTGCTGAAAGGGCCGACGGAGGCCCCGGGAGACCCCAGGAAGTTGCGGGCCCCTAGAGGGGCCCGCTCGCAGATCGGAGGGGGTGCGTGGCGCCCCCCTCCTTAACCACAAAATTTCCCTGACTCGGGGCCCCCCCCCTGGAGAGGGCCGGTGGAGGCCCGGGGGGCCCCCGGTGATCACGGGTCCCAGAAGGGGCCCGATAAGGAGTCAGAGAGGGTGCGTGCCGCCCCTCTCTATCTGCAATGTTTTGGAAGCCCCCGTTTTTGCGCAAAGGAGCGCCGGGGCCCCATTATTCGTTTTAGGCACTGGAGGTGCCTTTTCATCATTTTCAGGTACTTTAAAAGGGACTAATGTAACGTTGATTTAAAGTTCTTTTTACAGACTTTGTAATTATGTTATATTGCCTGCCTGTCCTATGATGTGTTTACATATGTGTGCACATGTTCCTTTTATGGGCATGACTTGCTAATATGTTTGCTTAACTTGCCATAGGTTTTCTAATGTTCCTACTATGGGCGTTTTATGATATCCTTATGACAAGTGTTCTAATGTAATTACGTGTTTCCTGACTACTGCTTATGTTGCAGAATACTGAGTAACCTGTGTGTTATGTGTGACTACTGCTAGTTTGCAGAGTAATTAATGTGTAACGTGTTCTGACAACTGCTAAGGTAGCAGGATAGTACTGTTATGTGATGTTGGTCTAATAATTACGTTGTGTACAATACAGTGTATTTTCATATAATCTGGTGTTGTGTTTCCTTTGTGGTGGGGATATTGCGTCACATGTATGTGTGTGTTGTGCAAACGCTTTACGCATTGCCTCCGGGTTAAGCCTGACTGCTCGTGCCAAGCTACCAAGGGGGTGAGCAGGGGTTATCTTGGACGTGTAACTCCCTTGCCCTGACTAGAGTGGGTAAGTTCTGCCTGGCTGAGGTGCATACCCTAGCCAACCAGAAACCCCATTTCTAACATTGGAAGTCAGCGGTGAGGATAGGACTTGCGCTTGCACAATACCATTGTGACTCATTATTTCACTACAAGGATTGCGTTTAGACCATCACATGTTTGGCTTCTCTTAACTTTCTCTCTTTGGTCATTTTTCCTGTTTTCAGTTCTCACGCTTGGGTATTGTGGTTGTCACAGTTGAGTTATTTGTACCTTTTCAAGATGGGGCTTACCTTTGATTTAGAGGACCTGCCGTTTTACACGCAGGAGGAATTAGAGGGGTTCTGTAGAGAGAGAGGGCTGCCTGTAGAAGGGGACCTCAGGAGATCTCTGAATTTCTTTGAAAGGTTTGTGACATTTACCCAGGGAGGGAGTGTGCTTAGGGGGTACCCAGAGGATCCTGAGTGTAGCGAGGGTTCCCAATGGGAGGGCTCCCAGACCTCATCCCTAGAGAGTGGTAGAGAGACTGATCAGGAGGGTGAGAATGACCGGTCGGGGACGCCAGTTGACAGGGAAGGCCCCAGTGATAGGGAGTCCCTTGCTGGGTCCAGTGTAAGAAGCAGGGCTACCTCTCATTCCTTGACGCCTGATGAGCTAAGAGATAGGCGGGAAGAGAGGGACCTGAAGTTGCAGTTAGCGCGCCTAGCTGTTGAGGAGAGAAGGGCTGAGGTAGAGAAGGCCTTAGTACAGGAGAGAATGGCAGAGGCAGAGAGGGCCTTTGCCAGAGAAAGACTCGCTCTAGAGCGCAGTCTGAAGGTTCTGGACTCACCAGCGTTGCAGGTGGAGTCCAGTGGTGGCAGCAATGTACAGTGCTGTAGCAAAGATGTTCCTCACATACCCATAGATCTGGTACCTAGGTTCCAAGAGGGGGGGTGACATACGTCAGTGGTTAAAGGAATATGAGAAGGCTCTGGCAGAGCGCAGGATCCCTGAGAAGGATTGGGGAACTGGCCTAGGGAGTTTTATTCCTGAGGAGGGGAGGGATGCCCTACTGACTCTAGAAGAGAGTGACAGGGAGGGGTACTCCGCTGTGAAGAACGCACTGATTGTGAAGTATGGTTTTTCCCCTGAGGAATACAGAAAAAGGTTTAGGGGTGGTAAGAAACTGTCCCACCAGTCTTGGGAGGAGTTTGTGGAGGATTGCTGCATTGCACTAGATGGATGGGTGAAGGGTAGCACAGTAAACAATTTTGAAGGGCTGTTTAATCTGATTCTCAGAGAGCACCTGTTTCGTTGTTGTTTTTCAGAGTTACGCCAACACTTGTCAGTGTGTGAGCTCTCTGACTCCAGGGAGCTTGCAAAGGAGGCAGACTTCTGGTTGCGTACCAGAGGGTCTGGTGTGACATTAGGGGGTGTTCCTAATGAGAGTGGTCTAGGTGTTTCCCAACAAGGTGTGGTGTGAAAGGAATGGAGTGTCCCAGGTAGGTCCCAGTGGACTGGGATGGGTGAGGGACCCCATGTCCCGTCTCTGAGGAGAGGGAATGGGGCTGGGCTGAGGCCCAAGGTGCCCAAGATACCGTCCCAGGCCCCTGAAGGTTCCATGAGTGAACGCCAGGAGGTGAGCCTAACCTGTGCCGTAGGGCCAGCTGTTCAGAAGGATCCCATTTTGTCATTAGGACTTGGGCGGGTGGCTGGTGATAGCGTTCCGCCGGTCCTGGTGTCTGGTAGTCTAGCTCTACAGCGGAGGAGGCGGAAATCCAGACATAGGGTTGAGAGGGGGCTGCGGGCCCCAGTGGAGAACCTGGAGGGTCAGGGGTCAGCTCTGAGTGCAGAGCCCCCCAGGAATGACCTTGGTGAGACCATTTCTGGGCTGGGAGGAATCCAGACTCTGTCCGATGGGCAGAGGTCAGGAGACCTGCGCCAGCCAGACTCTTGTGTGGCCCTTGGGGAAAGTGTTTCCCTGATGGGGGGTAGGTGTGCCCCCCAGGAAGTCCTGGTGCGCCAGGCAATGATTCAACCGCAGGGTGGTGACTCTGGGTTGGATGATCAGGTTCAGGGGGTAAACTCTGACCTGATGGGGAGTACGTGTGCTCCCCAGGAAGTCCTGGTGCGCCAGGCAGTGGTTCAACCGCAGGGTAGTGACTCTGGGTTGGATTGCCAGATTCAGGGGGTAAGCTCTGATCTGGTAGGGGGTAGGTGTGCTCCCAAGGAAGTCCTGGTTCGCTGGGCAATGGTCCAGTCTAAGGGTGTCGTCCCTGGACTAGATAGACAGGTTCAGGGGGTAAACTCTGACCTGGTTGGGGGGGCGGTTAGTGTGCTCACCCCCCTGTGTGAAACTTCTGGTGGCTTCTCCCGAGGTGGGGAGATGCAGGACTCTGGAAGTGGGGGTCAGGGAGGGGGAAGCCCGCCCTGGACCCCGGTGCAACCCAAGGGTGTCGTCCCTAGGTTGGGTGGTCAGTCGCCAGGTAGTGATCCTGGGCTGGCGAGAAAGTTGTGCAGGGCTGCTGTACCCAGCACCCTGGCAAGTGTGGATTCTGGTGATACCCCTCCTAGGAGAGGAGGGCGGGATCCTAGAAGGAGGGGTAGAGGGAGGAGAGCCTCGCCTCTAGCCCCTGTAGAACCTATGGGTGCGGACCCTAGGTTGGTGGATCAGTGGCAGGGTAGAGCCCCTGAACTGATCAAAAATGGAGTGGAGACAGGTTGCTTTGCACCTGGGGCTACCGCCCCCCACTCATTATGGTTTCAGAGACCAGAGGCTCCTAGATGGCCTGGGGCCTGGTTCTGGCCATTGGCAGCTAGAGAATCCCCGTGGGTTGGTCTAGGCTGCCTGGGACGCATTGACAGAGAGATCCCAGTGGAGTCAGGAAGGCGTAGAACTGGAACATGCCCCTGCTGTTGTGGGCCTGGGTCCTTGTTCTATCGCCCCAATCAGGAAAGTACATCAAGGTATTGATTGTTCTCCCCTGGATTTTGGCTGGTAGGGGGTTGTGTTGGACTTTTGGCCATACGCATGGTCATCCCTAGTCTTTTTGCCTCCTTCCTCCTGGTTTTTCTGACCTTTCGCTGTTGGCTCTAGGACTCTGAGCACTTTATCACTGCTGACCAGTGTTAAAGTGCAGGTGCTCTCCCATCTAAAGTTGGTATGATTGGCTTATACCTGATTGGCATATTTAATTTACCTATAAGTCCCTTGTACAGTGGTATCTCTATACCCAGGGCCTGTAAATTAAATACTACTAGTGGGCCTGCAGCGCTGCTTGCGCCACCCACTGAAGTAGACTTTCAAACCTGTCTCAGGCCTGCTAGCGCAGGGCCTGTGTGCGCAGTTTTCTGCCACAGGGACCTGGCATCTAAATTTACTTGCCAGGCCCAGGACTCCCCTTTTACTACATGTAAGTCACCCCTAAAGTACGCCCTAGCTAGCCCTGTGGGCAGGGTGCCATGTATGTAGAAAGGCAGGACATGTGCCATATTGCATGGCCTGTCCTGGTAGTGACAAACAGCCTAACTGGTGTCTCACTGCTGTGAGTGCTGCCTTCTCATAGGATTGCATTAGAAATGCCCTGCCTTATGTGTAGGGGTATTGTCTGATTTATGAGGGCTAGCGTAGGCGTGTTTGGTATGGTTGTGATGGTGATAATAAATACTGCTTACTGGTGTGTGTGTATTTTTTATTACTATCACAGAAATGCCACTTCTAGAAAGTGCGCATTTATCTGTGCTTATAATTCTGGTGTTTTGCAGCTTGACTCCAATCCACGTCTGGGCAGAGTGACAGTTGGGGCTTTGTGCATACTTTTCAGACAGCCTGTACACAGGGAGGGTGGAGGTGTCACTGAGGTGCATCTACATACTGAATAGTCTTCCTGGGCTGAGAGAAGGGAGAGGCGGGGCACACCTACATTTGTAAAGGCTGTGCCCTGGCCTCACACAATAGGGTCGTTAACCCCCCACTGATGTTTGGAGCCTGTGCTGAAAGGAGAGAGGGGGCACTCCCAGAACCAGTTGTAACTGGCTGGAACCTCCTCTCCCTATCATTGTAAAACACTGTAAAAATGGACTATAAGTACAGGGGAATTTTCCCCACAATTTGAACATTCTTGGAACTTGAAACTGGACACAGAACGCTGATGAATGGACTCACCAGGAAACCGCCATGGACTGCTGCTGCTGTGCTGACCTGTGACCTGCCTGGTCACTAGGAGGAACTGCCACCATCTGCACCCCCTGTGCTGGCCTGTAGCTGGACCCACCAGCTTTGTGCTTTTTCTGGTTTGGTTGTTCCCAGGGGCAGGGTGCTGTGGCCCCTGATCCCTGCAACGCTCGTTTAAACCTTTGCCCAGAATGCTTTGAAGGAGAACAAGGCATTCCTTCAGTTGCTGGGCTGTTGATGCACTATAGCGCTTGGAAAGCGCTTTTCTTTTCCAAAAAGAAATCACCGCCGCAGCCCGGGCTTTAAACTGTGCCCTAGCGCTTTGTGAAGCGCTTCTTCGTTGATGAAAATCACCGCCGCAGCCCAGGCTGCATATTTTGCCTAAGCGCTGTGAAAAGCGCTTTGTGGGTAAAAAAATCACCGCCGCAGCCCGGGGAGATAAATGCTGTGAAGCGCGAGGATCGCGCTCCGCTCCGTGCCCCCGGGGCACGAGGAAACCACTTCGGAAATAACGAGGAGCAAGCCTGCTCCTAGCGGTGCCCCCGGGGTAGGGATCGCTCCGAGGAGCGCCCCCGGGGCACCGGCCGGCCCAACCTGGTGCCGGCGTTTGTTGTTGGAGCCGGAGGGAGAGGAGGACGCCTCTCCCTCTCCTGCTCCAGCCCCGAAGGGCTCTCCCCGACGTGTGCGGGCAGGGAGGCAGCCTCATCGGAGGCTCGCCCCCGCCGCCAGCTCTCTGGTGGGCCCCCTCGTGGGCCCAAGGCCAGCACAAAGGGGTCTCCCCTGCTGAAAGGGCCGACGGAGGCCCCGGGAGACCCCAGGAAGTTGCGGGCCCCTAGAGGGGCCCGCTCGCAGATCGGAGGGGGTGCGTGGCGCCCCCCTCCTTAACCACAAAATTTCCCTGACTCGGGGCCCCCCCCCTGGAGAGGGCCGGTGGAGGCCCGGGGGGCCCCCGGTGATCACGGGTCCCAGAAGGGGCCCGATAAGGAGTCAGAGAGGGTGCGTGCCGCCCCTCTCTATCTGCAATGTTTTGGAAGCCCCCGTTTTTGCGCAAAGGAGCGCCGGGGCCCCATTATTCGTTTTAGGCACTGGAGGTGCCTTTTCATCATTTTCAGGTACTTTAAAAGGGACTAATGTAACGTTGATTTAAAGTTCTTTTTACAGACTTTGTAATTATGTTATATTGCCTGCCTGTCCTATGATGTGTTTACATATGTGTGCACATGTTCCTTTTATGGGCATGACTTGCTAATATGTTTGCTTAACTTGCCATAGGTTTTCTAATGTTCCTACTATGGGCGTTTTATGATATCCTTATGACAAGTGTTCTAATGTAATTACGTGTTTCCTGACTACTGCTTATGTTGCAGAATACTGAGTAACCTGTGTGTTATGTGTGACTACTGCTAGTTTGCAGAGTAATTAATGTGTAACGTGTTCTGACAACTGCTAAGGTAGCAGGATAGTACTGTTATGTGATGTTGGTCTAATAATTACGTTGTGTACAATACAGTGTATTTTCATATAATCTGGTGTTGTGTTTCCTTTGTGGTGGGGATATTGCGTCACATGTATGTGTGTGTTGTGCAAACGCTTTACGCATTGCCTCCGGGTTAAGCCTGACTGCTCGTGCCAAGCTACCAAGGGGGTGAGCAGGGGTTATCTTGGACGTGTAACTCCCTTGCCCTGACTAGAGTGGGTAAGTTCTGCCTGGCTGAGGTGCATACCCTAGCCAACCAGAAACCCCATTTCTAACACATTTCATTTAAAAATGAACAAAATTAGGAAGTTAATTTTTGTCACAGACATTATGGTTAGTGCAAAATTAGGACACATTTTCTATGAGTACTCAAAACTTTTCCTCACCCATTTTAGTAAAAAATACTGACATATATTCTGAAACATTTACCTTGAACACCAGTAGTGACCTGCCAGTTAACTCCCTGTTGATCAACTGCAGCTTTATCATAGTGTTTTAATGAGCAACTTGAGTAATAACATTCTGTATTTTGAGAAATGTGTGTCACATCTAAACGCCTTCATGATGGAATCAAAGTTGTAAAACTGAAAGCATTTCTACAGAGGATGCCGTAGTAAATGAGGAATTGAGGGAGCTTGATAACAGAAAAGTGCCCACAAGATGGTAATCTGAGAGAAAAGAGCCCATATGTAGCCTACATAACACCCAATTTTAGTTCAAATATGGCCAAGTGAAAGTGACAGACGTGAGCAGAAGACTTAGGTCCTTGTGCAACAAACAATCGAGTGACCAATTGGATGTCAGTGACACAGGCCTGGACAATGAAGGATGGGAGCAGAGGCAGCATACTGACCTCCCTTAACAGGCAGGAGGGCCAGTGAAGCACAATTGACCATGCAGAGTGGGGGGCAAAACCACAAGACAAAGGGCAGGGTAAAAACGGGCAGTTGCAGCCAGCCAACCATGCCGGGTAGGCAAGAGAGGCTGAGGCAGAACAATGAACCTTAGAGAGCAGGAAGGACAGCTAGTGGCTGCACAATTGTCCATGGCTCCCTGGATGGGGTAGGGGCATGAATATGAACAACAGAGGGCAGGTGGCAGGGACAGCAAGATTACCATGCATGGCAAGTTGAATGGCAGTTGCAGCACAAGAGACCATGGAGGACACGACAAAGAGGGCGGGAACATGCACATGGACATCAGAAGGCAGGGTGAAGGGATGCAATGGCAGCAAGCTGAATGTTAAGGGCAGGCAGTATGGGCAGTGACAGGACAACAGACCAGGGAGGGCAGGAGGGAGGTGGCAAAGGTACGTAGGCGGATCATGGAGAGCAGTATGGAGGGCATCGAGCACAGACTCGGAGAACTGAGGGCAGAGGGGCGTGGCAGGGGCACAGATCACATATTCAACAGCAACACAACAGACCTTGGAAGGAAGAAGGGAGAACAGCACTGTGGACCAAGGAGAGCAGAAGAGAGGGGATAGAGGCATGGACTCAGACAATGGAAGGCAGTAGGGAGGGGGCACGCATTGCAGGCTGACCTTGCTGTGCAGGCAGGAGGGAAAGTGACAGCACAATGGAATCTCCAGGGCAGGAAGGAGGGGCAGTGCCAACTCAATGGACCACAGAGTGTGGGTGGGAGGGAGGGGGTGGGGGCAAGCACACAGACTACGGATGGCATGGGCGAGTAGGGCAGGGGTAGAAAGGGAACTATCTAGACTTTATAGTCAGGTATGGTAATATGATCTTCCCTAACATTAAAAACCTACAGTAAACCACTCATGAAACTAATGGATAAAGTGATGTTGAAAGTGATGGTAATAATATTTTATTTTACATGAAAAAAACCTAGAGATTCACTGAAAAAAACAAAGGTGAAAGTAACAGTATAGGTAGATGTTGACGTGAGTTAAAAACTAAAGCTTAAAAAAAAGAAAAAAAAAGAAATTCACTAGTAGTAGTTCAGTGAGGTAACTGTAACTTGTGCCCCTGTAATGCACTACTTATCACGTCAAATACTACATGATTCATGACATCTCAAATTACATCATTGATGACATAAAAAATTACAGCTTTAGTGAAATCACTTATGACATCACCCAAGTTAGTGCTTCTTAAAATACTCTATCAATATTTTGATATTTAAAAAAAAAAATAGATAGTAAAGGACCCACAGACATATCCAGCATACAGTGACTGAATGTGCATGTGTGCACCTATTAAATATAAATAATGCATTCCAAGAAACAAGTCTGATGCAGTATGGTAAAACTTATACAGTGCACTGTTTAACTACTAGCAAAATTTTAAGTACAATCAGTTAGTTCTTTACTTAAAAAGATAGAATTTGGGTGCTGTTAGTATACCCTGCAGACATATCTTAAAAAAACGTTGTGGCTTAAATTACAGTCCTGTTACCCAAATATGTGAGAAAAACGAAAGCTTATGGTTACAATACATTTTTAATTTTCACCTGTGGATCTCTGTGCACATGATGACATTAAAGCTTTGTCAAGTAGTTCTAACAGCATTTTTATGTAAGCTGGAGATTTTTAAGTTTAAGGTACATATATTTATTTCCATAAGTTCAATGATAATTCTGAGACAATATACATTGCTGAAAAGTGTTTGATCCATGCGTGACTCACAAATGGTTCAAGGCCCAGAATGATTGTGTGCATTGTAGTAATGGTGTATGCCATTCTGCCCATAGCAAGAATATTTACATGATATTTATACAAGCATGCCTTATCCATTGCTAAACCATAGATGTGAACCTGCTGACTCTCTCTTATTAGGGGTTTATTAAATATGCCTCATTAAGGTAATTAATAACTAAATACTCTTTTGAATGGTATTTAAGATCTAATAAACTGCTTATTGCATTAAAGTCTACAGAGACATTATGGGCCATCTTTGAGATCTTGGCGGACAAGTTACTGTGTCACAAAGGTAACAAATATCCTGCCTGCCAAAATATAAATCCCACAGGATATAATGGGATTTATATTTTGGCAGACGGGATAGCTGTCACTGTTGTGATGGAATAACCTGTCCACCATGTACTAAAACAAGCCCTATGTTTGTTATGGAACTGAAATACCAGTAAAAAAACATACTCTAGATCATATGTGGGTGCTTTCACAGATATGCTTTATGTGCTTTATGTCCTGCATGTTGAAAAAGGTTATTAGTGATACAGAGATGGTAGAAAATTGGGTCTAGATGTCGGAGCATATAGCAAACTCTCACATTCAATGGAAGATGTCATCAATTGTGTAATTTGAGATGTCATCAGTAATGTCATCAATTATGTAATTTACCCCATCATGAGTCATGTAGTATGTGAAGTCTTAAGCAGTGCGTGGTGGGGCACACGTTTTAGTTGGCCTACTGAACTATAACTGGCAAAGGTCAGAGTTTTCTGTGTTTTAACCATTCACTTGCAACTCATTAAAACACCTAACAATAATGCTACTTTAAACTTAGTTTTTTGTGAAAATACATAGATAGAGATATGTGAAAACCAGAGGGAATTACTTTTACTTTATTCAGTCTTGGGAGCTGTGATCTATCTGTGTTGCATTGTGGGCCATTTCCTGTCATGGCCACTGGTCTTAGCCACACAAGTGAGGTACAATTTTTATGCGAGTCCATGTGAAGCGTAGTGTAGTTGAATATTTCTTATTACCCACTGGATTTCATGAGATTTGTGCCTTCTAAATGTGAGCCAGTGTGTAAGAAAGAAGACATTGGTAACAAAATACCCTCAAAATCATATGCTTGCCCAGGTACCCACAAATTCATCGATGTACAAATAATCACTGTTCGTAAACTCCATATCTTTTTCCGTTTCAGAAGTACATAGATTAACCTGATACCCATTTTTCTCTCTACATGTTTCACCATATTAATTGGTCGATAGTACACAATGAATAACCATTGTACGGTGCAGCTCAGTTTTTAGCTCCTGGTACCTTGGGTTCTTGGAGAAACTACAAAGCCTACAAATCTCCACAACCAAAAGAGTCTAGCAAATGTAATGGTACATTGATTTTGTAATCAGCCATTGTGACAAAAAGTTACAGATGAAAACATTGTCATAAATGTCTGTTTTGTCTTACTCATTTTTAATATGTATCTACGTCAATGGTTAGTTTATTTAAGAAAACCAAGCCCTTGCTGAATTTGGAATTTTGGCTACTTTTCAGAAATATATAGCTTTCCTGGATCATCCATGGGTTTTCCACTGGTTTGAACCACAAACTGGAAGTAGGTGTAAAGCACAACAAATATGAAAAATTAGCTATTTCTGAAAAATGCCAAACTGTTAAAAAAATGTGGGAGCCCATTTACAAGCCCCTTGCACTGCTAGTACATCACGTTTTATGCTGCTCTGGTGGCACAGAGTGTAGACCCATATCTATGGGGATACGCAAAGCCACTTTGCATTGTTTTTCATGGCCTAATTGATATGATGTAAGGCAATGCCGTGTCAAGGGGGCATTCCATGGGCATTGCAGTGGGTTTTTACATGCAACACCCATGGGTTTTGATGCATTCCCAGATTTACAAGGATCTATAAGCCTGGGATGTGTCAAAACTGTATGCCGTACTGGAATGGTTTTGTGCAGGAAGGTGTCCCTTCCTTTACAAAAACAATCCTTCCAACAAAACAGACACCCTTGCACCATGATGCAAGGGTGCTTGTGTTGGCACTAGGCACCAAATTGTGAGCCAACAATGGCTGAAAGGACAGGAATGCAGTCACAAACATGGACATTACTGCCCTTTCAAATTGGCGTAGGGCAGCACAGCAAAAAGACTTGCAGCGCTGCCCTATGTTAATTTATTGTAAATATGCCCCTTGCGTTTTTTCATTCAACTCTGCATGTTCCTGAAAGCTGGGGAAATGATAACTTTAGCACATGAAACCATTCTTTGATGGCATTGTCATGAAAATAGAGGATACTTTTATCCAGATCACTTTTTTTCCTATTTTTCCCCAAAAACTCAAAATGGAGCTATATGTTGGCTATTTATTCATTCTCCCTCAGGGAAAGCCGCAAACCCGGAGTATCTTTATTATTCCCAAGGTGGTGAGAAAAAAGGAAAAAAAATTGTCATGGATAGCTAATGTGGACAAAAAGTAATGGTGGTCTAAGCATGAACTACCCCAAATAGTAAAAAAAAAAAAGCTTAACACTGGGAGCGGGGGCGCTAGCAATGAAAGGGATAGGAGCTGTTTGTTTATGAGGCCATCAGGCAACACTAACAATAACTAATTCATTCTTTCAGGAAAATAGGCAGGATCCATGACTCCTAAAATAGCCTGGATTACCTCAGAGGTAAATATTATGTCATAGTCGCATGATGTAGAATTCAGCTTCAGTTCGCTAAAAGTAATTTACAAAGATAAAGAGAACCCTATGAATGAATCACAACTAAGTTATTACCTCTTTTAAAATAATATATATTTTTTCCTTTGGTGAATAAAATTAATGTAACTTTTATTTGCTTGCAACTTGCCCATCCGATTGTTTAATTAACCCTTTGATCTCATTGTCACATATTTTGGGCACCGTAATGACCCATGAATTTGTGTTTAGATTTAAATCTCGGCGGAATACTTGCCTGTTCAAATTACTCAGTTGAATTTATATTACTCCAGTTTTTTTATGTTAACCCTGACACCGAATGTCCTAATTTTTTGTCGTGAAGCTTAGATATACCTAGAAATGAAGATAGTGCTGGCATGCTGGTGAACTATGAGCTCTGGCTACAACTGTGAAAGCGTTACCCCTCACTCTTCTACTGTGTTCTCTTAACTCAAAGATAATGGATTTCCACAGCATTCATTCATAAGCAGGCTTATAAACGATGGGCTTTGCATTTCTCAGCTAAAGTAAGCCTTTAAGTTAGCAATACTTGGTGTATACTTGAGAACCAATTTATCATTCAGGCTTCATACCCCTTGCATGATGTATAAGATCGGAGCAGGACAGAACTTGTTAACATTGTTGCAGACAGCACATCCCAATGGGTTTTACAAGACGTTTCGTTTTATTTGACCACATCAATGTATAAGTCTTCTTGATTTGACACAAATGTCAAACAGCAGTGAAATCCTCACCTTCGGGATCCAATCTGTATATTGAGGTCAGATTTAAACGGCATAATCTTTTTCATGTCAGAATATAAGAAGACATATAGATCTGATAAAATAAATGTTCCATGTTATATAACTTGAAGTAGTATAAAATGATAAACCTCAAACTTGTAAAGGGTTGACCTTTAATAGGGTAAATGATCATATAAACATTTTTGACCATTGTGTTTTACTTCAAATTAACTCTAGATAATAATTATGTCTGCTTACATGCCAGAGGGTACTTTGATGACTTACCGAAGAGCAAAAAAATAATTGGATTGGGCAAAATTAAAGCATGTTAGCAAAATTTGCGAAGTGTCCTCACATTTCGGATTGTGTAGTTTCATATAATTTTTCCTTTAGGAGATTGTTTCACAGTTTATGTCTTGCCAAGAAACATATTTTGCTCGAATCAACCTCCTGCCAGAATCTCAAATTACTCTTTTATGCAAGGTGTACACTTCAGAAAAAAAGTCGTGCAAGATTCTGAAAAAAACAGAATTTACTCTGGAACCATAATTTCAGGAAATTTTCCCGAAATTTCATAAAATTGTTGAAAAAAGAAACACATTATTGTGCAGCTATCTAGTTAGTAATGTAAACATAGAAACAGCTTAATCTGTTAAGGTCCTTATTATGAGTGGAATATTATTTCCCATTGGCCCCAAAATAATAGTAATAATAACAATAACAATAATAATAATAATAATAATAATAATGATCGTTTTGTGTGTTTCACCTAAACATTTCGCCATCTCAAAGCAGCTGAAATCTCCAGGTGAAGGAAGGTGGAAGAACATGCTGAAAACAGCATGCAAACACAGTGGTACTGTGTGTTATTCCCTATTCGGAGGTGCCGACACTCATAATCTGATTATTTTGCATGATTTGTTAGAGGTTTGCCCTGGAAAACAGCTGCATGGCCAAACATCAATTAATTATGCAATTGGTGCCTGATTAGTAATTGCATTTCTGACACAAAAAAGTAGTTTGCAGATTTGCAATAGGTTTTATATGGAGGAAATCATGTAGGTAAAACCCCCATTTTTGCACCAGAATCATAATCCTGATTCACGTCCAACTAAGAAAGAGCACATCTTTTGAATTAAGAGCCAGTATGTTACCCCTATTCCGTGCATTAAGTTTTCTGTATTGCTCAAAATGTTTAATAAAAATCTAAAATTTGACTATGAGTGTATTTTCTGGCCGCAACTTTGCCACAACTCTGCTCCCTGAACTTTGCCCGCACTAGTCCAGGGTGGGACTTCATCCGCCAGTCTCAAGTAAGGCAGGGTCTGGGCACACAGCAGCACACATGCTTAAAAGCAAAAGTAGAATCCCACAGTGTGGCCGTGTGTTCTGGTGACAACTTTGCCACAACTCTAAACTCTGAACTTTGCCTGCACTAGTCCAGGGTGGGAATTTATCCCCCAGACTCACCAGTAAGGTGGGGCCTGGGCGCACAGCAGTTGACACACTTAAAAGTGAGAGTGGAGTCCTGCAGCACAAGACATGCTCAGGACCTGTTCAGGTGTGTGCCTGGGTGAAGCCCGGGTCAAGAACATGGCTGTCTGCACCTGTACACATCAGGACGAGGCTGGGCTGAGCCCTGTCTCTTGGCCTTGGTTTTTGAGAGCCTCAGCAGGTACCTCCTGGAAGTAGACTTACCCTCAAGGAGAAGTCCACTCCATCTATCCCTGGCATTATGGGGAAAGAAAGGCTGTAAGCTTAGTCGGGCCCTAATCACACCACTATTGACTTTCCTGGCTAGAGCAGTGGGTGTGATTGAAAAAAAAGGGTGACTTGGCAGAGAGGCTTCTGTCACTGTATTATTTTGGGTCACAGCTGTCCAATCATTGGTTGATGCTGCAGACATAGACCCAGCAGAAGAGATGTCCGTCCCTCCTGTTTAAATCTCTGAGGAGATTCTGCCCTGTGCTCTAAGCCCCAGTGATCGTGAAGTTTGTAACGTTGCTGACCCTAGTGCATTTGTTTAACTGCAGTAATGTCTACAACATCTTCTCGCTCCTCTGAAACCCAGGATCCTAATTGTATTTGTACTACTAGTGGCTTTGCCTGGGGGGCAGTTCTTGACAAATTTACAAATATGCTAAAGGGCTCTTCTGCTCCTATTCTGGAGAAACTGGACAAGCTAGCAGCGTATGTGGGGAAAATCTTAAATACTTGCCAGCATCAATCGAAGTTTGTCTCAGGGTTGGGCGGCACCTATGGCTCCAGATGTTACAGGACCTGTTGATAACGATGCCTAATCTGTTCTTAACTACTGTATATGCGAGCCCCTACCCTGCTAGCAGTGATATTCCTCAGCCCACTAGTTCTTCTGTACCTCATCCACCTGCTCCCACCGAACCCCCCACCCATTTGTTTGTGCAGAGACACAACCCTGTGTCCCAGTTGCCCATTATTATCTTCCTTTCTGCGTCCTGTCCTTATGTTGTGGTCCTGGCTGGGGTTACTTCTCTTTTGAACCCCACCATGGAGTCTTGTGGCCAGCTATGAAACAAGGCATTCCACTGTTTTTCTAGGCATTCTAAGTTCCACATCCAGAAATTATAGTGACATTTTGCTGGCACACAGAGTGGCCTGGGTTGGGCCTTCTGTGAAATCCATACAAGGAGACTGTGTCATCATTACTTTTAGGCATCCATATATTGCAGAGCATATCTTGAGCCAGTATCATGAGAAGGATTTATCAGGTAATTGTATTAAGGTCCTTCCCCTTGGCTTCTTTTATAGGCCTCTGTTCATGACCCAGGTTTGTTCCCGTCAGTTGGAACCTTTGGCAAACGGTGTCCAGGAGGGCAGTCCCTTTCACTGTGTGATCACTTTGCACCTTTGCAGACCTCAATTAGTGTGACTGACTTCTCTAGCCCCCTGGGAAAAAGTTATTACAATATGATTTAAGGCAACTTATGAAGGTCAGGCCAGGTGGTTTGCCAGATGGTCCTGTGGGGTCTTGTTTGTGCCCAATAGCTGGGGTTACCTTAGAGAGTCAGTCCTGAGAAAGGGAGAAGTGGCATAGGTGAGCCATGTAAACTTCCTTCTGGTAATTAAATCATGGAACGTTACAGAAGTGCGAGGCAAATTGGGAGATGGTTTAATATAATTATTCTGTCAAGTTATTCTGCTCACAAGAAACTTGGCTATCAGATAGCTTTCACATGGATGGTTTTATATTTATTGATACTCCTGCTATCCCATCAGTGAGTGGCAGACCAAAGGGTAGTTTGGTGATGCCTATTTCCAAACCAGCCCCCATTCCCGTTAAGAAATCCCTCACTAGCTGACCACAGTATCAATTGGTTTACCTAGTTATAATTGCAAAAGCAAAGTGTTGGACCTGGCTTTTTGACAGGGACATCCCCAAACTTTTTGCCTCCTTCCTCCTATTTTTTCTGACCTGTTGTTGTTGGCTTTTGACCTCTGGGCACTTTACCACTGCTAACCAGTGCTAAAGTGCATATGCTCTCTGGGTAAATTGTACTACTGATTGGTTTATTCATGATTGACTATTTAATTTACTTGTAAGTCCCTGGTAGAGTGCACTACATGTGCCTAGGGCAGGTAGATTACATGCTACTAGTGGGCCTGCAGCACTGGTTGTGCCACCCACCTCAGTAGCCCCTTAACCCTGTCTCAGGCCTGCCATTGCAAGGCCTGTGTGTGCAGTTTCACTGCCACTTCGACTTGGCATTTAAAAGTACTTGCCAAGCCTAGAACTCCCCTTTTACTACATATAAGTCATCCCTAATGTGTGCCCTAGGTAACCCCTAGAGCAGGGTGCTGTGTAGGTAAAAGGCAGGACATGTACCTGTGTAGTTATATGTCCTGGTAGTGTGAAACTCCTAAATTCGTTTTTACACTACTGTGAGGCCTGCTCCTTTCATAGGCTAACATTGGGGCTGCCCTCATACACTGTTGAAGTGGCAGCTGCTGATCTGAAAGGAGCAGGAAGGTCATATTTAGTATGGCCAGAATGGTAATACAAAATCCTGCTGACTGGTGAAGTCGGATTTAATATTACTATTCTAGAAATGCCACTTTTAGAAAGTGAGCATTTCTTTGCACTAAAATCTTGTTGTGCCCTTCAATCCACGTCTGGCTAGGTTTAGTTGACAGCTCCTTGTGCATTCACTCAGACACACCCCAAACACAGGGTACTCAGCCTCACTTGCATACATCTGCATTTTGAATGGGTCTTCCTGGGCTGGGAGGGTGGAAGGCCTGCCCTCACACAAAGGACTGCCACACCCCCTACTGGGACTCTGGCAGACAGGATTGAGCTGAAAGGGAACTTGGTGCATTTCTTAGAGACTCTTTGAAGTCACCCCCACTTCAAAGGCACAACTTAGTATAAAACAGGGCCTCTGCCCTACCTCATCAGACACTTGCTGGAGAAGAAACCTGAACCAGAAACTACATCCTGCCAAGAAGAACTGCCTGGCTGCTCAAAGGACTCACCTTTCTGCTTTTCTACAAAGGACTTCTGCCTTGCTGTTGGCCTGCTGCCTTGCTGAACTCTTGCCTGGCTGTAAAAGTGCTCTCCAAGGGCTTGGATAGAGCTTGCCTCCTGTTCCCTGAAGTCTCAGGACCAAAAAGACTTCACTCTTCCTCTTGGACGCTCCATGCGGCGAACTTTTCGACGCACAGCTTGTTCCGCGGCAAGAAAAACGCCACACACCGACGCTGATCAACGCGACGCCTTCGGGACGACCGAAACTTTGACGCACGGCCTCGCAAGGACAACGCCGCCCGACTTCCCGGGAGAAATCGACGCGACGCCTGCCGTGAGATCAAAACTTTGACGCACGGCCTCGCAAGGGCAACGCCGCCCGACTCCGCAGGAGAAATCGACGCGACGCCTGCCGTGAGATTAAAACTTTGACGCACGGCCTCGCAAGGACAACGCCGCCCGACTCCGCAGGAGAAATCGACGCGACGCCTGCCGTGAGATCAAAACTTTGACGCACGGCCTCGCAAGGACAACGCCGCCCGATTCCGCAGGAGAAATCGACGCGACGCCTGCTGTGAGATCGAAACTTCGACGCTCAGCCCCGCAGAACGACGCGCAGCCGGAAAACAAGCAGGAAAATCCACGCACAGACCCGGGACATCTGGTAATCCCCGCGACCCACAGAAAGAGATTGTCCGCGCGCCGGAAATCGACGCCCGACTTCCCCGCGTGGAAAATAACGACGCAAGTCCGTGTGTGCTGGGGAGAAATCGACGCACACACCCTTTTTCCACGCACCTCTTCCTTTGTGGCCCTCTGAGGAGATTTTCCACCAGAAACCAGGTACTTTGTGTTTGAAAGAGACTTTGTTTACTTTCTAAAAGACTTAAGACACTCTCTATCACTTTTCAGTGATATCTTTACAAATTCGTATTGCAACTTTGATCGTTTTGACCTGAAGATACCCAGATAAATATTATATATTTTTCTAAACACTGTGTGATGTATTTTTGTGGTGTCATGCTATGGTGTTGTATGATTTATTGCACAAATGCTTTACACATTGCCTTCTAAGTTAAGCCTGACTGCTCGTGCCAAGCTACCGGAGGGTGAGCACAGGCTGATTTTGGATTGTGTGTGACTTACCCTGACTAGAGTGAGGGTTCTTGCTTGGACAGAGGGCAACCTGACTGCCAACCAAAAACCCCATTTCTAACATTGGTGATCAGCGGTGAGGATAGGACTTGTGTTTGTGCAGTGACATACAGTAGCTAAGTATTTCACTACCTACCCACAGTTGAAGGTCAACTTGATTTTTCATCTTTTTTGGCTCTTGGTTCTCTGATGTCCTCCTGGATATGCTATTGATATTTTGGACTTTGGATTTTGGTTTTTGCTGATAAGATCTTATCAAAATGGGATTGTGTACCTACTCATTCTTTGTTCGTACTGACCACCTCACTAAGGCTGACCTAAGGAAGCTTTGCAGAAAATGGGGCCTTCCTGTAGCAAGGAGATCTACTAAGGCGGAGATGCTCCATCACTACATAGTCTGGGGGGAGGAAAGATGGGCAGAGAGAGAGGCAGCAAGAAACCAAATGACTAAGTACCCCTCAGATGAGGAGGAGGACTACGCACAGGAGGAGGAAGACTTCTCACATGAGGAGGAAGACTACTCCGAGTTGGACAGTGACCCAGAAATAGATGAATGGCTCCGAGGTCAAAGGCGACAGGAGCAACAATTAGAGGAGTATCTTGCAGAGGTTGAGGCAAAAAGACTCTTAGCCCTGGAAGAAGAAAAGATTGCAGCTCAAGAGCTGAGCTGTAAAGAGCTGAAACTGGAGGCCGGAAGGGCTGAGTCCAGTTCAGATGGTGGCAGCAAAAATCTTGCATCTAGTACTGCTGAAGAAGGGCACAAGCCCAGAGATGTGGTGCCCAACTTGAAGAAGGGAGTTGACACACCCCAGGCGGTTCAAGGGTATGAGGTAGTTCCCGTTATGCACAGGGTCCCTGAGAAGGATTGGGGAACTGGCACAGGGAGTCATATTCCTACTGGGGGGAGGGACACTTTACTGACTCCAGCAGAGAGTGACAGAGAAAAGGGTTCCCCCCTGGTGGACGTCCTGGATATAGAGTGTAGAGACATCCCAGAAGAGTTTGGGTTGAGTGTCAGGGACAGACAGATACTGTCTCACCAGTCTCAGGAGGGTGAAGTAGAGTGCTTTTCCAAGGTTGAGTTACTGGGTGGTTGGGTGAAGGGTACTGTGGTTAATACATGTGAAGGACAGAGTGATGTAATTGCTGGAGAGCATATGTCTGGTCCTTATTTTCCAGAGCTACGCCAACACCAGGTGGAGTGTGAGTTCTCTGACCCAAGGGAACTTACAATGGAGGCAGACTTCTGGGTGAGTACCAGAGAGTCTGAAGAGGCATTTGGGGGTGCTACTGAAGGGAGTGGTCTAGGTGGTTCCCAACCGAGTGTGTTGGGAAAGGATTGTAGTGTCCCAGGTAGGTCCCAGGTCCTAGAGGGTTCCATGAGGGAACACCAGGAGGGAAGCCTAGCCTGTACCGTAGGGCCACCTTTTGAGGGAAGCCCCGCAGTGTCAGAAGAACTTGGGGGGGTGACTGTAGCCAGCATCCCAACAGTTCTGGTGTCTGGCAGTACCCCTCCTAGTGAGGGGGTGCAGAAGTCCAGACATAGGGTTGAGAGGGGGTTGCAGACCCCAGTGGAGGACCTTGAGAGTCAGGGGACAGCTCTGAGAGCAGAGCCCCCCAGGAATGACCCAGGTGAAACCGTTTCTGGTTTGGGGGAAACCCAGACTCTGCCGGATGGGCAGAGGTCGGGAGACCTGCGCCAACCAGACTCTTGTGTGGCCCTTGGGGACGGTGTGTCCCTTGTGGGGGGTGAGAGTGCCCCCCAGGAAGTCCTGGCATGCCAGGCAAAGATTCAACCTCAGAGTGGTGACTCTGGGTTGGATACCCAGGTTCAGAGGTTAAACTCTGACCTGGTGGGAGGTAGATGTGCCTCCCAAGAAGTCCTGCTGTGCCAGGCAATTGTCCAACCTCAGGGTGTTGACTCTGGGTTGGATGACCAGGTTCAGAGGTTAAACTCTGACCTGGTGGGGGGTAGGTGTGCCCCCCAGAAATTCCTGGCGTGCCAGGCAATTGCCAAACCTCAGGGTGGTGACCCTGGGTTGGGGAACCAGGCTCAGAGGTTAAACTCTGACCTGGTGGGAGGTAGGTGTGCCTCCCTGGAAGTCCTGGCCTGCCAGGCAATGGTTCAACCTCAGGGTGGTGACTCTGGGTTGGCTAACCAGGTTCAGGGGATAAGCTCTGACCTGTTGGGGGGTAGGCGTGCCCCCCAGAAAGTCCTGGTGTACCAGGCAGTGGTCCAACCTCAGAGTGCTGACTCTGGGTTGGATAACCGGGTTCAGAGGTTAAACTCTTACCTGGTGGGGGGTAGGTGTGCCCCCCAGAAAGTCCTGGCGTGCCAGGCAATTGTTCAACCTCAGAGTGCTGACTCTGGGTTGGATAACCGGGTTCAGAGGTTAAACTCTGACCTGGTGGGGGGTAGGTGTGCCCCCTAGAAAGTCCTGGCGTGCCAGGCAATTGTTCAACCTCAGGGTGGTGACTCTGGGTTGGATACCCAGGTTCAGAGGTTAAACTCTGACCTGGTGGGAGGTAGGTGTGCCTCCCAAGAAGCCCTGCTGTGCCAGGCAATTGTCCAACCTCAGGGTGTTGACTCTGGGTTAGATGACCAGGTTCAGAGGTTAAACTCTGACCTGGTGGGGGGTAGGTGTGCCCCCCAGAAAGTCCTGGCGTGCCAGGCAATTGCCCAACCTCAGGGTGGTGACCCTAGGTTGGGGAACCAGGCTCAGAGGTTAAACTCTGACCTGGTGGGAGGTAGGTGTGCCTCCCAGAAAGTCCTGGTGCGCCAGGCAATTGTTCAACTTCAGGGTGGTGACTCTGAGTTGAATGGCCCAGTTCAGAGGTTAAACTCTGACCTGGTGGAGGGTCAGTGTGCCCTCCAGGAAGTCCTGGCGTGCCAGGCAATTGTTCAACTTCAGGGTGGTGACTCTGAGTTGAATGGTCAGGTGCAGAGGTTAAACTCTGACCTGGTGGAGGGTCAGTGTGCCCTCCAGGAAGTCCTGGCGTGCCAGGCAATTGTTCAACTTCAGGGTGGTGACTCTGAGTTGAATGGGCAGGTGCAGAGGTTAAACTCTGACCTGGTGGGGGGTAGGTGTGCCTCCCAGGAAGTCCTGGTTTGCCAGGCAGTGATCCAGTCTGAGGGTACAGTCCCTGGGCTGGAAGACCAGGTTCAGGGTGCCCCCCCGGACCTGGAGGGAGGGGCTACTGATAACAGTGCCCCTACCATGTTGTCTTCTGAGGAGGCCACTCCTAGTTGGAGGGTTCTGGACCCCAGAAGGGAGGGCAGGGGGAGGGAAGCCTCACCCCGGGCCCTAGTCCAACCTGAAGGTACAGGCCCCAGGTTGGAGGGCCAGTTGCAGGTTAACAGCCCTGCACTGGTGGAGGAATGGTACAGGGTTACTTCTGTAAGCACCCTGACCATGTTGGACTCTGGGGGTACCGCTCCAGGAGGGAGGGTACAAAGCCCCAGAGGGGAGGACCAGGTTCAGGCTGTCATCCCTGACCTGGTGGAAGGGAGAGTGGTTAAAGGGTGCCCAGCACCTGGGGCTACCGCCCCCCACTCTCCACAGCCACAGTGGTTGGAGAGCTTTGAGAGGCCTGGGGCCTGGCTCTCATCCCTGGCAGCTGTCAGTAATCACTGTGGCTTGCTGTCCGGGTGGACAGAGTTATCCCTGGGGAGGGGACAAGTGTCACACCCCAGGGGTAGAGTGGGCAACACCACTGTGTTGGTCATGGTGGTACTATCCTGCTCCTGGGATACATCTGTGAGCAAAGTAAGGTTAGGTGCGGCACAGATGGGATCCGCAGGTAAGGAGAAAGGTTTCCCATGGGTTGGCTTAGTGGGCCCTGAGAGTATGGACGGAGTGATCCAATTGGAGTCAGGAAGGCGAAGAACTGGAGCATGCCCCTGCTGTTGTGGGCCTGGGTCCTTGTTCTGTCGCCTCAAACAGGGAAGTACATCAGGATAGTGATTGTTCTCCCCTGGCTTTAGGCTGGTAGGGGGGTCATGTTGGACCTGGCTTTTTGACAGGGACATCCCCAAACTTTTTGCCTCCTTCCTCCTATTTTTTCTGACCTGTTGTTGTTGGCTTTTGATCTCTGGGCACTTTACCACTGCTAACCAGTGCTAAAGTGCATATGCTCTCTGGGTAAATTGTACTACTGATTGGTTTATCCATGATTGACTATTTAATTTACTTGTAAGTCCCTGGTAGAGTGCACTACATGTGCCTAGGGCAGGTAGATTAAATGCTACTAGTGGGCCTGCAGCACTGGTTGTGCCACCCACCTCAGAAGCCCCTTAACCCTGTCTCAGGCCTGCCATTGCAAGGCCTGTGTGTGCAGTTTCACTGCCACTTCGACTTGGCATTTAAAAGTACTTGCCAAGCCTAGAACTCCCCTTTTACTACATATAAGTCATCCCTAATGTGTGCCCTAGGTAACCCCTAGAGCAGGGTGCTGTGTAGGTAAAAGGCAGGACATGTACCTGTGTAGTTATATGTCCTGGTAGTGTGAAACTCCTAAATTCGTTTTTACACTACTGTGAGGCCTGCTCCTTTCATAGGCTAACATTGGGGCTGCCCTCATACACTGTTGAAGCGGCAGCTGCTGATCTGAAAGGAGCAGGAAGGTCATATTTAGTATGGCCAGAATGGTAATACAAAATCCTGCTGACTGGTGAAGTCGGATTTAATATTACTATTCTAGAAATGCCACTTTTAGAAAGTGAGCATTTCTTTGCACTAAAATCTTGTTGTGCCCTTCAATCCACGTCTGGCTAGGTTTAGTTGACAGCTCCTTGTGCATTCACTCAGACACACCCCAAACACAGGGTACTCAGCCTCACTTGCATACATCTGCATTTTGAATGGGTCTTCCTGGTCTGGGAGGGTGGAAGGCCTGCCCTCACACAAAGGACTGCCACACCCCCTACTGGGACTCTGGCAGACAGGATTGAGCTGAAAGGGAACTTGGTGCATTTCTTAGAGACTCTTTGAAGTCACCCCCACTTCAAAGGCACAACTTAGTATGAAACAGGGCCTCTGCCCTACCTCATCAGACACTTGCTGGAGAAGAAACCTGAACCAGAAACTACATCCTGCCAAGAAGAACTGCCTGGCTGCTCAAAGGACTCACCTGTCTGCTTTTCTACAAAGGACTGCTGCCTTGCTGTTGGCCTGCTGCCTTGCTGAACTCTTGCCTGGCTGTAAAAGTGCTCTCCAAGGGCTTGGATAGAGCTTGCCTCCTGTTCCCTGAAGTCTCAGGACCAAAAAGACTTCACTCTTCCTCTTGGACGCTCCGTGCGCCGAAGTTTTCGACGCACAGCTTGTTCCGCAGCAAGAAAAACGCCGCACACCGACGCTGATCAACGCGACGCCTTTGGGACGACCGAAACTTTGACGCACGGCCTCGCAAGGACAACGCCGCCCGACTTCCCGGGAGAAATCGACGCGACGCCTGCCGTGAGATCAAAACTTTGACGCACGGCCTCGCAAGGACAACGCCGCCCGACTCCGCAGGAGAAATCGACGCGACGCCTGCCGTGAGATTAAAACTTTGACGCACGGCCTCGCAAGGACAACGCCGCCCGACTCCACAGGAGAAATCGACGCGACGCCTGCCGTGAGATCAAAACTTTGACGCACGGCCTCGCAAGGACAACGCCGCCCGACTCCGCAGGAGAAATCGACGCGACGTCTGCCGTGAGATCGAAACTTCGACGCGCAGCCGGAAAACAAGCAGGAAAATCCACGCACAGACCCGGGACATCTGGTAATCCCCGCGACCCACAGAAAGAGACTGTCCGCGCGCCGGAAAACGACACCCGACTTCCCCGCGTGGAAAATAACGACGCAAGTCCGTGTGTGCTGGGGAGAAATCGACGCACACACCCTTTTTCCACGCACCTCTTCCTTTGTGGCCCTCTGAGGAGATTTTCCACCAGAAACCAGGTACTTTGTGTTTGAAAGAGACTTTGTTTACTTCTAAAAGACTTAAGACACTCTCTATCACTTTTCAGTGATATCTTTACAAATTCGTATTGCAACTTTGATCGTTTTGACCTGAAGATACCCAGATAAATATTATATATTTTTCTAAACACTGTGTGGTGTATTTTTGTGGTGTCATGCTATGGTGTTGTATGATTTATTGCACAAATGCTTTACACATTGCCTTCTAAGTTAAGCCTGACTGCTCGTGCCAAGCTACCGGAGGGTGAGCACAGGCTGATTTTGGATTGTGTGTGACTTACCCTGACTAGAGTGAGGGTTCTTGCTTGGACAGAGGGCAACCTGACTGCCAACCAAAAACCCCATTTCTAACACAAAGTCATCCCAGTTAATTTTTATAATAATGTCTTTCATAACATGCCTAGCAAAGTGGTGGCAGAACTGAGGAAGGATTTCAAAAGATTTGTGAAGATTTGTGAATTATGTTGGCGCAGACTATGGTTATCTGGGCTGGGGATTTTAACATGAGCAAATGCCATCATTTGAGTAGTGTTATTTGTAGCCTACAAGACTCCAAGTGGAGTGATACATTGCACTTTCACATGATATTTATGGTGAATCGCTTAACAAAGTTATGTATAGTTTTAACGTGGATTTGTTGGAACAGGACAAGGAAGGATCTAGCGTTTTGCAACCAACCTTCCATGGAAATGGGTGGCATTCCATGATCGATTATAAAATTATTACTGGGAATGCAGAACCATCTAACCTCAGTGACCATTCTGTTCTTAAGCTCACTTTTGATACTATCTGTGTCAAGGTGAAGACTTACACAGCATTGCTCCCTATTGATACCAAGGGCAAAAATGTAGCTAGCTTGAAGTGGGCAGGTATATGAGGGGTAAGGTTTCTGGACATTTCAGTCAAGGGAAATCAAGACGGCTTTAAAACTTTTGCAGAATAGGGTGTGGGTTACAACATTCTTTTGAAAACATTTCAAATTATTACATCAATCACAGACAACCTCAGAGAACCTATGAGGAACCACTTAGTACGGGTAAAGCCCACAGGTGGTTCGACAAATACTGTACATGAGAGAACCACAGCTTAAGGAAAGCCGTGTGCACTCCCCTAGAGAAAAGGATGAAATTAGGGAGTTAAGAAAGACTTATAAGGCAGCGGTAATAGCCAGAAAGAAAGCATTACAGGAAGAGGCATGGAAAATCCTAAAGCATGCTGCTGAAATGGGGATTCGATTTTGCTCTGGAAGATGGTTGACACCCCCTTCTTGGAAGATAACCTCCAGCCAACTGTGGAAACGATGGTGGCACCAGAAGCCTAGATTAATCATTTTCGAGGGATTTTCAACCCAGATAACTGTGAAATAGGCTCAGGAGTATCCAATTCTCGGTCTACCTCACCATTTTTATCCCTAAACACAATACGACTTGAGAAGTCACTTTAGCTTTAGAAGGTAGTCCCCTTGGAAGGCACCAGGACCCGATGGGGTCCAAGTTGACATTTTTAAGTCACAAACATTACTGTGGGCACCAATATTAACCCAAGTTTTTAATGCAGCAGCTGAGGGACACTTTCCCCAAACATGGAGCAAAAGTATAATCACACCTAGTTTAAAAAAAGGGAACACAGGAGACACAAAGTGCTACCACCCAATATCATTATTAGATTCTTTGGTCAAAATATTGGTAATAGTGATGATAGGTAGGCTGGAAACCTGTGCTGAGGAAAACCACATTTTAACTAACTCACAGTTTGGTTCTAGAAAAGATATTAGTACGGTAGATCAGTGCATTAATTTGAACTTGATAATAAGTAGGTACATCTTGGCATGGCAGAATATATTCATCTCCGTGCCTTTGTCTTAGTAAATCATGCCAAGTTGTAGCAGACCCTAAAAGCTATGGGAGCCCCATTGGATATTGTTTGTCATCTTTCTCCGCTATGTGATGTGCTCACAACTCTAGTACACTTTGGGAAAACAGGGAAATGCACAGATTATTTCCGTGTCACAAAAGGAATCTGGGAGGGCTGTGTCCTTGCCCTGTTTCTGTTTTCATTGTATATGAACGGGGTGAACACCACACTACAGAGAATAAAAGCTGATGTACTCAGAGTTGGTTCCCATGTTACAACCATTTTATTACACATGGATGATGCCGTATTGCTTGGTAGGACACTTAATGGTCTCCAATTTTTGATAGACAATTTTGTGGACTTTATGGAGTGTAGAGACCTTAAACTTAATTTGGATATCATTTAAACCATGGTCTGTGGATTGGGGAAGAAGAAGAAGGGCAGAAGTCACTTTGCAACAGGTTAAAAGCTAGAGCAAGTGAGCACCTTTAGCTACCTGGAATTTTATTTTCACAAGATGGCTCTCGGGGACTGCATATCAAATAGGCTAACCTCAAATTCACTAAAGCTTCTGAAGTGGTATTTAGATTCACTAATAAGCTTGGCTCTAAAACCATTAGAGAAATAGTTAATATGTATAAAGAGCAAGTGTCTCCCAGAAGAATTTGAATGGAGCCCCGGTTTATATGAGGTCCAGCAGTCAACCTGTTCTGTTGCAGGAGAACTCATTTTTATGAAGGCTCTTGGCAGCGTTGCGTTCAACTCCAATTTACATTATGGATTAGGAGTTAGATGTCATGCACATCGACTACCTAATCCAAATTAGTACTATCACCAAATGGCACAGTATCTGGGGCAAGAAGGGTGCTAGGTTCTGTAGAGACATCATTAGAGATTGCCATAGTCTTGATAATTATGCCAAAATCTTTTGGTTATGTTATGCAAAACAGTATATTGCAGGATTTTGACAATGAGTTAAGTATCTTGTCTCCTGTGAACATCCTGCAATATAGTAAAAAAGAACTAAGGGCCAGATGTACGTAATTCCTGAATTGCGACTCGCAAATTGCGAGTCAGAGAGACTTGCAATTTGCGAGTCGCAATTCAGTATGCAGGATGGTGTCCCTGACACCATCTGCGACTCTCAAGGGGGTCGCAAAGGCCCACCTCATTAATATTAATTTGCGGCCCCCTTGAGACTCATCCCTTGAGACTTGCAGCACTCACAGGAATGGTGGCCTGCCGCAGACAGCAGACCATCATGTCTGTGACTGCTTTTAAATAACACCGTTTTTTTTTTTTTATGCAGCCCGTTTTCCTTAAAGGAAAACAAGATGCATTACAAAACGAAAAATGAAAAGTTTTCGTTTCTTTTTTTCAGAGCAGGCAGTGGTCCATAGGACCACTACCTGCACTGAAAAAATGTTTTTCTTGCCATTAACAAAGGGGAAGGGGTCCCCTGGGAACCCCTTCCCTTTTGGAATGGATAACCACCAGTGTGACATTGGTGGTAACGGCGATTGCTTTGCGATCACGTTCGCTGTCACAAAGCAATGCAGCATCGCGCTGCGACTCGCAATTAGGAAGGGGAACGCCCCTTCCTAATTGCGACTCGCAGTCCCGTTTTCTGAGTCGGTAACCAGGTTACAAACTCGCAAAATAGGGATTGCATCGCGATGTGCTTTTTGCACATCGCAAACAGCAAAATTTGCTGTTTGCGACGTGCAAAAACGTTGCTACATCTGGCCCTAAATGTAGAACTCTTGAAGGAATGGGAGACAGACAGAGAGTTGCAAAAGAGAACCAAGCCAACTGTTGGAAGTTATTGCAGGAGTCCGTGGACAAAAGGGGTACAAGTTTACCTGATAATTGCATATAAAACTCAGGAGAGATTTTACCTGACTAGGTTATAATTCCGGGTGCTCCACCACATATTTGCTTTGCCGAAATCTGAGGCATGGTTCGGAAGTTTATCAAAGTGTCTATGCGATGGAAAGTCATGTCAATCGACTGTTCATTTTAAACTGTTTTTTAATTTTTATAAAGATATTATACTTCGTGTTTTGCAACACGGTTTGTCCCACAGAGGCTGATTGTTTACCAGGAGGCCTTTAGATTTTTATGCAGCCTAGACGATGTCTGAATCTGTTGTACAGTTTTGACTTATATCAAAACTGCTATTAGGAGGAGGAAGACACTTTGGGCCATATTTATACTTGGTTTGCGCTGAATTAGCGTCATTTTTTTTTTACGCTAATCCAGTGCAAACCTAACACTATATTTATACTTTAGCACTAGACACGTCTAGCGCCAAAGTTCTGGCTTTTACGTAATTTTCTGGAGGGGAAAACCTACCTTGCGTCAGTGAGATGCAAGGTAGGTATTCCCGTCCAGAAAAAGACAATATGGCCTTTGCACCATATTTATCCCCCCATATTAAAATCCAGCATGAGGGAATGGGGGCCTTCAATAATGGTGCTAAGCTTGCTTAGTGCCATTATTTAACGTCTGGGTCTGGGCAGGCGTAAGGGGACCTGTAGGCAGATTTACATGGTCGGAGACCATCGTAATTGCCCACAGGTGCCCTTCCCTGGCCCCAGGGACACCACCACCCACCTCCACCCACACTAAGAGGTCACCCAAGTATGGGAGACCACTCCCATGTAAGTCCAGGTGAGTATTTTTTTTTCCCCAATAAAGCTCGGGGGCCCTGACTTGGGACCCCCTGCACGGCGCCGGTCCCAATGGCCATGCCCAGGAGACATTCATCCCCTGGGCATGGCCATTGGGGTGGTGGGCATGGCTCCTGTCTCTACCAAGACAAGAGCCATGTCCATGGGGGTTGTGCGCTAGAAAATGGCACTACTCTGCTTAAAGGCAATTTTTTTTGCCTCTAAACAGTGTAGCACCATAATTTGGCGCACAAGCCCCGGTTCCCCCTACGCCTCCCCGGCCCTGTTAGCGTCCTTTCCAAGGACGTTAACAGGGCCTTAGGGCCAGATAGCACCATTCCATAAATATGGCACCCGGCCGGTGTCATGGAATGGCACTATACTTTTTGACACAAACCAGCGCAGGTTTGAGTAAAAAAGTATAAATCTGCCCCTAAGCCATCCAGAAATGCTGTGTTACGAGAAAGATTAAATTGGGCCCCAGTCTGTATTGTCTCCACCTGCTAAAATCTGTATAGTTAGCTGATTTATCCCTGAAACATTCATGGTAAAATGGGCTCAAGTGAAACAAGATATTTTATTAATGACTATGTACTGTTTTTTACCATTGTTTTTAAAGGAGCGTTTCATTATGTTAAAATTACTGTATGAATTCACCAAATGGCCTCTTGCCTTAAGTGCAATACTCTGACTACAGGTTTTGTTTTATATCTGAATTAGTAAAGGAGCTAAATTGAAAATACAAATGTCTTACGTTATATCTCTTTCATACTATATCCTTCGCACTTTAGGCACTTGCACTTTACCATTTTTTGTCCTCTGTGACTGTTTTGGATTTCACTTATGTGGTGTATGATGTATATGTCTATATGCTTTTATGGATTTTTACTAAAATAATCAGAATAAAGGCTATTTGGATTGGACTCTGAAATCTCCCAAGTGGTGCTGTTCAACATCTCACACCGGTCATAGAGAATACGGTTGGTTGTCTCTGGCAGACATTACCCTGCTCTACTTTTTTTAATGTATGGGGCTAACTCTAGTGGATCGCTCACACATTCAGTATTAGATGCATTATACATTCATTAAAATGAAACAGATGCGTATATGTGTGTATTCCTGAAAGGGTGTTGACCTAACCATATGCCAGTCACAAACAGAGATTGCAAGCTGAGCTCTAGCCAAATTATGTAGATGCAGAAATGGATGTCATGCATGTCTGTCTTCCTAAGCACCAGGTACACGAATATGAACCACAAGAATCAGGAAAATGTTGATCGTGTGAAAGGTTTCTTAGTTTGTTTCCCTGGGTCTATCACCCAATAATTGATCACTCGCAGTGCTCCTTTAAAATCTGTGCCCCTGAGTTTTCCCTGCATAGCGCTAATGCTGGCTATGTGTCATTGTTCCATAATACAGTAAGCATGTATACAAGAAGGCTTTTTTGTTCTCAACCTGTCAAAAATGGCGGGGAGCGCTGGTGAACTGGGGTGCAAGATAGATGCCACACTGTGAGGCTTTGCCTGCTTGGAGAGATATCCATCAAAATGTGCTTAACCCGGCTCATGAGGTGGCACGCAGACAGGCACTGCATGCTGGAGTGCCAGAATAATGATGGAAGACATTAAGGAGACTCAACGAGAATGTGGCAGACAAGCTTTGCTGCGGTACAGCGCACGATCCTAGGCTTGCTCTGATCTAGGAAGGTGGTGTGCTGGGAGTAAGGGAGAGGAGGAGTGTTAGACCTGACAGCCTTAGTGTGGTCTTCCTCCAAACTGTTTGCCTACCTTGCCTCACTTTTGCTGATCTGTTCTTGTTGGCTTTAGGACTCTGGGCACTTTACCACTACTAACCAGTGCTAAAGTGCATGTGATCACTCCCCTAAAGCATGGTAACATTGGTGTACCCACAATTGGCACATTTAATTTACTTATAAGTCTAGTGAAGTACACTATATGTGCCCATGTCCTGTAAATTAAATGCTACTGGTGGGCCTGCAACACCGATTGTGCCACCCACTTAAGTAGCCCTTTGAACATGTCTCAGGCCTTCCACTGCAAAGCCTGTATCTGTAGTTTCACTGTCATGTCGACTTGGCATTTAAAACCCCTTGCCAAACCTTAAACTCACCTTTTGATACACATAAGGCATCCTTGAGGAAAGCCCTAGGTAGCCGATAAGGCAGGGTACGGTGTAAGTAAAAGGTAGGACATATGGGCCCACCAACATACCACCACCGCAGCAGATATCCGTTCACCATATTATGACACACACACACCAATCCGTCACCTATCAGCCACAAATACAATTCCGCCACACCAAAGGCCAGTGATATACTGGCGTTATTCAAACATACACCAATACGCCAACAGAACAATGCCCACGACATTATGACCTAGGAATCACTACAGCGGACATTTAACGGCGGTAAACCATTGGCGGTACATACCGCTGTGCTCAAAATACACACACACATACAAAACAACACCACATTGGACAATTCAAACTGCACACACCTGACACCCATACACACACCACACCCAGCAACTCACACCACTATAAAACACACCCCCACATTACTCGCAACCCTTTACTATTTCAAACAATTGCCACCAGAGACAGCAAGCCCACAGACACAACCAGAGCCACACACTACTCACACCTATACATCACTCATGCACCCCACATCACACACCCCAACACATTACCCTACACACCTCATACAACACCCATAGCTCCACAAAGACACCCCCGATTCTCAGAGGAGGAGCTAAGGGTCATGGTGGAGGAAATCATCAGGGTAGAGCCACAGCTATTTGGAGCACAGGTGCAGCAGATATCGATAGCTAGGAAGATGGAGCTATGGCAGAGGATTGTGGACAGGGTCAACCCCATGGGACAGCACCCAAGAACTAGGGATGACATCAGGAAGAGGTGGAACGACCTACGGGGGAAGGTGCGTTCCATTGCAGCAAGAAACCAACTCGCTGTACAGAGGACTGGCAGTGGACCCCCACAACTAACAACATGGGAGGAGTAAGTCTTGGCCATCATGCATCTTGAGGGCCTGGCCGGAGTAGGAGAAGGACTGGACTATGGTAAGTTAACTCTTTACTACTAACATCCCCCCTACCTGCATGCCATCACATACCCCCACCCTCACCCTCACTCCCATCACTCCACCGCCTCCCACACCCCCCACCATCACATCCCACTCATTCCAATGCCAAGCCCTGCATGCTCTAACAATGCATGGACATCACTCACAGCCCTGATTGGACACCCATCACCAAAGCATGCACACTAGAGAGAATCAGCTGCCCATCACATACCAACTTACATAAGTTAAAGCTGCCAGGGCAAATACAACCAAAGAGGGCAACCCACTGATGCACAATATGTCATACACAGAAACAATAACACAGCATAGGTGCCAGAGGAGGTGCCAGCAATATCAAGTCCCCCAACTGAAGAGGCACACAGTGATGACAGCAACTCGGGTCGCCTGGATCTGGATGACCAACCTGGCCCATCAGGGACCTCTGGACAGTCGGTTACCCAAGCCCAGTAACACACCACCACAGAGCTTCCTCCATCTGGTATCCACCCAGCATACCCATACCTCTGTCCCCAGGACACATCAATCAGCAGTGTGTCCACCTCTACAGGGAACCCAGGGACACCTCATACCCAAGAGAACCAGGGACCTGGGGTCAGTGGTAGTGGGCACATGGTTCAGGGGACAGAGGCACAGGACAAAAGGGAAACTAGGAGGACTGCTGTACGCAAGGGGGAGGATAGGCCAAGGGAACTAACTCTCTAGGAGGCACTCACCGAGATCCTGGGAGCATACCAACATTCCCAGGACAAGATGGGCCTGATCCTGGACAATGTGCAGGAGAACAGGCGGCCACAGGATGGACAGTACCAGAGGATCGGGGAGGACTTGCAGGCCATTAACATCACCCTGGTCTCCATTGCAGGGGTGCTGGAAGACATGGGCAACATTATGATGGAGGCAGTCGTACAACAGCGAGGCCCTACCCCTAGCCAGACTACTAAACTGCCCTCCACCTCCGCTCCCGATAGGGGACAGGAGGCCCCGCCACAGAACTCACAGGACACCAGGAGAACCACCCCGCAAATGTTCCCTGCGATCCAGGCAGAAGCCAGAGAATATTTCCAAGACCCCCGCCAGGAAATGAGACTCTCCTGATTGTCACCCTTGTGTCCCACTCTGTCACCCTGTCCACCTTGAACTGTCATTGCTCCCCTTCCTCTGTCCCCTTAGACAAGGTATCTGTGCTACAAATAGACTGGAACAAATTCCCTGGACTTTCCTCCATCATCACCCCATCCCATTGCACTTGCCCCTCTTTTTCTTAGCACTTCAATAAACACCCTTGGAAAAAATACAAGTATGGAGTATGTCACATTTTTCAAGTATATATACGTTTAACCAGATACAAACATTGCAATTCAACTGTACAGTAAATGAGCACATAAGAAAGACCTGTAGTTGGCTGCAGTGATAACACCAGGAGCTATAGTGGGGCATCAACATCTGTAAAACGAATTGCCAAAGGGTAGAGTAAGTGGGCATAGAAGTGGGAAATAACAGCATGCCAGTGTATTTCAAAATTATTGAAATGAAATGTGAAGTAACACTGTCTTACCTGTGTGTCATTGGAAATATTTTCATATCACTGCTGTTCTGTTGTCCTTACCCTCTGCCTCCTCTCCTCACCGTCCACAGGGTCCACTGCTGCCACATGGGCATCTCCAGCCTCTTCCTCCTGCAGAAAAGGTACATGGAGTCTCAGGGCAAGGTTGTGCAACATGCAGCATGCCACTATTATCTGGCAGACCTTCTTGGGTGAGTAGCACAGGGATACACCAGTTAGATGGAGGCAACGAAACCTGGCCTTCAGGAGGCCAAAGGTTCTTTCTATTATCCTTCTGGTTCACCCATGTGCCTGTACTGCCATTTGATGGAGTTTGTTTTGACCAATGACTTTGTGTTTCACCACTGCGCATATTAGTTGCTCAATGTTCACCAGTAGCACATGGTATGTTTTGTTCAGTTTAGCCGCCTATGGGCTTTGACATTGCATTAGTCATTACATTCTGTATTCTGCCTATTGGCTTTGACATGGCATTAACCATTACTTTCTGTATTCAGTTGAGCCGCCTATGGGCTTTGACATTGCATTAGCCATTACATTCTGTATTCTGCCTATTGGCTTTGACATGCTGTATCCAGTCTAGCCGCCTATTGGCTTTGACATTGCATGCCTATTGACTTTGACATGATGTATTCAGTTTAGCTGCCTATTGACTTTGACATGCTATTAGATATTCTGCCTATTGGCTTTGACATGATATCATATATTACATTTTGTATTCAGCTCCGCTGCCTATTGGCTTTGACATGATATCATATATTACATTTTGTATTCAGCTTAACTGCCTATTGGCTTTGACATGATATTATACATTCAGCTACATTTTGTATTCAGCTTAACTGCCTATTGGCTTTGACATGATATTATATATTGCATTTTGTATTCAGCTCAGCTGCCTGTTGGCTTTGACATGACACTAGACATTGCATTTGATATTTAGGTTAGCTGCCTATTGCCTTTAACATGACAGTGCATTTGATACTTAGGTTAGCTGCCTATTGCCTTTAACGTGGAGTTAGACATTGCAGTTGAGAATCCAAGCTGTATTTTTCCAAGCTGTGTTTTTGCACCAGAGAACCAAGATGTTTTTTCTCACAGTAGACTAGACATGATAAGAGAGAGTACATGGGTGTTGTTTTTCTCTTCGCTTGAGCTTGGGAACAGGAGTAGTCTTGGAGACCTGGCCAGTCTCCAAAAGGCTTGCTCAGTTTCCCAGGTCTGAGAGGAGGGGGCACACCTTTGTAACGAATGTAACAGGCTGCAGAGGGTCAGATTCGAATCTGCCGGACCTCGTGCTGGAGCTTGGCGCAGGCTGCCAGCAATCCCGTGTGGGTAGATGAATCTCTCTTTCTCGCGGCTGACAGGGGTCATCAGCTTGCAGACCTTAGAAAGATGAAGCTGTAGATAGTTCCCACACGGTGAAGTATTTGTTTTGCTTTGCATTCAATATCTTATAAATATAACCTGCTGTGTATATTGCAAACTGATATATTTTGTTTGATTAACGCGGACTTGAAAGCTACTAATTCGTCATACATAAATATTGTGGTTGGGGAAGAATTAACAACAATAAAAGTCTTCTTTGACCTCAGAAGTGCATTTCTGTTGTGTTATGTTAGTGCTTAGAAACTAAATAAGAGGAAAGCACTACAGTGCCTCATTGTAACGTGCTTCTGCCCTTGTCCTGGCATTCCTCACAGGGGTCAGTAGCCTTGATAGGTTGGGGTAACCAGAGTCACCTGCAAATACTGAGGGACAACATTTAGCCACACACTATCCCATAAGGCCTACACCATACCCATACACCAACACATACTGGGTGGGAACCAGGGCTCACCTATTAGCCAGACCCTGTGCCTCCGTAGTTGGGCCATCACATTTGGGATGCTGATATTCCTCAGGATAAATGCATCATGAACCGACCCAGTTGATACTTAGCAATGACATAGGAGATGTACTGGTCCAACAAGCACACCATCTGTACACTCATTAAGTGGAAACTCTTACGATTTCTGAACACCTGTTCATTTTGATGGGGGGGGGGTAAATGTAATATGTGTTTCATTAATTGCACCAATTATGTTGGGGATATGTCCCATTGCATATAATTCAGCCTTCACTGTGGCCAAATCCTCCACCTGGAGGAAAACAATGTAGCTGCACATGTGTTTAATCAGGGCAGACAAGACTCTTGCCAGCACTATTGAGAACATTGGCTGTGATGTTCTTGCTGCCAAGCCCACTGTCACTTGGAAAGAACCAGTTGCCAGGAAATGAAGCACTGAACTTGCACAAGAGGGGGGATCCCAGTGAGGTGACAGATATCAGGTCAGGCTCCAATTGGACACACAGCTCTGTGATTGTGGCCCTGTCAAGTCTATAGTTGAGAATGATGTGCCTGTCCTCCATTGTTGCCAAGTCCACCAGGGGTCTGTACACGGGGGTATGTCTCCATCTCCTAGTCATCCGTAGCGGTAGCAATCTATGGGGCAAAAGAGTGAGGAGCCGGTCACAAACTGAAACAATGGGGCTACAACAGTAGAATGCATGCTTTCAATTTGTAATGGGTCAGTGAGAATTGCCCTGTATGTCCAAATTTTACCAGTGAAGCAGTTATTATCCAGGGCTTGCCCCCACCAAAATGGCGTCCGCCAGTCCTATGGGGAGGGACAGGTGGAAGTGAGGTAATTCTGCTGACTGTGTGCACCATTGTGGGAGGCGGTCGGGAACCACCGTGCAAATCCTCACTTGCTACCTGACCTTCAACAGGAGAGGACCTACACTGCATGTGCTGCTGTGACCTGTGTCTGGAACCTACCATGGTCTGTGTGACTGGGGAAAGGGCCCCTGCCTTCACCTCAGTGGAGTTGGAGAGACTGGTGGATGGGGTCCTACCCCAGTACGGACAGCTGTATGGGCCTCCAGACCAACAGGTGAGTACACTGTGGGCACGATGCATGTGGCATGAATGCATGAAGTGGTGTGTGTGAAGGCCTTGTGTAGGGGAGGTGGGTAGATGTCCTCTGGGCAGGAAGACCAAGGAGCCTGCCCCAGCTGCTGCCAGAAAGACCAAGGTGCCAGCACCAGCAGGCAGGAAGGGCAAGGGGCCTGGTGCAAGGACTCTGACGGAGCCCCCACCACCAACCATGGTTGTGCAGCCATCCGAGGCTGCAGGGGATGGGCTGGAGCCTCCCCCCACCAGCAGAACCACCACCACCAGTGAGCAGCTGTCCAAGGCTGCAGGGAATGGGCAGGAGCCTCCAACCACCAGCAGCAGCAGCACCGCCACCACCAGTGGGCAGCCGTCCAAGGCTGCAGGAAATGGGCTGGAGCCTCCCCCACCAGCAGCAGCAACACCACCACCACCAGTGGGCAGCCATCCAAGGCAGCAGGGGATGAGCTGGAGCCTCCCCCCACCAGCAGCAAAACCACCACCAGTGGGCAGCCATCGCATGCTGCAGGGGATGGCCTGGAGCCTCCCTCCATCAGCAGCAGCAGCACCACTACCACAACTGAGCAGCCATCCAAGGCTGCAGGGGATGGGCTGGAGCCTCCCCCCACCAGCAGCACCAGCACCAGCACCACTACCACCACTGAGCATCCATTACCGCGGGCAGACGGTATGTAATCCTGCATCCATGGGCTGCTGTGCGGCCTGCCCCCTGCAAATACAGTGCGTATGACATCCACCTAAGAGACTGTGACCTTGCACTCCCCAGGATCAAGAGCACAGGGCACGATGCCCCTTCCAGAACCAGAGGGTAAGACACCCACCAACCCCAGTCTCCCCAGGATCAAGAGCACAGGGCACAATGCCCTCTCCACAGCATGTGGGCAAGTCACCCACTTGAGAGACTGTGGCCTATCACTCCCCAGGACCAAGCACAGGGCATGCTGCCCCCTCCAGAGTGTGTGGGCAAGTCACCCACTTGAGAGACTGTGGGCTTGCACTCCCCAGGACCAAGCACAGGGTATGTTGCCCCTTCTAGAACCAGTGGCCTTTTTCTTCTCCCGGCTGAGGTGCCCCCCATCCCCCATCCTCCTGAGGTGCCTGCCTATTCTCCAACTGATGCCCCTGCAGTGTTCTCTTCGTGTTGATGCAGGTGACAAGTGGGGCCTTGGACTTTAGCCTGTGGCCCACGCACACTGAGGACTGGGCAGTGTCCCTTGAACTGTACAGTTGTATATATCTGTTACATTGCATATTTCTCATTTATACTGTGTTGATCTTATTAAATTCACTTTAGTAAATTCCTGTTGCCCTTGCATTATTCATCTGAGGTACTGGGTAAATAAGTTTTACTACTGCAAATGATTGTGTGTATGGTGTTGGGGGTGAGGAGGTGGTTGGTGCATGTGTGTATCACTCTCTGTTTCCTTCCCCCGTGTGCTAGGCCACTGTACTCACCGTTGTCGTCTTTGCCGTCGTCTTTGACGTCTTTGGTGTTCGTGGTGGAGCAGCAAATAGAACACCATGGGGAAGACATGCAGCTTGGGCTCTATGGTTGTTCCCTGTGTCTCCAATGGTGAGTCCTTTCCCTTCTGTGCAGTGTTTTCTCTAGGCTTTTGATGTCGTTGGTACCACCCCCGGAAAAGGTAGCAGATTGTGTTGTTGTAATATGGTGGGAGGGACATTGAGTTCCGCCTGGCTGTAGGTTGCTACCGCCGTGGTGGCTGTTGTTTCCGCCCTGGTGGTCGGTGTGGTAAAATGGCTTTCTATCTGAGTTCTCACCGCCATGGTCATAATTTGGCGGTAATTACTGCCAGCCTGTTGGCGGTATTATCGCCACTTTAACACCAACCGCCAGGATTGTACTGAGGGCCATAGTTTTTATTTGACGTTTCCTGGTAGTGAAAAACTCCCAAATTCATTTTTCACTACTATGAGGCCTACCCCTCTCATTGGATATTATTAGGGATTCCTTAATACATTTATTAAATGTAATTCCTGATCGAAAATAGGTAGGACAGTCATGTTTGGTACATATGGACATGTAATAATAAATCCCCTTTAATGGTAAGGTTGGATCTATGATTAGTACTTTAAAAATGTCACTTTTAGAAATTTGGCATTCTTCTGCTCTTATACCCTATGTGCCTGCTGCCTGCCTACAAAACACATCTGGGTTGGGTGACAACTAAGCTTTGTGCATTCCCTCTAGGCAGCCACACACAAAGGGAGTTGATGTGTGACATCTGCATCCTGATGGCCCATCACCAAGCTGACGTGTCTTCCTGAGCTAGATGGGAGGGAGGAGGTGATGAGTGCACCTGAATAGGGCTGTGCCTGTCCCAACACAAAGACCTGCATACCACCTATAATGTGTCTAGAGCCAGGTCAGGACCTGTTTGCACTTCAAAGCCCCTCTTTGAAGTCACCCCCACTTCAAAGGTACCAGTTAGTATAAGAACTGGACATCTTGATCTACCAAATCAAGTCACTACTGGACATGAAGCTGCTCTGCTAGGAAGAAGGGCTGCTGTGCTGAAAAAACTGCCACTCTGCTGGAACTCTGTTGTACTTTGCTGGGCTCCTGCTTTGTTGTGCCTGCCCTGCTGTCTCCTGCTTCCTTACCTGGGAGTGAGAAAGATTGGACCTGAATCTCCACATCCCCAGAACCAAGTGACTCCAGGGCTTGCTAGCTTGCCTCCTGTTCTGCAGTCTGAGGGACATCAAAGCCTGCCTCTACCCTCCCACAAGCACCTGGACTCTGTCACCTGTGAGTCGTGCCTTGCCAATGATGCCAACCAGTCCTGGGGGCTTGGACGTGGGGTCTTCTGTGCTGCAACTCTCAATGTTGATGCACCACCGCCACTGTGCCTTTTGGAACCACTGTGTCCTTCCTTGATGCAGAAGCATAACTGCTGCCCTGCTTGATCACAATACATCACCTTCCTTGAAAAGGATTCAACACCACAACTCAGAGACATTGCATCAGCGACTATGTGGCTCGATTACGACTCATCCCGAGAACTGACGCATTGCCTTTGCTCCTTCCATCGGATCTTCAGTGTCAACACAACTGTATACACAAGGTACTGTTTCAGTGGGACAAGGTTGGTCCCTCTAGCTGGCCCGTGGTCCATAACAGTCGGCCTGAACTTTGGATTTACCCGCCTCTAGCATGACCAGATAGCCCTCGTTGGCAATTTAACTTCCTAAGCATTACAATTGCAATTAGTTATTTTTAAATTCATATCCCAACTTCTACAGATTGTTTTTTTGTTATTTTGATCTTCCTTTGTTCATTAGGATCTAATTTACCAACATGGTGTGGAATATTTTTGTGTGGTGTTTGCACTGTTTTAAGTGTTGCACAAATACTTTACACATTGCCTCCTCACTTAAGCCAGCCTGCTCTGTGACAAGCTGCATGAGGGTGAGTACAGGTTAATTTAAGGTGTGTATCTGACTTACCCTGACTAGGACTGTGGTCCCTACTTGGACAGGGTGCATACCTTTGCTTAGTAGTGACCTAATTTCTAACAGGGAGCCTGTAGCCCCTGTGATGTAAGATATGCTGGTGAGAGAATGGGTGCTGATGCCTGCCAAGGCTGATACTGTCTGCCAGGTGGAAGGAGTGGCTGGTGCTTGTAGCCCGGGGAGACCATGGCCTGGACTTGCAAGGCTGTGGCTATCCTGCAGCCCTGTGTGGGACTGCCCTGGAGCCCCTATGGTACCTGCGTCTTGGCATCCTCACCGGGCTTGTACACTGGATATTACCGATGTCTACGGGGTTGCATTTATGCTGCTTCTTGTAGCAATCACCTAAAATGAATTCTGGTGCTGGGGTGGAACATTTTTTGACTTATGCTGGCTGCTGTGTCTGTGCTGTGACTAAAGCCTGGAACTTGGGCTGACAGCTTGCGGGCCAAAGACCACTGCCTTCTCAGTGCCCCCATGACTAAATCCTCCATCCACCAGTTGGCACTGAGGGTCTAGGTGTGCCCTGCTAAAACGTTGCCTGCATTGGTGCCACAACAGGGTCAAGGGATGCTGTTGAGTCGTGTTGCATTTGGAGACCCCTGCATGGCTGCCTGCCTTTCAGCCTGCTTTTGCCACTTATGGATGGTGGGTGAGGCAGTGTCTGATCTCACCTGGTGAGGGCTACCCACCCTAGAGTCTGTGTCAATTGTTGCTGGGCACTTGTACACTTGCCTCCTGGTGCTCATATTTATAGTTGGGAAGATAGTCAGACACAAAATTAAGTTGGAATTTGATAAAAAGAGGCCCCTAAACAAATTGAAGGACATGCTGATGAAGAAGTCTACTAAATAACAGAGGCCCCTGCAAAAGAGAAATATAGAGTGGCAGAACCAGGGAAGAGCAGGTACAAATGCAGGAGAACTCATTTTTCATGTAGGCTCCTGGCAGTTTTGTGTTCAGCTCCATCTTACAGTACACATAAAGAGTTAGATGTTATGCACATTGATGACCTAATCCAAATTAGTACTATGACCAAATGGCACAGCATCTGGGGCAAGAAGGGTACTAGGTTCTGTAGAGACATCATTAGAGATTGTTTTTTTTATTTTAGCATGAGTGGGACGTTGGGTGCTTATGTTAAAGGACGTTTAGTATGTATATATTTTTGTTAAATTGAAATGATTATTTCAGATATGATGCTGAAGAAAAGTGGTCTACAACTGTGGATTTTTCAGACATTATCAGAAAGAAAGAAATATTTAAAATTTGCATTGGTATATGATTGGGCTCAAGACTATATGATGTTGATCAATTTTTGAGAAGTTACACCTAAGTTAATCTTCTGAGTTGGCAAGTTTGTGTATGTTTGCTTGCTGATGAAGAATGCATAGCAGCTGGGGGCTGGGATGACTGTGGTGATGGATTCTCCATCAAGGACCTCCTAACTGACATCCTCAATAGCTTAAAAAACAGTTGACAACAAAATTGACATGCTCACTAATGGGCTGGACCGAAGGGGCAACAGACTTGATAAACAACATGACAGGTAGTCCTACCTGGAACAGAGGTGTCCAACTTGGAAAATGGAGCTCTAGCAAACACTGAATGGCTCCTGCAGATCGCCCTTATACAAGCCAAAAATGAAGATATAGAGGCGTACTCAATGACAAACAACATTTGAATATTGGATCTACTTCAAACCACAGCTATGACCACAGTCAAACACTATGTAGAGACCCTAATTTGTGACCTCTCCAGCGACTGCCAGACATCCCTCTTCTTCGTGGAGCATGCCCATTGGGCACCCCAGTATTGTTCAACTCCTGCATTACAGAGAGTGTGATGCAATGCCATATTTATTCCAGAGAAAGATGAGACCCAATATCATGGGATTAGGATCTCATTCTATATGGCCTTTACCATGACAGTACAATCTGCGTACAAGAAGTTCCTTCCTGCCAGGTGGCTGCTTCTGAAGATAAACCTAACCCAGGCAAACCCTGTAACAGGCCCACCTCTACATCCTCCATAAAAGAAAAATGAATTATTTCACAGATCCCAGCCTCACTGTGAAATTTTGCCTAAACAAGTACACAACTCAACACCCAGCAAGCTCTCAAGACACCAAAGACACCAACAGATCCCTTACTGACAATAGTTGAATCTCGTACTACAACCTGATTACGCCTGGCCTCCTTTGAGAGATATTCAAAGTCAACATTTGCGCTATCTTCATATCAAAACACTCTGGAGTCCTCCGAAATCTCTGCAGACAGCTGCAGATGCTCAATGCATAATTTGTGATCTGGAACTCTACTTTTTGAGGTGGTGGATACAGGTTACCTTGCACAGATATGAGACAAAATGTCTGAGTATGAGGACACCGCCGACAGTGAAGCAAGACTCCTGATTATGAAGGCTACTGTTCACTGATTTGGTGAGGGGGACAGAGTGGGTAAGACCTTAGCAGCCCTGCTAAAATAGAGCTGAAGCAATTCCTATATAATGGAATTACTAAACACTAATGGAGACCCGAGTCATGCTTCTGCGGACATACCCCCAAGTAATGCTATGATATTACAACACCCTCTATGCCTCCACTGGTGGTGTCCCATTAGATAGTTAAAGGTCTACATTAACTCCATCCGATTGCCAATAATAATGTCACTTTAGCTATGTGCAGCATTGCAGGAGATAGAGATCCTGGGTTGTATGGGTTGACTGCCCAATTTGCAAGGAATACACTGATATTCTGTCCGGGCACCTGTTGACAACATTTGAGGGGTCAGGCAGATGGACCAATTACCACCCACTGTTCTTGAGGCTTGATAGTCAGTGTCCTGAAGCCTGGCAAATCGCCCTACCTATGAGATTCTTACCATCCGCTATACATGATAAGCATAGATAATAAAATCGTAGCACACATGCTCGCAGCAAGCCGGTTACCATTGTTCCCTACTATAGTGCCCCGACCAGTCACGTTTCATTCCAGGGTGTGCCACTTCACATAACCTCCACATCCTCTTTTTCCTGAAACATACCCTTGATTTACAGATGCCAGCAGATACGGTGTTTATAGACACCACAAATGCTTTTAACTCAATAGAATGGCCCTTCTTGCTTGCATTGGCCCGGACCTAGGTTTCAACCACACCTTTCTCAAGTGAATGACAGTTCTTTACACAATTTACACAGCTTGGCTGTTCATCAACAACAGAGATACCATAGCAATCAGCAGGGGTACGAGGCAGAGGTGCCCACTCTCCCCATCCTGTATACAACTGGAACCATGGAACCCCTCATAGTGTGGTTGAGACAGCATCACTCTGAACTACTTGGCCCGAAAGCTAGTGGTATCTATGTATGCTGATGACATCACTGTATATGTCAGGTACCCAGCATAAAAAATGTCCCCCAAACTGAGCAAGTTCATAGATTTCTGTGAATTACCTGGGATCTCAGTCAATTGGACACAATCCCAAATCTTCCCCCTGACTGACACAGTGAAATGATTCCCTATGGAATTCCTCTTGGAATGGAGGCATGAGACCATTCAATATCTGGGGATCTAATGTAGAGGAAGGATATCACAGTACTATGGTGAGAGAACAAGGAAGGGCTGTCGCATGGCTGGAGGAGTGCATACCTGCATGGAGGTGATTGCCCCTGCCTATAGCCGGAAGATTGGCAATTGCCATAATGGTGGTCCTCTGTGAATTTCTTTACTTATTTGTTAGCATTGCTGTGCGCCTCACAAGAGCCTTTTATAGTCTACTGTGCTTCCTTATGATCCAACTGACACGGACAGGCACACAGCCCATTCTCTCCTGGGAGACCCTCACCCTCCCCACTGAGCAGGGAGGACTAAGGCCCATATTTATACTTTTTTAGCGACACATATGCGTTTTTTTCTTACACAAAAGCGGCGCAAACTTCCAAAGTACAATTGTATTTTGTAAGTTTGCGTCGTTTTTGTGTCAAAAAGCGGTGCAAATGCGGCGCTAAAAATGTATAAATATGGGCCCAAGTGTCCCTGAGATAGAACTGTACGACTATTGTGCACAGGACTAATATGCCCATTTCTGATTCCAACCCAGCCAATATTTACCCCACATTGCAGTGGAGGCAGACAACACCCACCCCTGCCCCTTATCCATGATGTAAGTGATACAACAATAAGACTGATAAGCAAACCTTCACTCCCCCACTTAATAAAAGAAGGTGTGTCCCTGCCCTTACAAGATGTGCAGACACTCTCCGACTGCAAGCCTCTATGTATTTTTCTTTACTACAGGCTATGAGAACCTGTGAACCTAAGAATCCCACATTCCCTCAAAAACTCGAGGCCCTACATGCCCTAGGCAATATGATTTAAACTCCCCTAGGAAACTGATAACCAGGCTGTTAGAAATTGAATTTCAGGTTGGCTAGGGTATGCACCTAAGCCAGGCAGAATCCACCACTCTTGTCAGGGCAAGAAAGTTATACACCAAACATAACCTATGCTCACCCTCTGGTAGCTTGGCATGGAGCAGGCAGGCCTATCGTCACAGACAAAGTGTAAAGCATTTACGCGACATACTCACACCAGTGATACAATAAATACACCACAAAAGAGACACTCCACACAAGATTACATAAAAGTATGGTTTCTAAAAAAAAATATATATATATATATATTTTTATAAAACAAGACCAACACAACATAACATTAGATTCTGTGCATTTTATGTCAACACTGAGGTAGTACCCATTAGCCTGACAGTGTCAGAACAACATACATTGTGACCTAAGGACATGAAATGGAATAGTCTGGTAAGGGAACACACATAAATTACCAATTACCATCATCAATCCATAAATCATCAGGTATCATCCCTGGTGTACCAATAGACATGATTTCTCCCAGATTCAGGGACCCCTGCACCCCTACTAGTGGGGTTCAGTACTCCTGCTAAGAGAACCTCATAGAAGGAATAGGATATGTCCCAGGGGCACCTGGGCACCTACTGCTGATAATATGGTGAGTTTTGTGACAGTGGCAAGCTCCGGAGTGGGGGCTCTATGAGGACTCATGCCGCACTGTCACTAGTCTGCAAGGACAAGAGCTCCCACTTATGAACTAACAGGGATAACCCCAAAGCCTGCAAATTGCTGGTGCGAAAGTCCTCTCCTCGACCCTCACAATGTAATTCTGGCACTCCCAGCAGCCTGCAAGCATGCAGTACAACTCTAGTCTCACATGGGTCCTGGTGGGTTTAGTACCTCCTTCCTAGTGAGTTGTTGGTGCTCCTGGATGATGACCAGTACGAGGATGGGAGTCTCGATATCCTAGTTGCACATCCCGGACTGTTGCGTGCCGTCTCTATGACATGCGGGTTCCATGACAGTTGTGATGGCCTCCGGCAGGCAATGTGAAAGGCGGGGCACACAGTTACCTCAGCAACCCTAACCACAGGAAAGTGGTGAGGGAGGGTGGGTACTCTGCTGCTTGCTCCAGTTCTGCCATAGATCAGCACAGGATCACAAGTCCGATGCAGGGGCATGAAACACTTCTCTGCCAAGACGAGTAGTGCCCTAATCATACAAAACACATCTTGGGCTAGAACGTTCAGCAATGTCCTCGCTCACCCCCTGCTTGCTCTGATTCTGCCATAGATTGGCACAGGACCACAATTCTGATGCAGGGGCATGAAACACTTCTCTGCCAAAACGAGGAGCACCGTGGCCACACATAGCACTTCTTTTAGCTGGAACGTACAGCGATGTCCTCTAATACATGAAGGTCATCCTTGGTGCAGAAAAGAGTGGCGGCATTCGGATGCTCCCCAATGGTATTCTGGCCCTGTGGCACTATGTAAGAAAAAGGGAGCACACCACACATGCTTAAGAGAAAATAAAGCCCTCACCACACACTACATGGTAATAAAGTACTTGGAAGGCTGGGGGCATTCCCTGCACTCAACACGCGCTAGTCTTCTGAGAAATTGTGAGAAACATTTAGCGCTCACCATACGCTAGTTGTGAGGAAGACAAGGAGCAGGAAACAATGCTCCCCATGTGCTGGGATCATTGAGGAACACTTGAGGGACACAAAGGGGGCAGGCAAGTCAGCACAAGAGTCCTTATTACAGGGTGACAGTCTCTCCATCAGCCTAACAGCTGGGAAGGCCAGCACACAACAAATAGAGTAGTTCAAATGGCAGTTCCTCCTGACAACACCATGGTGCCTTGGTAGAACAGTGTCTGGGAGCAGATAGCTGTGGGGCAACAAACAGAAAGCAATTCCGTGAGTCCTTTAGGCCACCCAGCAAGACTCAGGCAACAGGGCAACAGCAGAAGAACAGTCCAGATGTGTCCTTTGAGCAGCACAGCATACCTTCTGCCAGAAGTTTGGTTCCAGTTCCAAAAGTGATCTTTAAACATGGGGTCAGAGCCTCTGTACTTATATTCATAAATGTCTTTTATGTAGGGATGACTTCAAAGGAACCTTTTCAAGTGTACAACTGTGTGAGGACAGGACACAAAATATAGACCTGCAAGGTGTGAACAGCCTCTCCTTCTCCCAGCCCAGAAAGGCTATCAGTATGCTGATGAATGCCTTGTCACACCCAGCCCTTCCTGTGTTTTTATTTTCTGGAAAGTATGCACAAAGTGTAGCGGTCACTCCGGCAATAGTAATGCAAAATCCAACTAAACCAGTAAGCAGGATTTCACACTACTGTTCTGAACATACCAAACATGGAAAATTACTCCCTTCAGATCAGGAATTACCACTTAAAAGTAAATAAGAGAATTCTCAGTGCTAACCTATGAGAGGAGTAGCCCTTACAGTAGTGAATTAAATAGGCTATTTGTCACTACTAGGACATGCAAAACATAAGAGTACATGTCCTCCCTTTTACTTACACATCTCCCACACCCATAGGGCTACCTATGGCCTACCATAGGAGTGACTTAGGTGCATTAAAAAGGGAAGTTTAGGCTTTGGAAAGTAGTGTGGAATGCCAAGTCAGGCTGCAATTTGTGCTGCAGGCTCACTGGTAGTATTTAATTTACGGGCCCTGGGTATATGGTATACCACTTTACAAGGGTATTACGGGTAAATCAAATATGCTAAACAGGTGTAAGCCAATCATACCATGTTTTAGGGAAGAAAGCACATGCATGTTGGCACTGATTAGCAGTGGTAAAATGCTCAGAGTCCTTAATCCAACAAAAAGAAGGTCAGGAAAAAAGGAGGAAGGCAAAATGTTTGGAGACAACCCTGCAGAAAAGGCCATTTTCAACACAGGCTGTATGTAACTATTCAGGAGATGGCTCCTGTGGTTGTTTCCAGGCAGATGAGTGGTTGCATGGGGACATCTGAGAAGGCATGATAGAGAAGAAATGGTGAAATTGTTGTACCACTAAACACATGCTTTCTCCCAACTACCACCCTCACCTTTTCCATGTTAAATACCTTAATTGAATCCACCACACCCCAGTAAGGATGCACAGAATTTTCTCCAGCAAGGCTCATGGTTTTTGTGCTGCGGCTGTAGAGATGCTGACTTTCAGCACTTGGCTTGCAGCTGTCCTGAGATGGCAGGCTTCTGGGCTACTTTATATAACTGCTTGAGTGAAATATTTGATCATTCTGTGCTGCAGACCGTCTGGTTGCTCTTCTTGGCTATGTCAAAGATATCCCAACAGGTATATGCCAGCTGACAGACATAATGCTTCAGCTGGCTAAACAGAGGATAACCATGCACTGGGCATGACATACCTGCCCAAAACTCAAAAATTATCTGGCGGACACAGGCCTCTGCCAATATAGGAATACTGGGATATAATGCCTGAGAAACATCGATCCAAAGACATATGGGCTCTCTTCCTGATTCATACCATCTAGCTTTCATAATGAATTACTGCACTAACCTGCCCTGGTCTTGTACCTGGGAATCTAAGTGTGAGATAGGTGAGAGTTGAGTTAAATCGATCTCTGACATCATCATACCCACCACCCTAGCAGCTCACATGATTGCATACAATGCTGATGGAGGGAAACAGTTATGTTTACCTAATGTAAACAATGATGATGACTAATGTACAATGTTACATGATGCTGGCTGGAAATATCTGTTGTATGTTTTTCACCAAATGCTTAAAACATTAATACAATTTCTTTAAAATCTTGTCAATAAACAGATCAAGCCAGAAAGGCAAGTTAAGACACATACAGAGAAATGACACTTGTATGCATTTACTGAAAACACCTAGGCATTTGTGGGCACATGTACGTACCATTTTTCCTGTCGCAAATGGCCCGATTCACAGAATCAGACTGTTTGCAACAGGAAAAAAACATTTTGGTATGTACAGAGGCTATTTTGCCACTTGTTAATCTACTCACCGAATCGCAAAATAGGTTTGCGAGTCACAATTAGGAAGGGGTGTTCCCTTCCTTATTGCTAGTTGCGAGTGTCTGTGCATAGGTTGCCTGTCCCTTCAGGGACTGGTGGTGACCTGGTGCAAGCCTTATAATGTAAGTGGGCATTCGTAGTGTAATGAGTACTGAAAAGGCTGTGTCCTTCACTAATTTATTCAGCAAAAGATACACAACAGCACAGTTTAGCCCTACTTAGGCTAAGAGAAACAGGCCATGTACCAATCGTATGGTAAAAATAAATTCCAAGTGCAGACCCAAAGGTACTGTTGTGATATCCATACTACTTTGTAATGTTTCCCTGATCAGCTCAGAAGCATATGCCAGGTCTTTGTCCCAGCTACTGGACTCTGATGTGATCCAGGTAGATCAAAGGACTCCTCACACAATAGGGCCATTTGCCTCTGCTTGGCTCTGTTCCATCGGGAGGAAGGGGTGGGGAGATTCATCTGAATGTGCTAAATTCCTTTTCATGCTGCACCTGGCCTGGACAAGCCCATGCCAATATATACCATGTACGACAGGCATTCCTCTGGAGCCAAACCCAGGAAGGATGCCCCACTGATGTTTCAAAGGGAAGACATAAGGGAATGGTATCAGAACCTTTTAGGGAAGGTCTTTTCATAGACCGCTTCAAGCTGCTACACTCTAATGTCACAGAATGCTGAGCAAGAGAATTGAGGCGGGGCGGAGTGTTGTGTACCACCCTAGAATTGGCCAGAGGTGCCTACATTCTACAACTTGGCATCCCCACTTAAAACATCTTGCACAAGGGATAAACCGTGAAGCACTCACTGGCCCAAGGTGTTATGACAGTGAAAGAATGCCCATCTGGAAGGAGACCTGACCACAATGAAAAGATGGACTTAAGGACTTTTGAAACCCAGCTGGCACACATACACGCATCACCACATTTACACACAGACACACGCGTGCACAAACACTCCCCATTCCTCCCCCCATTCATGAATTGCATACACACACTCACAGACATCAATTCACACACCCTACCCTCCTACTCTTGTGGAAGACACTCACCTCATTTAACGAGGTGCTCCTCCCTGAGGGTACGGGACCCGGCGGTCCCAGAGCCGGCAGCGCCCAGCCATCAGGACACCGCCAGCCTGTATTACAGGTCGTAATACGGCTGGTGGAGTCCTTTTGGTGGTGTGGGGTGGGGCCGGCGGTGGAATCTCCTCTGCACCACCGACCGCCAGCACGACTGCTGGTGACTTTCTGCCTCAAGAAGGGTGGAAAGCTGCCAGTGGTCATAATATGACAGTCTGCAGACTACCAGCACTGGCAGTCTAGTGGCTTTGGTGGTCTTGGAAAAAGACCACCAAAGTCAAAATGAGGGCCATAGTGTTAATCTGCCCCAGAAGTTCACTTTGATGGCATGCTCTGTGTCTCCCTCAGTTTGAATTTTTGGTTTGTATTCCTTGCCAGTTGGGGAAACATTCCTGTCTGCAGTTTCAACTTCAAGAATGTCTTTAGTTGGTGTTGCATCTAGAAGTTCTAGAAGAGATTGGTGAACTATTGTGACCTCTGCTGCACTGTCTAGCAGATCACTTGCAGCATCCTGTTCTTCAGTAAGGTTCTCAATATGTGTGGCATGTTTAGCTGAAATTGCCGCAGCCTATTTCTTTTTTATTTGGGGGTTTTGTTTTTGAAGTTTCTTTTCCTTTTTGACTGACATGTCGGATAATTGCTATGATCCGTTTCTTGGTTTCACATACTCATTTAGGTGATCTGACTGCCCTTATCTCTCACTGAGTTTATCAGGTGAGTCATGAAAGGAATGGGATTGGTGACTGTTCTTATATTTATACCTATAAGGAGTTTTGAAAGTTTCCCTATTTCTTTATTATTTTTTGCTTCTCCCAGAATTTTTACAACCCTCTTGTGCTTGATTGGTATTATCTCTATTGGATTTACCTTGTAATTGTGGTTTATTTGGTATGTATCCCAAACTATCCTGACCTATGCAGGTCTGCGATAATCTAAGGCAGCTTGCCCTCTTGTTCTAGTTGAGGAACTTCCCTGAGCTGCTGGTGGAAAACCAATGCTAATGCTTCCCCCTAAAGATTACTTAATATAATTGAGGACACTGTGGCTAAATTGCCTATTAATTGCATCCCCAAGTCTAGGGCAGGGGCAGCACTGTATTTGTCTTGAATTTGTTTTAACACTTCCGGACAATTTGCATGTGTTGATTTACTTTGTGCATACTAATGTAAATTGCAGTAAGGGGCACAGTTGAGGGAACCATGCCGCAGGGCAAGCACATTGGGAGAATTCTATGTTTACATTGGAGTCCTGTATAGGGAAACACAGCTTCTAGCACGCTTATTTTTTGTACTAACCAAAATGCAATTACTTCACGTTTGGTGGGTATTTTACCCACGATTAAATGCACAGTTGTGGAATTTATCCCAGACGTAGCCAAATGTGGTGCTGCTGGAGCAGCTCTCACTGGGGCGGGTTATAAGGTTTGCTTTATGAATTGTATTAAGGGTCTATATATCTCTACTAAATTATTATGTAAGTGACGTAAATCTGCCCTGGCAAATTTGCTACCTTTGGGTGTTGTGTGTATGTGAGTCTAGTTCTGGTCATGTAGGTCCTTCATTAATTAGCAGACCTAATCTAACATTTTGTACGTGTGGAGGGCACCATCAAACCAATTTTAGTGTTCTTAATAAGATAATGGTATTTCTAAATATGCATATGGTCTGTATTGTGCAGATGTGTTTGCTTTTGTGTAATTGTGGAAAAAGTGTGTGTTTCTTTCTGTTGCAGAAAAAGCGACTCAGGAATAGACATTTTTGGTCTGTATGCATTGTGTGCCTCCACCATGAACGTAACATCCCCACATTCTTCAGTGAGTCCATGAGCTAATAGATGTTGTGTGAGAGGTTGTCTCATACTTACTGGAACTACAACCCGTTGAGGGTCCACCATATTTTAGAATGCTAAGTTCAGAGATAGAAACACCAATTTGGGGAGATCCTTTTAAGGTTCAAACTTGAACAACTTACAGCTTAAGACAGGTAAGAGTACCATTAGCTGAGAAGGATATTTCCCGAACACCTCTGACTTCTCCGTATAAGGTGATTAGCGTGCCTTTAGCATGTGAGAGACAGAAATACTCTGGAGATCTGTTAAATTAGTGCCTGACCAATGTTTGTGGTGCCATGTCGTAGGTCTCTTACCATGGGGGTAAAACTGCTTGGTTTTAGGGGGCATTACCGCCGCATGTGGATGACTGAGTCAGTCTCACACTGACTGGAAGCTGTTGGCCCAACCTTCTAGGCCAGCTAGCAGCATCTCACCCAAACCCAGAAACTAAAGGTGATTTTTGGTAGCCTGACACATGACACTTTGATTCCTCAGGGAAGTCGTGATGGAACAGATCACCCCCCTTTCTCTCATTGGCATAAGTCTCATGCACTCCAAGACAGACAGAGAAATGCAGGACAAGAATCAATGTATTTTATTGAAGCATTCACATTCTATGTGAGAAGGCATGAGCTGTCATTATAAGGAGAATAAAACATAATACTGATATTATTGTAACCATTAGAGTGAAACAGATAAACAGTCCAAGCATCCTGGCTAATCATAAGTCTAAGAATTCCTACCTGCACTTCAAGCACCTAACTTGAGTGCATAGCAGCGATAGTTCCTTCTGCCTATACTAGTCCCTGGAAGGACTGCCCCTCCCCCCCCCGGGCCCATACCTGTATAACAAGCAGGGGTCTGCTGTTGTCTGTTGGCAGTCCTTGCGGTTTGCTGTGGAGACAAGATAAGCAAAGCTGCAATGAAGCAATACACAGCACAAGATTGTTGGCTGGAATGTCCCCTCTAACCTTCTTTGGCCTGTGTGGTGTTTATATAACAAAACTGTTGGACCTGGCTTTTTGACAGGGACATCACCAAACTTTTTGCCTCCTTCCTCCTATTTTTTCTGACCTGCTGTTGTTGGCTTTTGACCTCTGAGCACTTTACCACTGCTAACCAGTGCTAAAGTGCATATGCTCTCTGTGTAAATTGTACCATTGATTGGTTTATCCATGATTGACTATTTAATCTACCTGTAAGTCCCTATTAGAGTGCACTACATGTGCCTAGGGCCTGTAGATTAAATGCTACTAGTGGGCCTGCAGCACTGGTTGTGCCACCCACCTCAGTAGCCCCTTAACCTTGTCTCAGGCCTGCCATTGCAAGGCCTGTGTGTGCAGTTTCACTGCCACTTCGACTTGGCATTTAAAAGTACTTGCCAAGCCTAGAACTCCCCTTTTTCTACATATAAGTCATCCCTAATGTGTGCCCTAGGTATCCCCTAGAGCAGGGTGCTGTGTAGGTAAAAGGCAGGACATGTACCTGTGTAGTTATGTGTCCTGGTAGTGTAAAACTCCTAAATTCGTTTTTACACTACTGTGAGGCCTGCTCCCTTCCTAGGCTAACATTGGGGCTGCCCTTATACACTGTTGAAGCGGCAGCTGCTGATCTGAAAGGAGCAGGAAGGTCATATTTAGTATGGCCAGAATGGTAATACAAAATCCTGCTGACTGGTGAAGTCGGATTTAATATTACTATTCTAGAAATGCCACTTTTAGAAAGTGAGCATTTCTTTGCACTAAAATCTTGTTGTGCCCTTCAATCCACGTCTGGCTAGGTTTAGTTGACAGCTCCTTGTGCATTCACTCAGACACACCCCAAACACAGGGTACTCAGCCTCACTTGCATACATCTGCATTTTGAATGGGTCTTCCTGGGCTGGGAGGGTGGAGGGCCTGCCCTCACACAAAGGACTGCCACACCCCCTACTGGGACTCTGGCAGACAGGATTGAGCTGAAAGGGAACCGGGTGCATTTCTTAGAGACTCTTTGAAGTCACCCCCACTTCAAAGGCACAACTTAGTATAAAACAGGGCCTCTGCCCTACCTCATCAGACACTTGCTGGAGAAGAAACCTGAACCAGAAACTACATCCTGCCAAGAAGAACTGCCTGGCTGCTCAAAGGACTCACCTGTCTGCTTTCTCCAAAGGACTGCTGTCTTGCTGTTGCCCTGCTGCCTTGCTGAACTCTTGTCTGGCTGTGAAAGTGCTCTCCAAGGGCTTGGATAGAGCTTGCCTCCTGTTCCTTGAAGTCTCAGGACCAAAAAGACTTCTGCCTTTCACGTGGACGCTCCGTGCGCCGAAAATTTTGACGCACAGCTTGTTTCGCGGCGAGAAAAACGCCGCACACCGACGCTGATCAACGCGACGCCCTCGGGACGATCGAGACTTCGACGCACAACCTCGCAAGGACAAAGCCGCCCGACTTCCAAGGAGAAATCGACGCGACGCCTACCGTGAGTGCGAAACTTTGACGCACGGCCTCGCAAGGACAACGCCGCCCGACTTCCAAGGAGAAATCGACGCGACGCCTGCCGTGAGACCAAAATTTCGACGCACGGCCTCGCAAGGAAAACGACGCCCGACTTCCAAGGAGAAATCGACGCGACGCCTACCGTGAGATCGAAACTTCGACGCGCAGCCCCGCAGAACGACGCGCAGCCGGAAAATAAGCAGGAGAATCCACGCACAGACCCGGGACATCTGGTAATCCCCGCGATCCACAAAAAGAGACTGTCTGCGCGCCGGAAAACGACGCCCGACTTCCCCGCGTGGAAAAGAACGACGCAAGTCTGTGTGTGCTGAGCGGAAAACGACGCACACACCCCTTTTTCCACGCATCTCTTCTCCTGTGGCCCTCTGAGGAGATTTCCCACCAGAAACCAGGTACTCTGTGCTTGAAAGACACTTTATTGCTTTTTAAAGACTTAAAGACTCTTAATATCACTTTTCAGTGATATCTTTACAAATTCGTATTGCAACTTTGATCGTTTTGACCTACAATTATCCAGATAAATATTCTATATTTTTCTAAACACTGTGTGGTGTATTTTTGTGGTGTTATACTATGGTGTTGTATGATTTATTGCACAAATGCTTTACACATTGCCTTCTAAGTTAAGCCTGACTGCTCGTGCCAAGCTACCGGAGGGTGAGCACAGGCTGATTTTGGATTGTGTGTGACTTACCCTGACTAGAGTGAGGGTTCTTGCTTGGACAGAGGGCAACCTAACTGCCAACCAAAAACCCCATTTCTAACATTGGTGATCAGCGGTGAGGATAGGACTTGTGTTTGTGCAGTGACATACAGTAGCTAAGTATTTCACTACCTACCCACAGTTGAAGGTCAACTTGATTTTTTATCTCTTTTTTGACTTTTGGTCTCTGATGTCCTCCTGGATATACTATTGATATTTTGGACTTTGGATTTTGGTTTTTGCTGGTAAGATCCTATCAGAATGGGATCGCTTACCTACTTATTCTTTTTGCCTACTGACCACCTCACTAAGGCTGACCTAAGGAAGCTTTGCAGAGAATGTGGCCTTCCTGTAGCAAAGAGATCTACTAAAGCAGAGATGCTACGTGCCTACATAGTCTGGGAGGAAGACAGATGGGCAGAGAGAGAGGCAGCAAGAAACCAAATGACTAAGTACCCCTCAGAGGAGGAGGAGGACGACTCAGATGAGGAAAGAGACCCAGTGAAAAAAGAATGGCTCATGGCTCAAGCACGGTGGATGGAAGAGCTAGATGAGTTTATTGAAAGGGCTGAGGCAGCAAGTCTCTTAGCCCTGGAAGAAGAAAAGATTGCAGCTCAAGAGCTGAGCTGTAAAGAGCTGAAACTGGAGGCCGGAAGGGCTGAGTCCAGTTCAGATGGTGGCAGCAAAAATCTTGCATCTAGTACTGCTGAAGAAGGGCACAAGCCCAGAGATGTGGTACCCAACTTGAAGAAGAGAGTTGACACACCCCAGGCGGTTCAAGGGTATGAGGTAGTTCCCGTTATGCACAGGGTCCCTGAGAAGGATTGGGGAACTGGCACAGGGAGTCATATTCCTACTGGGGGGAGGGACACTTTACTGACTCTAGCAGAGAGTGACAGAGAAAAGGGTTCCCCCCTGGTGGACGTCCTGGATATAGAGTGTAGAGACATCCCAGAAGAGTTTGGGTTGAGTGTCAGGGACAGACAGATACTGTCTCACCAGTCTCAGGAGGGTGAAGTAGAGTGCTTTTCCAAGGTTGAGTTACTAGGTGGTTGGGTGAAGGGTACTGTGGTTAATACATGTGAAGGGCAGAGTGATGTAATTGCTGGAGAGCATATGTCTGGTCCTTATTTTCCAGAGCTACGCCAACACCAGGTGGAGTGTGAGTTCTCTGACCCCAGGGAACTTACAGTGGAGGCAGACTTTTGGGTGAGTACCAGAGAGTCTGAAGAGGCATTTGGGGGTGCTCCTGAAGGGAGTGGTCTAGGTGGTTCCCGACCAAGTGAGGTGGGAAAGGATTGTAGTGTCCCAGGTAGGTCTCAGAGCCTAACCTGTACCGTAGGGCCACCTTTTGAGGGAAGCCCCGCAGTGGCAGAAGAACTTGGGGGGATGACTGTAGACAGCATCCCAACAGTTCTGGTGTCTGGCAGTACCACTCCTAGTGAGGGGGTGCAGAAGTCCAGACATAGGGTTGAGAGGGGGTGGCAGACCCCAGTGGAGGATCTTGAAAGTCAGGGGTCAGCTCTGAGAGCAGAGCCCCCCAGGAATGACCCAGATGAGACCGTTTCTGGTTTGGGGGAAACCCAGACTCTGCCGGATGGGCAGAGGTCGGGAGACCTGCGCCAACCAGACTCTTGTGTGGCCCTTGGGGACGGCCTGTCCCTTGTGGGGGGTGAGAGTGCCCCCCAGGAAGTCCTGGCATGCCAGGCAAGGATTCAACCTCAGGGTGGTGACTCTGGGTTGGATAACCGGGTTCAGAGGTTAAACTTTGACCTGGTGGGGGGTAGATGTGCCCCCCAGAAAGTCCTGGAATGCCAGGCAATGGCTCAACCTCAGGGTGGTGACTCTGGGTTGGCTTACCAGGTGAAGAGGTCAAACTCTGACCTGGTGGGGGGTAGGTGTGCCCCCCAGAAAGTCCTGGCGTGCCAGGCAGTTGTCCAACCTCAGGGTGTCGACTCTGGGTTGGATGGCCAGGTTCAGAGGTTAAACTCTGACCTGGTGGGAGGTAGGTGTGCCTCCCAGAAAGTCCTGGGGTGCCAGGCAATTGCCCAACCTCAGGGTGGTGACTCTGGGTTGGCTAACCCGGTTCAGAGGTCAAACTCTGACCTGGTGGGGGGTAGGTGTGCCCCCCAGAAAGTCCTGGTATACCAGGCAATGGTTCAACCTCAGGGTGGTGACCCTGGGTTGGAGAACCAGGCTCAGAGGTTAAACTCTGACCTGGTGGGAGGTAGGTGTGCCTCCCTGAAAGTCCTGGCCTGCCAGGCAATGGTTCAACCTCAGGGTGGTGACTCTGGGTTGGATATCCAGGTTCAGAGGTTAACCTCTGACCTGGTGGGGGGTAGGTGTGCCCCCCAGAAAGCCCTGGTGTACCAGGCAGTTGTCCAACCTCAGGATGGTGACCCTAGGTTGGAGAACCAGGTTCAGAGGTTAAACTCTGACCTGGTGGAGGGTCAGTGTGCCCTCCAGGAAGTCCTGGCGTGCCAGGCGATTGTTCTACTTCAGGGTGGTAACTCTGAGTTGAATGGCCCAGTTCAGAGGTTAAACTCTGACCTGGTGGAGGGTCAGTGTGCCCTCCAGAAAGTCCTGGCGTGCCAGGCAATTGTTCAACCTCAGAGTGCTGACTCTGGGTTGGATACCCAGGTTCAGAGGTTAAACTCTGACCTGGTGGGAGGTAGGTGTGCCTCCCAAGAAGCCCTGCTGTGCCAGGCAATTGTCCAACCTCAGGGTGTTGACTCTGGGTTGGATGACCAGGTTCAGAGGTTAAACTCTGACCTGGTGGGGGGTAGGTGTGCCCCCCAGAAAGTCCTGGCGTGCCAGGCAATTGCCCAACCTCGGGGTGGTGACCCTGGGTTGGGGAACCAGGCTCAGAGGTTAAACTCTGACCTGGTGGGAGGTAGGTGTGCCTCCCAGAAAGTCCTGGTGCGCCAGGCAACTGTTCAACTTCAGGGTGGTGACTCTGAGTTGAATGGTCAGGTGCAGAGGTTAAACTCTGACCTGGTGGAGGGTCAGTGTGCCCTCCAGGAAGTCCTGGTGTGCCAGGCAATTGTTCAACTTCAGGGTGGTGACTCTGAGTTGAATGGTCAGGTGCAGAGGTTAAACTCTGACCTGGTGGAGGGTCAGTGTGCCCTCCAGGAAGTCCTGGCGTGCCAGGCAATTGTTCAACTTCAGGGTGGTGACTCTGAGTTGAATGGGCAGGTGCAGAGGTTAAACTCTGACCTGGTGGGGGGTAGGCGTGCCCCCCAGGAAGTCCTGGTTTGCCAGGCGGTGATCCAGTCTGAGGGTACAGACCCTGGGCTGGAAGACCAGGTTCAGGGTGTCCCCCTGGACCTGGAGGGAGGGGCTACTGATAACAGTGCCCCTACCATGTTGTCTTCTGAGGAGGCCACTCCTAGTTGGAGGGTGCTGGACCCCAGAAGGGAGGGCAGGGGGAGGGAAGCCTCACCCCGGGCCCTAGTCCCACCTGAAGGTACAGACCCCAGGTTGGAGGGCCAGTGGCAGGTTAACAGCCCTGCACTGGTGGAGGAATGGTACAGGGCGACTTCTGTAAGCCCCCTGGCCATGTTGGACTCTGGGGGTACCGCTCCAGGAAGGAGGGTACAAAGCCCCAGAGGGGAGGACCAGGTTCAGGCTGTCATCCCTGACCTGGTGGAAGGGAGAGTGGTTAAAGGGTGCCCAGCACCTGGGGCTACCGCCCCCCACTCTCCACAGCCACAGTGGTTGGAGAGCTTTGAGAGGCCTGGGGCCTGGCTCTCATCCCTGGCAGCTGTCAGTAATCACTGTGGCTTGCTGTCCGGGTGGACAGAGTTATCCCTGGGGAGGGGACAAGTGTCACACCCCAGGGGTAGAGTGGGCAACACCACTATGTTGGTCATGGGGGTACTATCCTGCTCCTGGGATACATCTGTGAGCAAAGTAAGGTTAGGTGCTGCACAGATGGGATCCGCAGGAAAGGAGAAAGGTTCCCCATGGATGGGCTTAGTGGGCCCTGAGAGTATGGACAGAGGGATCCAATTGGAGTCAGGAAGGCGAAGAACTGGAGCATGCCCCTGCTGTTGTGGGCCTGGGTCCTTGTTCTGTCGCCTCAAACAGGGAAGTACATCAGGATAGTGATTGTTCTCCCCTGGCTTTAGGCTGGTGGGGGGTCATGTTGGACCTGGCTTTTTGACAGGGACATCCCCAAACTTTTTGCCTCCTTCCTCCTATTTTTTCTGACCTGCTGTTGTTGGCTTTTGACCTCTGAGCACTTTACCACTGCTAACCAGTGCTAAAGTGCATATGCTCTCTGTGTAAATTGTACCATTGATTGGTTTATCCATGATTGACTATTTAATCTACCTGTAAGTCCCTATTAGAGTGCACTACATGTGCCTAGGGCCTGTAGATTAAATGCTACTAGTGGGCCTGCAGCACTGGTTGTGCCACCCACCTCAGTAGCCCCTTAACCTTGTCTCAGGCCTGCCATTGCAAGGCCTGTGTGTGCAGTTTCACTGCCACTTCGACTTGGCATTTAAAAGTACTTGCCAAGCCTAGAACTCCCCTTTTTCTACATATAAGTCATCCCTAATGTGTGCCCTAGGTATCCCCTAGAGCAGGGTGCTGTGTAGGTAAAAGGCAGGACATGTACCTGTGTAGTTATGTGTCCTGGTAGTGTAAAACTCCTAAATTCGTTTTTACACTACTGTGAGGCCTGCTCCCTTCCTAGGCTAACATTGGGGCTGCCCTCATACACTGTTGAAGCGGCAGCTGCTGATCTGAAAGGAGCAGGAAGGTCATATTTAGTATGGCCAGAATGGTAATACAAAATCCTGCTGACTGGTGAAGTCGGATTTAATATTACTATTCTAGAAATGCCACTTTTAGAAAGTGAGCATTTCTTTGCACTAAAATCTTGTTGTGCCCTTCAATCCACGTCTGGCTAGGTTTAGTTGACAGCTCCTTGTGCATTCACTCAGACACACCCCAAACACAGGGTACTCAGCCTCACTTGCATACATCTGCATTTTGAATGGGTCTTCCTGGGCTGGGAGGGTGGAGGGCCTGCCCTCACACAAAGGACTGCCACACCCCCTACTGGGACTCTGGCAGACAGGATTGAGCTGAAAGGGAACCGGGTGCATTTCTTAGAGACTCTTTGAAGTCACCCCCACTTCAAAGGCACAACTTAGTATAAAACAGGGCATCTGCCCTACCTCATCAGACACTTGCTGGAGAAGAAACCTGAACCAGAAACTACATCCTGCCAAGAAGAACTGCCTGGCTGCTCAAAGGACTCACCTGTCTGCTTTCTCCAAAGGACTGCTGTCTTGCTGTTGCCCTGCTGCCTTGCTGAACTCTTGTCTGGCTGTGAAAGTGCTCTCCAAGGGCTTGGATAGAGCTTGCCTCCTGTTCCTTGAAGTCTCAGGACCAAAAAGACTTCTGCCTTTCACGTGGACGCTCCGTGCGCCGAAAATTTCGACGCACAGCTTGTTTCGCGGCGAGAAAAACGCCGCACACCGACGCTGATCAACGCGACGCCCTCGGGACGATCGAGACTTCGACGCACAACCTCGCAAGGACAAAGCCGCCCGACTTCCAAGGAGAAATCGACGCGACGCCTACCGTGAGTGCGAAACTTTGACGCACGGCCTCGCAAGGACAACGCCGCCCGACTTCCAAGGAGAAATCGACGCGACGCCTGCCGTGAGACCAAAATTTCGACGCACGGCCTCGCAAGGAAAACGACGCCCGACTTCCAAGGAGAAATCGACGCAACGCCTACCGTGAGATCGAAACTTCGACGCGCAGCCCCGCAGAACGACGCGCAGCCGGAAAATAAGCAGGAGAATCCACGCACAGACCCGGGACATCTGGTAATCCCCGCGATCCACAAAAAGAGACTGTCTGCGCGCCGGAAAACGACGCCCGACTTCCCCGCGTGGAAAAGAACGACGCAAGTCTGTGTGTGCTGAGCGGAAAACGACGCACACACCCCTTTTTCCACGCATCTCTTCTCCTGTGGCCCTCTGAGGAGATTTCCCACCAGAAACCAGGTACTCTGTGCTTGAAAGACACTTTATTGCTTTTTAAAGACTTAAAGACTCTTAATATCACTTTTCAGTGATATCTTTACAAATTCGTATTGCAACTTTGATCGTTTTGACCTACAATTATCCAGATAAATATTCTATATTTTTCTAAACACTGTGTGGTGTATTTTTGTGGTGTTATACTATGGTGTTGTATGATTTATTGCACAAATGCTTTACACATTGCCTTCTAAGTTAAGCCTGACTGCTCGTGCCAAGCTACCGGAGGGTGAGCACAGGCTGATTTTGGATTGTGTGTGACTTACCCTGACTAGAGTGAGGGTTCTTGCTTGGACAGAGGGCAACCTAACTGCCAACCAAAAACCCCATTTCTAACATTGGTGATCAGCGGTGAGGATAGGACTTGTGTTTGTGCAGTGACATACAGTAGCTAAGTATTTCACTACCTACCCACAGTTGAAGGTCAACTTGATTTTTTATCTCTTTTTTGACTTTTGGTCTCTGATGTCCTCCTGGATATACTATTGATATTTTGGACTTTGGATTTTGGTTTTTGCTGGTAAGATCCTATCAGAATGGGATCGCTTACCTACTTATTCTTTTTGCCTACTGACCACCTCACTAAGGCTGACCTAAGGAAGCTTTGCAGAGAATGTGGCCTTCCTGTAGCAAAGAGATCTACTAAAGCAGAGATGCTACGTGCCTACATAGTCTGGGAGGAAGACAGATGGGCAGAGAGAGAGGCAGCAAGAAACCAAATGACTAAGTACCCCTCAGAGGAGGAGGAGGACGACTCAGATGAGGAAAGAGACCCAGTGAAAAAAGAATGGCTCATGGCTCAAGCACGGTGGATGGAAGAGCTAGATGAGTTTATTGAAAGGGCTGAGGCAGCAAGTCTCTTAGCCCTGGAAGAAGAAAAGATTGCAGCTCAAGAGCTGAGCTGTAAAGAGCTGAAACTGGAGGCCGGAAGGGCTGAGTCCAGTTCAGATGGTGGCAGCAAAAATCTTGCATCTAGTACTGCTGAAGAAGGGCACAAGCCCAGAGATGTGGTACCCAACTTGAAGAAGAGAGTTGACACACCCCAGGCGGTTCAAGGGTATGAGGTAGTTCCCGTTATGCACAGGGTCCCTGAGAAGGATTGGGGAACTGGCACAGGGAGTCATATTCCTACTGGGGGGAGGGACACTTTACTGACTCTAGCAGAGAGTGACAGAGAAAAGGGTTCCCCCCTGGTGGACGTCCTGGATATAGAGTGTAGAGACATCCCAGAAGAGTTTGGGTTGAGTGTCAGGGACAGACAGATACTGTCTCACCAGTCTCAGGAGGGTGAAGTAGAGTGCTTTTCCAAGGTTGAGTTACTAGGTGGTTGGGTGAAGGGTACTGTGGTTAATACATGTGAAGGGCAGAGTGATGTAATTGCTGGAGAGCATATGTCTGGTCCTTATTTTCCAGAGCTACGCCAACACCAGGTGGAGTGTGAGTTCTCTGACCCCAGGGAACTTACAGTGGAGGCAGACTTTTGGGTGAGTACCAGAGAGTCTGAAGAGGCATTTGGGGGTGCTCCTGAAGGGAGTGGTCTAGGTGGTTCCCGACCAAGTGAGGTGGGAAAGGATTGTAGTGTCCCAGGTAGGTCTCAGAGCCTAACCTGTACCGTAGGGCCACCTTTTGAGGGAAGCCCCGCAGTGGCAGAAGAACTTGGGGGGATGACTGTAGACAGCATCCCAACAGTTCTGGTGTCTGGCAGTACCACTCCTAGTGAGGGGGTGCAGAAGTCCAGACATAGGGTTGAGAGGGGGTGGCAGACCCCAGTGGAGGATCTTGAAAGTCAGGGGTCAGCTCTGAGAGCAGAGCCCCCCAGGAATGACCCAGGTGAGACCGTTTCTGGTTTGGGGGAAACCCAGACTCTGCCGGATGGGCAGAGGTCGGGAGACCTGCGCCAACCAGACTCTTGTGTGGCCCTTGGGGACGGCGTGTCCCTTGTGGGGGGTGAGAGTGCCCCCCAGGAAGTCCTGGCATGCCAGGCAAGGATTCAACCTCAGGGTGGTGACTCTGGGTTGGATAACCGGGTTCAGAGGTTAAACTTTGACCTGGTGGGGGGTAGATGTGCCCCCCAGAAAGTCCTGGAATGCCAGGCAATGGCTCAACCTCAGGGTGGTGACTCTGGGTTGGCTTACCAGGTGAAGAGGTCAAACTCTGACCTGGTGGGGGGTAGGTGTGCCCCCCAGAAAGTCCTGGCGTGCCAGGCAGTTGTCCAACCTCAGGGTGTCGACTCTGGGTTGGATGGCCAGGTTCAGAGGTTAAACTCTGACCTGGTGGGAGGTAGGTGTGCCTCCCAGAAAGTCCTGGGGTGCCAGGCAATTGCCCAACCTCAGGGTGGTGACTCTGGGTTGGCTAACCCGGTTCAGAGGTCAAACTCTGACCTGGTGGGGGGTAGGTGTGCCCCCCAGAAAGTCCTGGTATACCAGGCAATGGTTCAACCTCAGGGTGGTGACCCTGGGTTGGAGAACCAGGCTCAGAGGTTAAACTCTGACCTGGTGGGAGGTAGGTGTGCCTCCCTGAAAGTCCTGGCCTGCCAGGCAATGGTTCAACCTCAGGGTGGTGACTCTGGGTTGGATATCCAGGTTCAGAGGTTAACCTCTGACCTGGTGGGGGGTAGGTGTGCCCCCCAGAAAGCCCTGGTGTACCAGGCAGTTGTCCAACCTCAGGATGGTGACCCTAGGTTGGAGAACCAGGTTCAGAGGTTAAACTCTGACCTGGTGGAGGGTCAGTGTGCCCTCCAGGAAGTCCTGGCGTGCCAGGCGATTGTTCTACTTCAGGGTGGTAACTCTGAGTTGAATGGCCCAGTTCAGAGGTTAAACTCTGACCTGGTGGAGGGTCAGTGTGCCCTCCAGAAAGTCCTGGCGTGCCAGGCAATTGTTCAACCTCAGAGTGCTGACTCTGGGTTGGATACCCAGGTTCAGAGGTTAAACTCTGACCTGGTGGGAGGTAGGTGTGCCTCCCAAGAAGCCCTGCTGTGCCAGGCAATTGTCCAACCTCAGGGTGTTGACTCTGGGTTGGATGACCAGGTTCAGAGGTTAAACTCTGACCTGGTGGGGGGTAGGTGTGCCCCCCAGAAAGTCCTGGCGTGCCAGGCAATTGCCCAACCTCGGGGTGGTGACCCTGGGTTGGGGAACCAGGCTCAGAGGTTAAACTCTGACCTGGTGGGAGGTAGGTGTGCCTCCCAGAAAGTCCTGGTGCGCCAGGCAACTGTTCAACTTCAGGGTGGTGACTCTGAGTTGAATGGTCAGGTGCAGAGGTTAAACTCTGACCTGGTGGAGGGTCAGTGTGCCCTCCAGGAAGTCCTGGTGTGCCAGGCAATTGTTCAACTTCAGGGTGGTGACTCTGAGTTGAATGGTCAGGTGCAGAGGTTAAACTCTGACCTGGTGGAGGGTCAGTGTGCCCTCCAGGAAGTCCTGGCGTGCCAGGCAATTGTTCAACTTCAGGGTGGTGACTCTGAGTTGAATGGGCAGGTGCAGAGGTTAAACTCTGACCTGGTGGGGGGTAGGCGTGCCCCCCAGGAAGTCCTGGTTTGCCAGGCGGTGATCCAGTCTGAGGGTACAGACCCTGGGCTGGAAGACCAGGTTCAGGGTGTCCCCCTGGACCTGGAGGGAGGGGCTACTGATAACAGTGCCCCTACCATGTTGTCTTCTGAGGAGGCCACTCCTAGTTGGAGGGTGCTGGACCCCAGAAGGGAGGGCAGGGGGAGGGAAGCCTCACCCCGGGCCCTAGTCCCACCTGAAGGTACAGACCCCAGGTTGGAGGGCCAGTGGCAGGTTAACAGCCCTGCACTGGTGGAGGAATGGTACAGGGCGACTTCTGTAAGCCCCCTGGCCATGTTGGACTCTGGGGGTACCGCTCCAGGAAGGAGGGTACAAAGCCCCAGAGGGGAGGACCAGGTTCAGGCTGTCATCCCTGACCTGGTGGAAGGGAGAGTGGTTAAAGGGTGCCCAGCACCTGGGGCTACCGCCCCCCACTCTCCACAGCCACAGTGGTTGGAGAGCTTTGAGAGGCCTGGGGCCTGGCTCTCATCCCTGGCAGCTGTCAGTAATCACTGTGGCTTGCTGTCCGGGTGGACAGAGTTATCCCTGGGGAGGGGACAAGTGTCACACCCCAGGGGTAGAGTGGGCAACACCACTATGTTGGTCATGGGGGTACTATCCTGCTCCTGGGATACATCTGTGAGCAAAGTAAGGTTAGGTGCTGCACAGATGGGATCCGCAGGAAAGGAGAAAGGTTCCCCATGGATGGGCTTAGTGGGCCCTGAGAGTATGGACAGAGGGATCCAATTGGAGTCAGGAAGGCGAAGAACTGGAGCATGCCCCTGCTGTTGTGGGCCTGGGTCCTTGTTCTGTCGCCTCAAACAGGGAAGTACATCAGGATAGTGATTGTTCTCCCCTGGCTTTAGGCTGGTGGGGGGTCATGTTGGACCTGGCTTTTTGACAGGGACATCCCCAAACTTTTTGCCTCCTTCCTCCTATTTTTTCTGACCTGCTGTTGTTGGCTTTTGACCTCTGAGCACTTTACCACTGCTAACCAGTGCTAAAGTGCATATGCTCTCTGTGTAAATTGTACCATTGATTGGTTTATCCATGATTGACTATTTAATCTACCTGTAAGTCCCTATTAGAGTGCACTACATGTGCCTAGGGCCTGTAGATTAAATGCTACTAGTGGGCCTGCAGCACTGGTTGTGCCACCCACCTCAGTAGCCCCTTAACCTTGTCTCAGGCCTGCCATTGCAAGGCCTGTGTGTGCAGTTTCACTGCCACTTCGACTTGGCATTTAAAAGTACTTGCCAAGCCTAGAACTCCCCTTTTTCTACATATAAGTCATCCCTAATGTGTGCCCTAGGTATCCCCTAGAGCAGGGTGCTGTGTAGGTAAAAGGCAGGACATGTACCTGTGTAGATATGTGTCCTGGTAGTGTAAAACTCCTAAATTCGTTTTTACACTACTGTGAGGCCTGCTCCCTTCCTAGGCTAACATTGGGGCTGCCCTCATACACTGTTGAAGCGGCAGCTGCTGATCTGAAAGGAGCAGGAAGGTCATATTTAGTATGGCCAGAATGGTAATACAAAATCCTGCTGACTGGTGAAGTCGGATTTAATATTACTATTCTAGAAATGCCACTTTTAGAAAGTGAGCATTTCTTTGCACTAAAATCTTGTTGTGCCCTTCAATCCACGTCTGGCTAGGTTTAGTTGACAGCTCCTTGTGCATTCACTCAGACACACCCCAAACACAGGGTACTCAGCCTCACTTGCATACATCTGCATTTTGAATGGGTCTTCCTGGGCTGGGAGGGTGGAGGGCCTGCCCTCACACAAAGGACTGCCACACCCCCTACTGGGACTCTGGCAGACAGGATTGAGCTGAAAGGGAACCGGGTGCATTTCTTAGAGACTCTTTGAAGTCACCCCCACTTCAAAGGCACAACTTAGTATAAAACAGGGCCTCTGCCCTACCTCATCAGACACTTGCTGGAGAAGAAACCTGAACCAGAAACTACATCCTGCCAAGAAGAACTGCCTGGCTGCTCAAAGGACTCACCTGTCTGCTTTCTCCAAAGGACTGCTGTCTTGCTGTTGCCCTGCTGCCTTGCTGAACTCTTGTCTGGCTGTGAAAGTGCTCTCCAAGGGCTTGGATAGAGCTTGCCTCCTGTTCCTTGAAGTCTCAGGACCAAAAAGACTTCTGCCTTTCACGTGGACGCTCCGTGCGCCGAAAATTTCGACGCACAGCTTGTTTCGCGGCGAGAAAAACGCCGCACACCGACGCTGATCAACGCGACGCCCTCGGGACGATCGAGACTTCGACGCACAACCTCGCAAGGACAAAGCCGCCAGACTTCCAAGGAGAAATCGACGCGACGCCTACCGTGAGTGCGAAACTTTGACGCACGGCCTCGCAAGGACAACGCCGCCCGACTTCCAAGGAGAAATCGACGCGACGCCTGCCGTGAGACCAAAATTTCGACGCACGGCCTCGCAAGGAAAACGACGCCTGACTTCCAAGGAGAAATCGACGCGACGCCTACCGTGAGATCGAAACTTCGACGCGCAGCCCCGCAGAACGACGCGCAGCCGGAAAATAAGCAGGAGAATCCACGCACAGACCCGGGACATCTGGTAATCCCCGCGATCCACAAAAAGAGACTGTCTGCGCGCCGGAAAACGACGCCCGACTTCCCCGCGTGGAAAAGAACGACGCAAGTCTGTGTGTGCTGAGCGGAAAACGACGCACACACCCCTTTTTCCACGCATCTCTTCTCCTGTGGCCCTCTGAGGAGATTTCCCACCAGAAACCAGGTACTCTGTGCTTGAAAGACACTTTATTGCTTTTTAAAGACTTAAAGACTCTTAATATCACTTTTCAGTGATATCTTTACAAATTCGTATTGCAACTTTGATCGTTTTGACCTACAATTATCCAGATAAATATTCTATATTTTTCTAAACACTGTGTGGTGTATTTTTGTGGTGTTATACTATGGTGTTGTATGATTTATTGCACAAATGCTTTACACATTGCCTTCTAAGTTAAGCCTGACTGCTCGTGCCAAGCTACCGGAGGGTGAGCACAGGCTGATTTTGGATTGTGTGTGACTTACCCTGACTAGAGTGAGGGTTCTTGCTTGGACAGAGGGCAACCTAACTGCCAACCAAAAACCCCATTTCTAACAAAAACATGTTGTGTTCTGAGAACAGGCCTGATGTGATAATTTGTCTAGGTTTGGAAGGTTGGCTCCTTACTCTTGGGCTGCAAGACTAAGTAAACTATCATGTACATCCTTGAGCAGAGGCCCAGAATGAAATATCATATAAAGGAACTAAGAAAAATGCTTTAGCAGAAAAAGCTGCTGATTGGAAAATAAAACATCCCTGCTAATAGCAAGCCATGCTAAAATAAAACAAAATGAATAAATGAAATTATATTTATTACTAGAGGTGTTCAGCAGGGCTGCATTATGGACCACTTTTTGTTTAATTTGCAGATTAGTCAGTTAGAGCAAAAAGTGGGGGAGGTGAAGGTAGATTGCCCATGTTTGTTCCTAAATGCAGATGATGCTGTACTTTGGTTAAAACCGCCAGAGGCCTGCAGTCTCTGTTACATTCCTTGATTTGGTGCGTGCTAATGCCGCAATCTATAGCTTTGCTACGAGGCTGGGTAATAGACCAGTTATGGCCCTGCTGCAGATCCATATAGCCAAATGTGTGTCATTGGCCATATATGGCAGTGAAGTATGGGGGCATATTAACCTCTCTAAATTGCAAGTGTTGGATAATAGGTTTTTGCACTGGCTCCTTTGTCTTCCCCAATGCATCTCTGTGGTGTCAGTGCATGAGGAATTAGGAAATAGGCATTTGCTTTCTTTCTGATCCAGTAGCCTTTCGCCCCATTGCTTTTTGGCTAATATCAGGCTGGGTTTAAGATTAAGCAAGGAAATTCTGAGAGATTGCTTGTCACTGAATTATGCTCACCATATCCCCTGGCTCATATCAGGGATGTTTTTCAGAACTTTGGGGAGAGGTGATCTTTTGAGCCCTCCAGAAGGTATCTGTAAAGGCAATTTTACCTGGATTAAAGAGTGTGTTTTTAGGAATAGGCAAGTGGAAAGAGAGGACTTGGCATTCACCAAACTCAATGTCTGGCAACATATTTTACTCAAAACTGTTTCTCCTATCGAACCTTATTTGCTGTGGGTAAAGAATAGACATTATTATTTTTATTATGCATGTTTAGAATGGATCTATTTCATTTTCTGCTGGTCCACCCTCTGGGTGTGAATAGATGTCAGATATTAGAACCCTGTGGTTGCGATTTCAGCTCTTCATAGGGCACATTGCATTTTTTTATATTTTCTGCCCATTTTATAAGTTGCCCCATAGGGCATAACTTGTACCTATTTTAAAAATTACTAATTTTGTACAAGTCAGGCAGCCCTTATGTACTTACATATACTGGAGGGGGGATGTGATATTGAGTGTCCTTAATTTCCTAAAGGTGGCAGTGAGGCTAAGGAGTAATATGGAGTGTGAATTTAATACACCTTAGGGTGTGGGTGATGTACTGTATTGCTGATGTTGCACATTTTTTATCATTTTTAGATTTTGCTGCTGCTGTTTTTATGGATTATTACTTTTATCATGTTATTGATTGTCTGCATTTGTGTATGTTTTTGTGGTTATTTAACTAAAACAAATAAAGCTAATTAAGGAAAGAAAAGAAACACGAATCTGGACAAAATGGTGCAGACCGCAGGCCTGAAGCTAAAATAAAGGTGCTTGAGCAAGGTGCTAAGATTAACCCAATACAATGATATATATTTTATAGAGATGTAAGTAATCTCTCACAAATTTCTAAATACAGTACCTGTATTCTCAATTAGCATACAGAAGTTATTTGGTGACAGAAGCTTCCTTTGTGAATAACATTGCTATTTTGCCCCGGAAATGTCAGTGGTGGCCAGGGGTTCAAGTTAGGTAAAATTCTCCATATAATTTGTCTCCATCATACTCATTTACATGCACCTGTCACAAGATATATTTTCGTATCAGAAGTGAGTAATCCCCTTTTTAACCAGCATTGTTAGGGAAACAGTAAATGCACATATCTGCATCTAGTGTGTCTCACTTTTGCACATTGTTAATATTACATATTTTGAGGTCCCGTATAAGTTCGTCAGAGGAACTGTGTCTGGCCTCCCACTTCGTGATACCTGTGAATCACACAACAGACACTGATCACAATCCAGAATGATTGGTCATTTGCATGATGTACATTGTTGTAGATACTATATACACACACACACACACACACACAAGGGCTTATAAACAACCTATAACACTTCAACTCCCCACAAGCAATAGACCAAGCTTTTTGACGCACTCATTGATTGCCAAATGTTTGTGTTCTTTTCCAAATGCATGTATGAGTACTAAAGAACCTTACAAAAAGGCACCATAAAGTCAAGCATTCTCATGGTAATCACAGGTGCTTTCCCACATGACGATTATGATAGTTGCAGACATTTTAGAAAAGCAATGTATTGGTTTTTGGTCAGTTTTATCTGACTGCCATTGCACAACAAATTTGCTGCCAATGGGCAAATAAGTCGCGTAAAATAATGAATTTTCCCACAAATTCAGCAAAACTGATTTATCTCGGTTGCCCTTGTACCTAATGTTCAGCACTTTGTAGATTGAACAAGAGAGTCTCTGGACCTGCTGTATGAGAAAAACAATTGTATATCAGAACTGTGCTATGTTACTTTAGAAAGGGGTGAAGGGCTGTACTTTACTTTCGAAAAGACTCTCTGCTCAGACTGAGATGTAGAGGTCCTCATTACGAGCTTGTAGTATTAGGGTGGGGTATTTATCGCACGTGTTAAATATCATTACCCCGGAGTGAGGTATTTACCATGCCTGGCAAATACTTACTATTTTGAGTTTTTAAAAGGAAAACGGAGTACTGCATGCAGAATAGATTTCTAACACACCAAATTCAGTATGTTTGCCTTTTTTTGCCCAATTACACCAATAGATTTCAGCAGGTTTGTCCTTCTGGAATACACTCGGCGAAATTCGTGAGGGTTTGATAATTATTACCCTTTTCGTATTTCTGATTCATGTTTGCACAAGGATCAGAATTTAGCCCTTAACTCATAAGGAGAACCAGAGGTTCATTTAATAATTTGGGCAGGTTGGGTGGGTAGCCACGCCTTTGCTGCTTGCTCAGAGGTTTTTTGTTTTGCAGAAAAAAACTACATAAGTGAAAGTCTCTTTCTGAGTACTAAAACAAGTGTCAATAACACGAAAATCCATAGTTTTTATTTCCCTTGCCATGCTCCACCACGCATTGCAAAGCTGACCTAGGCAAGAAATATCAGCTTTGTAAACTTCAGCTTAAATATGGTGTGGTTTATGACACATCAACAACAGTGGTCCTGTAGTGTATGGGCCATCCTGTAAAAGGTTCCAAGGCAAAGCTCGCTGATCTTCTGCCATTGGATTCTATCAGTTTGCCCATTTCTAAATGTGAACATTGAGCTTTGCATTATGGGAAACGCACAGGTTAACAGTTGGTCTTTCTCTCCACCAGCCACAACTGACACTATTTGTACCTTAGATCATAACCGTAAACATTTCATGATGTGTATCCGAATTTCCCAAACTGTGGGGTTCGACCCACTTGTGGTTCACCAGCCAATTTCTGGAGTGACTGCAGCACACAAATAGAGATGCCTTTACATTTTGGGCCAGATTTGCAAAGTGTTGCATTGCCTTTGCGTCACACAAGCTAACACAAGGGCAATGTAAAACAAAAGTCAGATTTACCAAGCTACACAAAGCCGCCTTGCATGGCCATGTTGTGCTTGGTAAATCTGGAGTACAGCAAGACAGCGCAAGTCACTGACTTGTGTTATTTTGCCACAGGCAGGCATTCCATGGGTGGAGTGTGGGTGTTCCCAAACACCCACCTATAGATTGTGACTCATTCACAGATTTGCCATGAGTGGTAGACCTGGGGATGCGTCAAAATGTTATTCCTTTCCAGGGAAGGCAAAACAAAGAGAAATATCATTATTTATGCTCAATTTTTCCTCTTTTTAGATGTGTTGCATTCTGCAGCACATGTAGAAAAAGGAAAAAAGCTTCTATGGATTGTTTTTGTGCAGGAAGGTTTGCCTTCCTGCACAAAAACAATCTTGCCTGCAGCACAGGCACCCTGGCACAATGATGCACGGGAGTCTGCGTTCGCACTAGACAGCCAAAGTTTGTTGGCACAAGGAGCTTTAATGTTGAATATGGCACATTCCTGCCTTCTACCTTTCATGCATTGCTGCATGCGTTATGTGAAATATTGGTAAATCTGCCACTTTGAAGTTATCTTCTCACATTTGCTGTGCTTCAATAACTGAGATCAAATGTGAAGCTATATATTCTGGAAAATTGCTGTTTATGTTTTTTAACATAAGATTAATGTTTACTTTTCTTTCTCTGCAAAGTGCGAGGAGTTTCAAAGTGAACTATGTTACAATCTTGCAGGGGTACATGGAGTCTGAAAGGAAAGACTAGGTTGACTTTTTTGTAGTGCACTATAACATTTTAAAACCTGGAAATGAACTGTGCACATATTTCAGAACAGATTAGCAGTTAGTAAAGGAAAAATGAAGGTCATTCTGAAGTGTGATGGAAACAAAGATTTTATTCGAGTCAAACCAAATCATAACACTTTTACTCAGTGATACACAAATGACAATTTTTCACCAAAATTTGATTTTCCACGCATTATCATTTTGTGCTATCTGGTTTTATCCCTAAAACTACATGTCGGTGCAAATGTATTGCCCATTTAAATGTGCTTGCGGTAAGTGACAGTGCTATTGTAGTAACAGATTTGCAACAGTGTGCTCTAAAATGCACCACCAGCTGAATACTACACCCTTGCACTATCCTGCTTTATACATTTGCTGCACTTTGTGTGAAGCCAGTACTTTTCACAACCCGGGTGACTTCAGTGATGTAACATTGATGTCAGCACCCAAACTCCGAAAATTGCTCCAGACCACTAGTTCAAAGGTACTCTCTATGTCCCTATCTTCAGTCTTAGAACAAAAGCTTGCAAGCATTCCCATGAAAGTTTCTGGATGAAACTTCAAGTATGTATTTTTTGCTGCAGCTATTATACTTCACAAGCCATTTCACAGAGAATGTGCTCACCATACATAATCATACACAACCATCCCACTTATGTATGACTTTCACACTTGAATTGAGAAATATAGATATGTCCTAACAGCCACAGCTTTTGATTTTAAATCAAGGGAACCAGGTTTGAGAGCTGGTTTTGGCTCCGGTAAATTAAGTAATCTCCACTCAAAATATAATTAATCTGACCTGAAGTAATGTACTCTAGTGCTCATGTAAAGTGCTCCAATGCTCTTAGGCAGTGTTCACACTACATAAAACTGCAATATTTATATAGAGTACAAAATGCATCATTGGATGTCTCTTAAAACAAAAATGTTTATGAGACCTCATACTCTACTGCAGAAGGTATTTTTCAAATTTGTTAAAATCACTGGTATCAGTGGCAATATTTTTCAGACACCTTGTAAATTTAGTGAAAATGCCATCCCCCCATTCTCAGGAGTGTTGCTGCTCCAGTGCAGTTCACCATCAGCCATATTTATGGGCAGATCAGTATCTTGCCCACAGAATGATGAAGACATATTGGATGCCGTGGTCAAAGTTGTGACATTTTCAAACAGTGTTGTTAGAGAGGAACACAAACTAATAAATATTTTGGTAATTCACAGCATTTTCAAAAGCATGTCTCCTTTCATATTTAAAAAATCACCCTTCATCATGCCCATTGAATCCAGGTGGGTGGTAAAAGTTTGTCGTTCTAAAAATTGGGTTGTGGTTTTAAAAAGTTTGGGAAACATTGATAAAGATTGTTAGCAGTTCTATTCTTTCGTACTTCTAAACTCATCTTCAGCCCCTGACATGGATCATTCTAGCTTTCCTTTTGTGTTATGGTATTTTTGCTGTTGCTTCACAATGTTGCACTTGTTTTCTGGACAGAGACTTTGTTGCTTCATCTTACATTCCATTCTAGTGCTTCCAAGAAACTGGTTTTCCCTTCACGCTACACCATATCACTTTCAATTGTTGAGTTAGCTCATTTTTTTCTTTTTGAGTAGTTTCTGGAATCATGAATTTCATAGTCTTCAGACATAATCTTGGCAACCAATTGCTTCACTTAATCCCATTAATAGAAATTGTCTTTTTCGTTCATACCCAACTCTAATATTCTATTTTATTACATTCTAGCTATCCAATTTATTTCCACTACAATTTACATTATTTTTCATACTCAAAAAATGGTTACTATTTTCAATTCTTCCTGATGTGGCTTTAACCAAATCTGTGTTTTTACCATTATCTGTCCTGTTCATATTTTAATCTCAGAAAAAATGTGGTGCTTTCTCCATTTTTAACTCCATATGGAAAGACTTGCCTTCTCAAACTAATGGGCATATCTAAGAGCCCTTAGCGCCATTCCAACACCACATTTATTTAATTTTCTTTGTGCTCATCTGGGGTTAGAAGGCCAAAAACGATGTGCCATATTTACAAAGTGGCGCAACCCATGCATTGCTCCACTTTGTAACCCTTTGTGCTACATTATGCCTGCACCAGGCATAATGTATTCAGAGAGGGCGTTTCCCCCTGCAAAGCGCCGGACTAGCGTAAAAAATTCTGATGCTAGTCCCTTAACTACCGCCATGATGCGCAGTATTTTAAATATGGTCAACACATAGTGGAGTTAGGGGGGTGCTAAGGGATGCAAGAAAAGTGGTCTGCACTGTGTGCAGTGCCACTTTTCTTAAATATGCCCCAAAATCGCTTTCTATGTAGGACTGTTTACTCATGATTTGCTACCAGAATAATTGATTTGCAGATCAGTTGTTAATGTTCTTTATGTTATTTTTTCTTCTTACAGTTCCTAACTACAACAGTGGAACTGTCTACCAACTACATACACGAGTTTTGATAAACATTGAAGCTTATCCCACTCCTATTTTGTATACTAATGGTCTTCCAAGATTATCATATGAGTGAGATCTTCCTTGGCAATTTCTTCATCAATCTACCTGCTGATCGTGATAGGGTCCTTTTTCATAAATATATTTTTAAATGGCCCGCGGGAAACGTTCGCTTCCCTTATCTCTGTATTTTCAACTACATTTTAAGGAATTCTTCTTTTGGGTTTTTTTCTGGCCTCAGAATATTCATGCACATGCTATTGGTTTCGTTGATGCTTAAGTGGCATTTCAGTGTAACATTGCAATGATTAATGCCTTTGGTTTTAAGGAATGCTTGGGAATATTCCTATATTACGCAACATTTACGGCTAAGGCAAATGTGCGAGAACACGTTACGCACAAGAATAACTCGTGTGGTCCAAGCTCTACTCTCTCTCATCCTCCGTTCCACTCATCAACCATCTATGGCCGGTGACGGCACAGGCATAAGAATAATTAAGTCACGGATAGAGAAAAATAAAATGACGATTAAACAAGAGAGCACTCTAAACCTACACAATGCATATAAAAAAATTATAATATTAGTGGAATATTCAAGTATAATTAGTTCAAATGAAAAGGACAGAGACCTGTTTGCTGGTTTAGTGATAGGGAGTTGGATTTATGGGGGGCCAAATTCGTAGAAGCAGGGACTTTAAATAAGTACTGTAGGGGTGGCACTTTTCGTGTTCGTAAATGCTTCTCTTCATAGGCCCCTTGAGTGCAATGTCGCTATTTACAATTGCTTTCTTGAATCGGGTCTGCTATCTCGCTCTCACCTATGTAATCCGTTTCTGGTATTGCAACTGTCTAACATGAAGTGCCCACTGTATATTTTTTTTAGAGAATGCTTGTTTACTTGCGAGGGTTTAGACTTTACAGCATTGCTAGTAATCATACTTGTGATTCATTAACAGGGCTATATTTTGCTGACAAGGCAGCAATGACAAGAGCAGAAGAGCATACAAATCAGATCGTTGTTGTGACGTTAACTAATTTAACAGTATTACAGTGTTTTCTGCAGCCATCAAATGAATCAGATGTGTGCTAATTGTGTTCCTCAATGCTGAACAGCGAAATGACCTCTAAACTGTGCCAGTAACTGATTCCCATCCAGCATCCAGTTCACTGAGTTCCCCTAAGGTCTGTACATGTCACGATTTGTTCTATTCAGGAATAGATCCTTCAAGAGTGAATCTAAATGTATTTATATATGTAACTTTAAAAATGTCAAATTATAGCCGTGGGCAAAACAGCAATCTTCAGCATTATCCTTCAAGTCTCAAAGTGCCATGTGAAGTACTGGAAAAGAAAGGGTGCCAGTAGAGATGAGTGTTTACTTCAAAAATTAAGCCTCATTATAGGAATTCTTTGCTTTTTCTGCTCCTTCTGCTAATGCTGACATTGCTTTAAATTATTGTAGCAGCATCAAAGACAGATAAGAGATTTGTAATAGACAAGACATCTCCAAAATGATTCATATATGTGTACCTTTGAGAGAGTGCATGCCAATTTCCTTTGCATGGTAAGCCATGAACAAATGCTATGTGTGTGTGTGTGTGTGTGTATATATATTTATATATATATTCTAGTGGTGCTCACCATTAAGTAGTTATAGTTAGGTCTGCTTTTTCAATAGAAAGAGTGTTTTTTTGGTTTGCTAATAACTTTGGCCCCATTTAATGAATCTTTATGAAACTTCCCAAAAAAGTTAATTCACCTCAGATCCTTCCTGGAAAGTTCTGATTTGATATGTCAAGCGGTGGCTGAGACAAAAGGGGTGGTCTCAGAACTCAAAAACCCCATGCATCTTCCATAGACTGCTTTAGGATGGGCTACAGCAGAAACGGCCAAACGGAATTACACCAAATTCAGCAGGACCCTAGATCTTGGTCTGCAAATTATGTTTTTTTTGTGATTTGGTCTAAATCTGATCAGTACTTATTGAGAAATTAAGGCTAAGAAAGAAATTGCATGTTCTGGTCGTGGGCTCACTAGAGTCTCCGAGACTTTTGTGGGACTTACAGTTTAAAAACTGTGAGTTCTAATTGACCCAAAAGCTTTATTTCCCTTGGGCTATCCGCTCCCATGGGAGTTAGACTACCGTGAAAGGGAGCACTCTGATTGGTTGTCAGCAATATGAAAAAAAATGTTGCTGGCAGCCATTACAGGACTCAAGGATTATAGGGCAGATGTATCAATTTTCCCAATAGAGATGACCTAATTGTGATTTTTTGAATTTCATTTAGCGATTCCCAATGGCTCTCAAACCGACTTACCTCATTAATATTCATGAGGCAGGTCACAATTTGCGAACCATTATGAATTGTTATCATCACAGGGATAGTGGTCTGCTGGGCTCAGCAGACCACCATGTCTGTAATTGCTTTTAAATAAAGCAATTTTTTTTCAAATGCAGCGACTTTTCCTTAAAGGAAAACGGGATGCGTTTTAAAAAGAAAAATGAAAAGTTTTCTTTTCATTTTTTAAGAGTAGGCAGTGTTCTGTAGGACCACTGCCTTCTCTTAAAAATGTTTTTGCATGCATTCATAAGGGGAAGGTGTTCTTGCCACTTTTCTTGTACCCCTTAGCATCTTGCTACCGCCACCATGTGTACGTACAGTATTAAAAATAAGGTGCACCATGGCGGAGGGTAGGGGGCAATAGCATCAACATTATTGACGCTATTGATGTAATGTTCAGGGTTAGCACCACAAAATCTCTGAATGGTGTGCCCCCTGTTAATGCCTGCTCTGACCAGGAGTTAACTGTAGCTGCAAAAAAATTATGCAGTGGAATCTCTTACATTCCACACTGCACCTTTTTTGCGGTCCCCCTAATTGGGGGACGCCGCCTTTTTCATACATTATGCATGGCGCATGCATAATGTGGCACAAAGGTTTACAAAGTGGCGCAATGCATGCATCGCACAACTTTGTAAATATGGCGCAGCAATTTTTGAAGCCTAATGCCACATTAGCATAAAACATATTATGCCAATGTCACGCTAGTACTTCTTCAATCTGGGCCCAAGTCTGCTCCTAGCGGGTGGGGGCTTCAAAAATGCTCCAGCCCACTGGGAGCTGTGAAGCCCCCCTTGAAAAAAAATACATGACCATGGGAATAGGGTCACCAGGGCCTAACAGGGCTCCGGGCATGGGTAAAAATGGTCTTCTTCCCCTTATATAAAAAACAAACAGCCTTGGAGGATTGAGTCTCTGGGCCAAGGCCTATAGCCAACCTTCCACTGCAAAGGCTGTGTGCGGGGGTTGCATTTATTTATGGTAATTATTACTGAACAAACTCTAATAGTTCACTAAAAAATACAAAGGTTCAAGTAAAATAGTTAGGTGTGATAAAAAGATCTGTTTTAAATTTTTCAAAATTATGAAATTCATGGAAAAAATGTAAAGATGAAATAATATTATAGTTAGGTTAATTTGTCAATGACAACATTAATATGTTGAACTAAATAACCAAATAAATTCACCAGTTATAGTTATCAGCACTAATTATAATCTCACATATGACATCACTCATGACATGTTCTATGACATAATGTATGGCATCTCTGATGATATCTCAAAAGACAAGAAAGAGTCTAGTAAGAAATCTGCCAAAACTGGTAAGAGCGACGGCATCAAACCATCTTTCCTTATCTTCTAAGATGCATGCACAGTGTTCCTTTTCTAGGCAGTACAAAGTTGAGATAACCCTTGGACCCATGGTATCACCACCGAAACCAAAGCACACGACTATCTGTTGTGGTACTGCATTCACAGCTGAGACCATTTAGTCTGATTTGGAAATGTCGCAGCAAAAATAATTTTCTTTTTTTAATTGAGGAAGAAATTCTATGGAAAAAAACAAGAATTGTCAACCATAGAATACATACATAAGTGATTAACCAGAAATCATTAATCAGTAAATTCAACACAAAATTGTCCATTATTATACTCATATATGATAAATTATTCAACCCAAAATTATCAATCAGTAAATTCATGATACATCAGACAGCAAAAATAAATAATATACCAGTTCCGTTCCTGAACCAGAGTTTAGTAAACTTGATCCCTCTCTCCTTGCCTTGGGCTTTATTATTAGAATGATTGACCTTTTTGTGGTTTATTGCCTTGTCAAGCTTCCACCACCTGCTTCCACATCATCAGGGACACCCTCTGACCCAGTCTCCAGGTCAAACATGTCTGTGGCAAAAGATGTCCCAGACCCAGTGGTATAGTGAGTTGTAGGTATAAAGTTCATACTGTTCCAATGTATGATCTAATATCATTATCTGGATCAAGACCGGGGTCCCCCTCTCCCAGAAAAGACCTATCAGAGTCTCTCAGGTTCTAGTCCGTCCCTTGCTTAGTAACCAGTCTTGTCCAGACAAGCATATGTCTCACTCACCAGTCTCACCAGTTGCTGACCTATTCCTGCATTTGCCAAGCAGGCAGCCCTAGTATCAGTCTTACAGACCTGTGATCCAGTGATGATGGCATGGGTGACTGGCTCCCGGCTCGAAGAAGTCTGTTGTACTAATATTGGGTCGGTGGGGAGGACCACCATTGCTAGCCTCCAAATGCATCATCAAGGTTACTCCAGCGTTTGCATTTGCTCCTGGTACGCCAAAGTCAATTGCCAGACCTGAGGGACATTGAGGCAACGGATATGAAAAGGCTCAGAACCGAAGGCAGTACTTACTGCCTCAATCAGCGAGGTCTCGGGATCACCAATGACCTTGTGAAGTTTACTCAATAAATCTACAATGGTGTGCTTGACTTCCACAGTATTAAAACTTCCAAGTGGTTGAGTGTTGGAAACAGACGTTCTCTCAAATGCTGGTCCTAACTGATTGGAGTTCGCTGAACTACTTCACCCTTTCCCGAGAAGCTTCTCCTGAGTTGTACCTAATGCTGCTCCTATGGCACCAATGGTTCCTATGGCACTTTCAGTGGCAGATCCCCGGGTCCTTTCACCTTTGCCCAGCTCCGGCAGAATTTCTCCTGGGATGTATTCCTGGCTGAGCCTACCGAGATTCTACATCAGATGTCAACCTTCCCTGAACACAAACAGATGCACAGCTACTGTCTTACAGGCTGCAAACCACAGCCAAATCAGGAAACCTAATCCATTTGACCAGCTGAGATACATGCCATCAAAGGATCAGTGTCACTGGCTGCGGCATTCCATCACCAAGTGGGCCGCCAGTTGAGCCAGACTCACTTGGAGGGGATACAGAGTGCCAAGCATGGCCAGTCAGGCAGCCACCATTGTGTTTCCCCAGTTGCAACAAGTTGAATTTTCTAATCAAACCAAACAGAAACAAGTGTCTGCTACACTTTCTCCTCAAGATGCAGGAACAGAGGAGGAAGTTGAGTTTGCTGCACTGCATGTTGCTCCATTTGGAGCACAAAAGGAACCTGTCCTTACTGCGTTGCAGGATGTTGTGCTTGCTACACAAAAGGATGTTGCGATTGCTGCACAGGATGATGTGGTGCCTGCTGTGTCATCTGAAGCATTGTTTTCATGATCTCTTCTTCCAAGAAAAAAAGGACAACTGTCTATTGTCCTTTCAAAACAGGGGACATGGAGAGACCCCATAAGTTCCATTTTAGGAGAAAGGCAAAAGAGAGCTTCTAGAAGTAAAAGTTTGTATTTGTGTATTTATTGAGGCAGTCATTTATCTTATTGAGAGTGGAAATCCAAATCACAAATTGGTCTGCTGTTGTATAAACAACACCTACCCTGATCTACTCAAACTTTTTTAAAAAACATAAAAAATCCCCCTTCTAAACAAAAGGAAACACTTCCTTGCTCCACCACAAGATCTGCGTTTGGCTCAATAATGAAGCTCTCACTCTTAGTTTGGGACTCTCTAAGATGTAGGCCGAATGAGGCACAGAGATCAATTTGCTGCAAACCAGGGAGTGATGGGAAGCCAGACAGACATCTTGAAGCTGAATGCTCATAGCCTGACATGAACATCAAGCATGCAGTCAGATGGAAACAGCACCTCATAGACATGGAAACTGCTGAGACCACAGATCCTAAACTGATAGCTGGAGGTGATAATGATGATGATAAAGATGTTGTCTGACCAAGCAGCTCTGCAAATCACAATGGGTACTCAATAGCGATCTCTGCTTGGCACTGAGAAACATAGAAAGCATCCAATAGCCTACATCCACAGAAGATACTCAAGGTAAGACCATCAAGGAAAGAAACACCAACTGTGTTCAGTAAGGATACCACCAAAACTATCATCTGTTCAATATATACACAGTGAAACTATACACAATGTTATTGCTTAACTATCTTGTATGTTCATGGGTGAAAGTAGACAGGTTTGTAGAATTTTTGAAAGGTCTTTGCCAACTATAGCTTGACCTCCATGTATTTTCTTTGGATTAAGATAGATGCGTTTGTGGCATTTTTGAAAGGTCTCTGCCAACTATAGCTTGACTTACTTGTATTTTCTTTAATGAAAGTAGATGGGTTTCAGAGTTTTTGAAAGCTCCTTGCTAACTACAGAAGGTATCAGACTAAATCTGTTTTTCATGAGCTGTTGCGCTCTAGTTGAACAGACAAGTGCATGATTGGTTGCTGATATACTAAAACGAAAACACTGTTAAGTCCATCCATCTCCCTAAACAACTAGTAGTAAAGATAATGACTATATGTATATATGTGCATACTGGTTCACCTTGAAGGAAATTGGAGCTCAACCTTAAACATGGTGCAGCATGTACAAACAGTCTACATTTGTCATGTCTAAAGCTATGGCATTGGATATTGACTAAGGGGGTTTAAACCTATTTTGATTTTGACACATGAAGTCGGATAGGAAAACTGTACAACGAGAAATTCATCTCATTGTTGCACTTCCTGTACACCCAGTTGTGAAGTAGAAATAAACATTTAACAATGTCAATCATGAAGCTGCTCTGGCCACTGGTAAAAATAAAACCTTTCCATCTCACACCTCTGTTGAAAATCAATGCCAGCCGCTTCACTAAAAATATCATCTGCACTGGGATGGTGTTTTTATGAGTCCTAAGGTTTATATTAAGTGTACAGATGGAAGAAACGTAAATGGAGCAACTTACTCTAGAACAATAGAATGTTGATAGGAGCACTTGGAAGATTAAACAAAATTTCAAGTTGATGAACAACCATTGTTTCGCTTGTAAATTATAGGAGCAAATCTGTGCATTGCAGCACTTCATGCACGTTAAATATCCTTGATGGAAAGAGTGTTACATAGGTGAAATAGCACTGCTAAAGAACTATTACTTTCTGCAGAAAATGGACAAGCCATCTCTCTCATGTGATGGGAGTCTCAGAAACATTTATTTTCTGGGCAGTCTGCTGTAATAAACTCAATCTTTCAAATGGATGGGTGAAATACTTGTTCCTTAGAGCCCGATTTATATGTTGGCGGTAAGACTGTGCTCCACCAGGGTGATGGAGTGTTTCACTCCATCACGCTGGCATAGGTACTGACTGCCAAATGTATAAATATCTGTTGGGCCTTGCAACATTTAATGCATTGACTGGAAATGCCATCAAGGCATTGCCTATTAATGCATAGTAGCTTTGTTTGTTAGCCTCCGTCAAACATGACAAAGCTGTTTGTCAAAGTTGCATTTGTCTTTTTCATTTTCAAAAATAAAGCTCCAAAGCGGGAATGTGTTTTTGAAAATAAAAAAAAAGCAATGCCCCCTTTCACTATTAGTGTTACCTCCCACGGCAACGGGGGCATTTTGCTGTTTCTACTGCCAGTTACCACCAGGGTTTTCCTGGTGGTGACAAGCAGTGAAAACGTACCTATATGCCACTCATCTATATTAGGTGAGCTGTCATACAGGTCAACCTCCAATGGCCTTTACTCTGTCGGGCCATCAGAGGGATCTAGCCGCAGCAGGAATGGAGTAGTATCCACCATAGTTACACCTAAGGTCAGTTGGCTTTTAAATCTGGTGGACGGACTATTATGTTGATGGGAATGGTATTCCCTCGCCATTGCGAAGAATTACGCTTTCACCAACATATAAATCAGGCCCTAGGTTTAGTGAGTGAGTGTATTGAGGAAGTTTGGCTTCTTCAATGGGATTTGTGTGGTACAAGTAATGCATTTGAGAGCATATTTTTTCCAATAACATTGTTTTGAAAGCCTTAAAATCTATAGCAAATCTGACAGAGTGGTCATGATTGTTGCAATGTGTCACTTTAGAGTTTGTCCAACTGTGTGGGGCTAAACAAAACACCTTTGCTGTTCAATTTACAGGGAAATTGGCTGAGGCACGTGTTTGTTTCTGGAATTTCAAATATTCTGTGTAAGCTCTGTGCAAGCAACAGCTACAGCCTCTAGTAATTTCATTAGTTCTATAAAGCATTTCACTCTATTTTTAAAGCCCATTTTCATGTTCAAACCCTACTATGTCAAGAAGATCATGAGTCATTAAATCTGATTGAGAACCGTCTTGGAAAGGAATGGATTGCAAAGTGAAATATTACAGAGATTTCAGAATCTCAGACATTGGATAAAGAGACATATGCTTGAGGTTAGACAGACCTTTGAGGCTCAAGTGTAAAGCTAGTTCACATGTTACAGAGCGCTTAAAGTTTCAAAGTTTCAAACAGCAGACAAATTACATTATACTTAAACTCACATATTTTCTGTTGTTTCAATGTGAAGAGGATGAAATATGCAGCATCTATTATTCTGATTTGCTTCCATTACTATCTCACATTGGCATAGATTGGTTTCAGTTATTATTAGCTCTCAGACTAGTCCCAGGTAGTGATGAGAGAAAGTAGCTGGTTGAAGAAACATATGCAAAGGGAGCATTTTTATTTAGTGTGCCTGAAACGCAAAACTTGGTTCTCAAACTGCCTTGAAGGCCTGATTTAGAGTTTGACAGATGGGTTACTCAGTCATAAACATGAGGGACATCCTATCTGAAGTATTACAAATGCCATTCAATATATTGAACTTATAATACAGAAAACAGGATATTGTCACATCTGTCTACATCAGGCCCTAAATCTGTTCTTCTGGTGATCTAGAATAAAATTACAGATTTTGTGCCCAAATACCCAAAATTATCAGTATTTGGCCTACCCTCTCATCTCAAGAGTGCAAACCGCAGCCCATTAAGGTGTGGGCTAACCACAGCATTGTTGATTGGCTACTAACAGTCAGTTAGAACTCTATTGCTTTTGTTTCAGCAATGTGTTAGATCACCTTTTCAACCAAGCAGCAAAGGATGCTGTGTTAGGCCTAGTCTGATTGATAGAAGGCAGATAATCAGAATCTCTGTGCATCTCCTAATGTTGGGGATGGGATGCTCATGTCTTGTATGCAGACTAGCAGTGGTTTGTGATGCCCTGCACGATGCCATCTTATTTGTTTTTTCAAACCTTGGTAGGCAAAAGCAAATCTATTTTTCTTCTGATTGTCATGGACTAAAGCAAAAGAAATCCACTACCCTCTTCTTGAGACTGATGCAACACAAATTCTTGGTAAAGCAAAATGAAAGATCAATAGTCTTTTAAGTTACTGTATTATGCTGAAGCATTTTCGTACTCAGGATTATGCTTTAAGTGAGGTCAATAAATCTTTCCAACAAGCATAGGAGTGTTGAGACATAAGGCATCAAAACTTCATAGCAAATCAATTGTTGGGAGATTATGACAATTTGGCCACACAAGGAAAACTCCAGTGTAAAATAGAGTTAAAGGATTTTGGCCCTCATTACAACCCTGGCGGTCAAAGACCGCCAGGGTTGTTTTGGCGATTGTACCACCAATAGGCTGGTGGTACAATTTGCCATATTATGACACCACCGGGAGCGGCGGTTTCCCGCCATCGTTGTACCGGCAGTTATAATCCGCCAGGGCAGCTCTGCTTGCAGCGCTGCCCTTGGGATTATGACTCCCCTTCCCGCCAGCCTGTCCATGGTGGTAGAGACCGCCATGGAAAGGCTGGCTGGAAGTGGAGTCGTGGGGCCCTTGGGGGCCCCTGCACTACCCATGCACTTGGCATGGGCAGTGCAGGGGCCCCCAGGCTCAGCCCCACCCTGCTTTTCACTGTCTGCACAGCAGACAGTGAAAAGCGTGACAGGTACAGCTGCACCCGTCGCACAGTCGCAGCACCGCCGGCTCCATTAGGAGCCGGCTCCAATGTTACTGCTGACATCCCCGATGGGCCGGCGGGCGGAAACTCTGTTTCCGCCTGCCGGCCCAGCGGGGATGTTGTAATGCGGCTGGCGGGATTACGGCCGCATAGGCGGCCGCTCGGCGGTCTAACCTTGGTGGGCGTCCTCCGTCGCCCGCCAAGGTTGTAATGAGGGCCTTTATTACAAGCTCAGACTCAATGTAATTTAGACAATTCTCAAGACAAAGTGATAAAGATACAGCCTCGCCATTGGTTGACCAAGGAGTCAAAACAGATTCAAACAAACTAACAGTAGAAGGACTAAGCATGCAACAAAAGCAACACAAAGCATCAGAAGAATAACCTGATGCACAGAGAGAAAGCGCTGTTCAGTTCTTTTGAGCATTTAGGCTATTCAAAAGTAATCTAAGCTTAGCTATTTAGGGAAAGGGAAATCTCTACAAATTAGCAATCAAAAGTTAATATGTGCGGGGATGCACGCATGAACACAAAGGTAAAAAGAAAAAGACAAAAATAATATGGAAAAATGACATCTGTGGCAAAAGGTGACTAACCAAAGTTGGCAGAAAGTAAGTAGAAAAGGAAAGTGTCTGCATGTCAGAAGCTTGGATCAAGAGTCTTCTTCGTGGGGACATGGGAAAAAGACTAAGGCCCTCATTCCGAGGGCAGAGGAAGCACCGCCAACAGGCTGGCGGTGCTTCCCGGGCCATTCTGACCGCGGCGGTAAAGCCGCGGTCAGAAAAGGGGAACCGAAACCGGCGGTTTTCCCCTGGCCCAGGGAATCCTCCATGGCGGCGTTGCTTGCAGCGCCGCCATGGGGATTCCGACCCCCTTTCCGCCAGCCTGTTCCTGGCGGTTTACACCGCCAGGAAGAGGCTGGCGGGAACGGGTGTCGTGGGGCCCCTGGGGGCCCCTGCACTGCCCATGCCACTGGCATGGGCAGAGCAGGCGCCCCCTAACAGGGCCCCACAAGGATTTTTAGTGTCTGGTTTGCAGACACTGAAAATCGCGACGGGTGCAACTGCACCCGTCGCACCCCTGCAAATCCGCCGGCTCCATTCGGAGCCGGCTTCTTCTTTGCAGGGACTTTCCCGCTGGGAAAGTTGTAATGACCCCCGCGGTCATTTGACTGCGGTGCGGTCTTTTGGAGGTTTCCGCCCGGCGGGCGGCGCCCGCCGCCCGCCGGGGTCGGAATGACCCCCTAAGTCTCAGCAAAGCAGTGTAGTAAAGGGCAAGGGCAGAGAAGACTGTACCTCTCAGAGTCCAATAGTCAATTCCTAAAGGGAAGGGCAAGAAGATTGCCAAAAAATTTTGCTGGTCCCACTGGGGAACAGTATATTAAAGTTCATAGTGCAAGATGATTCGTCCATCCCTCACTCCACATTACACAGAAGGTGTAATTGTCCATTGAAAGTCAGTCATGCGACATGGATTGCAACATCAGTGAAGATTCCCATTGCAGATGTGTAGAAAGCATCCATTTTAGCTCATCCGTGTGGATTGAAACAAATATATACATAGTCAAGTTCTATTGTTCCCGAATGTACTGTGCTCAAGGTCAGTTTCTCAGGCTCTCTATGTGTAAAACAATAGAGCATCTATTATCATGCTAGCGTTTCATGGGAACGAAACCTGAAAGGAAAATTCATGTTAGCACGAATGACTAAACATTCTTCTTCACTTGCAGGCCTCACTCAGGCTAAGCAAAGTAAATTAATAAAATAATGCGCATAAAACATTCAGAATTATATTTTCAACATCAATAAACTTTGTCAGTGTTCATGTTACAATAGATTTAAAATGAAATAACTCTGTTAATACATTGTCTTAAGTATGGTCCAGACCTGCAATCTCAAACTTTTGCATCTAATATTTCTAACATTACTCTCTTAAAAATCATTATTGCTTTAGTGCACGCTATATATTAACATCATGAAGAAAAACATAGAAACAAATGAATTTGTTAAGGATGAAGTTTAAACAACAATTTATTCTTGCAACCTAAAATGAATGCACATTATTATAGTTTTCAGTGCACCACTTTACAACAAATCCATTAGGACTTTAATTTAAAAAAAATGCATAAACACTCACATATAGATGACCAATGTGATGCCGGGGATAGAAATAACATTTCTGCTACATAAATCCCTCCTCTAATGGCGAATCAAGCCATCACATCAATTTACAATCTCTCATTTTTAAACAGAGAGGTCAAAAATCTTTTAGGTCATTTCAGGAATGATCCTCTGGACTGCTTTAGCTGCTTAAAGTCACTATAATATATACTTGTTCTCGTTTCCATCTCAATCCCTTCCTTTCTCTTTCCTCTCTTGCTCTCATCTCTTTCAGCTTCTTCAACAAGTTGTAAAGCCCAACTGTAACTATGGTACACAAAGCTATTATCAATATAGGTCTCAGGATAGTACCTACAAGTCCTTCACCTAAACATCCAAACCACTTTCTCACTGCTGGAAGACTGCTGCCTGTAGCTTCCCAGGCACCTGTTGCTTCTATCTCTTCAGGACCTTTTTCAGATTTGTCATATTCGCAATATACTTTCTCAGATCTCTACTATTGTCAGAAATGTACTTGCATTACTGTTGAATCTGTAACGTTTTGCAAACTCCATCCTCTTTCGTAAAAAGGATATCTAAGATGATTTTGCAAAGTTATTGATCTTACAGCAATTATTTTTGTGTCATTTAACAAGAAAGCACCTGCGGTATCTGTAAATAGCTTATCTACAATTGTTGACAATGTTCTTATTTTGTGATCATTCAGGATCACTCCCACATATGGAATTATGGCATCAAATATGTCTCCTATAATCTCTAAAGCACTGGTACCTCTTTTAACTCTGGTGTTTGACTTCTCATCCCAAACAGGATTATTAAAATGCTCACCATGACAAATCTTTGTAAAGACTACTCCTAGGCTACACACTCCATATCACCCTTTGGGTAACTTGTAATGAGCATTTTTCTCACTAATTAAATAAACTCCTAGTAACTGGTATGGTGTCTTGTCCATTCAACATAAAAGTCCAAACACTTTCAAACAAAAACACATGTCCATGTTCACTAGTCCCTACAAATGTTGTGTTACTCTTTGATTTAGGCCAATATAAACATAGCTTTCTTTTGTGTTGCTAGTTTAATACAAGGAGCTCTTCACTCCGTGCTAACAAATGAGTTTCTGATTCTTTACCCCAACTCTGTAGCACTACTCCTTTTTCTACCTCAGCTTTCAATGCTCTTCCTCTGTCTTCAACTTGTCCAATTCATTATTTTCTACTGGGGTGAGTATACAGGTTAGATTGTTTCTATGGACATAGAGTGCACCAAAAGTCAATGTAGTTTCAGAGAAACCTCCCACTGTATCAATGTTTCTCCCTTTGGCAGTGCTGCTCAAATATATCAGGACAGGGACAATTGAGAAAACAAGATCATAATTTGAATGTTAATACTGGAAATACTCTTGCTGATATAACAGAGTCAGTATACTACAGTATATTCCATAAATCAAGGGAATACTATGATACGTAATTCCCTCACTAACACTAGTCATTTTCAATAATCCAGTGGCAAGTCATCTGTGATGTCCAGACATGCTTTTGTCAGGTACAGCTGGCACTCTCGTGGCATTCCCCATAATTTCATGCAGAGTCCGGCCATTCTTTCCACCTAGAGTACCGCACAAACTCATCAAAACAGGAAACAATGCATCAGGCCATTTCAGAGAGCTGGAGGCACATACTTTTGCCAATCAGGACCCCAACTTTCCTCAACAGTGTGCAGAGAACTTTACAGCCGTAATTTGGGCAGGTAAATGTAATGCATTGTAATAGGTTGTAACCTTTCTCACCATTTCGGATTGATGAACCAGAAGAGGTCAGAAAACCTCTTTGTGACCATAACTGTACAAAGTCAGGAACAGCACCAAAGCCATACTGACTATTGGTGAAAATTATCACCTTCAGCTGTTCAGAAACACAGCATGCTCTTGTAAGAGCAACTAATTCAGCTACTTGGGCAGAAAAGACGCCTTGAATCAGGATAACTTGACTACACCTTAGACAGTGCACACTATATAAACAGCACTCAAGGTGCCATCATTGTCTCTTGAACAGGAGCCATCAACGAACATGTCATAATAATTTTCAGATAAGGGAATATCTTGAATGTTAGATTTTGGCTTGGTGCACAGTTCAGTAAATTGAGACAGTCATGCTCTATTTCACCTGTACAATCATCATTGACACCTTTATCATTCATGGGTTTAGGCATCAAAGTCGCAGGATTCAGGGTATTATGACATGTGAGATTAATGTTCTATATGGTGAGTAAGACTGTTTACGGAGGGCTAGACGCACACTTGTAAGATGCTGGGTTCTGGTGCGGTTTAACAAAATTTGCACTGAATAGGGGACAAAAACATTTAACGGATGACCCATAACAATGCTTTTGCACTGTTCTATGCTGTTGCAGACTGCTACAATAGCTTCAAGGCAACCAGTTAAACGGAAGCCGCAGGATCAAGATACTTCATACGTCCATGTATGTATACTTCCATGTATTTGAGTCAAAAATTAGAGAGCGCATCCCTCCCTCTCACAGCGGTACAAATGAAAACATTTATTGTGATCAGGCATTCCCAGAGCAGGAGCACAACAAAGATTGTCTCTCAGCTCTGTGAAGGCATATTTGCAGTTGTTATCCAATGGTACCAGATCAGACACATCTTTGTGTGTCAGCCTCTGTAAAGGCATGGGCAAAGGGAAAAGTTTAGAATCCACTGGCAACAGTAGTCAACCATTCCCAGAAACATCCTAACTTCTTTCTGCATCTTTGGGGATTAATTTCCAAAATTGCTGAGATTATTTCTTGCGACAACTTCCTTGCATTTTTTGCAATATGATGTCCTAAATACAGGATTTCTTTCTTACATTACTGCAATTTAGTTGCTTTATGTCCATCCTAAGCTAACAGTTCCACAACACAATGGTAACTCTCCCACAGGCTACTTGAGTGTTTGATGCCACTAATTGGTCACCAATGTACTGGACCAGAACTGAATGATAGGGATTTTAAGTGACTCCAGATTCTTTTTCAACATTTGGTAAAAAATTGATGGGCTTTTGGTATGCCCTTGTGGTACGGAGCACCATGCCACAACACAACTGCCAAATTGAAATGCAAAGAGAAACTGTCTCTCCTCATTGAACAGTATAGAAAAGAATGCTTTGCACAGATCAATCACCGTGAACCATTCTGCTTCACATGGAATTTGGAATAAAATCGCTGCTGAATTTAGTACCACAGCACAACAAGTGTCATATTATATGTGGAGTTCTTAGATAAACAGCATTTGGTTTCACTGTAATCTTGATAGCCTCAACTCCTTTAATGAATTTCTATTTTCCTGAAAAATCCCAAACTTCAAGGGACACAGTGTCATTGAAATCCTTGGGTAAGTCATTACATGTCAACATTGGGTACAATGTGACACTCAGGGTTTGAATCACAAATTTAAATGCTGCAACTTCATCATTCATGTGGATTGCAATACCACGTAATGTACAGCTTATGGAACAATTCAACTTGCATATCAAGTCGTGTCCAAGCAGACATAAGAATTTGAGTCACATACCATGAATTGATTGTCATCTTCAAAGGAATCTATTTTTACAGGGCCATATTCTGGTACTGGGTTGGACAATTTTTTATTTACCACTCCTACAACTTGATTTAGTTCTCCTGAAAGGGGTAAGTTTGGTACTTCTGCAGTTCTGGCAGTATACCATGTGCCATCTGTGTTGACTATAAAGGAACCATGGTGACACACTAAATCACCACCCACATGTGGCCCACGTTGATCCACTTCAAAGGAAGCACCTTAAATGCAAACCTGATCTACTTTGGGGCACCTGAATTTAAAAATGTCTGAAAAATCATCATCACTCAGAACCATTAAAGGCAACTGTGATACCAACTGATTCACATCTACATTTGTAACCTGACTTAAATGCTGTCAGGACATATTTGTCTGCTGCTGTGACAGTTGTGCTTCTGGGTCCTTCATCTGCTGTCTTTGGGACACATTTTCATTTTGCATTCGGTGTCTCTCAACTCTCTGCAGTTAAACCTGATTATTGTCTTACGATTGAACCAGTCCATTATTCTGTTCCTGATTATTCTTACCATTAAGGGGACACTCCCTCATCCACTGGCCCAACTGGCCACAACCGTAACACAGATTAGTTATTTTCAAGGCCTGGGCATCATGAACTCCACTCTAATCTACCGGAACACCACGTCCTCTACCTTGCTGCTGGAAACCATTACCTTGCATCACCTGAGTTCCCAGCATGCCACCATTATTCCCTGCAAACTGTTGAATTTGACTAGCCTTCTGCCACTTTCTACTATATCACCATCACTTTCTCCTTCAACTTTTTCTTCTTCAATTCCAATTCATCATTGCAGTATTTAGCATACTGCTGGATCTCACCAATCGGTTTATTCTGCCAACAAATCAAAAGCTGCTGAATCATGTTACTTATGTATGGCTTCAAACTCAGCATAAATCTGAACACAAAATGACTGATATCTTTTACTTCTATGGCTTCAGTACGCCTGAAATGATTAAAAGCCTTCAACAATCTGTCATAAGAGGAAAGAAACGACTGCTTAGATTCCTGATTGATTATGTCAATACTCAGCCAATCAAAGTATTTAGGAGACAGCTTGTTTTTCAAAAAGTCAATTACTTTCCGATTTTTTCATTACCTCTTCGGACAGCGTGTTTGGCACTGGATCTCTTGAAGGTTCACTGTCAGGCCAATCGACAGGGACATTGCACTCAGTCCATAAATCACTTAGACCCACAATGTCAAACAATGTATTCATATCTTCCCACAGGCATTTTGAAAGTTTCACAAACCTTTCTGTCTGCTTATACCACTCCACTGGTTTCTCTCACAATTGTGGGTAATTATTTGTGAAATATAAAATATTACTCCTACTCCAAAGTACATATACATATCCACCACCAGGAATTTCTTTCATTGAAGCACGTTCACACTTCCCTCACTCTGATCTGCTCCTGCCAGAGGCAAGTATGTTCTTGTTTTCTTCTGATCTCACTTCTTTGCCCATTTTCCTTCCCACTTGTCTAAAACTCACCATTTCTTAATGTATATGATCAATTCTCTAACTTTTGAACTCCAGGCGGTCTCATGTTTAATAAATCCTTGTCAATAAAGTCTACTCTGTAAGTTCTCTTCAAGGGTTTTGATTTTGTTGTAGGTACACTAGCACACCAAGAGCTTGATTACAATAACATGCTGTTGCCTGCAACATTCAGACTTATTTGGGTATATTAATTACATCCTTGAATATCAAGTATGCAATAACCAAAGCTTTTTAAATGTCTCATTTATTTCAATTCAATTCAATTATCTTTATTTCGGCTGAAAGCCATAAAAGCATTCCAAAGAATAAATACATATACTGATTAATCTTAAATATAAAACATCCGTAAAATGATCTAAAATATCTCACAGTTGGTATACTATCCTAGCCCTAAAACATTTACGAAATTACAAATACATATAAAAAATTAAATCTTAAAAGCAAAAATTAGTTAAGATCTATCTGTGATGGTATAGGGTTAATAACCTATCAACTTATTTCATTTTAACAAATCAGCGGTCTAACCAGGTATCTTACAAGGTTGCTAGCCGATCAGATGTAAGCTCTCTGGATTTTGCTGCCCAAGCATATTGAAGATACCTCACTACTGCGAACACCAGCTTATCAATTGTGTTGCTTATCAATATATGGAGAGAATCCCTGTGGTTCCTTATTCCAAGGAGTCTGCATAGGGGAATAATCCACTTTCTTCTATGAGTTAAGTATCTTGGGCAGAAAAAAACAAAGTGGGCCAAGGTCTCAAGTTGCACCCGGCAGAAGTGACAGAAGCCCAAAGTGCAATCGGCCTTATGCCACCCGGAGGTAAAGGATTTCAATGGCAGGGTCCCCAGTCTGAATTTGATATAAAGGCTTTTGATGTAGGCTGGTTGTCTATTGCCCATATAGGTTTCAAATTTCGGTGAACATTTATGATTTAAAAATTAAACTGTCCTACTACCTTGTCCCTGGCTAGACCATATCTGCATCAGGACCATCTCCCAGTAATATCGCTCTATACGTGGTATCACTTCCTTTGTTAGGCCACGGGGAGCTCTTCACACCTCCTCCATTTTAATATAATGGCACATATCTCTAATATATTTAAGCCAAGAGATTGACTCCACGCCATTAAGGGCTAATAATTCTGCTACAGCTGTTTGATAAGAAGCCAAATGCTCAGAGGACCAAAGACGCACCCAATATATAAGAGGTCTCAAGACAATTTCATTATGAGTCTGGGTAAACGCTAGGTCAAATCTTAGAGGGATAAGAGGTGTGCTCATCAGTAGGTGTAACAGGAAGCATATGAATTTGTTTTCAACCGAAGTCAAATTCTTACAGTTACAATGGCCCCAGAGCTCAGCGCCACAAGTTGCAGCCTTCACTGCCACAGCCGTATATACAGTGATAGCTGGTGAAATTTGCCCTCCCATGGAATTTGTCATTTTCTTCCGATCGCCACTGATCTCATTTATTATAACCAATGCTTGTTGATTATGCACATTGTATTCCACCTGCTTCAACTGTAACTGCCAAAACGTGTGCCCTTCACAATGTGATCTACATTGAACATGTGCTACAATTAGGAAGATAATTGCTCATTTACTTAACAAGCAACCAACTGCCTTTCCACCTGCTACAACTGTAACTGCTAAAACATGTACTCTTCACAATGTGATCTGTATTGAACACGTGCCACAATCAACTGCCAAAAAGCGCATGAGCACATTTGATTATTTAAGAATACTTGTGAGACTGAGGCCTTGCTTGGCTTCATACCTATTCTTCTGCTCACCTGTTTCCAGTCAATTGAAGCTACTTGTTCTCCAGCCTGCCTAAAGTTGAGATGCAGTGCAAGTCAAGTTCCTTGTTCTACAGCCTGCCTCCAGTCAAGTTCCAGTGTTCATCGTTCTCCCACCAGCTTCTATTCGAGTTCCAGCATTTCTCATCCTCCAGACATCCTCTAATCGGATTGTAGTGATCCTCACCCTTCAGTCAGCTTCCTGTGAAGTCCCAGCTCTCCTCTTCTGTCTTCTGCCGATGATCCTGTGTTTCCTGTAAAAGAGAGAAAAAAAGAAAGGTGAACAAAACCCAGTTTGAGTTCTTGTGAAATTTTCAAGCAAGTAACTTAATTTCAAGGTAAAGAAAGATTAAATGAAACAAAACCGAGCTCTGTCTTTTAAATAATGTATGACTATAAGAACTAGTGTGATTTATAGTTTGGGTGAGAATCCAAAATGCCACTAAACAGACATTAAAGAAAAACGTATTTCCTGTAAAAAGCGCTCCTCTGAGAATTAGGAGATTGGAAATAAAACAAGGTTATCAAAACTATTATTGGCAAAAGATTACGCCAGAACACAAAGAAGCCCTTTAGTGAAGTTGATTGTTTTTCAGTTTGGACATTGCTTCAGAGACTCTGTAAGTATTGCACAATGTGTCAACAATGTATAATTTTGCAATAGTTTATGCAAGTTCAATGTATCAATGAAGTAAATCTTTTTCAGCCCAGACTCCTAAAAAGCAAGAACCTAGTATTTTAAGAAATCTTATGAAAAGCAATGCCTTTTTTCTCGTGGTCACATTAGTCATCACCGGGATTGGTGAACTGTCATCGCCCCGTTGGAATGCTTAGAATTCAGGTGAGGGACTCGCACAGAACAGATTTCTTTAAATCTACATCATATGTCTGGGTTAATTCGGCCAGTGAGATTGTAGGCTTGAACTTCATGTTTTGGAATGTCTTTCCACACAAACCTCAATTCATCTTCAGTGTCAATTTCTAAGTGAACAGTGCCCACATGTCCCAATATCATCTCACTTAATTCTAATTTTATTCTAGGTATATACAATGATCTATCTCTTTCTGGGATGTTGTCTGCTCTTGCACTGTAACTCATTCCTCCTGTTGCACTTTCAGGATGCAAAGTATTCAACCACTCATTTAATTGCTGAGCAGTAAAGACAGCAAGGTCATTGGTTTATTCTGTAACATTTCTGTTCTTGAGGGACCTGCAATCACCTGATTCAGAGTACTTGGGATAGACAAGTCTGTTTGAGGGATAAAGAGTAACCTTCTATTAAGCCAATGTTCAGTGTATGCTCTGAGCTGGGAACAAAATAGGGTGAGGATCTCTGAGACATCAGGAAGAAATCCTTTCTGACTTGCTATTGAAGTCGGATCTGAAATCCTGAAAGGGGGATAATGATCTCAGAAGAGAATTTATGCTCTCAGTCTCTGAGTCAATTGGGCTTGCAAATCCCTATACCCTGTTTGATGCAACTGGGGTATTTGGAACATTCTGAACATTCAGGAAATTTAACATGTGGGACATTTAACATGTGGGTATTGTCCTTAGTCATGCCTGGAGCATACGAAAGAACAACTGGGCCTGTTGTCACTGGAACTGTTAATGCATCTGGATTCACATAATTCATTGGATTCTGTGGAACTGCCATTTCTATGCTTTGTCCTTTTAAAGTAACATTTTGAGTTTGTCCTGTTTGATTCGGGGTACCATTCTGCACAGACTGATTTGGACTAAAATTTTGCACAGGCTGATGTGTACTGAAATTTGTCAGATGTGTACTGAAATTAATACTCTGTGCTGGCTGATTCATGTTAGAAATCAGAACTGACTGATTCGTGGTAAAGCTCTGAATTGGTTGATTTGTATTAGAAGTCTGTCCTACTGAACTCACATTTTAACTGGCACTGTTGATTTGGGTCTGTTCAACTGCTGCATATGGCACATCAAAAGTCAGAATTCTTGATACCCCACTGATTGCTTCTATCTGTTCAGAATTGTACGAAGACGTACGATTTAACAATAGTTGAATTATAAACTCATCATCCAATTCACTCTCGAAGTGTCAGCCGTTTCTTTATAGTATCTGATGACTTTTCTGAAATATCTGTCTTTTTCTTTGTCTTTGGACTGATGCTTTCTCCTTCATCTCCAGCAATATCTGGATACAACTCAGCTCCTTCAATAATATGGGCACTCCAAGCTTTTTACGGACTATCCTATCGTGCTTCAAAATGTGTGAGTTTTGGAGGCAGTTTAATCTCATGAAGAACTTGTTGCTTAGTCTAAAAAAAATCTTAAATTAAATGATCATAGCAAGGAAATGCTAATACACCTTCGTTCTCAGTAACTTTTTGCCAATGTTCAAATCGCAAACATGCATGAATGCCTTTTTCAGGCATAATGACCTAAAGTACCTTTGGGTGGGATCTCTAACCAGAAAAAGTACATCTCCATTCATTACAGTCTTTAATGCTTTAAAGAACTTCATTTTCAATCAAATTCAATCATTCACAAATCACTTCTCATTTGAACCAGGAAGTAATTCTGTTACCACAGTCCTCTTCATGATGTTCTCAACCAATAGCAGTACAAAACTGTCCACCAATACCAGCGCAGCTTCACAATAAGCAACCTATACCAGCGTGACACACAATGACGTCAGTCTCACTCATTGCAGTAGCTCACACTCCTTTGCAATTGTATCTCACACAATCACTTTTCACACAAACCTAATGCAAATATTGAGAGTAAAAGCTAACAACCTGATTGCTTACTACAGAATAAGGCAACCAAACAATTCAAAGCAGTAGAGCTACACTTTCCAACTATGCTTTCACAATTACACAATGAATTAGACTTGACCAGCAAACCTCACTTCGGTGATGCAGATCCTCCATTTGCACCCAGAACTCACTTAATACCAATCAATGCATATTCACTCATGGAAAACTATTGGCATTGTGAACTAGGTCTCATGACAAGCACCTTACTGCAGACAATAAATTAACCGAGGGTTTGCTTCATTTGTGCGTTATCCCATGATCATAGGCCAGAGCAGACCCATTCAACAACAACAACTGCTTCTTAGCAATAAGCTCCACAACCACACAAGTGCAGAAACTCTGCAAAACACTTCACAACATCATACTTCACCGCAATCTCAAGCCAAAGCAGAGCAAGCACAAAATCTATTAATACTCACACATCCACTCTGCAGAAGAATGATGCTGGAACTTCAATAATCTTTGAAATAAACCAAGGGACAGAAACTTTCAGGGTGGGTAATTTTCATGTCAAAAGTTCAGGGGTCTCTAACACTATACCTAACTTTGTCTCCCCCCACGTGGGAGAAACCAGACCTCTGCTACCAGATTTCCAGAAGTATTTTCCTACTAAGTATTATGCTTTAAACAAGGACAATAATTATTTTCACCCAGCATTAGGGTGTGGTGACATAAGGAACCAAAACTCCACAACAAATCAATCTAGTGTGACAGCATGACCAATCTGGCTGCAAAAGGGAAACTCCATTCAGACATAGGATTAAGGGGTTTTATTACAAGCTGAGGCTCAAAGTCATGTAGTGAATTCTGAAGACAAAGATATAAAGATACACAATCATCATTGGTTTTGCAAGGAGACAAAAACAAATTCAAAGAACTAACATCAAAAGGACTAAGCATTCAACAAAAGCAATACAAAACATCAGAAGAGTAGCCTGATGTACAGAGTACAAGCGTTTTTAAGCATTTAGGCAATACAAATGTCATCTAAGGTTAGCTTGTTAGAGCAAGGGAAATGACTACAGATTAGCAAGTCAAAAGTTAACATGTGGGCAAAAAGTTAAAAAAGAAAAATACATCTGGGGCAAAAGGTGACTAACCAAAGCTGGCAAAATGTAAGTAAAAAGTGAACGTGTTAGCATGTCAGAAGCTCAATCAAGTGTCTTATTCTTGGGGGCAGGTGACAAATTCAAAATCTCAGCAAAGCATTGGAGTAAAAGACTGTACCTCTCAGAGTCCAAGGTTCTGCTCCTAAAGGAGAAGGCAAGAAGACTGCTGAAGAATGCCGCTGGCCCCACTGGGGAACAGTATATCAAAGTTCATAGCGCAAGATGATTTTTTATCCCTCACTCCACATGACACAGAAGGTGTAATTGTCCAATGAAAGTCAGTCATGCAACATGATCTGCAACATCAGTGCATATTCCCATTACCGACATGAAGAAAGCATCCATCTTAGCTCATCCATGTGGATTGAAATGTATACATAGTCCAGTTCTACAGTTCCTAAATGTTCTGTGCTCAAGGTTAGTTTCTCAGGCTCACTATGTACAGACCTTTAGAACATCTATTACTAAGCTAACATTTCATGGGGACGAAATCTGAAATGAAAATTCATGTTAGCAAGAATGGTTAAACAATGTTCTACACAGCCAGAAACCAGGGCCTTGCAGGCCTCATGTGGGCTTAGAAAAGTGAATTAAAATGGCACATTCAATTATTCAAATAATGCACATAAAACATTTAGAAATATAGTTTCAACATTAGTAAACTTTGTCATTGTTCATCTTACAATACATTTACAAAGAAATAATTTTGTTAGTACATTTCCTTAAGTATGGCCCAGAACTGCAATCTTGAACTTTTGCATGCAATGTTTTTAAATATTACTTTCTGAAAAATCATTATTGTTTTAGTGCACACTATTAATTAACACCATGAAACAATGACATAGAACCAAATAAATTTGTTAAACATATAGTAAATCTATTACCACTTTAATTAACAAAATGCATAGTTTGTCACACACAGATGGCCAATGTGAAGCTGAGGTAGCAATAACATTTCTGCTACATCAATTGTCCTCTGTCGAACTTGGCAAGCATGATTAATTTCTTTGGTACTAAATATGGAATGCTCTCAAGCAAAAACAATAAAACCAAAGAAGTAAATAGCTGCATGAAAACTGAGAAAACATTGACACCATAAAGGGCCAATGCGATGAGGGAGATTTCCCAGCAGCGGAGAGACCAGACTTCAACAAATAAAATAATATTGACACCCAGTATAGAAATCTCTTCTAATATTGGGGGGGAGGTGCGATGACAGAAAGTTTTTGACTGCTGCAGTTGCTGATCCTTGGTGGTCATTTAAGGAAGCACTTGGTGCAAACACCATTTATCCAACTATTATAAAGCAGATTTCTGGAGATAGTTATGTGTGAGAAGAATATTTGTGCATATTTACTGGGTGATATTGTGTTGTGGTGCTCATGTGTTCTGATGGTTTTGTGTTGCTGTGTTTTTGTGGTTTGTTATTGCATTATTAGGTAGTATTGTAATGTGATTGTTGTGTTGTGTTTTGTTTTGTTTTGTTGTGCCAAGTTATGTTTTAGTCAAATGTTCTGTTGATTTGTGACTGGTATTGTCTTATGTTTCTGAAGTGGTAAAATTGCACTGCTCCAGAGGTTTATTTGCATTACCTTTGCTTGCCAATATGTTGCGGCAACCATTACAGATGCAGGACTTGGTTTACAAATCCTGGAAAAAAATTAAAGGCCACATGAGGTGGTCTTGACCTGATCTGCTTGGGCTCTTCTGCATCTTCATACATATGAAATCTGCAGACTCAAATGGCAGGTCCAAATGTTTGGGCCTGTTGATCCTAATAGAGGAAACCCGGCTGCATGCAGAAAAACAATTTGGCAGGAGGAGGACTTTCTGTTTTGTGTCTGTGGTTGAACTTGACACTAAATTTAGAGGAAAGGTGTGGTGCCATTGATGGAAAATATGTATCCGTCCCTTTGCTTGGTAGCAAGATCCTGTTTGTGTGTTTAATTTACATTCTTTATCAGCGACCACTAAGCAACCGATCTAACTGTTCTTTAATGATATTTTGAAAGAACTGTAGCTGATTGTGGAAACCAGAGAGTGATTCTGTCTTCTGAGGAGACCTCGATAGTGAATTTAAAAGGAACAGGATCAAAAACACTTCACTGAACATAGAAGAAGATGAGATCACTGTTCTGGGAAGACATCAACAGAGAAATCAGGTTTGTCTGGGAATTTTTCAGCCGTCTACCATGTAAACAATTGAATGGAATGAAGGTTACTTATAAGCTATGTGACCTTGAGTTATTCTGGGTTGGAAAAATAACTATATTCATTTGGAACCTTCACAATGTGAAGACATCTGGAAGTAATGCTTGTTGTTGAGCTTTCAATAATTCTGCAGGAAGATCACAAGAAGACACGCAAGAATAGTTTCCCTACAATAGAAAGCATTCAGGCTGTGTAACACTATATGAAAAGCATTAGGAAAATAATCCATGGCTGTCCATCCCCCATTAATTATTTTTAGTTAGAACCACCAATTTTGGTGAGTCTGCAGCCAACCTCTTCAGCGCAGGGCATTCAGTCATGCACAGTGAAGGTTGGTCACCTGCAGTAGCTTGGGAGCAGAGCCTTGCCTGGCCAAAGACCCGCTCAGCAGCCAACTGTTTGATGTGGTATACAATCAAAAATACCAAAAAATTCATTGAAAAAATAAGGTTAAAGTAAAATAATGATTAATTTCTTATTATAACATCTTAATCTAGTTTTCAAAATAAAAATTAAATTAACCAATAAAATCTGAGTTAAAGTGTAGTTGTGGTTACAAAACATACCTAAAACCCACTGAACTATGCTAGTTACAGTTAGATGAATTAACCAAATCTTGCATCCCCATCAGGCATGGATTTCACATGACATTACCTATGGTAGTATACAATATCTGACAACTGATGAAATTTCGAATTACATGACTGATGAACTACCTGCTGACATCACAGATAACATCATCCAAAATGTTGTTATTGATATTGATCTGATGTAGAATTTGATGAATGGGTGCTTCATCGTAAAGGAGACAGATATTTCATTCATTGAATTGCAAGTGCAGTCTATCCTAATGCACTTGTGATAGGATGAATGGGATACCTGACACCTTTGTGATGCAATATCTGTCTGCAAAACCCTAAATCAACCACATTGTCTGCTGTTTCGGATGCACTGTTTTTCTTGCAGTCTGTACAGATTAATATTGGTAATCTATGATATACTGCAAAGTAAAGGTGGGTCTATATATTCATTATAAAGGTATGTTCTGCACTACGTGCCATTGAATAAATATTGAAGCTAGTGTATGGTTTAGATGCTAGTTCTGTTTTTGTATGGTGGTGTGTATGTGACAGGGTGAGAGGATATACTGATTTTGTTCAGGCTTGCTACACTCTGACGGAACATATATTTTTTGGTGGTTGTATTTATTAGTGGATATATGGTTATGTATCACTGGTTGTATGCTTATATTTCACAAATGTGTTCATGCATGATGGCTAGTTTGTAGTAACATATTTTAGTAATATATTTTAATTTGTACCGCAGTTCAGAGGTTTCTTACAGTGGTTGTTTCATGTTATGTGTTCAAGTAAGGTTGTGGGTGTCTTTGTTGGTGGTATTCTTAAATAGATGTTTAAAGCTCTTGATTTATGTCTGAAACCTGCTCTATGTTGTTTGTGTATGTTGGCCATATATGGAGCATTGGGTGTGGGATAGGTCTAGGACCTGGCTAGGTACTTTGACCAACTCTTGCTGTACTTCACCAAATGTTAGGCATCAACAGTGGATTAGGTGCAAGTTGAGCAAATGTCTTCACTTAATGCAAGACCCTGTGTTCATATCCTTTTGTACCTGCACTATACATAACAAGGATTCGGCTCATGTGGTAGGTATGGTGCAGACTAGGCAATGGGCCAGGCCCCATGGCCAATCACTGCTGTGCGCAGAAAAATTGGGTCTGTGCAGTGGATTAGGCAGAGAATGGATGAAAGTCCCAGCCAAATGGACTCCTGTGTTAAAATATAAAAATTGCCAGTTTGGCATGAGATTCACTGATCTTGGTGCTGGTTTCATGGCCCTCAGACTTGTTCTTAAGCCCCATGTCCTGGGTGGGATTGCAATCTAGGGAAAGGGAACATAAATAGATTGCATGTTTCTTGGACCATGTTTTCATTTTTTGGGTAGGAAGTCTGAAATTAAGCTTGCAGACCATTGTGGAATGTGCAATGTAGGTTCACAAACAGGTGAAGGAGTCGCAAATCCCATGAAGGATCAATGGATCTTACAAATTACTGAAAACTCACAGCTCATTAGAGTAGGACACAGTAGTGGTTTGCCTTTTGCAACAGGTTGGCTGAAGGGCTTAACCATAGGTCATACCTGCTGACCATCTAAGATGCACATAATTAAAGGCCATGCATAGCAGATGTTGGCCCTTAGTAGTGCATTGTGTACGTAGCTAATCTCCACTACCAATAGCTGAAATCTGTGCACAACAGGTGCTGTGTGTTCCAGGTTGGAGGGTACCTGGACAAACCTCCAGCAAAGTTTTGCTGCCAACAATAGCTGTGTACCACAGAAACATGTGCATTGCAAGAGTTGGTAGAACACAGAAGGTTGGGCCTTCCTTGGCCGTTGGGTGCTAGTTGGGCAAAGGGTCTGACAAAAGGACAAACTTTGAGCCCAGGTAGAATGTCTCCAGCAGGTGGGCATAAAACTACGCCATAGGCCAGGCTCTGCAGCCTACCCCTGCTGTGCACAGCTGAAGTGTGTGTGCAGTACGTTTAGAGCATATTTTGGGCCCTGTGGCCATTTCTGGCTGTACTCAAACAAAGGCTGTGTGCAGCAAGGGTGGGTGCATACAGCAAGTTAGTTTTAGGACTGGCTGAGGGCTAGGTTGTACAACCAAAGTTCTCCATTAAAAGCTAAAAACTGGACATGGGCACCTGCAGCGTATTGGCACAGTGTCCTTTCCATAAAAGTGGGCAAAGAGAACAAAAAAATCAGTAGGTTAACAACAACTATTTGAATGGTGAATGATTCATTCTCAGAATCCAGTCAAACATCTGCAATAGTTTACACATTTTGTGAATCTTTCATAAGCCTGAAAAAAGGCAAAGGTAGGACTGGCCAAAGGTGATGCCAAGTGTAGGTTGGCTGCCCACAGTAGGGGTCTGCAGTGTCTGCCCAATAACCAGGTCCTACGGCCAACCCCAACTTGTCACAGATAGGAAGCAATACATTTAGAGATGTGGAGATATACATAGAGCAAAATCCTTGCATATGTTGAAACATATACTCATTAAAAAAAACTAAATTTTGTCACAGGAATCTCAAAACATTATCGGGGTAAGAGGACGACATACAGTAATGCGGTTTTAACCAGGGTTTGTTAAAGGTTTCGAAATCCAGAAAAGCATAAAAAAATGTTTTCGTGGAAAAAAACAATTAGAAGGAAGAGTAGGCTTGAGAAGGATCTTTTTCATGGTGTTTTCACTAATAGCTTAGAGATCAAACTTGATACATACCTTGATGTGTAGAAATATTGTATTGCTTTCTGCTGTGAGAATGATTCTACCTTTTCATTTAGAAAAACAATGGCCGGGTGGGGTGAAGAGCTCTACTAATGTTACAAAGTTTTCTTTTACATTGGTAAAACGACCCCTGTAATTGTTCCCTCCACTAGGCACCGTCATTACTTAAGGTTGCTCACATGTCAAAATGCTTTCTAAGAAATAAATAAAGTTGATGCCATTTCATTCCATTGATGCCAACTCATGTAATGTTTACCTTAGGAAAGCCTATATTTCTATCAACTCCTATATTTCTACCAACCTCATTGAGCCAAAGAGTGACCAACCACCCCAATGTAGCTGGGGTCCTTGTGAGTATCAGAGAATAAGTCATTGAATGCAAAGCATGGAACAGTGATTTGAATAGAAAAATTAAGTGATTAGTTTCACATACGTTTATTGTGATTGGTTGCTTTGTGTGAAGACTAGAAACTGTAGGTAACAAATAAATGTACAGTGGAAGGTAACCAATAGATTGTGGATCTCTTTTCTTGGCAAAAACAGCTTCATCTTTTCACCTGTAAACTGAAGAGCATTCAGAGGAAAGCTTATAGTGTAAAGCAATTGATTAAAATTGATGAGATTATAACAATCTCTGCCAATCAACACTGGTAGTCTGCCAAAGAACTAACCAGAAACTAAAACATGCCCTAATGAGGTACCCTTGGAAACTGTTGCAAAGTAGTAAGGGACCTTTGCCACTGGGTAATAGCATTAATGGTTTGCAACAGTAACTTCAAAAAAAGCCTGTCTCTGGATACTATAATCTGACCCAGGATATTCATATGACAGTAGTGTTTTATAATAAGGCTTAGTTCAGCTCACAAAGAGGAGGAGGAGGATATCTATGGTTGAATTGCATGCTAAGGTGTTCATTAGAACACTTCAATACTTTCTCCAAAGTTTAGGTGAATGTGCAGTTTTAGTAGAACTTAATATGTGTGCAAGTTATTTTTAATTTACTTCAATACTGTGTAGAATACATTTTATGTTGTCATGCACAGATATGTTGACGGACGAGGTTAATGAGGTAATAAGTGAGTCGGAGTAAAGTAAAAATAAGTGATGTATTTACATAGCAAAAACAGTGGTATGGTGCAATATTAACCTGCAGTCTTTTTTTAAATTTTCTTATTTTGTCCTCATACACTTCTGGCCTTCAGATCACTCCGTAATACCCTTGTAATGTTCACCATACATGGAGATAGCTGATGCCAGGGAGAACAGAGCTCTCTCATTCAGACTTCGACCAAAGTCGATGTCAATGACACAAGAGTAACTAAGTTCACAATCATAGGACAAAAATTATTTATGAGTACATAATGCCTTATACTGCAGTATCTTTCCACTCCCATAAACGTGACCAGATCTTTAATTTCTTATCCTTATTTAATTTACTCGCTCCCACATCCAATCTTGAGGTAGTCATCAAAGCATTAAGTCAGTCTATGTACGAAGGAGCGGAGGAAACCATCCGCTTCCTGCACATTTCCCTCCTAGCCAAGAGTATTGCATAGAGCAATATTGTTCTAATATCTTTATTGATTAATTCATCTCCTTCGTGTACCAAAAAAATAACTAAAGACAGAGTTGGATAGACATTTTGCCAAATAATAGCAGAAAGAAATATAGATACTTCCCAACAAAAACAAAACACCCCGAGGCAGTACAAAAACATATGGATATCAGAAGCACCTGACAAACCACATTTTGAACACAGCATTTCCTCGCCTCCCCTCATCTTGGAAATCCTATCAGGAGAGGAAAAAGGCCCTATGCAATGTATAAAGATGGTTCCTCCTCAATGAAGGCGGTTTAACAATTTTAAACATCCCTCGCATTGATGTTTCCCACCATACCTGTACCTGCCCAAGAAGGAACTCTTCCCCCCAAAGATCAACTGGTAATCTAAAGTCACCCTCTAAGACATCCAACATTCCCCAATACAATTTTGAAACCTTTTTTACTTGTGCATGATTCCTTACCAAACTATCTTCTAAATGATTTGCATGACCTAGGGTAATTATAGGCTCACAGGACCAATTCCTTATTTGGACATCTTTCAGTCTTGAAAGAGATCCCTCTGTTATTTCTGTAAGCTCATCCCAAGATAACAAGGCACCTGCACTAATCAGATCCCCCCACTCTTCAATTCCTGCCCTCTTAAGAGGCCGAGCCAATACCTCAGTTAAACATTCAGGGGTACCTGGGGAATCTCAACCCTGAGCCCCCAGGCTGTATGATGCTATCTTTGCCAATCAACGCACCTCAAACCAGACCTTAGCAGCATCTTGTAGTATTTTCAATGTCACTTTCTTGAAAAATTTGGGATGCCCAAACTTATATAAGAAATACTTTGTGCCCTCTTTTTCGGTAGCCACCATACAATTAAACATTGTTCCCACTACTGACAGATCTGGAGAGGCAAACAACATCCTAATATTCTTAAGATCAAACGCCCACGCATAATATTGAATATCCAGGAGTGTCAAACCCCCCTTCTCTCTTCTTCTACGCAGTTTCTTCCAGGCTATCCTAGGACCCTTATGTGCCATTTAAAGGAGGTTATTTTCTGTTGGCACATAGCCAATCATTTTTTATCCATAGGTAAAGGAATGGAATTAAAAAGAAAGTGAAACTTAGGCAATATTATCATTTTAATCAAATTCACCCTCCCTCTGAGAGGCAGATGTAACCAACCGAGCATTAACTTATTGCACTCTGCTGTAACCAACCGAATGTTTACTACGGGTATTTGATTCAAATCGTGAACGATTGACAATACTAAATACATCATATAAGTCGTAGAATGCAAATTTGCACTCTTCAAATTCCAGACCATTATTTCTGTCTTATCCGAATTAATACAATAGCCTGAAATCTTCCCAAATTCTTTTGTAATATCCAACAAAACAGGCATTGTTGTCAATAAGTCGGAGGTATAGATGAGAAGATCATCAGAAAGCAGGGCTACTTTCTTCACCCAACCCTTACTCCTAAATGGAGAAACTCTCAAATCCACCTAATTCTCCTAGCCAACGGTTCTATATACAAGTTGAATAACAGAGGAGAGAGAGGGCAATCTGTCTGGTACCCCTAGTGATCTTAAAAGAATCTATTAGCCTACCATTAACCAACAGCCTAGCCTTGAGTGCCTGATATATAGATCGAATTAGATGACAACATTTATTCCCCAAATTACAATGGTCAAGAACCCTATATAGATATTTCCAATTCACTCTATCAAAAGCTTTCTTTGCATCTACTGCTATAACTGCCAAGTGGTCCTGATAAGTAGTAGCTTAGTCAATGGCCCCCATTAAGTGAAATGTCTGCTCATATAAAAATCTATTCTGGATGAATCCCCTCTGATCAGGGTGAACCAAATCGCTCACAACAGTACTTACCCTGTTCACCAATATCTTAGCAAAGAGCTTATACTCACTATTTATCAAGGAAATAGGTATGTAAGAATCACACTTCAATGAAGATTCAACAGGCTTTAAAATAAGCGAGACAGTAGCCTCATGCCAGGAAGCTGGCAGAGCGACTCCACCCTCAAAAATCTCTGAAAACAATTGCAAGAAAAAAGGGATTATGGAGTCCTGCAATACTTTGTAAAACTCGACTGGGATTCCATCCGGATCTGGGACCTTACCATTTTTACTTCCTCTTAACACTGCTCTTACTTTCCCCTCAGTGATAGGTCTGGACAAATCATTCTGTTTACTCTGCAACAAGTGGGGCGGACATATCATTTTCCAACCATTCCCCAATCATCTCCTCACTTACCTCCCTTTCCTCCGTATAAAGTTCTGAAAAGAGCTTATAGAAAACCTCCCCTATAGCCTTCGAAGAGGTAACACTAGCCCCTGACTGAGTATCCACCAGTTCCTTGACCATATTACGAACCTGATCCTTTTTACACTTCCAAGCTAGTAATTTTCCCATGTTTTCTCCATATTCAAAGTGAATTTGCTCTCTTGCCTCCCATCGCTTGGCAATCCTAGCTTGTAAGATAGATTCCAACTGTAATTTTAACTGAGAAATCATACTTTTTCAAATATGTATCATCTCCGCCCCTATCGCAATAAGTATTATATAACGTAATTTGCTGTTCTAAATATTTAGGTTCTTCTCTATATTTCTTGTTCCTGTAACTCACAAGACTTGTAATTTTACCCCTTATTACTGCCTTGAAAGTATCCCATACTACCGCTCCTGATGCTGACCCTTGATTTACTCTAAAAAAATCCTCAACCTCCTTCCGGGGGAATACAAATGACCTCATCCTCCATTAAAAGGGTCTGATCAAAAGTCCATTTCACCCCTGTTAACTCAGGGGGGCAACTCAAACATAACATTACTGCAGCGTGGTCTGATAAATGGGCGGGTGAGTAAGCTATAGCCTCTACCAAATCACAAATAGTATAGTCCACTAAAAAATAATCGATCCGCGATGCATGATCATACTTTGGATTATGGAATGAAAATTCCTGCGTTTGCCATGCTCTCTGCCTCCACAAATCACACAAACTAAAATCCTTCATCATTAATTTTAGATACTGCTGAGGCTTTGGAGTGCCCACCGACCTAGATTTTGCTGACCTGCCAGGCCTATTGTCTAGAATCACATTAAAGTCACCCATCATAATAACTGGATCTGAGAAACTCAAAAGATGAGGAAAAAACGATCTAAGAGGTTCTAGATCATTGCAGTTGGGACCATGGTATCCTACCAATGTAAATGCCCTACCACCCAGCTGCAGTCTAAGTATAATCCATCTCCCTAACCTATCCATTAACACCTTGGATAGAATGACATTCAACTGACGCTTAGCTAGAATTGCCACTCCCTTCGTGTTAAAAATGTGCTCTGTAGTAACCAAGTCCCCTATACATTTCTGTGTTCTAAACAGAGTTACACTTTCATCTTTAGTTAAGTGTGTTTCCTGTAGAACTATAATATGGGCTGGGGAGTCCCTAAGAAATTGCAGAACTCTCCTTGCCCTAGCTCGCACATGCAATCCTTTAACATTCCATGACATCAATTGCACCAGTCCCTTCCTGCCTCCTTGGACCCCTTATCCAGGTGAAAATAAATCTGACCTTTTGGCCGGAGCTCGCACCCCTGCGGCGACAGCACCACCTTGCTGCGCCGCTTCTCCCCACCCCTGCCCACGCGACCGATCGCGTGTTCGAGGCCCTCCTCCTCATCCCTGGTGTCCAGCCACGCTGGTAAGTGCACTACCCTGTGCATTGTGTTATTGTTATTGTGCCTTCCCACTGTTTCTGACCAGATCGTCTTACCTTCTGTCTTCCACTGTTATCTGCTATTCTGTGCATTGTGTTTCTGTTATTGTGCCTTCCCACTGTTTCTGACCAGATCTTTTTACCTTCTGTCTTCCGCTGCTCTCTGCTATTCTGTGCATTGTTTCCTGTTGTTGTGCCTTTTTTCCACCGCATCTGACCGTATCTTTTTACCTTCCGCTGCTCTTTGCTATTCTGTGCATTGTTTTTTATAGTTTTGCCTTTTTTTCCACTGTTTTTACCTTCTCTGGGCCATCTCGACCCTTGTGCGCTCCCCCGGCTCTGTTTATTCCCCGCCGCTGCGTCCCTGTGGCCCCGCCCCCCTCCTGCCCCCATTCACTCTCCTGTTCCCGCCCGCCTCCCAGCTGCCCTACCTTCCACATCCCCCTCTTAATGGAGGTCGCTGTGCGCCGCAGGTGAGAGACCCCTGACCTTTTGGCCGGAGCTTGCTCACCTGCGCCGACAGCACCACCTTGCTGCGCCGCTTCTCCCCACCCCCGCCCATGCGACCGACCGCGTGTTCGAGGCCCTCCGCCTCATCCCTGGTGTCCAGCGACGCTGGTAAGTGCTCTACGCTGTGCATTGTGTTATTGTGCCTTCCCACTGTTTCTGACCAGATCTTCTTACCTTCTGTCTTCTGCTGTTCTCTGCTATTCTGTGCATTGTTTTTCTGTTATTGTGCCTTCCCACTGTTTCTGACCAGATCTTTTTACCTTCTGTCTTCCGCTGTTCTCTGCTATTCTGTGCATTGTGTTTCTGTTATTGTGCCGTCCCACTGTTTCTAACCAGATCTTTTTACCTTCTGTCTTCCGCTGCTCTCTGCTATTCTATGCATTGTTTCCTGTTGTTGTGCCTTTTTTCCACCGCTTCTGACCGTATCTTTTTACCTTCCGCTGCTCTTTGCTATTCTGTGCATTGTTTTTTGTAGTTTTGCCTTTTTTTCCACAGTTTTTACCTTCTCCGGGCCATCTTGCCCCTTGTGCGCTCCCCCGGCTCTGTTTTTTCCCCGCTGCTGCGTCCCTGCGGCCCCTCCCGCCCCCATTCGTTCTCCCGTTCCCGCCCGCCTCCTGCCTCCCAGCTGCCCCTCCCTCCCACCTCCGCCTCTTAATGGCGGTCGCTGTGCGGCCGCGCCGCTGGCCGCCGGAGGCGCACCAGAGGCAAGCCCGTCTGTGCCCGTCCGCGCCCGGACCGCGCCCACCGCCAGTCCCCCTGGCCCAACCAGCCAAAATTCCCCCAGACTACACTACCACCCCCACTCGCTCCTCTCCCTCAACCCCGGAGCCCGCCCCAACTGCTTTCAAACCACCCCCACACACACAAAAGGCCCCTTCTCCTGCCGCACCTGCCTATTCTCCTGCTCCACCCCCCACGCACCCCACACCAACACCAAATACAACAGCCTCCACACAACAACATCCGCACCCACCAACAAACCCCACAACCTTCACAAGCCCCATGCCAAGGCCACCTCTACCCTCAGCAACACCACAAGCATCCCCGCAAACACTATCACACATCACAACAACCACACCACCCGCAACCATCTCAGCTGTCTGCTACTAAACACCCGGTCCCTACACAAACATGCCATAGAACTCTGGGACCTCATCACATCACACTCACCCGACATCGTCTTCCTCACAGACACATGGACAAACCTCACATCCGAGCCAGACATAGCCATTGCCACCCCGGAGGGCTACAAACTCCAACACAAAGACTGCCTCAACAAACCAGGAGGTGGCATCGCCATCCTTCACAGAGACACCATCAAGGTCACCACCAACACCCTTGACACACTCAACAACGCAGAACACATGCACTTCCTCATCCACATCAACAACACCACCACCCTCAGAGGCACACTCATATGCAGACCCCCAGGACCACGCCCCCATTCTGTGACACCATCGCTGACACCATCAGCATGCACGCTCTCACCTCCACAGACTACATACTCCTCAGCGACTTCAACTTCCACCTGGAAAACCCTCACGACCACAACTCCTTCTCCCTCCTGGACAACCTCACCAACCTGGGACTCAAACAACTGGTCACAGCCCCCACCCACTCGGCTGGACACACACTCAACGCAATTTTCACCTCAAGCCAACACGTCACCTACACCCACACCACCAAACTCCAATGGACGGATCACCATTGCGTCCACTTCTCCTACAACAAACCACCCACACACCACCACCAACACACCACCCCCACCGCATGTGGGACAAGATCCCCACTGAGCTCCTGAACTCCCAACTGACACAAACCCCCCCAACATCACCGACCCCAACACCGCCGCACACAACCTCAACAAATGGATCACCACCTGTGCAGACGCTCTCGCGCCCCTCAGAAAAAACATCACCACCCGCAATATCAAGAATGCCCAATGGTTCACCACTGAACTCCACGAGTCCAAACGCAAATGCCACAAGGCAGAGAAAACTTGGAGACAAGAACTCTCCACCACAAACTTTTCCGCCCTCAAAACCACCACACACATCCACCACCAACTCATACGCACCGCCAAAAGAGCACACTACAAGGAACGCATTGACAACAACTCCCAAAGCAGCAAAGAACTCTTTACCATCATCAAAGAGCTCTCCAAACCCAAAGCCAGCAACCGAGACCCCACGCACACACAAACCCTCTGCAACTTCCTCTCAAATCACTTCCACCGCAAAATCCTGGACATACACAACAGCTTCACACCACACACACCCTCCACACGCACCCTCCACCCACCCAACACAAACCCACCGCACACACCCCCAACCTACTGACCACCTGGGCCCCCACCACCGACGAAGAAACTGAAAACACAATGAACTCCATTCACTCTGGCTCCCCCTCTGACCCATGCCCCCACCGAATATACAACAGGGCCAGCCCCACCATCGCCCCCATACTCCGAGCCATAATCAACAGCTCATTCGAAACTGCCATCTTCCCAGACCTCTGGAAACACGCGGAAGTCACTGCGCTCCTAAAAAAAAACAAAGCCGACCTAGACGACCTCTCCAACTACCGCCCCATCTCCCTCCTCCCATTCCCAGCCAAGGTCACGGAAAAAATAGTCAACTCCTGCCTATCCCACTTCCTCAAGACAAACCACACACTCACCCCCTCCCAATCTGGGTTCCGCAAGAACCACAGCACAGAAACCGCACTCATCGCATGCACCGACGAAATCAGATCTAAAGTCGACATGGGTGAGACCGTAGCACTCATACTCCTGGACCTCTCCGCAGCCTTTGACACTGTCTGCCACCACACACTCCGCACACGTCTTCATGACGCCGGGATCAGCCACAAAGCCCTGGACTGGCTCACCTCCTTCCTTACCGACAGAACCCAAAAATCCGTCTCCCACCCTTCCAATCCTCCGCCACCTAAATCACCTGCGGAGTCCCACAAGGCTCCTCTCTCAGCCCCACACTCTTTAACATCTACATGACCCCACTAGCCAACATCCTCAAACCCCACTGCATCACCATCCTCTCATACGCTGATGACACACAACTCATCTTCTCCCTCACCCGCAACCCCAACACTGCCAAATCCAACCTACACACTGCACTCCTTGACACCGCTGCCTGGATGACAGCCAACCACCTTAAACTCAACTTTTAATCATCTTTGGCCCACACAAAAACACTTGGGACCCCTCGTGGTGGCCCACCAAGCTAGGCCCCGCACCCACCCCTGCAAACCACGCACGCAACCTCAGCATCATCCTGGACTCCTCCCTCTCGATGACCCAACAAATCAACGCCCTCACCTCCTCATGTGTCAACACACTCCGCACACTGAAAAAAACATTCAAGTGGATCCCCACAGAGACCAGAAAGACAGTCACCCACACACTCATCAGCAGCAGGCCTGACTACGGCAACGCCCTCTACGCCAGCACCACACTAAAACTCAAGCGCAAACTACAGCGAATCCAGAACTCAGCAGCACGACTCATCCTCGACCTCCCCCGACATAAACACATCTCACCACACCTCAAATCCCTCCACTGGCTCCCCATAGACAAAAGGATCACCTTTAAGATCCTCATCCACGCACACAAATCGCTCCACAACACCGGCCCAGCCTACCTTAACGAAAGAGTGACCTTCCACACTCCCACACGCCACCTCTGCTCCGCCGACCTCTCCCTCGCCACTGTCCCTCGCATCAAACACACCGCCACCGGAGGCAGATCTTTCTCCTACCTAGCCCCGAGGGCCTGGAACTCCCTCCCCAACCCACCTCTGCAAGACCCAGGACCTCCTATTCTTCAGGAAGAGCCTTAATACCTGGCTTTTCGAACAGTGATCTCCCCTCCTTCCCCCCGCCCCCAGCACCTTGAGACCCTCACGGGTGAGTAGCGCGCTCTATGAGTCTCTTTGATTGATTAATTGATTGATTGAGGTGTATGAGGTTATTTTTGATTTTTTTCTGCATGCCTCCCCCTTAGTGCACCCCAACAGTCCCCTGTCGTGCCCCTCCCCACCCTCCCTGGGAGAACCCCCACCACCATTGATAGACCCATAGGCCCAATTTTAGAAATGCAATGAGCTCCCCGGCTTCCTTAAACCATATTCCCCTTCCTTATAGTTTCTATAAGATCATTCGCCGCAGCTGGATCTCTATTGTTATACATTTTGTTGTGAAACATCACACGTAAATTACCTGGAAACTTTAATCGGGCTACCGCACCCACATTTTTTAATTCCTCCAAACGTTTTCCTAGCTCCCATTGCCTGTTCAATGTTAATCTAGAGAGGTCAGACCTAATTTCAAATTTCATTTCTCCGTCTCCAGGGATCCGAGATCTAATGCCTTTCTGAGAATTTTTTTTTTCAGCAAGTAAGTTTGAAAGTTCACCAAAATCCTCTGCGGTTTCTTGATATTCGGATTCCTCCTAAAAGGATCGCAGTGCACTCTCTGGATACCATTGATAATCTGAACCTCTGTTTTATCCAAAGGGATTACCTTTTTAATAAGAATATTAACCTGTAGTCTTGAAAAATAGTACATTGGCCATGGGCATACAACTTCCATAAAGAATATTATGAAACATTCAGCAAGTGCAATGTTGATGGGCAATTGAATGATACTGTTCTGATACTGTATACTTGGATGATGCAATTATATAAACTTTTAAAAAATCACACCTCTGCAGCAAGTTTATTGACTACAGTAATATCAATTGCATAGGCAATTTAAATGAACAATTATGGAAGCTTCATATTTTACTTGCAGTTTTTAGCATGCAATCAGAATTACATGCAAGTGTCATTTATAAATATCCAGAGATATGGCAGATGAAAGGTACAGAGATTTTCGATACAAGGGTTATGGGTATGAATAGTGATCAAGCGAAAATAAAAGAGTGTGCTGTGAAGTCAAATGCAGTTGGGTGGTTACCAAAAGTAGAAAAGTGGAAAGCACTACAGCAGGTACATTAAGATTGCTACTATACATTCCACAAAACGTCGGACAACATTTAGGCAAATAATGAATCATTTTAGTTGAATTGCTATGACAGAACAGTGCTCTTTATTGCATAGACAAACAGTTAAACATTTAGAGATCTATGAGACCCTGGGTGTAGATCTTTTGAAAGAAGGTGTCAACAATATGGTTATAGAATAAGCAGGAATTCAAAGGGAACCAATTTGTGATCTAATTGTATTGTTAGGTGGTTGTTAAAACTACCAACAGAGCAAAGCATTACTATAGGAAATCTACCCATGGTGCTATAACTTCCACATTGAATGTCAGCCAATATCAAGGCAAATAACCTCTTATTTTAGTCCAATGGAAAAGAGACAGTTAAACTATTTCAGAGATATGAATGACCCCAGAAAGACAGCTGTTGAAGAAAGATTGTTCATTGTGCAACTATACAGCTAGTGAAAATTAAAAGAGGATTAAATTATGGTGTTCTCAGGTCCACAATATAGGCTCATGGGTGCCTGAAATTTCAACAAACCAAACGTTTGCTTGATGCACCTTAACTATGGTTCTATAACTTCCACACAGAATGTCAGAAAGCAGTTAGCAAAATAAATATCAATTTAATTTCTAATTTTCGCAGTAACCTGTAATGCATGGAACACAGAAGTTAAACTCTTCCAGTTATTTGCCAGAGTTCACAGAGACAAGTGCTGGGTGAAGGAGTTAATAATGTGAATGCAAACCAAGTGGGAAATCAAATGTAACTGAGTGATGGGCCTTAGTGGCTTTAACACATAGTCCAGCAGTTTCAAACACTGTCAACAAGGCAAAGTTTCACTGAAGGTGCATTAACCATGCCACAATAGCTTGCACACCAAATGTCAGAGAGCAGGTAAATGGCCACTCATTTTAGTTACATTTTTTAGAAATGTATGGTGAAGTGTAATGTATGAAATAGGGGAAGTTATGTTCCTTCAGAGATTTAATAGACAACAAGAGTAGAAGTGTTGAAAGAAGGTCTCAACATAAACATCATGTGGTAAGTGAAAGGTAATTGAGGAATGGTGTTTTGAGGTGTACTGATATAGTTAGGGAGATTTCTGAAGGGCTAACAGAAAATAATTATGGAAGAGACAGTAATCATGGTCAGAAAATAGTTAAGTAAACAAACACGCATCTAAGTTGAACTTCCATGAAACTATTGTGATCTGAAGTTACACTCTACCAGATATTTGATAGGCCCCAGACAAAGAACAATTGAAAGTAGTTAAGAACAGTGTAATTCTAGAGTGAGTGGAAAGACAAAGTGAATATACTAACGTGCCAAGACCTAACAATATGATCATGTGGTTCCTGAAACTACCAATAGAGCACATTTCTACTTCAATCGCGTTAGCCATGCTAATATTACTTCTGCACAGAATGTCAGACAACAGTTTGATAAGTAACCACTCATTTTTTCACATTTTGATGAATATACCGCAAATTGTGGTGCAGGAAATGTGGACTCATTCATAGGTGTGAGGGGTTGCAGACAAAGACCCTTTAAAGGCAAGTGTTAATAGTATAAATGTGCAACAAATGATAAGTTAAAGTGAACTGAGTAATAATATTCTAATGCCTACTAAGATGGCAAGGTGGCTTTATAAAATACAAACAGATCAAACCTTACTAAAGATGCATTAACCATGGTATTATAACTTCCACACATAATGTTCAGACAATAGTTAGGGAATTAAACCACCTATTTCAGTTGATCTGTCATGAATGTTTGGTATTCTGGAATGCATGGAAGATAGACAGTTAAACCTTTTACTGTTTAACAGATCTTAAACAAAGACCTACAGAAGGAAGTTGTTAATAGTGATATTGTAGACTAAGGGGCATATTTATACTTTTTTCCGCAAAACTGCGCACACGCAGTTTTGCGGCAAAAAGTATAGCACCAGCTTGCGCCATTCCACAGTTCTAGTCGGGCACCATATGAAAGGAATGGCGCAAGGCGGCGCTAAACTTGGGCTAGCGTCTTTAAAAAAAGACACTTGCCAGGTGGGGGTCACAGTAGGGAAGGAGGGAGTTGTGTGTCAAAAAATGACGCTAGTCTGGTTAGAGGCAAAAAAAAATGCCTCTCATCCAGACTAGCACCATCCCCTGGCGCACAACCACTAAAAACATGACTCCTGGCTTAGGAAAGACAGGAGTCATGCCCACCACCCCAGTGGCCAGCACAGGGGACAAGTGTCCCCTGGGCATGGCCATCACACCCTGTGCCATGCAGAGGGCTCCATATTAGGGCCCCCTATGACAAAAAAAAAAAAAAATGCTTACCTGGACTTACCTTGGATGGGGTCCCCCATCCTACAGTGTCCCTGGTGTTTAACCATGGAATTGGGTCCACAAGTCTTCTAACGCATGGGCTGACCAAGGCGTTAAATAATGGTGCAAAGCAATCCTTGCACCATTATTTAGCCCCTCCTCCCACCTGTGTGTCATTTTAGCACAGGGGAGTAAATATGGGGCTATGGGGATAGCACCATTTTTTATATGGGAATGCCTACCTTGCATCTCATTGATGCATGGTAGGTGCACTCATTCAAAAAAATGGTGCAAACTCCTATATTTTGACGTTCGATTTGTCTAATGTCAAAGTATTAATATGGAGTTAGGTTTGCGCCGAATTTGAGTTAAAACAAGATGACGCAAATTTGGTACAACTGAACTATAACTATGGGCCTAAGTGCCGGATTACGAGGCCTTGAGGTGCTTGACGGACTGCTGCAGCTGTGGTAGTCCAACCGCCACTATACGAGGTTGGTGGGCAGACCCGCAACCTACTGCTGTCCCCAGCAGGATCTCAGATCCTGACGGACTGAAGGCATGCTAAACTACTGACAGAGACAAGTAGAACTTCAGGTGCATGAACTCTTCTACGGTAACTTGCACAATATGGGCCTGATTCACAAACTGCTCTTTGTAGTATGTTTTGTACTACTACAAAACTTACAAGAAAGTGCTATTCACAAACTGTGCTTTTGAGTTAACTTACACTTTTGAGTAAGTTTACTACTTTTTGGTATTCACGAATTGCACTTTTGTAGTAACTTACACATTAGTAGTCAGTCTCTACCTTCTTAATTTTCAGTGGTAGAGTGTTGTAGTTCCAGTGGTCGGCCATATTTAGTGCTGGGCTTGCTACAAAAGTGTAAGAAGACACAATGACAAGGGTTCAGGAAAAAGGATTTATCTTTCACATACAAAGAAGTATTAACAAATAGTGACAATGAGACTGCTGCTGGAGCCAGTACATCTAATATCAGTGTTGTACTAAAAACGGTGCAAGAAGCAAGATAAAACTAGCTAACTACAGAACAGCACATCCCTCACACCAGTGAAAAAGCAAGAGGAAGCCAAGACATTCTTGTCATATTATAAAAGAACAGATATGGTAAGTAGAAAAACTAAGTGAACTTCACAAGATGTTATTTCGAAATATAATAAATAAGGATTTAATGAAGTCTTTAAAACCAATGAGGAATATAGTAGCTATAGATAGTCAAAAACAATATTTATAGAGTTATCTAGATAAAAACATTGCCCTTAAGAGAAACCTGTTTGTGTACTCAGATCATTATGAAACATTTCCGTATAATAACAAGGGTACTCAAGAAACAATGCATGCACAAACACTAAATTGACAAATCAAACGTTTGTGCCTTTTTAAAAAGATAGTGGAAAACACCTTTTTAGCTTATTTGCCTTGATAGAGATGCATACACTTAGAAGAAGGACCATGTGTCCAAAAGGAACAAACAGTCATAAGGAAAAAAGAAGTCACTGTCACGCATGGGGTGTTACAAACACGTCCTTTAGCGCCTGATGTTTAAATGGGAGTGTAGTGAACTTTGCAGAATTAGGCAACAATCAATTAACAGGTTGAGTCTGTTTTTGATACAATACTCTTAGGCAACATTTCAACAGAAACTCTGAATTTTTTAGACATTCAATTCCTGTAAATATTCAAACTTACAATGACACTCTTAGCTTGCTTATATGCAGCAGTTTGTGGAAGCACTTTCCATCATATTTAGATTCTGTAGTTCACAATGGCAAAATGCATAATCTAGTAAGAAAATTGAACTTTGTGAACACTCCTGCTCTAATAATAGTAATAGTGCACTCTTGCTTGAAACAATTGCAAAGGTCACTGAAATCTCAGAGGAGACCCAAATCAAGATTCGTTTTTTGGACCTGAAAAAGAATATACAGAAGTGCAGCTCAAGAACAGGCTCACAAACAAGCTATAGGTTCTCAAAATATACTTGACTCATTCAAACAGAATTTGCTTCATTCATAGTCAGTTCAGCAGAAATTCCAAGTAAAATATTTCTTTGGTGCTGTTTTACTACATGGCTCTGCTATAGTTCTTGATGGAATAGTGTAATAAATACAAATTTCTAGAACAGAATCCTTCTTCTCATTATGTCTTCCGTGCAGTGAAAGACATCCAAGGGCCTATTCACAAATGGCATTTTCTATTACGTTTTGAAGTGCTACAAAATGTACTGCAAAATGATATTCACAAAGATAGGTGCTGAGTTTATGCCTCCATCCCTCCTATGATGTATGTACGGAGATCTCTACTCCAAATGAGGTGTTTCCGCACACATATGAATACGTTCTTAGTAGTAAATGTGGGAAGGACTTAGGCCCAGATTTATACTCTGTTTGCACCTAATTTACGTCATTTTTTTACGCAAATTCTGTGCAAACCCAACTCTATATTTATACTTTGGTGCTAGACCCGTTTAGCGCCAAAGTTTTGGAGTTAGCATAATTTTTTGCTTGCGAGAAACTACCTTGTGTCAAAGAGATGCAAGGTAGGCGTTCTCGTACAAAAAATACCGATATGGCCTTAGCCCCATATTTATCCCTCGTGCTAAAATCACGCACAGGGGAAAAGGGGCCTTAAATAATGGTGCTAAGTTTGCTTAGCGCCATTATTTAACGCCTGGGTCAGGGCAGGCATTAGGGGACAACCCCACCCACACCAGAGGGACACCAGAGGATGGTAAGTAACTATAGGTAGGTATTTAAAACATTTTTTAAAGTGTCATAGGGTGGCCTAACTTGGGCCCTCCTACATGGCACTGGGCCAAATGGCAATGCCCAGGAGACATATGTCCCCTGGGCATGGCCATTGGGGAAGTGGCCATGACTCCTGTCTTTACTAAGACAGGAATCATGTCCATGGGGGTTGTACGTCAAAAAATGACACTAATCTGGATAGAGGCATTTTATGCCTCTCACCAGACTAGCGTCATCCTTTGATGCACAACCTCCTGTTCTCCCTATGCCTCCCCAACCCAGCTAGTGTCCTTTTTTATTAAGTTAGCTGGGCCTTATTGCCAGCTCCAGTAATTCCATAAATATGACACCCGGCTGGCGTCGTGGAATGGCGCTAGCCTATGGCAAACCTTTTCACGCAAAACTGCGTTTGTGTGAAAAAGTATAAATCTGGGCCTAAGGATTTAGCAAGACAACGGGGAATACTTATGAATAAAAGGGAGGTGTTAAGGGAAGAGCAAGGAGGGGGTTAGGGAGGGTCAGAGAGGGAGAGGATCAGGGAAGGGTTTAAGAAGAGAAGTAACCCAACCAAAAAAGAGTAAGCCTATAATATATAGTTTAAATACACACACACATACTAAAAAACAAATGTTAGTGGGACATTATAGTTAGGTTTGGATTTTATAATCACAAAAGGTAACTATACCTTGCACCCCCTGCCATGCACAATTTTCTTATCAATAATTTTATTGCAAATGTTGCAATGATGTCATAGAAGACATCGTGATTGATGCAACATATGGGTTAAATAGGAGTACATGCGAGTGGGTGTGCGAGTGATTGGATGTATAAGTGGGTGTGTGTGACTGTGTAAGTGGTAGTGTATGAGTAGCTGTAGGGGTCTGTGAGTGGGTGTGCAAGTGTATTTGTGGGACTGTGAGTGGGTGTGTGAGTGGCTGTACGGGTGGGCGACTGGGTGTGATAGTGGTTTTGTGCGTCTGTGAGTGGGTATGTGAATATGTGTGAGTGGGTTTGTGATTGGGTATATGAGTGGCTTTGTGGGTCTGTGAGAGTTTTTGTGGGTCTTTGAGTGGGTGTGTGAGTGGCTGCATGGGTGTGTTAGTGGGTGCATGAGTGGTGTGGGTGAATAACTGGACAGAATTTCGCCGAATTTTGCAGAAAGGTAGCTCATGGTCCAGAAAGAGTGCTTTTTATGCAACCATTTGAGTGAGGAGGGTCACAACCCTATTCAGGTGTAAGTATCAGCTTCTCCCTCCCACCTAGCCCTGGAAGACTCATCAACCTGGGGATGGGCCATCAATATGTAGATGTCACGCCTCAGCGCCCTGTGCATGTAACTGCCTAGAGGTAATGCACAAAACATAGCTGTCATCCACCCTAGACGTGTATTCAGAGACAGGCAGAGGCACAGAATGGTTACAGTAAGAAAATGCCCTCTTTCCAAAGTGGTATTTTCAGACTTACAATTTCTTATCTGACTTCATCATAATTTGGAATTTTAAATGAGTGTTGAAAGACACCAAACTCCACATTTTTATCTTGTCCCTATTTGGAAATTACATTTAAAACATGTTGTAAGGCAATCCCAATGTTAACCTATGGCAGAGATAGGCATTGAAATAGTGAAAAATGAGTTTGAGAGTTTTTCACTACCTGGACATGTTAAACTTAAAAAACACGTGCCCATGTTTTTAAATACACTGCACCCTTCCCTTGGGACTAACCTAGGAGTGGCTTATATGTAATAAAAAAGAAGGTTTGGGCCTGGCAAGTGGCTGCACTTGCCTGGGTGAAATGGTCTCTTTAAACTGCCCACATAGGCTCTGCAGTGGCAGGCCTGAGACACATGTTTACAGGGCTACTGTAGTGGGTGGCATAATCCGTGCTGCAGGCCTACTAGTAGCATTCCATTTACAGGCCCCAAGAACATATAGTGCACTTTACTAAGGACATACAAGTAAACTAAATATGCCAATTGTGGCATTTTTAGAGTACAAGGCACCTGCATTTTAGTACTTGTCAGCAGTGGTAAAGTGCACAGAATCCTAAAGCCAGCAAAATGAGGTCAGAAACACAGGAGGTCAAAGGGAAAAAAGTCAGGGGAAACCACACCAAGGGCAACAGGTCTAACGCGTTCAACCCCCAAGCTGAAAGTGGGGAGAGCTAACCAACTCCTTGGGAGTTCTCTTCACTAAGGCGTAAGAACCTAGAGAGATAATTAGCATTGGCGTGGTCTGTTCCAGGATGGTGTTCAACTTTAAAGTCCATTCACTTCCATGTAGGTAGATGAACCACCTCCGCAATTTGGGATTCTCACCCTTCATCTGTTCTAGCCATCTGAGGAGCCTGTGGTCTGTCTGAAACTGGAAGTGAGTGCCAAACAGGTATGGTCTTAGGCCCATATTTAAACCTTTTTTGCACAGCATTTGCGCCATTCTTTTGATGTAAAAGCAACACAAACGTAAAAAATATAATTGTATTTTGTAAGTGTGGGCTGACTTTGCATCAAACAATTACGCAAATGCTGTGAAAAAAAAGTATAAATATGGGCCTTAGTTTCTTCAGCTCACAGACCACATCAAAGACTTCCCTTTCAATTGTGCTCCATCTCTGTTCCCTGGGAAGTAGCCTCCCACAGATGAATGTTAAATGTTGGTCTAGGCCCTCTTCACTTAGATGTCAGAACAGGGCCTACATCCCGTGCTCTGGGGCCTCCATCTGCTGAGTCCTTGAATAAATCTCGGTCCTTCAGGACATCATAAGTTTTCTGGCATGCCTCCGTCCAGATCACCTGATGTGGCTGCTTCTTGGAAGTCAACTGTGTCAAGGGAGCAACAATGGTGCCAGACCCCTTGATTAATATCCTGTTATATCAATTGAGGTCTACGAAGGCTTTCACATCTCTCAGGGTTTTGGAGGGTTCCCAAGCCAAACTGATGTCAATATTGGGTTGCAAGGGCTGCACATTGCCATTCCCATTCTTGGTGTCCGAAGTAGACCAGAGAACCCTGCCTAATCTGGAACTTACTGGCCTTGATGGTCAGGCCTGCCCTCTAAAGAGCCTGAAGCACTTCTCTCAGCTAGAACTGAAAACCACAATGTCGTCTAGGTAGGTGGCACTGAAGTTCTTCAGTCCAATTAGGACCTGATTTAATACCCTCTGGAGGTGGCAGGGGCCTTCTTTAACCAGAAAGGAATAGCCCAGACCTTGAAGTGCCCTTCTGGGGTAATGAATTCAGACCTCTCTTTTGTTCCATCCGTCAAGGTAATCTGCCTGTACCCAGATGTTAAGTCAAACGTGCTGAGGAACTTAGCAGGTAAAAGCTGATCTTTGAGCTCATCAGCCCTGGGGATGGGATGTTTATTTCAGTCCTGGTGACTGCATTGAGTCCAACGTAGTCCACACAGAACTGGAGTTCCGGTATGACACCTGGCTGGTCAGCCTTAGGGACCAGCACCATTGGGCTTGACCAAGGGCTATTGGAGAGCTCAATAACCCCAAGTGCCAACATTTTGGAGACCTTCTCCTTAATATTAGTCCTCTTTTTGTCAGCCAACCTGTAAATATTTTTCTTTACAGGTGGACTGGCCCCAGTGTCAATATCATGGATGCACCAAGCAGTAAGCCATGGAGTAAGTGAGAATAGAGAGGCAAACTGCCCCCAAGAAGTATTGGCAGCATCTCTATTGATCTTGGGTCAGTGTAGGAGAGAGGCTGATGCCCTCCACTGACCCAGGCTGCTTTTTGGAAGAACAGAGGATGAGGAGAGGTTTACTCTCCTCTTTAACCCCATCATCAGTTACTAAGAGCATGGTAATCGCAGACCTCTCAAAGTGGGGCTTGAGTCAGTTTACATGTAGAACCCTCAGGGGGTTCCCAGGCGTTTTGTGGTCCACCAGGTAGGTAACATTGCTCTTATGCTCCTTGACTTCATAGGGCACAGACCAGTGGTCTTGTAGAGCAAGGAGCTCCTCGGTCTCCATGGCCCACACTTTTTGGTCAGGCTGCAATTTCATCAAAGTGGCATTCAGGTCACACCAGCATTTTATGTCCTCCTGGGTGGCTTCTAGGGTCTCTTGGGTGAGCTTCCTGAAGCACGCAGTCTGCTCGCGGAGGGCCAGCTTGGAGCTGACCACATCCTGGGGGGCAGTCCTGGGAGTTTGCTCACAACCCTCCTTCACCAGAGTGAGAGGCCCTCTCACAGGGTGACAATGCAGAAGTTCTAAGGGGCTGTAGCCAACACCCTTCTGTGGTACCTCCCTGTAGGCGAAAAACAGGTGTGCAGGAAGTCATCCCACTTATGCCTCATGGGTTCAGGTAGACCCAGAATCTTGAGGGTTTGTTTGAACCTTTCTACAAACCTGTTGGTTTTTGGGGTGGTAACGAGTGGAAACCTTGTATGTTACCGCACATTTCTTTCACTTGGCCTTCATGTAGTTTAACATAAAGGTTGAACTTCTGTCGGATACCACATCCTTGGGGAAACCAACAGAGGTAAAAATCCAAACAGTGCCTTGGCCACAGATGGTGCAGTCACTGTGCTCAGAGGGGTAGCCTTAGGGTATCAGGTGGCATGGTCCACCAAGACCAAATCAAATCAGTTGACCATAGCTGTCTTGGGGTGCAGACCATAAAGTCAATTCCAACCCATTCAAAAGAGGTGCTAACAACAGGTAAGGGTTTTAGGGTAAGGGTTTTAGGGGGGCCTTGCATTTCCCCCCTGACTAGTCACTCCCCTGGCAGGTAATACAAAGCTAAGGCCTTCCTCCTTTGAGGCCAATAAAAGTTAGTGACAAGGCTGTCAATGGTCTTGTCTTGCTCCGAATGACCTGCAGTTCTGTAGGATGGGGGACACCAACAAACATGTTTTACCAGATTCAGGATCCTTAGGCTCGCTATACATGAGATCATTCTCCCAGTAAATCAGGTGCTTTCCAGGGCCATCACCAGCTGCCTGGGGCTCAGACTGATGCCAAAGATCCACAAGAGTAGGGTACTCTCTCTGCACCTTTTAGAACTCCCTCCTGGTGGGACCCCCTTCCTGCTGCCAGTTGGAAAGCTCAGGCAGAGTCCCCATTTCGGATATATCTTCCCCTGTAGGTACCAGGGCATCCCACTCAGAGTCAGTTTCCTCCCAGACAGTGGGAATTTCAGGTGCGGGTTTCCCAAGTCCCTTGCCCTTCCTTTTTTTTGGCAGTTACGTGGGCCATACTTTCAGGCTCCAAAATCTCACTGTGTTTCCAGTCTTCAGGGTAGGTTGCTACTTCAAGAGAGCAGTTGATGGTTTTGCAGAGTTCTGGTGTGATCACGGCATTGCCTTGTTGAAGACATAAGCCCTCATTACAACCCTGGCGAACGGTGTTAAAGTGGAGGTAATACTGCCAACAGGCCAGCGGTAACAAACATGGAATCATGACCACAGCAGAAACCGCCAGCACAGACAGCCACTTTTAACAATCCGACCGCCACTGCGGTAGCACCAAACACCGGGGCAGTAACCGCCAACAGCCAGGCAGAAGACAATGTACCACTCCATCACAACCCCCCCCATCTGCCAGCTTTTCCGGGGCGGTACCAACGCCATCAAAAGCACAGCAGAAACAGTACTTTGAAGGGAAACCTCTCACCTCTCGACACTCAAGGAAGAACCAGGACACCATAGAGCCCGAGCTGCAGGTCTTCCCCATGCTGATGTATCTGCTCATATACCAGGAGCACCAACGCCTGCGACAAAGACTACGGTGAGTACTGCACCTAGCACACAAGGGAGGGGGAGGAAAAAGAGAGTGACACTCACACGCAACACCCCCACCCTCACCCACACCCCAACACCATACACACCAACACGTGCAACAACATTACATATACACCCTGTAACCCTCAGGAATAACACAAGGACAAAAGGAATTGAGTCAAATGAGTGTAATATTAGAAATACTTAGATATACGTTCATAAATAAATAAACGGTATGTACAATACATACGATAAATACAAAATGAGGGACAATGTCCACACAAAAATAGTCAGTGGCCCACTGGGCCATAACACATAGGCCAAACCCACACTTGACTCCTGCCTCAAAATGGAGAGAACACTGCAGGGGCATAAGGTGGAAAACACACAAGCACCTCAGGGGGACGGGAACGGGGGGCACCTGAGCCAGAAGATGGTACTACGCCACTGCTCCTGGAGGGGGCTCCATGCCCACTGTTTGGTCCTGGGGAGTACAAAGCCACAGTCTCTCTAGTGGGTGGTGTGCCCACTGCTTGGTCCTGGGGAGTGCAAAGCCACAGTCTCTCTAGTGGGTGGCTTCTCCACTGGTTCTGGAGGGGGTATTGTGCCCAGTGTGCTTCATTCTGCCAAGGATAGGGAGAGGGAATGCCTTCTTCCACTGGTTCTGGAGGGGGCATTGTGCCCAGTGTGCTTCATCCTGCCAAGGATAGGGTAAGTGGATGCCTTCTTCCACTGGTTCTGGAATGGGCTGTGTGCCCAGTGTGCTTCATCCTGCCAAGGTTAGGGTGAGTGGATGGCTTCTTCCACTGGTTCTGGAGGGGGCATTGTGCCCAGTGTGCTTCATTCTGTCAAGGATAGGGTGAGTGGATGCCTTCTTCCACTGGTTCTGGAGGGGCTGTGTGCTCAGTGTGCTTCATCCTACCTAGGATAGGGTGAGTGAATGCCTTATTCCACTGGTTCTGGAGGGGGCTGTGTGCCCAGTGTGCTTCATCCTGCCAAGGATAGGTTGAGTGGATGCCTTCTTCCACTGGTTCTAGAGGGAGCATTGTGCCCAGTGTGCTTCATCCTGCCAAGCATAGGGTGAGTGGATGCTTTCTTCCACTGGTTCTGGAGGGGGCTGTGTGCCAGGTGATGCAGTACTTGTGGAGTGTCAGGTCACAGTCCCTCACTTGGGTGTCAGAGCCACGATATTTGCAGTGGGCAGGATGCATGATACTCCATGGAGGCAGGACTACAGTCCATCTGCCGGCATCTACGGCTACAGAGTGGTGGTAGTGCCGGTGCAGGTCGGGGTGCTGCCAGTGGTGGGAGGGAGGCTCCAGCCCTTCCCTTGCAGCCTCCAACGGCTGCCCACTGGGGCTGCTGCTGCTGGCAGTGGTGCTACTTCCAGTGGTGCAGGTGGCGGTGCTTGCGGCGGTGCAGGTGGCGGTGCTAGCCGTGGTGCAGGTGCCGTTGCTGCCTGTGGTGGGGGAGACACCAGCCCTTCCCCTGCAGCCTCGGACAGCTGCCCACTGGGGCTGCGGCTGCTGGCAGTGGTGCTACTTTCAGCAGTGCAGGTGGTGGTGCTTGCGGCGGTGCTTGCAGCGGTGCAGGTGGCAGTGCTGGCCGTGGTGCAGGTGCTGGTGCTGCCAGTGGCGGGGGGAGGCACCAGCCCTTCTCCTGCAGCCTCGGATGACTGCTCACTGGGGCTGCTGCTGCTGACAGTAGTGCTGCTTGCGGCGGTGCAGGTGGCGGTGCTGGCTGCGGTGCAGGTGACGGTGCTGGCGGTTGTGCTGGTAGCCACCAGGCCTTCACCTGCAGGCTTGGATGGCTGAAGTGCCTTGGCTGGTGTTCTGTGCCCCTTCCTGCCCTTGGCAGATGGTGGTGCCTCCTTGGGTCTGCCAGCTGGCGTCTTTGACGTGGCCTTGCTGGGTGGTTGTGGCTCCTTCTTCTTGCTAGATGCTGTCCCCTTCTTGCCAGCTGGCAGAACCTTCTTGGGCTTGGCAGGGGTTGGTGGCACACTGGCTGGGCTGATGGGTGCCCCCTTGGAGACTCTGACAAGTGCAGAAACCACAGCCGATGTGGACTTGGTGGCTGAGGTGCTGACCTGGGTTATGGCCACCCTGGCCCGAGGTGAAGGACGGGGGGAGGAGGGGTAGGGAAGAGGTCAATGTTTGCTAGGAAAAGCTTCTTAGGGACATTGGGGTGGGGAGAGGGTGAAGGTTTGAGAGTGGAGGAAGAGGGAGGGGGACGTGTGCATGGATGTGGGGGTGGTGACTGCCAGTGAGGGTCGTGTGTTGATAGGCGTGCTGGTGATGGAGGTAGTGGATGAGGATGTAGTTCATGCAGGTGTGAGGGGAGACGCTACTAGGAGGGGAGTGAATGAGGAGGAGGAGGGAGACACAGTGGAGGCAGTGGATGTTGGTGTGTCTGAATGGGGATGATGCTTGTGTGAGTGCCTGTGAGATGAAGTGTGGTGCTGGTGTTTGCCTGAGACACTTCTGTGTGTTGATTTGGGTGAATGCTGGTCTGAAGGTGTGCTTGGGATAGGCTGGGGTTGAGGGGAATGGGACTGGGTAGAGGAAGTTGGAGGGGAGAGGCTTTAGACAGGGACAATAGCTGCCATCGCTGCGGAGGCCAGAGCCTGAAATGCTCTCTGTTGGGCCGCCACGCCAGATTGAATGCCCTCCAGGTACGCATTTGTTTGTTGCAAATGCCTTTCGACACCCTGGATGGCATTCAGTATGGTTGACTGTCCAACAATTATGGATCTCAGGAGGTCAATAGCCTCCTCACTGAGGGCAGCAGGGCTGACTGGGGCAGGGCCTGAGATGCCTAATGCAAAGGAGATGCCCACCCTCCTGGGTGAGCGGGCATGGGAAACACGTTAAGGGGCTGCTGGGAGGGCAGTGCTGGTACGGGGGTGGTGGCTGTACCTGTTGTTGGGGTGGACATAGAGGTATCTGCCACCGCCTGGGAGCTTCCATCGGATGAGTTGCTGTCTGTAGTGTCCCCTCCTGTCTCTGTCGTGGTGCTCCCCTCGCCCTCCGTCCCACTGGTGCCCTCATGTGGAATGCAGCTTCCTCCGTCGCCGGTGCCTCTGCTTCTCCGCCAGATGATGCTAATGCACACAAGGACAGGGTGACAAAACAAGAAGTGGGGGGAGAGACAGAGGATACACTTGGTCAATGCCAGCAACAACACTACCATTGGCGTAAACAACACACAGGGAGCAGCCCTATGCACTAGGCCATGCACTACCAGTTACAAAGCTAGTCACCAGCCCATGGGGTACACAGCATAACGCCATCAGTTGCACACCTGAAACAAACAGGAACCTGCCCAGTAGTAGATGGCCACTAACACTATTGGGGTTGGAGTGCTTCAGAGCCTGCCCAACAAGGGACCTACTTTGCCATGTTTGCCCTTGCCTAGGGTCACCCACAGCCCACTTCCCCCACCCAGGTAAAACCTTAACGCGTGCAAAGTCATGATTCAGAATCTGTACTCACCCCCTTGTGGCTGCTGTGATGCCTTCAAGCGCCCATCCAACTCCAGATAGGCAACCGCCAGGATGCGGAACATCAGGGGGGTCAGGGTACGACGGGCACCCCTTCCTCATTGGGAGGCCAGCCCCAGCTGGGCCTCCGCCATCTTCCTTGCCCAGCGGTGCAGATCCTCCCACTGTTTGCGGCAGTGGGTGCTCCACCTGTCAAAGACCCCCAAAGTCCGCACCTCCTTGGCGATGGCACGCTAAATACCCTTTTTCTGATGGGCACTGACCTGCAGGAAAAAGACAGAAGAAAAGGGATTAGTCATACCATCCGGACTGTCATACTCATGGCCCACCATATCCCTCCCATCCCCTTACGCACATACATTGACCACCATAAATGCAGCACTCTGCCCAGGACCCCTCAGACCCCCCCTACTTGAGGCTTACACACACAGCACTCCATTCATTCATGGCCCACGCATAATGCTCACAGTGTACTCACCTGTTTGTCTGGAGGACCATAGAGTAAAGTGTGCTGGGGTAGGCCCCATCTACCAGTCTATCCAACTCCTCCGAAGTGAAGGCAGGGGCTCTTTCCCCAGACACTTGAGCCATTGTCGCTTCCAGACACAGGTCACAGCAGCACTTGCAGTGTAGGTCCTCTCCTGTTGAAGGTCAGGTAGCAAGTGAGTGAACAGATAGAAAATGGCGGTCACATCCACGGCGGTGCATACCGTTACCGCCGGGGTACATCGCCATTGGCTCCTGGAACCTACAGGGCCTAATGTTAACCAATGCAAAGTTGCGCAGCGGTCGTTGACCGCCGACTGCTACGGCGCACAACGCCAGCAGAATTACCTCATTTCCACTTGTCTCTCCTCAGAGGTCAGACAGCCGTCATTTCAGGGGGGCACAGGCAATGGCACTGCGTTACAGCAGACATTGGCACATCAACTGACTCTCGAATTCACATACTGGTTCTGTAAAGGAAGAAATGCATCATTATTTCAACAGATGTGTGAATATGACCCTCTGCTCACCATTTGTCTCCCTAGACTTAAACAGCTGAGGATGAATATGAGATGGAGACTTCCTCCCGTGTACAGACCCCTGGTGCACCTGACGACAAAGGAGGACAGACACATTATCTTACCTTTAGACTTCATAGGGCCACAATCCAAGAACTGTGTGCCCAATTGGAGCCAGACCTGATTTCAGCTATCCGCCAGCCCACAGGTATTCCCCCCTCTTGTGCAGGTCCTGTCAGTGCTCCATTTCCCGGCAAGTGGCTCATTCCAAGTGACAGAGGCCATGGCATCAGGCATGTCACTGCCTATGTTCGCAAATGTGTTGACCAGAGTATTGTCTGCCGTGCTGAAACACATGCACAGCTACATCGTATTCCCCCAGGTGGAGGATTTGGCCTCAGTGAAAGCTGACTTCTATGCCCTGAGACATATCCCCAACATCATTCGTGCCATTGATGGTACACATGTAGCATTTGTCTCCCCCCGAAGGAATGAGCAAGTGTTCAGGAATAGAAAAAGCTATCACTCTCTGAATGTGCAGATGGTGTGTTTGGCGGACCAGTACATCTCCCATTTGAATGTCAAGTATCCTGGCTCTGTGCATGTTGCCTTCATCTTGAGGAATAGCAGCATTCCATATGTGATGTCTCAACTCCAGAGGCATCGGGTGTGGCTAATAGGTGAGCCCATGGTCCCCACCCAGTTGATGTAGGTATTTGGGTGTGGGGTTGTCCCAAAGAGTGAGTGTCTGTCTAACAGGTATCCCTTGAATATTTGCAGGTGAATCTGGTTACCTCAACCCCTCATAGCTACTGACCCCAGTGAGGAATGCCAGGACAAGGGCAGAGGAACGTTACAATGAGGCACATGGGCGAACAAGGCGGATAATTGAAAGAACCTTTGGCCTCCTGAAGGCCAGGTTCTGATGCCTACATCTGACAGGTGGACCCCTGTACTACTCAGCCAAGAAGGTGTGGCAGGTCATCCTTGCATGTTGCATGTTGGTCGTTGCATTTTGCACAACCTGGCCTTGAGACACCAGGTGCCATTTCTGCAGGAAGATGAGTCTGGGGGAGGTATTGTGGCAGCGGTGAAGCCTGTGGACAGGTAGGAAGAGGAGGCAGAGGAAGAAGATGTGGACAACAGAAGTTCACTCATTCAACAGTACTTCCAGTGACACACAGGTAAGACTCTGTAACTTCACAGTCCATTGCAGTTTTGTGTTGGACATTGTACATGGCAGCCTGATTTTCCATATTGTGTGGCCACTTACTGTACCCTTTGGCATCTCTATTTTCAGATCTCTGTGCCCCACTCTGGCTCCTGGTGTGTGTTTCCTGCTGCCCACTTCAGGTCATATCTATGTATACATGACTGTACAGTTGAATTGCAATGTATACAACTTGTTAAATTAATACATATTTGAATCATTTGATAGACTCCATACTTGTATTAGTTCATGGGCTGGGTTGATGATGGAGGAAAGTCCAGGGTAGAGTCCAGTCTATTGGTATCACAGGTGCATTGTCCAATGGGCATAGGAAGGGGAGCAATAGCAGTCCAAGGTGGACAGGGTAACAGAGTGGGACAGAAGGGTGACAATCAGGAGAGGCTAATTTCTTGGTGGGGGTCTTGGCAATGTTCTCTGGCTTCTGCCTGGATCACAGGGACCTTTTGCGTGGTGGTTCTCCTTCTGCAGGGGGTGGGGTGCTGGTGGCCTGTTGTTTCTGTGGTGGGGCCTCCTGTCCACTAGCGCCAGCAGAGGTGGGGGGCTGTTCTTCGGTTTGGCTAGTGTCAGGGGCCCGTTGGTGTGCCATAGCCTCCCTCATGGTGTTAGCCATGTCTGCCAGCACCCCTGCAGTGGTGACCAGGGTGGTGTGGATGTGGTAAGGTTCTCCCTGATCCCCAGGTACTGTCCCTCCGGCAGCCTCTGGGTCTTCTGCAACTTGAACATTATCTGGCCAATGGTCTCCTGGGGATGGTGGTATGCTCCCAGGATCCCTGCAAGTGCCTTGTGGAGAGTGGGTTCTCTGGGCCTGTCCTTTCCCTGTCGCACAGCAGTCCTCCCAGCTTCCCTGTTGTCCTGTGTCTCTGTCCCCTGAACCATGTTCCCACTGCCACTGACCCCAGGTTTGTGATTGTCTTGGGTTTGTGGGGTTGCCTGGGGTCCCTGTAGTGGTGGACACACTGCTGATTGATGTGTCCTGGGGACAGAGGTATGGGCCCACAGGGTGGGTGCTGTGCTGTTGTTTCCTGAGGGGGAGGGTCTGTGGAGGATTGGGACTGTGGCAGGGGAACCGACTGTCCAGAGGTCCCTGATGTGCCAAGTTGGTCATCGTGAACCAGGCGTGCAGAGCTGATGTCAACACTGTGGGCCTCTTCTGTGGGGGACTGGATGTTGGTGGCACCTCCTCTCCAGTAACATTGAGTGGGGATTCCTGAGGGTATATAAATACAGTGTTATTGTTACTGCATGTGCCATCTTGTGCATGGGTAAGTTTCCCTCTATGGTTGTTATTGGCAAGGTAGCTTTGGCTTGTGTGAGTTGTGATTCGATTGGCTAAGTGATAATCACTAGTATGCATGCTGTGGTGAAGGGTGTCCATGCAGGTCTGTGATGGGTGTCTGTGTATTGTTGTTGCAGGCAGGGCTTGGTATTGGGATGGGTGGGTTGTGATGGTGGGGTAAATGTGAGGTGGTGTAGTGATGGGGGAGGGTAGGGGTGGGAGTTTGTGATAGAATGCAGGTAGGGTGGGGGGGATAAAGTGGTAAAAATGTGACTTACCAGAGTCCAGTCCTCCTGCTACTCCTGTGAAGCCCTCAGGATGCATGATCGCCAACAATTGCTCCTCCCATGTTGTTAGTTGTGGGTCCACTGCCAGTCCTCTGTACGGCTACCTGGTGTCTTGCAACCATGGAACACACCTTCCCCCGTAGGTCGTTCTACCTATTCCTGATGTCATCCCTTGTTCTTGGGTGCTGTCCCACGGCGTTGACCGTGTCCACGATTCTTCGACATAGCTCCATCTTCCTTGCAATGGAAGTCTGCTGCACCTGTGATCCGAATAGCTGTGGCTCTACCCAGATGATTTCCTCCACCATGACCCTTAGCTCCTCCTCTGAAAACCTGGGGTGTCTTTGTGGTGCCATCGGTGTAGTGTGAGTGGTATGTGTGAGGGTGTGTGAGGGTGTGTGGGGTGATGCGTTGGGGTATGTGCTGTGAGGTGCGTGGATGGTGTATGGGTGATGGTGTTATGTGGCTCAGATTGAGTGGGTGCTCCTGGCTTGTCTTTCTGTCATTTGGCAATATTTTTTTTTCGTTGTCATGGATTGTGGGTCTTGTGGCTGTGGGTTTTATATTGGATTGGGTGTATGGGTGTGTGTATGTGTGTCAGGTGTGTGTAGTTTGAATTGTCCAATGTGGTGTAGTTTTGTTAGTGTGTGTGTATTTTGAGCGTAGCAGTGTGTTCCGCCAATGGTCCTGATGCTGTGCGCGTCTTTCTGTTGGTGTAAAGGTGTGGGTTTTGGTACCGCCATTTTATCACTGACCTTTGGGCTGGTGGTCTTGTGTGGGTGTCTGTATAGTGGCAGATTTCTCTGTGTGGGTCAATATACCCGTAATGGTATGGCGCCGCAGTCACTCTATCTTGGCGGCCATCAGCACGGCGGTCGGCGGCATTTACCGCCAGGGTTGTAATGAGGGCCATAGTGTGTGCAGGGGTCGGTCAGTGCTCCTGAGTAGATGCTTCTCATGATGGAGAGGGTGTTGTCTGTCGTGAGTGAAGTTCAGGTGTGCAGGAGTCAAGTGGGTTAGGCTGATCCTGGCAGGGGTGAATTAGGTGGGTCCGAAACTGTGGCAAATGCCCTTGATCTTCCTTTGGAAGAAAGCATCCAGTGTGTTGCAGAGTTCCTGAGATGGAGAGTTGTCGGGGTCTCGGCCTGTGGTTTGGCAAATTCTTTGATGACCTTAAAATGTTCTTTAGTGTTGTGAGAGGTGGAGTTGATGCGGTCTTGTATGGCATCCTTCCTGGTAGTCCTGATCAGGTTGTTGTTGGATCTTGTGGTGGTTTTGAAAGCTGCCAGGTTTTGTGAAAACTTGCTGTTTCTCCACTTCTTCTCCAGCCTCCTGCATGAGCGCTTAGATTCCTGGAGTGCAGGGGTGCATGTCTTCTTTATTTCCCATGCCTCCTTGCTCCTTGTTGTTGTTTGACCATGTGGCTGGCAACGATTTTGTGCATCCAGCCAGTGTCTTTGTGCCATAGGCTTTCACGTGTTCTATGTTCCCCATGACTCCTTACTTCTTGTTGTTGTTGTTTGATCATGTGGCTGGCTGCCATTTTGTGCATCCAGCCAGTGCCATTTGGCCATAGGCTTGCATGTGTTCTTTGTTCCCCATGTCTCTTTGCCCCTTGTTGTCGTTGTTTGACCATATGGCTGATGTCCATTTTGTGCATCCAGCCAGTGTCTTTTTGCCATTGGCTTGCATGTGTTCTTTGTGCCCCATACTTCCTTGTTCCTTGTTGTTTGACCATGTGGCGGCAGTATTTTTGTGCATCCTGTCAGTGTGCCTTTGCCATCGGCTTGCAAGGATTGATATGATACCAGTATATATTGATATGCTTGGGGATCACTGCAGTACATGTATACTAAAGGAATATGATTCTGATGAACATTGCATATATTATTTCCTTTCTTATTTTTTTTATTTTTTATTTTGTGCCTCATTTGTCCTTTCCTCCCAGTAGTTTTTTTTCTTCTTGTCCTCACATACAAACATTTACAATTACTGATCATTTGTTTAATGTAAATTTATATTTTAATTGTTTATTTGATTTTTTTCCATTAACTTTTTCTTTTTTCTTTTAATTTTTCTATTATTTTTTTATTTTATTTCTTTATTTTTTGTATTTTAATTTCGTATTTAAATATGTTATTTAATTTTTTTATTTAATTTCTAATTTTTATTTCAATTTTATTTACATTTTTTAAAATTTTGTTTTCAATTTATTACATTATTTAATTCTACATTTTTCCTTGATCCATCCACCCATCCATCCATCGTCCATTCATCCACCGTGGGTGCACAGCCGTGCTACAGCATTCGGTTTTCTTTAGATGTACAATAATTAGGGATGGGGGCAGTCTACGGAGTGGCGCTACGAGAAACTCAGCGCAAGTGGTAAAAAAATCCTGTGTGCTGCGTGGAGTTCCCTGTCACACCTGTTCACATTGCATTTTACGTCAAACGCAACGTGGAGTACATTCTCAGATTCAACATCGCATACGAACAGCACCGTGCTGTTTCGCACAGGCACAGGCACGCCCATCTTGTTTTTTACTCTGTTTATGATGTTGGGCCTGTTTTTTTCATCCCTTAATTATCTCTTCAATCCTCCACCCTTCTGGGTAATCTATACCTCATTTTATTTATTGTATTAGTGTGTCTTTCTGTGTCTGTGTATTTTTACGTTTTTTGGGTGCTTTTTATGACTTTTTTTGTATTTTTGTTAATTTACTTCCTCTACTTCCTTAGTTATTTCTTCCTTCCTTCTCCTGTTACTTTTTTCTTCACCCTACCACCCAGCACGAATCGCACAGCAGGGTGGGGCAGGTGAACAGGGGAGCGGCAGCTCCAGGCTCCCCGAACAGCAAACAGCAGCCATCTAACTTTTGGGCAGAGGCGTCACCAAGGGATGCAGCGCCGGCCTATTTTCTATGAGGCGGAAGTGGCAGCACTGATTTCCTAAGTGCAGTGCCACCTCCCCTCAAGACTGAGAGCAGGTGGCAGGCCTTGCAGCGGTGACTCCCTGCAGGAGCATCAGCTGTGCTGGAGAAGGGTGCGCAGGTGTGTTCACTGTACAATTCACATCCAGAGCACCACCCACCAGCTGAAGAACAGGTAGGCGGATATCATCGACCCCAAGCAGGACCTGTTTAACCCTCTAAGCATCGAGATTCCGGGGCTCGATAAATATTAACTGTATTTTTGAGTTTGTCTTCTATCATGCTAACTTTTTTTCTGAATAGCAAGCTGTTCACACTCAGAGGTAAGTTACTTTTAGTTTCTGTTACGAATATTATTATTATGCAATCCAGTTAGAGCTTGCTATGTGCTCGATGCTACCTCATTGTACTTGTCAGCACTCGTTTTGGCTAATTTTTTGAGAAGCCATTGCAATGCAGACTCCTCTGTCCTCCTGTCACCATAGTGAATTGGTGAAAACATTGAAGTAGCATTCTCTGTGACTTTCTTTATGTAGCTCGTACAGTCCACGCAATTTCACAGTGATGTGTTGTACTAGTATGCATCTATTCATTGCAAAAAAAGGAGAGTGAGTTAATTCATCAAGGGTGTTGAGAAATGAGAATATAATAAAAAAATATTCATTACAATGTGTTTGTTCCAAATGTAGCTTTTCTTATGGGAATTTGGAATAGGGATCTTAGGATTAGTATAGCCAACTTAAGTCTGTACTAATCAATATATTTCTTCTGCTTTGCTGGTTATTTTTCCTTCTCCCATATATACCTTGTGGTACTGTAAGACTAAGTATATATTTTTGATACTCTACTGTCTACTGTGAATATTGCTGGCCCAAGTAAGCTAGTATTATTAATAATTGTCACCATGTATGTTTGTGGGATAGGCTTTCTTTTTCCTGCTCGTGCTCTTACAGTTAACAAGAGACCTGCCTTAGTCATGGACCACCCCCACCAACCCTCAATGTTGTGCTGTGTAATTAATTTATACAGAATACCAGCAGTTCCCATGACAGTACAGCTTGGCTGGAAAGTATAAGGTAAATTGCATTTGCCATGTCTTTCATTTGCCATTATTATTCCACACCTTCATTGAGCTTCAATCATTTACACTCATCATCATCATAGGCTACACAGCTCTGCCGCTCCACTACTCAAAGTTTTCGGTTGGCTTGCCCACCTGGCTTTTCCAACATAGTGAATGAATAAAATGGCCACAGTGATATTTTTGATAGAAGATGCAGCAGTGGTAACCAAACTGTAGTTATGTATTACGGTCGTATTTTTCTGATAAAAAAAATGAAAAGGATGCATATTTGGCATCTAAAAAAAGGTATCATTTTTTAGCTTGCCACACAGAGTGCCATCGCTCATATTCCCCTGCAGGAGCAGAAGGATAGGGGTAGAAGCGGTGGCAGGAATGGGTGTTGGTTAGTCACATTGCTTTCTTATTGACAATTACTATTATGCTCACTAGCTACAAGGGCATTGTCGTAACTCGAGATTGTGAATCCCCAGCTTTACCATCTACAGCTGTGGATGAGCGAGGGTCTCTTCTATCCGCAACTTAGCAAAAGATCACATAATGTACTATACGAATGAAGGCTTAGTGGAATCAGGCAAGAACAGAAGGTTAAAAGAAAGGATGGGTAATATGAGTGAAAGGAAAGGATGCATGGGTGGGTGAAAGGATGCATGCGTGAGTACTGGATAAATGGATGGACGGGTGAAAGGATGATTGAAAGAAAGGGTGGATATTGAAAGGATGAATAATGGACTAAACATTTTCGTGAAAGACTGGATGAGAAAAAGTAACGCTTAAGTCACTGTGACTATGGGTGAATATACTTAGGAAGCATGAAAGGATGATTGAATAGTTGCTTAGATGATTAAACAAGGGAGCTCTTCTGGAAAGGGGCCTACTTCACTTACTTTGTTTTATGGTTATTAAAGCTATGGTTAAAAAAGGGGTTATTTTAATTTGTGTTCCTCTAATCCCTTTACTCACTGTATTTGTGTAGCGAGGCAGATATGTATCCCACCCATTATCATTCATCAATACCCTGCATGCCCATGGCATTTTGCCACCCATGAGTGAAGAAGTGCTTTATGGTTCAATTCATAACCACAGTATTGCATGTGTAATGTGCATCTGCTTCAGTCTATGCAGCATTTACAAAGTTCTCAATGCATTGCAAACTGAATACAAGGTCTGTTTCCCTTCACCCACTCAGTCATCTCTTATCACTTCACTCCTCATTCTTTCATAAGATCCTATGTCCCAGCCCACCAAAAAACTGAAAAATCATTCTTGCCTTGTGCCACATTTTTATGGCCATGTGAAGTGTTTCCAAAATATATTTCATGGTTTCCCATAACAGATTTGTTTTACATCTGTTCAGATTTTTCCCTTTAGATGTTCATCTATACAGTGGCTAAATAATCCAAAGTTTAGGTAAATAATGAATCAATAATCAGTTATACCTATCTATAGCAAATGCTTGCCTTATCCCTCTGCCTTACCCTGAAGTAAATAAGTAAAGTTTCCTTTCCTTACTGACCAGCGAATGGCTATAAATAATTTGTGGAGGTGGGTGAGACCAGTGAGTAAAATGGGACTAGTAAGTGCCTAACTTGATTTCAAGTTTGGCATTATGGATACTCTGTGACAAAAGTTCCAAACACAATCTAAATAGCCTGTTCCTTTCCCTGTAGTGCAGTGCATCATTTTCCCCACCTTCTACTTACTGCACACATGATAATATATCTGCAATTTATACGTGACATGTGTGACATAATATCTTATTTATTATTCATCTGCCTCTTTGGGTTTAGAGTAAACATTCAATGAAAGACTTTTGGAGAATAGCAGGGCCATAGGAATTAAGGACAGATAATTGTCAACTACTGCTGCTTCAGCTGCAGACAGATAAAAAGTAAGTACCTGAAGCGCTGGCTAATATGCCTCCATCAATATGGCACAACTGCTTTAGCTGTTGGTGATTAATGCCTTACTCATACATGAAAGGTAATACATTTTTTCTTTTCCACTGAAAGTGTCCGTTTAGTTACTAGAAAAGAGTTTCAAATTAAAAAAAATGAAATCACTGTTTTTCTTATTCTGGTGTTATTTTGCCATAATTCATATCTACCAGACATCCAGTGCTTTGTATGTGAGGCATGTGTGGGTAAACATGTAAAATTGGCCTTATTACTCTCCTAATCATAATCACTTCAAATTCCAATGTCCCCAGGGGGCCAGCGATTTACTACTACTGTGCCACCCACTACTTACTCGCACAGAGCATTGTTTACAATGTTTCTTTTTTGTTTTTGTTTTTCTTGATATAGCTACTACTGCTGCTCCACCAGCACCACCCACCAAGCAGGAGATATCGCTCATCTGTGGCAGCAGAGGCTGGAGCCCATCCAGGCAGAATACCGGTGGCCGGTGGCCCTGGAGGATGAAGAGGCAGAAATAGATGCCTCTGACCCAGGCCTCGGTTCAGCCTCCTGGCCATTGCATCACTGGAACACATCCTGCAGCGGATGAACAGTGGAGAACTGGCTCAGCAGGACAAAGCAAAACCTGGACCAGCTCTGGACCCAATAGACAATGTTGTTTTCTTAGCCCTTTCTTTAATATTTTTTTTTGTTGTGGGTACAGAGGGTGGGAAGGGAGTTGGGACCGTTTTTTTTTCACTTTGGCCTTTCGTTGGACTTTTGAGGACATGGCCATTTGTTTGGGGAGAGGGGTGGGCCTGTTGAGGGTGGAAAAGGTGGGTTTCTTATTTGTAAAAAATAAATGGGCATAGTTAATTTAACTTCATTTATGTCTCTAATGTTTATTTTGGTGTTTTAGTGTGCACTGCTGTCTTTTAGTGTAGCCTGTTTTTTTTTTTATGTGCTAACAAAGTGTATGTAATTCACTTATAGCCTTGCTCTTCTCTATATCTATATTAACCACTAGGTGATGATTGCCATTGCCTATTTTGCCTACAGAATTCTAGATACACACAAATGACAACTTATTCTTTTCAGTAGAAGTTAATTACTAACAAAACAAGTTCACTTAAATCCATAGTTCTTCTTTTACCTGAATAGATGAAGCGAGGGCTGACACCTCAGTCTTCTTACTGCAGGGTTTTCCCAAGGTGGATCTTATGTCATGGGGGTAGGAGTAGTAGTAGTAGCAGGCTAGTGCGCTAGCAGGGAAGAAACAAAATGGCACTCCCACGTATGAAAACTCCAACCGCAGGATTAATAAAAGGGTTTTCCATCACTATCAACTAGATTGAAAGAAAACAGGGAGTTAGTGGGTCATATAGTACATCATAACTTTAGGAAGACTGAGACCAGATTACCACAATGACAGTATTTGACACACAACAAAGAAGACCTGATATGATAATAAAAACTAGTATTATCAACTTCTTCTGAGCAATGGAGAGCTAGTATTTAATAGAAACTAAACTTAGGAAATGAAATCTTCGAGTCAGGAGAAGTGGGCTCAGTGGTTTGACAAGATTAGGTGTTTACGGAACACAAAGCCTTAATGATGATGTTCATGTGGCTGGTGTGGACTATTGCTCAGGTAATAGAAGGTCATGCAGTGAGGTTATGTGTCGCTTTCACCACATCCGCCCCACCAAGTGTGTAATTCATTTATGGTATAAAATTAAGTCACATCTCAATATATCACACAGCCCAGTGAAAGAGGGTTAGGGACTCGATGAATGAATGGGACAGGGGATTTGGGGAAAGGTGTGACAAAGAAAAAAACACTACACGAAAGAATAAACAACAATATTCTTTGGGGTGCTGAGCAGTGTGAGAAAGGGCCTCCTTTGACATGTTAGCCCCCCACTTGTTGCCTGGAAAATGGTGTCGTTTTAAACTGTAAGTGCCCTTTCCCCCTGCTAAACAGGTTTCAAGGGCCAAATCTCTTTCCCGAAAACTGTTTTATTTTTGGCACTTCAGCCACCTGTGTAAGTCCCTAGTAAATGGTACCCCTGGTACCGAGGGAATGGGTACTGAAGAGCGCCTCTTAGACCTACACCCATTGTGCCACTCTGGGAGGCCCCACACCAACCCTATGCAGACTGCCACTGCAAGTGCATGACAAGGTGTATTCAATGTTGCAAATTTGACATGGCACTCACCAGAAGTGCCCTGTCCACTGCCACCCCTTTGGCAGACCTTACCACCCTATGGCAGGGTGCACTATTACACATGTGAGGGCAAATGTGTGCATGAGCAAATATGCCCCTACGGTGTCTTTGCTAATTCTTAGACATAGTAAGTGTACAGGGAAGCCATAGCAAATGCATGTGCTGGACACTAGCCATTAGGAGTTCCCCAGCGTCATAATGACCTCTCTGAACCCTGAGTTTGTTATCAAACAACTCAGAATGATAAACCCACACTGATGCCAGTATTGGATTAATTATAAAATGTACCCAGGGGGTACCTTCGTGGTGCCCCCTGCAAAACATAACACTCCTGGCATGGTTGCTACCGGGTCATGACCAGCCTGCCACCAACATACATGATTACAGACTCCTGGGATGAGAGCCTTTTGCTCTCAGGAACCAGAACACAAAGCTGTTCCTCATTGGAGGTGTTACACCTCGTCCCGCAGGTAGGCACCCTGCACCAGGGGTCAGCTTCAAATGCTTTACCGCTGCTGCTAGAAGCAGACAGACACCCAATGGTTTTGCCCCCCCCCCATAGTTGGGAAAACTAGTGGGAAACCTAGCAAGGATAGGAAGAGTGGCCATCCCCAGCCTGCATAAGCCCTCAGGTGTGGCAGGTGGGGTAACCACTCCATTTCATTTTCCTCCATCTTGGATGGAAGGAAAATAGCCAATCAGGGTTATGGATGTGACCCCCTCCCCACACGGTGTAGCCACCCTAATGTAGGTGGCCCATTGACTACTACCTTGTAGTCCCCCTAACGCTCCCTAAATGCAGTATTTAGAGGACATTCCTATACCAAGGGATTATGGGCCTGATTCAGACCCTGGCGGCCGGTGACCGCCAGGGTCACCGGCCACGGGAGCACCGCCGACAGACCGGCGGTGCTCCAAAGGGCATTCTGACCGCGGCGGTTCTGCCGCGGCCAGAAAGGGTAAACCGGCGGTCTCCCGCCGGTTTACCGCTGCCCTTGGAATCCCCCATGGCGGCGCAGCTTGCTGCGCCGCCATGGGGGATTCTGACACCCCCTACCGCCATCCTGTTCCTGGCGGTTCGGCCGCCAGGAACAGGATGGCGGTACGGGGTGCCGCGGGGCCCCTGGGGGCCCCTGCCGTGCCCATGCCAATGGCATGGGCACGGCAGGGGCCCCCGTAAGAGGGCCCTACTGTGTATTTCAGTGTCTGCCTAGCAGACACTGAAATACGCGACGGGTGCAAACTGCACCCGTCGCACATGCCCACTCCGCCGGCTCCATTCGGAGCCGGCTTCCTCGTGGGGAGGGGTTTCCCGCTGGGCTGGCGGGCGGCCTTCTGGCGGTCGCCCGCCAGCCCAGCGGGAAAGCCAGAATGGCCACCGCGGTCTTTCGACCGCGGAGCGGCCATATGGCGGTTCCCTCCAGGCGGGCGGCGACCGTCGCCCGCCGGGGTCAAAATGACCCCCTATATTTGTCAGATTCAAAGAAGACCAGGACAAAGAAGACTCGAGGCATGAGAACAGAAGCCCTGCTACAGAAAGAAAAAGGTGCTAAGCCCTGCCTGCCGCTTTAAGGACTCAACAATTGCTGCTGAGGTGTCGCCTGGAAACAAAAGGACTCTACAGAACACTAGTGCTCATCCAGCCTTCTGCAAATCACCAAGAACCTCCCTTTGAGTGAAGGTATCACCCCCTGCACTCAGTCGGCAAGGAACCAGCAACGTTTGGTAAAGTGACCAGCTTCTGACCGAGACCTAACAGCCCAGTCAAATTCTGTACAACAGCCCTTAAGGAAAGGATCAGCCATGGTGCAAGGTTTGGTGTCACTGCACCTCTCAAGGGCTGTGGGGTACTACTACCTTTGGTACCGGACCAGAAGCAAAGTCCACCCGACTTACAAAAGCCCACAAGCAAGCACCAGTCAAGTGACTTCAGGACACTGGAAAACCACCCCCACAGTGGCCCTGCTGACTTGCAATCTACCCTCAAATTTGTCTGCTCCTGACTCCAAGGTCTCCAAGACACACAACTCCTGGTTGACCTATCTGCACTGAACCTGGCCTCCCTGGCCCTTGCATCAACCAACCAGCTGTGTTCTAGTTGTCTCTAACCCCTTACGACCTCCACCCTCCAAGGGGACCCAGCGAACTTACCTTTAAATCCAACTTTGAAGTGTGTTTCCAAGTGGTCATCTAACACCTCCGCCGCTGCTCCCACTTGAACCAGGAAATGATCGACGTTCTTCAGCTGGTACATTGGACACTTCAACAACTTCAACCTCGGAACAAAAGGTAATATTTGTGTGAGTATTGCCTGGCCTTATATGCATTTTTAAAGATTTTCCCATTGATTCCTACGGTGCACAATTTCACACAAAAACAGACCATTTTCTAAACTTTGTAAAATCAGAACTAAAAAAATACATGCCATATATTGATGATCTTGGTTTTAAAGTTGTATAACAATCTGAAGTATTTTTGTAAATTGGTCTTCAGTTATTCTTCCCGGTGTGTGTCCACATTTATTGTTACTGTAAGTACAACATATGTTTAGGACATCTCCAATATAAGCCTAACTGCTCGCCAACATTACTACAAAAACAGACCATTAGGTGGTCTGCTTTTTACCTCTGAAAACCAAAGTGGGGTTGCTTGGACTCTCTGCACAGTGTATGTAATTTTTGTACACTATATAGAGAGACAGCCTCCTACAAGCAGCACACCATCATCAATCTGTTGTAGAAGGAAACAATGGAGGGATATATATGACACAGGTCAGTTAAATGCATTGTAAATAGTTCTTCAGCCCCAGAGAGACCCAAGATAGTATATCTCTAAATGTTGTGTCTACTACATTAGAAAAATACACATTATAGAGGATTGAAGTTAACACTCCTAGTTCTAAAAATTATAATTGTTAAAAGGAAATGCTGCAGTATTGCAATTGAGAGGTGTATCTCAATTCTTCTTGGAATGTCTGTCACTGTAGGGTGCCTGTCTGAACCTGACCAGTAGGTAAGCTGGAGTGCTCAGCTTTCACCAAGTTTTGTTCATGCAGGAGAGGACTAGGACATTGCCTGCATATTGTAAAACAGTATCTGTATTATAGAGTAAAGGAGAAGGTCAAAAGGAAGCAAGGTAAGCTTCACAAGGAGTCAGAGGTATACCAAGGAGACTCAGAGACAGAGCAAAAACATAAAGAGAATTTTCACTTTTGAGTCAGGAATGCAGCAAACACACACACAGCAGCATTTACCAAATCAACACACCTCTCTCCAGTCCACAGAGCTGAGTGAGTATTAGGCCTCAGAATAATTCCCATCATCATGGTTTCTCTTTTAAGTTGATAACTTTCTCCTTCTAGCTTTTAAGGTAGTCCTGCCCTGAGTTCTTCAATCCTCCTCCTCCTCCTGATTCTAAGTAACTCCATCACAAACCAAGCTATTTAGGCCAGTGTAGTACACTACTGTTGAAGAACAAATAGAGAAACAAAATTGGATTATTGTGTGTAGATTTGTATGTGGTAACTAAAGTGACAGGTCTGGTCTCTGAGAAACCAGAAAAAAGGAGTTGATTATTCAGGTACATTTTGCTAAGTTTCAAAGGCCAGTCACTTTCAGGAAAAATTGTCACCCATCAGCCCCCAAACATTGCAAATCATTTAAATCAAGGTTACAAATTTGTTAAACATTTCCCTCACAGTCAGCCACCACATACATCATCAAAAATCACTCACAGTCGCTCAATATATCACCACTCATTGGTGCAATAGTTAGTAATTATGTCTTCCAATCCAAGCACGTGGTTGATACACAATATTATCTTTGATATAAAATATATCTATTCACATTGACATTTGACATTGGCACTGGAAATGTTTTAATCAGTCATCTTCTAGGGCAGCCCTGCTAGGTGATGTAAAAAAGGATAGGCAATGGCATGTGAGGGAAGCAGGCATTGTCTTCAGTGTCCAGATGGGAATGTGGTAGCTTCTTAAATGCATACAGGTCCAACTCCAATCGGGCAAGATACGTGACTAAAAAAGGGTGAGGCAGCATAAATCTAACACAAATATAATGTTCCACTAGCTTTGTTTTGCAAAGAAAGAAGAAAAAAGTTCAACAAGAAATAATTAAAAAGTTTGATGGTGGCACTGGCATACTCAGTTTAGGAAGTAGAGTTCATCCTCAGACTCAGGTGGTTCAGCCAGAAGTTGGTCAGCAAACATACTTGATTCTGACCAGTCATCCTCTTCCTCCTCTTGTGGTGTTTTGGGAATGATGTAATCAGGGGGAAACAGCCTTTATCATGAAGGCTAAACAACGAGAAACTTTAACAACAAAGTCTGTATAACATAAAAAATGCCTTCACAACGAATGGCTTTTACAACAACATTTTTTGCAATGTTTAAGCCTTTACAGTGGATCCCTTTTTACAATAAAGATCATAGTAAATGTAAGTATATTGCAGGCAGGTAAGTAAGCAACTTTCAAATATATATATATATATATATATATATATATATATATATATATATATATATATATATATATATATATATATGAATTTATCCATATATTTATATATATTATTTTTAGGTTTGAGGGTGGGTATGGGTTTTTGGGTGGTAAGGGAAGTTTTAGGTTTTAGGGCAGGCATGGGTTTTTGGGTGGTAAGGGAATTTTTAGCATTTATCTTGGGCTCAAAGAAGTGGTGGAATAATAATGGTCAATTAAAGACATGTGGTGTTGGCTGGCAAATACAATGGGACCTCATACTTTCTAGCCATGCTACACTGTCAACGGAACTGCTGGTATAATGTATAAATGAATTGCACAACATTGGGGGTGGGGGGATTAGTCCATGACCATGGCCAATCTCGTGTTAACTGTTAGAGCAAGAAAACGTAAGCCTTCCCCACAAACATACATAATTAATATTATTAATAATACTAGCTTACTGGGGCCTGGAATCTTCACAGTGGACAGTAGCTCCCCAAAATTATTCTAAGTCTTACAGTACCAGAAGATATATAGGGGAAAGGGAAACATTATCAACAAAGCAGAAGAAATCTACAGACTAGTACAGACCGGAAAAAGTCAGCTACCAAATCAAATACGAAATAAGGAAAAAAAGATAATGCTAAATATTAATTGGATAGGGAAGTTGGAAAAAAGGAGACAGTATCAAAAAATAAACAAGGGAAAATTAAAAGTATCATAATAGTGGGCAGAGGTAAATGTTAGGGAAATACTAATAATAAATAATAGGACTAACTGGGGTGACCCGAGCCCTCAGTAGTAGGGCTGGTGGTTGGCGCCTCTTCCCAAGCTCTTGCCAGACCCGCCTCGGCACTGCCCCTCTTACATTTGTGTGCTGATGTAATAAATAAAGAAAAGAAAAAAATAAACTAGTTGTACAGTTAAACTCCACAACATTATTGTTATAACAGGCAAACATAGTAACATTGTACTTATCTAAACCAGATTGTCCATGGTAATAATAAAGACTATTGTTGAGTTGGCTGTACTAATTCTAAACTCCTTATTCCAAATTTCCATAAATAACTACACTTGGAACCAATGTATTGCAATGAATTTACTTCCATTCTATTCTCATTTCTTACCTCTGTTGATGGGCCAACTCAGTCTCCCTTTTTTGCAATGCATAGATGCATACTAGTTCTACACGTCACTGTGAAATTGTTCAGGACTGTATGAGCTGCTTAAAGAAAGTCACAGAGAATGCTAATTCACTTATTCCACTAATTCACTATGGTGACAGGAGGACAGAGGAGTCTGCATTGCAATGCTTCTTAAACAATCAGCCAAAGAGAGTGCCAATGAGTATGATTAGGTAGTACTGAGAACCTGCCTAGCTTAAACTAGATCACATAATAATATTCTTAATGCAAACTAAATGTAACTTACTTCTGAGTGTGAACAGCATGCTATTCAGAAAAAAATAGTTAGCTGTGTGGAGTACAAACACAACAAAAAATAGAATTAATAATCACTGAGCCCTTGAATCTCAATGCCTAGCAGGTTGAGATGGTTCTGCTCCCGGTCGGGGATATCTGCCCAGGAGTGCAGCAGCTGCTGGGTGGTGCGCTGGACCTGGCTGGTTCACTGCACACAGCTGTGCACCCTCCACCAATGCAGTTGACGCTATCACAGGGGGTACCTGCTACCAAGCCTTCCACCTCTGCCAGCATAGAGGAGAAATGGTTCTGCATCTAAAAACCAGTGCTGTCACCATCACCTCACAAAAGATTTGCTGGGGCTGCACCCCTTCGTGGTACCCCAGTCCACAAGGTAGGTGACTGCTACTGCCTGCTTTTCGGTGGGACCTGGTGCTGCTGCTCCCCTGGTTGCCACCATGCTCTTCCATGGCACTGGGTAGGGTAAAGAAAAGGAACAGGGAAAGGAAGGACAGAAGAAATAAGGAAGAAAAGGGAAAAATAAACAAAAATATAAAAAGTCCTGAAAAAATATGAAAAAACATAACATAAACAGACACAAAAATGCAAAACTAATAAAATGAATAAAGCTAGGGGTAGATTAATTAGGAGGACAGAGGATTGAAAAGATTGAGAAGGGATTCAATAAGGCCCAGCACCATTAACAGTATAAGAAAACAAGATAGCTGTCCCCATGCGCACCGCGTGGTGCAGTTTGCACTTGATTTTGAATACAAGGACGTACTCCATGTTGCGTTTGACATAAAATCCAAGTTCTGTGCTGGAGTTTTTTAAACACTTCACAGAGTTGTGCATAGAAGGATTCCACAACCTGTGCCCAGGCCTTTTGCAGATGCAGACCCCCCAACCAGAGACATGAATTAGAGTAAAAAACTAAAATACCAATCAGGGAGAATTGACACATTAAAAATGCTAATTGCAGAAAGTAGGAAAGATATGCCAATGAGTATCAGAGACAATAAATTCAAACTAGTCTAGAAGTGAGTAGTAGTGTACACCAAATTACTGTAAGGTCTTGCACAAATGCACTGCTAGCCTCACCACTGACCTTCAATGTTAGAAACTGGGGTCTCTAGTTGGCAGAGGTATGCACCCTGTCCAAGTAGGGAGCACAATCCTAGTTAGAGTACGTCAGTTACACGCCCTAAATTTACCTGTGTTCACCCTCTTGTAGCTTCGCACTGAGCAGGCAGGCTTAACTTAAGAGCTAATGTGTAAAGTATTTTGGCAAGAACTTACATTACAGCAACACAGTGGAAAAAAACACAAAAGACTCCCCACCAGTTTAGAAAAATAGAGAATATTTATCTGGGTAAAACAAGACCAAAACAACACAAATCCAATAAGTGGAAGTTGAGACAGGAAATTCAAAAAATTAAATGTAAAAACAGTGCTTAGAAGTCACTAGAAGTCAAAAGTTTTCTTAAGGTCACAAGGGACTGGTGCAAATCCTAAATTCAGCTTGAGCATGATGGAGGGCAGGCCGGACGTAGAACCCATCCAAAACCCATTGAAGAAATACCTTAAATGCAGCTTTTGTTGACAGTAAGAGTCAACTGTGTCATTGTCAAGCCAAGCAAAGGGGATCCTGCGGCACCTTCAAATGCGGTTGAAGTCAATGCAATGCTTCATTATCAACCTACGCCAAGCATCGTTGTCGAACTGCCCAGGCTGTGGAGATGATATTGTCGAGCAACGTCGGCATTGAAAGGCGACGCAGCAAAATTTCTCACTCACTCAAGGTGGTGTATTATTTTTTTCAGAAATCAGGTGCAGAATCCAATTCTGAGTATCAGGACTGGAGGGGGCATCTCAGGCAAGGGTAGGACTCACAAATGGCAGAGTCCAGCAGAAAACAGAGAGTTGCGCAAACAGGGGACAAGCCAACAAGCCTAGGAGAGTGAGCAGGTCCAGTCCCTCTCAATCCAGGCAAGAAGCATCAGTCCAACACAGCAGAGCAAGTAGCAAAGTGCCAGTCCCAATTACAGCACAGTACACAGCAAGCAGTAGACCATCACGTCAATGCAGTTGCAGAGCGACATTCCTCCTGGTAGCACAGCAGTCCTTCTTCCTGGCAGAAGTTCCTTAGTTCCAGTACAGATATGTTTGGTGGGGTTTGGGGTCATGTAATTATACCCAAATGTGCCTTAGAGGTGGGGGGACTTCAAAGAGGCCTTTGAAGATCACATGAACACTGCCTTCCCTTCCCTAGCTCCAGATACTCTACAGGGGGCTATGCAGCACCTTTTGTGAGGAGGGGCATAGCCCTATTCAAGTTTAAGTGCCATCTCCTCCATCCCATCCAGCCGAGGAAGAACCATCAGTCTGGAGATGGGCCATCTGTATGCAGATGTCACATCCCAGCTCCCTTTGTATGCAACTGTGTAGAGGGAATGTCAAAATCCAGCTGTCATCCACCCCAGATGTGTATTCAGAGATAGATAGAGGCACAGAAGGGTTAAAAGTAAGAAAATACCAACTTTTAAAAGTGGCATTTCAGACTTACAATTTAAAATCCATCTTCACCATTAATTGTGATTTTAAAATGGGAGTCTTGAGACACCAAACTCCACATTTCTATCTTGTCCCACTTGGAAATTGACTTAAAAGATGTTTTATCTCAATCTCATTGTTAACCTGTAGAAGACTGGCTGGTTTTTAGTGGGTACCAAAGGTAATTACACCTTATACCAGGTCCAGTTATCCCTTATTAGTGAAATGTTGTCAGTGTGTAGAAGGCAGGCTATCTAGGGGTAGCTGTAGCTGACCAGCCAATGATTATCTAGGAGACATGAAAGGCTCCTGCAATGCCACTGTAGTCACACAGTACTTACACATTGAAAAGAATAAACTCAGTGTTACAAAGATGAAGGTACTTTATTTTTAGTGACACAATGCTGAAAATACTTTAGAGAGTATACTCCCTTAGGAGGTATGTAATATGCACAGTATATGCACTAGAATGCAGAAATAGTGTAAAAACTGTCAGAAAACAGTGCAAATAGTGAAAATCACAATAGGTTACAATCGGCCTAGGGGAAACACAAACCATGCACTAAAATAGTGGAATGCGAAAGTCAGTTTCCCACCTAGGCTAGTGTAGTGTGTAGAGGGCCGCTAGGAGTGTAAGAAAACACTAAAGGTAAGTAATAAAATCCACCCCATAGCCCAGGAAAACAGGAGTAAATCACAGTGTATCCTAGAACACACTAGAAGTTGTGATAGAAGATTATGCAAGAACCATAGGAGACTGCAAGATGCCAATAATGGATTCCTGGACCTGAAGACCTGTGGAAGAAGGGGACCAAGTCCAAGAAGCACTGAGGAGTCCAGGGAGAACAGGAGCCCCTGCTAACCTGGATGAAGGTGCAAAAGAAGAACCACTGGTGAAGAAAAACAGTCAGTACTGTACCCAAGAGAAGGATGTGGGTTCCTGGTTGGTGCAGATGATGAGAAAAGAATTTGGGTGTATAGATAAGGGACTGATGGCGCTCAGGAAGCTAATTGGCCACAAATCTCATTAGGGGTTGCCTACACTAGGGAAAACACCCTTCCCTTAAAGGTTCAAAGAAACCCAAACAAATGATAAACATACAGTGAGGTCCCCCCTCGTATTTCTTTGTTAAATAACAAATTTCACACAGTTAATCAGTTATAGCGATCAAACAGGTCAAAATTCAAGTGAGTAAGGTTCAAGTGAACGCAATCTTAAATATCACATCAGTCTTTATAAAGTCCAGTTCCATCCGGGATTTATTGGATCAAATCTTCCAATAATCAATATGTTTCATGAAGATACATCTTGAGCCATACACATTGAGCCAACACGTGTTTCGTCTTGGGATAATCCTTTTGTCCCCAACGACTTCTTCAGGGCTCTAAATTGTGAATACATATTTTATATTAGAAACCAAAATACTCAAACCATATGTTACTTGGTGTTAAATTTTGACATATGTCCCATAGAGAAGAAAAAGACAGTGTACACCAAAGGGTGTGAGAGGAAAAGTGATTTACCTAATTTACAAGCCTTATAACCCCATGCCTAATGACAAAAAACCAAAATATCATCACCTAATGCACCTTCACATTGGTGCTCTATCAATTTAACCTATAACAGTGATCACGGTGCTGACAAACACCAGGAAGTTAGATGCAATGTGATCAGTACGAAGTAAAGAATATAACCTAGTGATTTGTGTACACTCAAGTAAACATGACAAATAAACTTACTTACTCAAATAAACGTGAGTTACTTTAAAGTGTCCTTATTTTGACTATGCAACACATCCGATCGGTATATCTAATGGATCAAAATAACACCCAATACGACCAAATCAGTAAACCAATGCCCGAATTAAAGGTCCCAAATCAGTTCAGAAATTTAGTCCTACTAACCTCGAGTTATAGTAGTTTACGAGTAATTTGAGGTCCGTATATTCCAAGGCTACAAAGAGATATAAGTATTCATTTAATGTGATCCCTAAGAAATACACTTAAGTCAATGCTTATGATTAACACCTGAACAATCCAAATAAAGTCTCTGCAGAATCTTACCTCCTACAGTTCTGAACAGTTCACAGAGGTGTTCCCCTCGTATGGGTACGCTTTCAAGCGAGTGCGCGAGGACGCGTTCCGCTTTGACTGCCAAATAAATACCTTCCCGGCGTTCCTATTGCCGAACGACACAGGAACGTTGTAAAATGGAGTTAGATACGGAAACGAGTACGCGAATACGCGTCTCGTGTCCGCAGTCATGCGAGGTGTTTCCGGAGCGCGAGTTTAGCACGCAAGTAAAAATAGACGATGGACCACAAGCTAATGTTTGCAACTACGTAAATGACAATAGCGTAGTTAGCAAACGAGTAAACTCAACTATTTCACGTGTAACAAACTGCATCCAACAAAGATTGAGACAAAATCGCGGAGGCCAAAAAAACACAAGTTTGTGCATCTGAAGATTAAAACTCAAAACATCATTTAGTTTACTCATAAAGTTGCACTGTTAGGTATATATCCAGGTTAATGAATGGAGCCTATTTTTAATTTTTAAATGCCAATCCATATATAAAGGGGAAGTAATAGAATTATTTTGAAGATGAAAGAGATCTAAGGAAAAGAAAAGAGAGTTACTACTTTGCCGAATTCACTTTGAACAGAGGTTCATCAATGTTTTCACACTATGTAGACATTGGTGCGAGGAGTTTGGTTTGAAATGACATAATTAAACATATGAAAGTATTAAGACAGTGAAAAAAACCCAACAAGTATTTTTGTTTAACTCTTTGACAATATGATCCTAAAGTTTATCCAAATGTATCTATTAATGAGAAATGGTGTAGGGAACAAAGTTTATATTGTCAAATTAGACCAAATGGATCTAGAGCTATACACAAATCTCTGTATCTTACGTATCGTCCGTAGTTGGCATGTTCAGTTCTCAATGATCTCCCAAAAAGAACTCTAGCTCCCTGTCAGAGTTGAGGCCTATTTCAACAGCTTTAAGCTTCATTATCCACATTGCCTCTTTTCTACGTAACATTAGTTCACGATTACCTCCCCTAGGGTCACGGGGAACATGCTCAAGTCCAAAAAATTCGAAATTCTTATACAATGATTGTGAATTGCATGATAAGATATGTGCAACTAAAGGATATTTTACATCCCCGTTTTTTAGCGAACGGATATGTTCTCCAATCCTTGCCTTCAGTGGGCGTATTGTACTACCCACATAAATGCGAGCACATTTACATTGTATTACATAAATGACATGAGTAGTGTTACAGTTTATCATAGTACAAATTTTGTAGACTTTCCCTTCAAAGGAGAATTCTTTGATCTTATGGCGAGCCCATCTACAGACTCCACAGTTGCCGCATTTAAAGAAACCATTCATCTTTGCAGGTAGCCAGGTTTTAACAGGAGACGCAGTAGTAAAGCTGGGACTCAACATATTCCGTAAAGTGATACCTCTTCGGTAAGTGGTAGGCACCCTTGCTGGTACTAGTTTGCTAATTGATTCATCCTGAGTTAACAAGTGCCAGTGTTTAGCAACAATTTTTCCCATAATTAGAGATGCATCATTAAAATCTGTTATTAAACGTACATTGTTAGATTCCTCTACCAGTTTCTTAGGGTTTATGGTTTTTAGGGTGTCTTCCCTGTTGATTTTTTTACTTCTTAATTGTGCCTTTTTGATCACTTTGTTGGAGTAACCCTGTGCTTTAAATCTTTTACCCATGTCATTTATCTGCAGCAAAAATTCATTGTCAACACTACAATTTCGTCGTGCCCTTACCATTTCACCATAAGGAATAGACGCGATTTGGTGTCGTGGGTGTGCGCTCCCGGCATGCAAAATTGCGTTACAAGCCGTAGTCTTTCTGTAAAGTCTACTTTGGATCTTTTTGTCTGTAATGAACACCTCAACGTCCAGGAAAACAATTCTTTCCGTACTGTACTGATATGTAAATTCCACATTCATGGCGTTTGAGTTTAGGAAAGCACAAAATTCCAATAACTTGTGCTCTCCTCCAGTCCAAATCAAGAAACAGTCATCTATAAATCTGCCCCAATAGAGAATATCTGTTTGCCAACCAATAGATTCAGAGCCCCAAACCCATTTGTGCTCAAACCACCCCATGAATAAATTAGCGTAGGAGGAAGAGAATTTGGAGCCCATAGCAACACCTCGTTTTTGCTTGTACCACCCATTATTAAATAGGAAAAAGTTGTTGTCAATAATCAAGTGAATCATTTCCAATACCATCACAGTGTGCTGCCAGAGGCTTGCTGATCTTTTGGTCAGAAAAAAACGAGTGGCTTCTAGTCCCAATTCATGTTCAATACAAGTGTAGAGGGAAACTACATCCAGTGTTACTAACAACATATTACTGTCCCATTCAATATCATTCAAGATGCTTAGGATGTGGGTAGTGTCTTTGATGAAAGATGGAAGATTGCACACTAATGGTTTTAAAAAACAATCAACAAATTCCGAAAGTCTTTCCGTTGGTCCTTGTATACCTGACACAATTGGTCTTCCAGGTGGAAAAGGCAGTCCTTTATGGACCTTCGGTAGTGTATATAGACATGGATATCTTGGATGCGTCACCTGTAAGTATAAGTATTCATCTCTACTTAGTAGCCCTTCCTGCTGCCATGTGTATAATTTGCTATTTATCACATCCACTAAGTGGGGAATCAGGTTACCTGTAACAATCTCATAGCATGCCAAGTCATTAAGTTGGGACAATATTTCATTGTCATAATCCACCTTATTCATCAGAACCACATTCCCACCCTTGTCAGCTTGTCTAATAATGATTTCTTTTTCTTGTCTAAGTCTTTCAAGTGAAACCAATTCATCAGGACTAAGGTTTTTTGAGAGGTGCCTGAATTTATTTTTTGCCATGTATTTGTCAAAGTCTTGACACACCAGGTCAAAAAATGTGTCAAAAATACCCATACCACATGATTTTGGAGTCCACCGGGATTTATTTTTCAAACCACTCGAAATGCTTTTATTGAAATCCACCTCTAGGTCATTTAATATCCTAGAAAAAATATCTGGATCATCATCCTGTTCTGCTAGGGAGAGTATAAGTGCTGTATCCTGTACTTCCTCAATTGACAGAGTACTAAGTGGAGAAGCTGTTTCCAACAGAGCTCTATTTTCCATTTGATTCATTTGGAAATACCTTTTGATTTTAAGTTTACGGATAAACCTGAACAGGTCAATTTTAGATTTACAAGGGTCCCCAAAGGATTTTGGGCAGAAGTTTAGTCCTTTAGCCAAAAGACTAATATCACTTGTTGTTAATTTCACTTTTGACAAATTGATGACATTAATGATTGAATCTGCCTCGCTTTCTAGTTCTTTTTGTCCCGAGATCTTGTTATGATCCCCCCCGGTTCCTTGTTTTGACTTCCTGATCCTCGGTTGCCCCTTCTCGTCTTTTTATAGGAGGTGTTCCCTTGTTCTGGATGATTTTGCCCTGTTTCATTCTTATTAACTCTCGTAAAAAAGTTCTACCCTCAGCACAGTCACTATTAAGGGCCGATGTACTTGGACCGCTTTCCCCTTCACTTTCACTAGTGACCGAGGTGCTAATCGATGTTGAATCTGATATATTGGACGTGCTTGCCCTTCTTGGGGCTACATTGGTGTGTACTAGGTGATCATATTTACTTGAGAAGGTGAAGATTCTCCCTGTCAAGTAGTCCTTTTCATCCCGTTTGAGTTTCCGGGCTTTTCTCTGAGTAATCTCTTCCTGATACTTAAGTAAAATTTCCTCCAGGATTTTATAATTTTTTTCAGTTGCTTCTTTGAGATTTAAGTTAACAATTTCCTTTTCTAGAGTTACAATATCTCTTTGTAGCTGTGTCACTTTCCTCTCTGCATTAATGATTAAAATATCCATCAATTTAATTGAGCTAGTAGTCAGCTCATTATCCCACAGAGCTAGCAAATCCATATCCAGGTCATCATATGTGGGAAAGATCTGTGATCTTAAACCACGGGGGATGCGGTTCAATTTCTTATATTGTTTAAGTGTCGCCCCGTCCCACCATTTGGACAGTTCACTCTTTTTCAATCTCTCTAGCCTAATAAATTTGCTCCTTAAACTTTCATTAGATGTATTTAAGCTGCTTCGTGCTGAGCTTTGAACTGTACCCCCCTTGGCTAGGTTTTCAAAAAGTTCTTCAGCTAGTTTATCTCTATCCATGTTGTACAATAAAACACTGGCACTTGTTAACTCAGGATGAATCAATTAGCAAACTAGTACCAGCAAGGGTGCCTACCACTTACCGAAGAGGTATCACTTTACGGAATATGTTGAGTCCCAGCTTTACTACTGCGTCTCCTGTTAAAACCTGCCTACCTGCAAAGATGAATGGTTTATTTAAATGCGGCAACTGTGGAGTCTGTAGATGGGCTCGCCATAAGATCAAAGAATTCTCCTTTGAAGGGAAAGTCTACAAAATTTGTACTATGATAAACTGTAACACTACTCATGTCATTTATTTAATACAATGTAAATGTGCTCGCATTTATGTGGGTAGTACAATACGCCCACTGAAGGCAAGGATTGGAGAACATATCCGTTCGCTAAAAAACGGGGATGTAAAATATCCTTTAGTTGCACATATCTTATCATGCAATTCACAATCATTGTATAAGAATTTCGAATTTTTTGGACTTGAGCATGTTCCCCGTGACCCTAGGGGAGGTAATCGTGAACTAATGTTACGTAGAAAAGAGGCAATGTGGATAATGAAGCTTAAAGCTGTTGAAATAGGCCTCAACTCTGACAGGGAGCTAGAGTTCTTTTTGGGAGATCATTGAGAACTGAACATGCCAACTACGGACGATACGTAAGATACAGAGATTTGTGTATAGCTCTAGATCCATTTGGTCTAATTTGACAATATAAACTTTGTTCCCTACACCATTTCTCATTAATAGATACATTTGGATAAACTTTAGGATCATATTGTCAAAGAGTTAAACAAAAATACTTGTTGGGTTTTTTTCACTGTCTTAATACTTTCATATGTTTAATTATGTCATTTCAAACCAAAATCCTCGCACCAATGTCTACATAGTGTGAAAACATTGATGAACCTCTGTTCAAAGTGAATTCGGCAAAGTAGTAACTCTCTTTTCTTTTCCTTAGATCTCTTTCATCTTCAAAATAATTCTATTACTTCCCCTTTATATATGGATTGGCATTTAAAAATTCAAAATAGGCTCCATTCATTAACCTGGATATATACCTAACAGTGCAACTTTATGAGTAAACTAAATGATGTTTTGAGTTTTAATCTTCAGATGCACAAACTTGTGTTTTTTTGGCCTCCGCGATTTTGTCTCAATCTTTGTTGGATGCAGTTTGTTACACGTGAAATAGTTGAGTTTACTCGTTTGCTAACTACGCTATTGTCATTTACGTAGTTGCAAACATTAGCTTGTGGTCCATCGTCTATTTTTACTTGCGTGCTAAACTCGCGCTCCGGAAACACCACGCATGACTGCGGACACGAGACGCGTATTCGCGTACTCGTTTCCGTATCTAACTCCATTTTACAACGTTCCTGTGTCGTTCGGCAATAGGAACGCCGGGAAGGTATTTATTTGGCAGTCAAAGCGGAACGCACTCGCTTGAAAGCGTACCCATACGAGGGGAACACCTCTTGTGATCTGTTCAGAACTGTAGGAGGTAAGATTCTGCAGAGACTTTATTTGGATTGTTCAGGTGTTAATCATAAGCCATAAGTGTTAAGTGTATTTCTTAGGGATCACATTAAATGAATACTTATATCTCTTTGTAGCCTTGGAATATACGGACCTCAAATTACTCGTAAACTACTATAACTCGAGGTTAGTAGGACTAAATTTCTGAACTGATTTGGGACCTTTAATTCGGGCATTGGTTTACTGATTTGGTCGTATTGGGTGTTATTTTGATCCATTAGATATACTGATCGGATGTGTTGCACAGTCAAAATAAGGACACTTTAAAGTAACTCACGTTTATTTGAGTAAGTAAGTTTATTTGTCATGTTTACTTGAGTGTACACAAATCACTAGGTTATATTCTTTACTTCGTACTGATCACATTGCATCTAACTTCCTGGTGTTTGTCAGCACCGTGATCACTGTTATAGGTTAAATTGATAGAGCACCAATGTGAAGGTGCATTAGGTGATGATATTTTGGTTTTTTGTCATTAGGCATGGGGTTATAAGGCTTGTAAATTAGGTAAATCACTTTTCCTCTCACACCCTTTGGTGTACACTGTCTTTTTCTTCTCTATAGGACATATGTCAAAATTTAACACCAAGTAACATATGGTTTGAGTATTTTGGTTTCTAATATAAAATATGTATTCATAATTTAGAGCCCTGAAGAAGTCGTTGGGGACAAAAGGATTATCCCAAGACGAAACACGTGTTGGCTCAATGTGTATGGCTCAAGATGTATCTTCATGAAACATATTGATTATTGGAAGATTTGATCCAATAAATCCTGGATGGAACTGGACTTTATAAAGACTGATGTGATATTTAAGATTGCGTTCACTTGAACCTTACTCACTTGAATTTTGACCTGTTTGATCGCTATAACTGATTAACTGTGTGAAATTTGTTATTTAACAAAGAAATACGAGGGGGGACCTCACTGTATGTTTATCATTTGGTGCAGATGATGTCCCACTCCGGATGGATGATTGAAGTCTGACTTGCGTCGCTGGATTCCAACAACAAGCCTGGCACATGCAAAGCTCGCGGTTAGCAGAAAATGGCGCTGCCTGGGACCAGAAGGGACCTAGTGATCTCTACCCACGAGGAGGTACAGAGGGGGCGTTCAGCAACTCTGAGAGCCCCAGAAGACAAGGCAGCATTCCCAGGAGTCACACAGCATGGGGACAAAGAAGGTGCAAATAGAGGCCCACACAGCACAACACAAAGGGGTCCCATGCCTCCGGAGAACCACTCAGGAAGCTGTGCATTGCAAGAAGAGTGCTGTGGGCCAGAGCTGAGCTGTGCACAAAGAACTGTGTAGAAGGTCGCAGTAAGCCTTGGGAACTGCAAAGCATGTGGTGCATGGGGGTACTGTCTTGCGTGGGGAGACAAGCACTTACCTCCACCAAAGTTTGACAGCTGGGCCTTAGGACTGTCAGGACAACTTCAGTCCACCACCCGTGTTGCTGAATCCACGTGCTTCATCAGGAGAAAAGACCCACACCACCGGTCATCACTGCAGACGGGCGCCTGCTGAAGCATGGAAGTGACTCCTTCACTTCAAGGGAGATTCCTTCGTTCTTCTGGTGCAGGCTGAAGACAGGCAGTCCTCGGAGGATGCACGACCTGGAAACAGTTGCAGTTGCTGGCAGGAGCTGAAGATACAATTTTGCAAAAGTCAACTTTGCTTCTTTGTCGCAGTTTGTAGAGTTCCTGCAGGGTCCAGATGCAGTTTCTTTGGTAGAAGGTGAAGTAAAGGATGCAGAGGATTCCTGCTGGAGTTTTGAAATCCGAATCTGTGGAAACAACCAGGAGAGAGACCCTAAATATCCCTGAAAGGGGGATTGGCTAGCTACACAAGTAAGCACCTGTCAGGGGAGGGCTCTGACGTCATCTGCTGGCACTGGCTACTCAGATGCTTCCAGAGTGCCCCACCACCTTGGAATCCAAGATGGCAAAACCCAGGGAAACTCTGGAGGAGCTCTGGGCACCACCCCTGGGGTGGTGATGGACAGTGGAATGCCATTCCCAATTTCCTTTGTCCAGTTTTGTGCCAGAGCAGAGACTGGGGTTCCCTGAACAGGTGTAGACTGGATTATGCAAGGAGTGCACCATCTGTACCCTTCAAAACATTTCCAGAGGCTCTGGGAGGCTACCCCTCCCATGCCATAAAAACACCTATTTCCTTTGGGAGAGGGTGTAACACCCCTCTCCCAAAGGAAACACTTTGTTCTGCCTTCCTGGGCTTGAGCTACTCAAGCAACAGGAGGTCAGAAACCTGTCTGCGAGGCGGCAGCAGCTGGGGCTGCCTGGAAACCCTTGGAAGCCTGGTAGTGGGGTCCATTGTGTAGCCCCCAGAGTGCATAGAATTGTAAAACCAATACTAGAATCAGTTTTGGGGTACAATTCCCAGATGTTAAACTCATTACATGGCCATATTCTGAGTTACCATTGTGAAGCTGGACATAGGTATTGACCTATGTCCAGTGCACGCGTAAAATGGCGTCCCCACACTCACAAAGTCTGGGACAATGGTACTGGAGAAAGTGGGGGCACCTCTACTAGTGCAGGGGTGCCCTCACACAGAGGTACTTTGCACCCAGCTTTCAGGGTTGGAAGGCCTGACATATAGGTGACTTATCAGTGACCTGGTGCAGTGTAAATGGCTGTGAAATAGTGCATGCATCATTTCACACAGACTGTAATGGCAGTCCTGTAGAAGCCTTTGCCTGGGCTCGCTATGGGTGGCAAAAGTAATGCTGCAGCCCATAGAGATACTCTGGAACCCCAATGTCCTGGGTACCTAAGTACCATATACTAGGGAATTATAAGGGGGCACCAGTATGCCAATTTGGGATTAAATACTGGGTTACTAGTATGTAGTGACAAATTTGGGATGAGAGAGAGCATAAGCACACGGGTCCTGGTTAGCAGGTGTCCAGTGACAGTTAAACACACTGACAAACAGGCCAAAACCACAAGCACTGGGGTCCTGGCTAGCACCATACTAGTGACACAGTCAAACACACTGATGAACAGGCCAAAAATGCAGGTAACCATGCTAGAAAGAGGATACTTTCTCACATAACCTATGGGAGAGATTGGCCTTGTACAAATAAAAAACAAATTCAAACGTTTACCACTACCTGGGCATTTTAAACTTAAAAGCACATGTCCAAATGTTTAAATACACTACACCCTGCCCTTGGGGCTTATCAGGCCCTACTTTAGGGGTGGCTTATATGTAATAAAAAGGAAGGTTTATGCCTAGCAAGTGGTTGCACTTGCCAGGTTGAAATGACAGTTTAAAACTGCCCACACAGGGTGTGCAGTGGCAGGCCTGTGACATGTTTCCAGGGCTTCTGTAGTGGGTAGCACAATCAGTGCTGCAGGCCCACTAGTAGAACTTAATTTACAGGCCCTGGGCACATATAGAGCACTTTACTAGGGGCTTACAAGTAAACTAAATATGCCAGCTGTGGCTAAATCAATTTTACCATGTTTACGGTACAGAGCACCTGCACCTTAGGTTTGGTCAGCAGTGGTAAAATGCACAGAATTCTAAAGGCAGCAGAATGGAAACACAGCAGGTCAGAGGGTAAAAAGTAAGTGGAAACCACACCAAGGAGGCCAGGTCTAATAAATACAATACAAAAGGTATACAATTCACACAAGACAGAGACTGATCAGACACAGACAAGACCACAAATAGCTAAAAACTACCAGACACAATCAAAAACTCCTCCCTGCAAACTAAAAGACTTCAGGAGAAAATTAAATTATCTTTCACACTTTTTTAGAATGCAGCCTGCCATACCCATTGCATCTTTTCCTGGTTGTGTTCTGTACTTTTCTGACATTTCTGTTGATTTTTCAGACGCACTGCTTTGCAAATGGACATTGTGTGATGGATACACTGTGCAGTAGCATTTCTGCAGCTCAGTTAGTTCCATGCAATGGGGGTGATGCACAGTTTCAGACCCATCAACAGAGGCAATGCCAGTGTTCAGAACTGAGCAACAGGGGTGATGCATGGGTTCAGAACCGTGCAACAGAGAGAACATACTGGATCTAGCTGCACAACAGGTGCAATGCTGTGTTCGGAGCTGCGCAACAGGGAGAATGTCCTGGATCTACTGTAGAAGCATGGCTTCTGCTTGATCAAACACCTTAGGAATACTTCCATAGTTCCTGGACTGGGAAGGTCCCACTTCGCAGGTCAGAGTGTGCAGGTGCTGAAGCAGGGTTGTTTGTAGTCTTCCATGTCCCTGACACTTGGGGGCTTATTTACTAATGAATTATCATCACTTTTGCATCACACAAGGAGGTGCAATAGCAGCCGAGTCCTGAAAGATTTATTAAGGCATGCAAGGTCACTTTGTGCAGCCCTTAACGGTGCCGTAAATCAGGAGTAAAACAAAGCAGTGCAAATTGCGGCAGTGCCATAGTATGCCCCGGGAAGGTCTTCCATAGGTGTTGTGCTCATGTTCCAACGCAACTCTCATGGCTTTTTACACATTCCCACATTACCCAGAACTGTTGGACCTGGAAATGTGCAATAAATACATGCCTTTCCAGTAGAGGCGTAGCAAGGAGTAATAAATGTAAATATCCTTGTTACTTTCTCTTTCAATGTGTGCTGCATTCAGCTGCACACTATGCTCAAGGAATATGCCTATCATGATTTTATGTTAGGTTGCATGCAACACAAGCACCCTTTCACTTTGGTGCAAAGGTGTCTGAGTTGGCGCAAGACAGCATCAATAGCACCAGTGCAGGGGAAAAAGCAGGAATATGTAATGATATTTTAAATACAACACATTCCTGCCATTTCCCTGTCATGCAGTGTTGGGCAGCAAGGTGACTTGCAGCACTGTGTGACAATAGTTATCAATCTACGCCACTGCTTAGTAAGACACTACCTTTGAACTGTTTAGTGTGCGCCAAGTAGAACACAAAGTACCAGCAGACACACATTACCAAGGAGCACACTGATTTATATTTCAAACTATAAGTTGTGTATATCTTGCACACACATTCTGCACATGATTTTGACATGCTCAAGTTTCCTGAACAACCTGCTGTTGTGAGGGGGGTAAGTGTAACACGCATCACCAGACTTTGAAGAGGTGTTTGATACAGTAGGCCTCACTTA